>NC_091823.1:152977971-153600925 GCF_038994185.2 Dermacentor albipictus | reverse complement strand
GGCGTAGTGGTCGAGCGCATTCTTCGGTTATTATGCGATGCTTTGCGACTGGTGTTTGTCGAATCCTCGATGACGTCGAAAAGCAGCTTTTGTATCGTCGAAGCAGACTTCTGAGCTGTTGCTGCTTAATCACGGGGAGACTTGGACTTATGTCGAAGTCTGGCTCGGGAACTACAGTCGTCGGGGTAGATGCGACAGAATCCGAGAGGACAAAGGCATCGCTGGTTTCCACAATTTCCTCGATATATGCGATGGTCGTGCCCTTGTTGATGTGCTTGAACTCCTTGCTGAAGTTTGTCAGCAACACTTTCGTGTTTCCTCCGTGCAGTCGAGCGATCCCTCTTGCGACGCAAATTTCACGGTCGAGCAGAAGACGTTGGTCGCCTTCGATGACGCCTTTTACGTCAGCGGGTGTTTCGGTGCCGACCAAAATAACAATGCTGGAGTGAGGCGGGATGCTCACTTGATCTTCGAGCACACTCAAGGCATGGTGACTACGAGGGCTCTCCGGCGGTATCGCTTTATCTTCCGACAGCGTTATTGACTGTGACTTCAGGTCGATGATTGCACCGTGTTGGTTCAGGAAGTCCATACCGAGAATGACGTCTCGTGAACACTGTTGGAGGATAACGAAAGTGGCAGGGTAAGTTCTGTCATGAATGGTTATTCTTGCCGTGCAGATTCCAGTCGGCGTGATGAGGTGTCCTCCTGCGGTGCGAATTTGAGGGCCTTCCCATGCAGTCTTAACCTTCTTCAGCTGGGCGGCGATGTGTCCACTCATGACGGAGTAATCAGCCCCTGTGTCCACTAAGGCGGTAACCGCGTGTCCGTCGAGAAGCACGTCGAGGTCGGTGGTTCTTTGTCTGGCGTTGCAGTTGGGTCTTGGCGTCGGATCACGGCTGCGTCGTGTTAAACTGAAGCTTGAACGTCGCGTCGTCAAGTCGTCTTTCATCGTCGTATTCTTTACTTCCAGACTTCGTCGGGACGGCGGCGTGTCGTTATATCGTCGAGGTAGTTTCTTCGGCGTCTTCGTCGGCGGCGGAGGATCTTCGTCAGTTCGACGAACAGCAACCGCACCTCCATCGGTTGCTGCTTTTAGTTTTCCGGATATGGGCTGACGCACCGGCCGCGGGCGGGGCCAGTGTATGGTCGGCGCTGCGGCGACAGGTAGCGGCCTGGTGACGGCGAACGGGAAGCTCGTCGATGGCTCCACTGAGTGGCGGCGAGGTAGTCGGCGATATCGCGAGGTCGTTCGCCAATCTGTGGCCGCGGCGCGTTGACGGCGAAACCTTGCAATCCCATCTCCCGGTATGGGCATCGGCGGTACACATGGCCGGCTTCCCCGCAGTGGTAGCAGAGCGGGCGGTGGTCAGGAGCGCGCCAAACGTCTGTCTTCCTCGGGTAGGTGCGCTGGGCAACGGGTGGTCGTGCTGGCGGCGGCGGCGGCGGCGGACGACGAAACTGCGGCGTGACAGGGCCCTGGCGTGGTCGCGGAGGGGGGCCTTGACGGCGTGCGACGGCGGCGTAGGTCATTGCTTGCGGCTCGGGCTGCGGCGATTCAGGGGCTACTCCAAGTTGTTGTTGGAGTTCCTCACGCACGACATCGGCAATCGAAGCCACCTGAGGCTGTGATGATGGGAACAGGTTTGTAGCTCCTCCCGCACGACAGCTCGGATAGTCTCGCGCAGGTCGTCGGTGGCCAGTGACTGAAGTCCGGCGTAGTTTGTGGCGTTCGTGCGGCGGTCGAATTGCCGGTTTCGCATCTAGAGTGTCTTCTCGATGCTGGTTGCCTCGTGAAGGAACTCTTCTACGGTCTTCGGTGGGATTCGTACCATTGCGCCGAAAAGTTCTTCCTTCACACCACGCATGAGAAGGCGGACTTTCTTCTCCTCGGGCATATCCGGGTCGGCGTGGCGGAAGAGACGCTTCATTTCCTCCGTGAAGATGGCAACGTTCTCGTTCGGTAGTTGCACTCGGGCGTCCAGCATGGCTTCAGCCCTTTCCTTGCGCACGACGCTTGTAAAGGTGCGCATGAAGCCGGTACGGAACAGGTCCCATGTTGTCAATGTCGACTCCCTGTTCTCGAACCACGTTCTGGCGGCGTCTTCTAGGGCGAAGTATACGTGCCGCAACTTGTCGTCGGAGTCCCAGTTGTTGAAAGTCGCGATTCGCTCGTACGTCTCCAGCCAGTATTCCGGGTCCTCAGTTGCTGCTCCATGGAAAGTTGGTGGGTCCCGAGGTTGCTGTAGGATAACGGGGGACACTGGGGCAGCCATTTGGGTTGTCTTGATCACTATCTTCTTTGTCGTTTGAGGCAGAAGTCCGTGCTCTGGGGGCAGTCTTTGCAGTCTGCGGCTAGCACGCTGGTCTTCGGCGATGTTAGTTTTGTCCTCGGGCTTTGGGCTTGGATCGCGACTTTGCGGGGGCGTTCGGTACATGAACGCACTAGCACCTCCACCAGATGTCACGTGGTAGTGACGTTAAAGAACACAGTAGCAGTACTGTGAAAGACAAAACTAGCTTTTATTGGGCGAACCTGTGCCCACAAAACAGGCTACACTTAAAGCGCAACGATGGCGGCGAACACGCTCGGCGATCGTCGAAAATCTGATCTGCGGGTCAAGCGCGTCGGCTTTTATAGATCAGTCGACGAATGTTCCAGATTAACTGATGGGACCCGCGTGTCTTCCACAAAGTTCTACACCATTCGTGTCACGCGATGAAATCTGATAACACAAGATTCGGCGACAACAGACACGCGGATAGAAGCGTCGATAACTTTCCAGAAACGTCGGATACATGCAGGCGCGTACCTCGCTCTGCGATTACAGTTGTTAAGCGGCGAAACGTGGTTGCCCGATAAAGATAAGTACACGTGTCAATATCAAGTTAAACGACTTTGTGCTTGTGCGAAAGGGAATACCAGGAACCGACGCAAAAATTCGTGGTCTGTTCTAGGTGGCGAAAACATGTGCGCAGAAAGGCGTACTCAGGACTGTTGGGTATATGAACAGTGGACAATGAGAGGTTGCAGCTGTAAGGAACGGCCTTCCGTATCACCGCAGCAGGGGTGAGGCTTAGAAAATGGGGAGTGTAAAGGAGAAGAAGGGGAAAGGTGAGGGGAGGAGAGAAAGAAGTGAGAGTAAACAAGGATGGCTACCTTGTCATATTGACGTATCTCAGTTTTATTACATGTGAAAGGGAGGCTGCATCTTAGTTTGCTGATTACGATGCTATACTAAAAGGAAAGTGTCGCTTTCCTTCATGCCTTGGTTGTGCAAGTTGATTATTTGAATCATCCTTGCCACTTGTTTTGTTGCCGACCTAAGTAAATTGATGGTGCGACCAGCCCTGCCGTGGCTCTGAACCCAGAATCCCAAGATTCGAGCAGCAGCGACTTCTTTGATTTGCTTATTTTCGATTTCAATTTCCACGTTCCCATTACATCTATATCGTTTCCCGTGAATGGGAATTATCTCAGATTTTTTGGGGAGAACAGCTGGGGCTGCTGACCCTGGCAAAATCTTCAACTGCAGTGGCCGCCTCTTGGAGGACTCGCTCCTTCTTTGCTAGCAACCAGCACGAGGCCCAAATGATGATGTCGTCCGCGACACCGTCTAGGGTCCGCGCAAGTCGACACATGGCGATGCTAAGTAGTAGAGGAGAGATGATCGCTCCCTGATGCGTACCTTTGCTTGGCATTAGAAACGAATCGGATTTGACATGCGGTATTCCTTTTGTAGCGTCCCTCCCCGTGAGGGATGCTCTAATGCAATAAAGACATTTTCTCCACAGCTGATTCTATTGCTACCGAACAGTATTTGCGATGACGAAGAGGTGAGCAGTGTGAAGACGACGACTACGTTTAGCGGCTAGCGCGGGCTGTAGCCTCTTCGCCAAGTGCGGCGTATTTTGTTGTAAATATACTTGTATATAGCTTTAATTCTGCGTCTTCCTACGTAACATATCTGGTGGAAGTGCGGGGTGTCGATCCAAGGTCCTCTCACACGGGATCATAGTACCTAATACAGTTTTATCTATTACGAGGAATTACTTCTGCCTTCAAGTGGTCAATTTTTACTTGACGATACAAGTGCTGCCACGCGGGATGTCTCTGGCCCAGCTTTACTCATTCGAGGATCACTGAGTAGCATCTGTTGCAGTAAACGACAGTGCAGCCGAAAATCCTCTACAATCGCAGTCGTCAACTTATACCATCGCCGACTTAAAGAAAATGATTGCGCCCACCATGCTGTGCGAACACGCTCGTGAGCTCTACCGCACTCTGTTTTTTTACCACGATATTTTTTACTTTACCGATCGTCCTTTCGCCCAAACTACAGCTGCTAAACATCGCATTAATACCGGCGATGCCCCTTTTATTCATCGCCGCCCGTATCGCGTGTCACCGGCTGAGCGTCAAGTTATTCAAGCAGAAGTTCACATAATGCTTGCCAAGAACATTATTGAACCGTCATGTAGTCCATGGGTGTCACCTGCTGTACTGGTAAAAAAAAAGAAGAATGGTTTATGCGCTTTTGCATGAATTATCGGCACCTTATCAGGGTTTCCAAAAAGGACGTGAATCCCCTACCTCGGATTGATGACGCCATTGACTGCCTCCACGGTGCTCGCTATTTCTCCTCTATTGACCTTCGCTCCGGCCTCTGGTAGATTGCCGTGGGCGATCTCGACTGCGAGAAAACTGCTTTTAGAGCGCAGCTCTTTGGCGTCCGTTCCTGGGTTTCGCGTCGTCGTCGGCGTTGTCGACCTCGTAACCAGCTCCGCCCCCCTTCGCTGGAGTGGGAGACGAAGGACGCGAGCCGCGAATGGCGGAGACCAATGAGAGCGGCCTCTTCAGTGACGTGCGCGCGCGATGCTGGTGTCATGCGGACCCTCCTTACGGCTCGATGCGCAATCGTTTCTGGTCTCAGCCGATCCGCTCGTTTCGTACTATCGTCTGCTCGCGCCAAAGCTCTCGCCCGCGCCTGTTTGGTTCTGTTGGGTCGGTCTCGTTCGCGCTTGTTTTGGTTGTTATTGTGTGAGATTGTTTCTTAATCTGATTGTATGCGCTATGCGAATTGTATAGTACTTTCTGGAAGCCATGCGGCACAAGCGATCACACTGGAAACTTTGACGAGTCATGTATAAACGCCGGCTCGCTTGATCCGCAGATCAGATTTTCGACCATTACCGACCCTGCTACATGTCTCTCTCAAATTCTTTGCTTCAAAATATCGCGAAATGGAAACACGTATAGAGCTGCGCTCAAATTTCGCATTAGGGAGTATCGTAATCGTCGGATAATTTTTTTTAACACCCGACGCTCTTTATTAATTAAAGTAATGCCATTCTGTCTATGTAACGCTCCTGCAACTTTTCAACGCATGATGGACTCCCTTCTTCACGGTTTCAAATGATCCACGTCCCTGTGGTACTTCGACTACGTGATAGTAATCTCACCAACGTTCGCTACGCACCTCGAGCGCCTCTCAACAGTTCCGGACGTTTTTCGTCGAGCCTGTCTGCAACTCAACCCATCGAAGTGCCAATTCAACCATCGCCAGATTATCGTCCTTGGATATCTCGTTGACGCTAACGGAGTGCAAACGGATCCAGGCAAGATACATGCTGTTGCGCACTTCCCTGTTCCGAAGTGTGTCAAGGGTGTGCGCAGCTTCATCGGCCTTTCTCCGTATTCACGCTGTTTCGTGAAAAATTTTGAGGCCATAGCATCACCACTAACGAAGCTTTTGAAGAAATACGTCCCTTTCCAGTGGGGTGAGAACAAGGACTCTGCACTCTCGCATCTATTCGAGCTCCTCACAACGCCTCCCGTTCTGGCCCATTTCGATCCTTCTGTGCCCACCGAAGTCCGTACTTCACCGCACTTCCTCCTACTGCGATCGGAACAAGCGAGTATGCGCGCGACGCCATCGCCCTGCCCGACCATACCAGCCGCTGCGGAATTGGCGTGGTACTGGCACAACACCGCGCGGCAACGACCATGTTATCTGTTACGCCTGCAGGCTCTTCTCACCCTCGGAGCGCAACTATTCCATCACTGAGCGTCAGTGTCTGGCCCTAGTTTGAGTGGTTGCGTAGTTCCGCGCATACTTATATGGCCGATAATTTTCCTTTGTCACAGACCATCACGCGCTTTACTGGTTATGCTCACTGAAAGATCCTACAGGAAGACTTGGTCGCTGGGCCTTACGCCCTTCAAGAATATTCGTATTCTGTCACCTACAAATTTGCCTACTACCCAATGACGCTGACTGCCTGTCTGGCTACCCGATAGACTAGCCTGACCACGCTGACAGTAGTACCGCCAACGGCATTTTCTCTGTGTCTGCCTTCGCTAACATCGCCGATGGGCAGTACCGAGACCTATCGCTGCGAGGATTCATCGAGCGTCTGTGCTCTACACCTACCGACCCATTCGTTCGCCGATATGTCCTCCAGGGCGGCATTCTCTACCGAAGGAACTTCCCGCCTGACGGATCTGATCTTGTCGTGCCAAAACAACTACCACAGACTGTGCGCTTTGAGATGCATGACGCCCCCACTTCAGGACATCTTGGGGTAACCCGCACGTACGACGGCGTCTGCCGCCGCTTCTACTGACCTGGTCTCGCTTGCTCCGTCCGACGATATGTTGCTCCCTGTGATCCCTGCCAGCGTCGGAAAATACCTCACGTGATACCTGCCAGTCATCTCCAGCCTATAACCCGTCCCTGTGGAACCGTTCTTTCATGTAGGATTGGACCTCCTCGGCCCCTTTCCCACGTATTCCTCTGGGTACAAATGCGTAGCCGTCGCAACTGATTACCCCAGCCGATGCGCTATCACGTGCGCTCTCGCTACCACTTGCGTCTCTGACGTAGCGGACTTTCTCTTGCATGATGGAATCTTGCTTCATGGCGCCCCGCGAAAGCTGCTTACTGGCCGTGGTCGTAACTTCCTCTCGAAAGTTATCGCCGACATTATGCGTTCCTGCTCCATTCAACACAAGCTGACTACCTCCTACCACCCTGAAAGCAATGGTCTGACTGGTTAAACCGTGCTCTTACCAATATGCTGTCGAAGTACGTTTCCAAGGAACACCACGACTGGGACATTGTTCTTCCTTAAGTCACATTTGCGTATAATTCTTCCCGGCACGACACCGCTGGATTTTCTCCATTTTATCTACTGTACGGTCGCGAACCGACCTTGCCCCTTGACACCGCACTTCCTCCTACTGCGATCTGAAGAAGCGAGTATGCGCGCGACGCCATCGCCCTGCCCGACCATGCACGCCAGCTTGCCCGTACTCGGCTGACGGCCTCTCAAACCACCCAACAGCGTCAGTTCAACGCCCGCCACCATGACGTACAGTTTTCGCTTGCTGCGATCGTGCTCCTGTGGTCGTCCTCTCATCACGTCGGATTTTCAGGGAAGCTCCTTTCGCGATACACAGGGGCCGACAACGTGCTGCGCTATGTGACGCCTGTGGCGTCATATAGCGCCTCGTGCTTTACTCGTCCTTACTCTCGTCCTTACTCGTCCTCGTCCTTTACTCTGGCATCTAGCGATGTCGTGCACGTCAGGCGGCTGAAGGCCTACTACACTGCTTCCGAGTCTGGCCTTTAGTCACTCCGGGACGGCACTTTTGCCCCCCGGGGCGGTGCTACGGAACGGTATTTGCGATGAAGAAGAGGCGACCAGTGTGAAGACGACGACGACGATTGGAGGCTAGCGCGGGCTGTTGCCTCTAGGACAAGTACGGCGTATTTCCTTCTAAATTTACTTGCATATAGCTTTACGTCTGCGTCCTTCTGCGTAACAATATGAAGCTCGGATAGTATTGCTTCATGTGATATGTTGCCAAAGGCGCCCATCAGGTTAAGAGCTAGCAGTTGGTACTCGCCACCCTTGGGTACGCCTTTGAGTACTTCCTGTAGCAGGAGGAACACGTCTTGTGCCGAAAGGCCGTTGCGGATGCCCAACATGGTGGCCGGGAACAAGCCCCAGTCTTCAATGAAATTTTTAAGCCTAGTGTGTATCACCCGTTGGAAGAGCTTTCCCATGCAGAACATCAGTGAACTATGCCTGAGCGCCTGCAGGGATGCCTTCTTTCCGGGTTTTCTCATTGTAATAATTTTGCAGTTTTTCACTCTTCGGGGACCTCTCCCTTAAGCCAATATTTTTTTATAAATTGCCTTGCCATAGCTTCTATGATTTTATCGTTGTTTTCTAAGCATAGCGCTGGTAATCTAATCGGTGCCAGGAGTGAGTGAGTGAGTGAGTGAGTGAGTGAGTGAGTGAGTGAGTGAGTGAGTGAGTGAGTGAGTGAGTGAGTGAGTGAGTGAGTGAGTGAGTGAGTGAGTGAGTGAAACAACTTTATTTGGTGCACTATAGACGTATGCAAACTCCACGTCACCTGGCTAGGCCCACTCGGGGACCGTCAGGTAAAACCTGACGGCCCTCTCGCGAGCCCTCTGGACTGACAGCATTTGAGATGTCTGATCCTGGGCCCTAATTAGCTTCATCATTTCCTCTTGAGTGAAAGGGGGACCGGCAGAGGCGTAGCCCCACAAGACATGTTCGATGTCCGCATAATCACCACACAGAGGGCAGTCCGGGCTTGGGAACCGTTCTGGGTACATTATGTGCAGCGCCGCGGGGCTCGGGTAAGTGCTTGTTTTCAGAAGTCTGAGAGTGACGGCCTGGGCCCTCCACAACGAGGAGTGCGGCGACAGTAGGAGTCTTCTTGACAGAAAATCATATTTGCAGATTTCGTTGTACGAGCAGAGAGGCTCGGGTCACCCAGGACAGGACGCCTTGCCCAACGCACGGTCAGTCAAACCTCGTGCAGCCGAGTGCGCTTCCTCGTTGGGGTTGATTGAGGCACTCTCATTGGTTCCAAGGTGCGCAGGGAACCAGGTCAAAGAGTGATGTTTAATGTTTTTGGCACTTTGGATGATACGTAGGGCCTGGGGAGCCACCATTCCCATATGAAAGGCCCTGACAGCAGCCTTGGAATCCGAATAAATCGTGTCATGTACATTGTCCGTCAATGCAAGAGCAATAGCAACCTGCTCTGCAACGCTGGAACTAGAAGTGTGGACGGTAGCGCAGATAAGGATTTTAGAATCACAGTCGATGACCACCGAGGAGAAGGCCTCTTGAACGTACGAAGCAGCGTCTACGAAGGATGTTCGGTCCTTGTTCAAGCAGGCACTGGCGACCAGAGCTTTACCCCTGGCTCGTTTTCGTCCTTCGTTGTAGGTGGGATGCATATTTCGTGTCATCCGGTGTTTGTAAATCTTGGACCTTACGTCGCTGAGCAGCTTCACAGCGTCGAGACTGACGACCATAGGGTTACGTCCCAGCTTGCCAAGTATCGCTCGGCCCGCTGGGGTGCCAGAGAGTCTGACAAACTGGGAAAATTCTTGGGCTTCAACAATTTCTTCGAACGTGTTGTTATTTCCCTAATTGAGGAGGTCTTTGGTGTGCGTTCGGATGGGAAGGCCGAGGGCAAGCTTGAAGACTCTTCTGATTAGGGCACTGACCTTGTTGCGCTCCGATACGAGCCAGTTGTGCATAGCCCCTGAATAAGTGAGGTTGCATAGCACGAAGGCGTGGATAATCCGGATCAGATTGTCTTCCTTGATTCCGCGGTACCTGTTGGCGATTCTTCGGATCAGGCCGAGGGCGCTTTCGGTCTTGGAATAAATGCGTTTGAGGGCGGCACCGTTGGCCCCGTTCGACTCGATAAACATTCCTCGGACCCTGATAGTGTCTACCCGCGGTACTGGGGAGCCCTTATCGGTGAATAATGCAACTATATACTCTCTGTTGCTTGCTTCCACGACCGGTGTGAGCCGCCTCTGGGCCTCTTCTTGTAGAGCAAGATCTCGGATTTAGCAGGCGAGCACCTTAGCCCGGTGGGGATAAGATACCGCTCCGTCACATCGAAGGCCTCTCGCAAAGCACCCTCGACCTGCCCTTCACATCCACTGGAGCACCAGATGGTGATGTCATCCGCGTAGATCGTGTGGTTAACGTTCGGGATTTTGTTCAAGGCTCTCGACAGGTTGATCATGGAGATGTTGCACAGCGACGGGGAGATCACCGCCCCCTGAGGTGTTCCCTTTGGCCCAAGCTGGATTTCGTGGGTCAAAACCTCGTCAATCTTGAGTCAAGCGGACCTTGAAGAAAGGAAGGAGCGCACGAAACTGTATGCCCGTTTGCCGACGTTACACTCTGTTAGGCTATTGAGAATAAAGGCGTGCGATATGTTGTCAAAAGCCTTTTCCAGATCCAAGCCGAGAATCGCCTTAGTATCGGCGGAGGTAGAGTCAATGATCTGGTGCTTGATCAGTCTCTTGGCGTCCTGAGTCGAAAGCCCCGACCGAAAGCCAATCATGTTGTGTGTATAGCATTCGTTAGACTCGAGATGGTCACTGAGGCTGTTAAGCATGGCGTGTTCGGCCATCTTTCCAACACACGACGTGAGGGAGATGGGCCTTAGATTGTCAATGCTCGGCGCCTTACCTGGTTTCGGTATGAGTACTGTGTAGGCTGCTTTCCAGCTCTTGGGAATGAGGCCGCTGCACCAGATATCATTCATCTTGGGCGTTAGAAACTCGAGTGAGGCGTCGTCGAGATGCTTGAGCATTTTGTTGGTGATCCCGTCGGGCACAGGGGCAGATCTGCCGTTGAGGGATGCGAGAAGTCGCTTTACCTAGGTCACGGTAAAATCCTCGTCCATAGATAGTACGTCACGCCCTTCGTACTCGGGAAACTGAGGGGGCACCGGATCGTCCGTGGCCGCCAGGTACTTTTCTGTGAGGTTCGTCGTGAATGCCTCATCTGGAGTCGAGTCGGTGGCCAAATGGACAGCTTTCGCCAAAGCTCTCTTCTGGTTGGACTTGGCGTTGCCATCGTGCAGCAGGGGCCTAAGGAGACCCCAGCTTTTACCTTTCTTGAGCTGGCCCTCCACCGAGTCGCAACAGCTCGTCCCATTGCAGCTTGCATAGCACCTTGGAATGAGCCTCTATCATCTTCTTTATATCTGAAATTTTCTTGCGTAGCCTTCTGTTTTGGCGCTGAGTTCCATCTTGTGAGCCGTGCCTGCTTGGCTTCCAATAGATGCGCCAGCCTACTGTCTATCCTGTCCACCTTCAGATCGGTTGTCACCTCCTTGGTGGCTCTAGCCGCATCCTTCTTTATTTCGTCGCACCAAGAGTCTAGGACCATATCATTGTTAAGGACGGGCTCGGAGCGGTTGGCTCGGAACAAGTCCCAGTCAGTGAACCTAAAGGTCCTCGTTTTGTTATGGGCGGCCTTGATCACCGCTTCGATGACGCAATGATCGCTACCGAGGTCCATGGCTGTGTTGGTCCACTTGACGTTTTCCAGGTTCTTGACAAACGTAAGATCCGGAGTCGTATCTCGGCACACCGAGTTCCCTCTCTTGGTTGGAAAGTCTTTATCGGTTATCAGCGTAAGATCTTCCTCCGTTGCCTCGTCCCATATGTCTCGACCCTTCTACGTATTGGTACAATAGCCCCACGCCTGATGCTGGGCATTAAAATCCCTGATGACGACTAGAGGCTGACAGCCGGCCAAATGCGCGGCCTTCTTGAGAATACCACTAGGCCTGGCTCTGTGAACGCTGGGTCTGCAGTAAACCTTCAGTATGAAGATACTGTTTCGTCTTAGGCGCTGCGTAGGGGGTCGACAAGGAGTTCGGCCATGACGTACACGATCCCACTGTCCGCGGGACCAAGGTCTCTCTGAAGGCACGTGAACTTTTTACTGACCAGGATAGCAACCCTCCTTCCTCCTTCAGTGGAAGCCACTGTAAGGAAACCAGGGAGCTTGATAGGTTATATGTGATCATGTATTGCAAGGCGATTACTTGGGGTTTGTCCTTGACGCTTTTTAGGTACTGTCGCAGGGTCGCCCGTTTGCTGACGAACCCTGCGCAATTCCACTGCCACATTTTTATGACGTTAGCTCTGCTACCCATGTTTGGGCTTGGGAATGGATTGCGAAAGTGCCGCATTCATAATGGCACCCTCTGTCGGTGAGGCAATGACGCTGTGCAGCTTTGCGACTTGTGCTGTAGATGTGCTTGGAAAAGATCCTTGGCTGGTCCCCTCCAGCCTAAGTATTCTAGCGCTGAGGGCGAACCGCCCAGCTGAGGGTGCGCGATCATCTCTTGTACGTGAGGGAGACCTGTCTGTATGTTGGAGTTGGCGTTCTTGAGATCAGACAGGAGTTCTACCATTTCGTCTCCCCTTGACTCATCCAGGGCACGCCGCTTCACTGCAACCGTCTTGGAAGGGGCCTCCACTGTGTCCATGGCCGAAGAGCGTGCGGCAGGCTGAGAAGCGGGCTGTGTGAGCGCCAGTCTTCGTATCTCCGCCATGTCGGTGGCTGGCCGACTCATTTCCTGCTTGAACAAAGCGTTTTCCTCCCTAAGACTATCATTAGCGTGCCTAAGTTTTTCGAGCTCATTCGTGAGACGCAAGTCGTGCGAGTCTTGAGAGTTGCACGCCTGCGTTTGGTTGCCACGGACCCTATCGGTCCACGTTAGAGAGGACTTGCCTTTACCGCCATTGGGGGTATTCGAACGTGAGCTGTTGGATGAGTCGCTCCCAGTGCGGGGCTCGGAGCAGCTTCTGGAGCTGGAGCGCGCCGGAGAAGGCGATGTGAGTCACGATCTCGAGGTAGAGCGACTTCTGGAGCCCCGTCGGCTTGTAGAGCGGCTTCTCGAGCGTACGCGTCTTCTGTCACTAAGGTTGGTGCTGGATGAGGCTCGCGGATCGGAGGATCGAACGCTCGACGGCGTGGGGAGCTCCTCTTGCTGCCTGGCACGCTCGAAGCGTCCTCGGCGAACGATGTACGGCGTCTTGAGTCTATGCGCACACTCTTTACCGGTTGTAAGGTGGGGACCGCCGCAGATCTTGGATTTTGGGGTGCATTGATGCTGCTCATCAGGATTTGGCAGGCTGCATCCCCGACAGATGACGTCTCTCGGAGTTGGACATACATCCGCGCGATTCCCGAGTCTTCCACAGGCGTGGCATACGTCAACTTGCTTTCGATATAGGGAACATTTCATCAGGAGCGTTCCGTACCTGACAAAATTCTGTACCCACTGCCCGTCAAAGGCGATGATGATTGTCCCAGTCTGAGCGATTCTCTTGGCTGCTAGTGCAAGATGGTTGTTCTGGTTAACAATCTTGCCATCCACTGTCGCTGGGTCATCTTGTAATGGTATGCCACGTATGACCCCCTTGGACGCGGAGTGCGGGGCTGTCTCGTACGCGCCGAGCTCGTGGATCTTGCTGGTGATTCGGATTTGCTTGATGCGGGCACATCGATCGGCATTATCCCGTCTGGGAGTGTTGGCCGCCATGATGTTTTGCTATAAGTTCGGGCACAGAGTGTCTTGTTTGAGCTCGTGCTGGCTGATGCCGGAGGCTGCAAGTATTGCGCCATCCACCGTGGCCGCTCCAACTTTGGAAATATTCAGCCCACCTCTTGGTCTAATAACGATCTTCGTGTCTTCTTTGGGAAGAACAGGCATTCGGCTTGCCCTAATAATCTTGGTCTTCAGCGCTGCGCCGCTAGACTTGTAGCTATGTGGAGCCAAAGGCGTTGCCATGGCGTTCGGGTTAGCTTCCCGCGATTTGGCGCCAGCTCTTCTAGCACCGGGAGTTTGCCATCCCTGCTCTTGAGTGACTTCCTCCGGAGGAATATTTTCTCCCTCTACTTTATATTCCATGATGGTAGCGGACGAGTGGCACTGAGCCGCCCCGGAGGCCAAGGCGTGGTCTCCGAAGTGCTTCCTGACATCCGCCAACGGATGTCAGGAATGTCCGTAAAATGGTGAAAAGTCACTCAATGTGGCAAAAAGGGTATCCACGTGGTATTCTTGGTTGCCCTGGCCGCCACAAAAACCTGCTCCGTAGATATTCGGAAGTCCACTTTCCCATTTTGGACACCAGCATAAATGTTTTGTCCGGTGGGCTGTATCGCACTCGCTTCGACATATATTTCCTTGAGAGCCTCTATTAATTCCTCATTCGGGTCTAGAAATTCCTCCGCGATCCTTTGCAATGTTCTGCTGGTTACTGATTTGGACTTTTCCGGGTCTAAGATATTTGTCACGATGGCCCAGGATATTGTAGTGCTCAGTATTTCTTGTAGCGAACGGCAGAAGTGGAATACCCCTCAGTTGCCAATGTACTATCATATCAATTTGCTTCCTCTGCCAGAGCTGCGATCCTGCTCAGAAGGTTTCTGTTAAACGTTGTTTTCGCCACGTTTCTTGCAGCCTACGCCTGCTTTCTCACAGGCTCAGGAGGTGGCTATCTACCACCGGTGTTTCCACCGTCCATGTAATCTATTTCAATGCCTTCCCGTGTGCTGCTGTAATGAAATCGGATCATTCGCAAATAGATTTTGGCTTGACCACGTGGAGGGTAGTGTAGTTCAAACATTGTCTCCGCCGCCCGGCATAGTTCGGGAGTCGAGAAGGAAATGCTGCTAAGACAGTGACCACTCCCTATATTTTTACCTAGGTTGGTACAGATGACGTTGCTGATGTTGGGTGTGAAAGTGAGTTCCGGTAACGTGTCTCTTCTCACGCTGTTGCCGATCCTGGTGGGCATGGTGCGGAGCGTGATGAAGCTCAGCGCCAGCCTGGATCCAGCGTGTTCGCAACTCGTTCCCTTGGGTGTGTTTATTGGGTAGCCCCATGCGGTGCTCGGAGCGTTGAAATCTCCCAGTACCACGAGGTGGTCCTTGGTGCCCGAGTCTCAGTACCCGAGCATCCGCAAAGAGTTTGCTAAAATCTTCATTCCTGTTTTTTTGGGCGGACTGTGCAAATTTACTACTATAGTTTTTGCCTGGCCTCATTTTAGAGAGAATAAGCTTATTATTTGGTGATTGATTTGAAGATTTTCGATCTACTCTGCTTTGGCCGCGATAGTTCTGATCACCAAGGTAACCACGCCGGGATATTTTGAATTTAGCGGTGTGTAATATTCTCGCCGCTTGACCACGTTGGGGCCAATTTACTGCTGGCATACTACATCTCGTCGGATTAGTGCACCGTTTATATAATTTTTATGTACAGCAGGGTGCTTGTTAAAAGTGCGGCAATCCTTTTGACAAATTTCTAATTGTTCCCCGCGTTTAAATTTAGTTTGAATCATCATATACGAGAGCCTCCGCGTCGTCCCGACCCCCATTTGATGGTTTGTGGGTTACAATAATAAGAGGGCTCTTATTATTTGCCTTCGGCAAGTCTCCCACAGTCTTGTTTACGTATTGTTTCTGGATTCTTAATTCCTCGGCGATAAGCGATTTTATGCCTTACATAAAATTCGTTAAAAGTTAGTGGAGATTCGCAATGCTACTTCTATTTTCGTGGACTTGGTTCTGGATCTGTTTGATAAACTTGTGATTATGCGTGGGGATGCCAAGAAGTTTGTCACCTCTTCCCTCGCCTATTTACAGCTTGCTTTCTTGGGTGGGGTGTATTTCCGTCTTGTGCCCCTCAGGGCTGGCCGCCAGGCCAGAGGCCTGGAGTATTTTAATTGTGTTTTCGAACTTATTTTGCTAGGAGGAGATTGCCAATTGGAATTCTTTGCGCTCGGCCGCCATTTTAATCTTAAGCTGTTCATTTTCTTTCATTAGTTTTTGTTTTCATCTACGATTTTTCCGTATTGCTGACTGTCTGTTAGTAGAGCACTGGGCGTTACCACCCCTACCAAGCTTATCTGATTGTTTAATTGGTTGGCAGCTGCTTCTTCTGCTCCGGTTCCAGTCCCGGGGGGGGGGGGGGGGGGTCTTCCTGTCCTTTTTATTGGCCGAGGTGTTCTTGAGGTTTGGTTTCGAAGTAGTGTCCTCTGGTTTGTTGGCTTTGGTTTGGCATGTCCTCGATGCAGGTCTTGATCGTGATCGTGATCTCTATGGGACTTCCTTTGGCTTATCGATTCCTGCCGTTCCAAGCTGAACCATCGTGGGGGTCACTGTTGCTTTATTTCAGGGAGTCTTTTTATTTCAAATTATTCCACACCGATTTTCGTTGACGCTGCTCGATTCGAGAAGTACAGGGGCGATGTTCTTTAGCTTCTTTCTGCATAAACGGTCACCCGTAGTGTTCGTAGCCACTGTTGGAACACTTCGGTGAGAACTCGTGGTGAGCACCCCACATTTGAAACACACGCTGATATCGGCTGTTTGGCCCACATTGGTGCGATGATCCGTGGACCGACATATTTTGCAAACCTGGATTGTGGGTTTGTATTTACAGCAGACCGCTATGGCTCCAATGAAGTACACATACCTTGGAAGCACCTTTCCGTTGAGTAACTATCACCAATGTTTATGAGCCCAGCATGCGGGCTCTTTCAATCTTCACACCTTGAGTGCGGAACCGCCGATTCCTCATTAGTTCCGCGTGAGCTGTTCCGAGTGGGAAGCCGTGAACAATGCCTCACAGAACATCTAGGTCTGCCACATATCAATTAAGGGGTGAAGCTGCCCCCTGAATTTTATTTGTCTAATTTCTCACAGCCTTCCGCCACTTGTTCGTGTGGTGTGGATAATATTACAATATTGGACCCGGGATGAATCCACACCCAAAAATGCTGCCTCTAAAACTATTCTGCTAGGCCTCTAACACTGCCATAACGAGCTCCGATCCAAGCAGATATTTAACGATGATATCCTTGTGTGGCCTCAAAATGACATTGATGTCATCCTTCGGTAGAGGCAGCTGTCGACGGTGTTCCCTATGTCGGAAGGTGGTACGATGCTTTTCACACTAATAACCTGACTATTCTCGTGTAGTCATCACAACAGTGAATAGGGCCGTATCTCTTGCGATAAAGCAGTATTCGTGATGCCAATGCAAAATGATGAGTTATTTCGAGGAGCCTTTTTGTTGCAATTATTTTCCGCTCCCTACTGCACTTCGCAGGGCATGTGGTACGCTTCAAGCAGTAAAATGTTGGTTGCTCAATCCCCTGTACGTTTAAATGTGCCAGGGGACAAGTGTAGTAATCAATACCTTGTTTCATAATAGCTTAATGATTAGCGATGATTTCTTGTATGGCTACCATAACGTGAAGAAGCTGGTTTAGTCCTTCCAGGAGCATGCACAATGCTGAAATTCAGTCTATCGCCAGTAAGTTTCAGTCATTTGCCTCCATGATTAGCAGTGGCAGTAAGTGGTCGCGGTGCCTGAACCACAGAAGTACCTGTGCGAAATCAACGACGCCGATCTCTTTTGTGGACCGCGTGCGTGCTTGCAGAGGGTGCTTGCACAGCTTCGGAAGATGCGTCTTTCACGAGCGTCGATATATCAACTGAGTAGCAAGGAACCATGTTGTCCCAAAGTCTACATCTAATTGCAGATATTAACATTACCTACCCAGCTGACAACCTAGACATTAACTCCGGCCACTCAAAGCATTCAGCACATAGCAAGATTTGCATGCGGAGCACTCATCAACTGCAGCAAATGACAAGACATTGTAGGGTTGACTCCAAATATTGGAATGTCGTTGCTTGATCTACTTTTCCTTGTTCAGGAGGTCGTTTTAAAGTGTTCTTTTTCAAAGCGTTCCCTATGCTCGCAATCCTCCAATTTGAGACTAGGCGCATCGTGCCAGCTCCTGCGTCGGTAGCAGTGGCTTTTAGTCGAACTCGCGGCCGGCCCTCGTATGTTCGATATTTTCAGAAATTCTGTCACGCTCCACGCAGTTGTGACCCTTTGCGTACGTTTGGAGGCCGTGTCAGGTGAAAGATGCAGTCTCCACAGATTGCTAGAAGACAAGTCCTTTTCGGCAAAACAGTGTTTGCTCAGGTGTTCGGTGTGAATTTTATGGATGAATCAATCTCGCCTCATGATGTCCTGGGGAAATATCAATCTGTAACCTTTTGCTTTCATCGTCCTTGATCTTGAGAAGCCAGTAACCATAATAAATCGAAAAATATATTCAATGCTAATTTTTTAGCTCACTATTATACCAGCTTAACTACACTTCTGGCAGTAGGCCATGACTCTAGAAAACATAATACCTCAATATTTCGAAAGGCTTGAGATGAATGTTCTTCGTTAATGCCATTACCACTATTTAGAAACTAGCCCGATCGAGTGTCTTTCGCGCGACCAACCCGCACACCTTTTCGAATGAGTCGGAGCAGACGTATTAAGCAGGATAGTACACTGATGTTTTCACCGTCGGTGTGATTGGAGTGCCGACAGAAAGCCAGGAGTTGAACCTAAGACGCCTAACTTTTGTCGGAAAAGTATTTCATGTTGCCATGCAAACTGCAGTCGCCCTGGGGCGCTCTAACGTAAAACTAGGGCCGTATAACGTAAACCTATTCCACTATATCTTTATTCCAATCCCGTGACGTCAAATTTGGGTGGCCGCCGACGTAAGCATCAGGTGGTCACCCGCAGGGTTGTCTGAACAAACCAATCAAATGCACCCCTCGTCCATAGGAGCTCGCTTTTGTTTGCTTGAAAAACGAATAACATCGCTTGCACTGAGCGGCTTGTCTAATCTAATTGGCTCACAGGAGGCGAAGAGCATGCTCAAGTGGAGAAGGATTCGAAGGGGCAGAGCCAGTGCGCTGAATATTTATAACCGGATGAAGAGGTTGCTGCAGGCAGTAGTGGAGAGTAGTAGAGAAAGTGGACCAATCACAGGCGCCGGCACCACCCTCTTCATCAGGTTATCGAGTGCAGTGGCTCAGCCCCATTGAATCCCTCTCCCCTTGAGCCTGCTCATTGCCTCTTGTAAGCCAATTAAAAAAGACAACCCGCTCAGTGCAGGCAACGTTATTCGTTTTTCCAGCAAATAAAATGACCTCCCATGAAAGAGGAGAGCGTTTGATTTGTCTGTTCAGAAAACCCTGCGGCTGACCGCCCGATACTTGCGTCGGCGGTTACGCAAATTTGATAAAAACATATTGGAATAGTTTCACGCTATAGGGCCCCTGGTTGCTTTATTTAGAATAAGGGCTAACAAAACGAGTTCTCGTCGACAATAGCATGTCTTAAACGAAGAAGTAAAACGAAATCATGTGCATTCTAATCTTCAACCTGGCACGTGCAGTAATGGGAGAGCTTGTTTTGTTCGTCAGCAAGCGGCCAGCGCAAACGCGTAAACACTCGACCTGATTGAACTACATTTCCGTTCCTCAGTGCGCCACTGTATCTAATCCAGCAGCTGTTCCACGCACCTTTAAACTCACTTCACAGGACCTACTTCCCAATTCATTTATGTTGTTTTTGACGAGAATGGGGCGCATTCAACGATAAGGAAAAGTGGTGTAGATATGACAGAATGCTGCGCTTGTTGGTAGGGATTCATTATGCAAACAAGAGGTGAGACGTGCAGACAGGACGCAATAGCTGAGAAGTGGCGTTCGTGTTGTCCACTTCTCTACTCTTGTGTCCTGTCTGAATGACTCAACTCTTTTTTTGCATGATGGTGTAGATATGCCTGTTTTTTGCAACCAAGCCGTAATTAAATGTAAACGCGGCTTTCTAGAATGCTTTTGTAGGAAACAGGCAGTTTATTCGAAGGCGCGTTCCAACCCATTATGATCTACTTGAGCCTACTAATAAAGTGATATTTTTGTCGAACATGCGTACCAATTTTAAAATTCATCTGTGCTATGTGCGACAAATGTGTGCTTCTTTTTTTTTAGATACGAGCATGCGATCGGTAATGAAAGCGGCGCCTATTCGTTGATGAAATTTTACGATCTTAAGCCACTCGCAGTGGTACACAGCATGGGAGGCGGAAGCGACAGCAAACCAAAAGAGGAAGTTTATGGATCTGGAACATTCTATACCTTCGCAATTCGTGCGATAAAGGATAAAAAGAGTCGCGAATCTTTCGAGGTGAGTGCATTCTCTTCATTACCCTACAAGCTGTCAAAGTAAAACTCCACGAACGCTTGCACACATCCGACGCACATCTTCCGATCTGTGTGGTGCGAACTCTGGTGTACAACTTATTAAATTTCTATATCGATTCGTCTATTTCGTTCCTGTGGCGTTGCAAGCAAACATGCACGGGCATGCGCTCGACTACGCCTGTGCTATGCGTTGTGGGGTCCCCGGCGATTAAGTCAAATTGTTGTTTGCCATTGGTGCGATGGAAGCATATGTCCTATTATTGCCTGATGGTCAGAGCACCAGGCTGCTGTGCTGGGGGACCGAAGCTCGCTCTCAGCTTTGAGAAGAGATTTTTTTTTAAAAATCTGTTAGACTTTCAGAGAAGCGGCGAGAGGTCATGCGAACACAATAAAAAAAAGGCTTCATGAAAGAGGAACTAATAACACTCAAGGAATTTTCACAGCGTAGCGACGTTAACCGTTCTTAAAGCTATCGTGAATGTAGTAACTATCTTTTTATTGGGTCTGTTTCGAGGCTCAAAAGTAAATGAACGAGAATTGCAGAGTGGCGTTTTTGGTGGGGGGAGGTGGATAAAATAAAAAGGAAAATGGTGGAATGTCCTGAGGTACTCGAGGGGCCAAGCAGCACTACTAGACGTAACTATTACCGTAAGGGCATCTTCTTTTGCCCGCGTTCCCGCTATTGGTACTATACTCTGTCACATAATGGGTGATCAATTAAAAATTTTGCAGAATTTCGGAAAGAATTTGTTGTGGATAGCATAACTCCATTACGTCAGCCGGAATAGTCAAAATGGTGGACAGGCACGGAGAATGGACACTTAGTGGCTAACATTCATTATTCCCCTTCTTAACAAAACAAATTAACGAAGACTAACTAACGTTAATGATAAAGCAACATCAGCAAGTTAACGTTACAATTAACGAATTACCGTAACGAAATAACAAACATTTTATGATTAGCTTTTTATTACTGCCTTAAAGCCGGTGTAAGTAAAGAATGTGAAGGCAGCAGGCGCATTTTGTATGGCACCCTCATTAAGCTTTTCAATCTTAAAGGGACACTAAAGGGAAAAATTATTTCTTCTACATCAGTAAACTACATTTCTACGATGACAAAAACACTTAACACGGTAAGACGCTTGGTAATCCAGAAAAAGCGCAAGAACAAAAAACTGGTGGCGATGCCTCCTTCAAGGTCCCGCACCTGGTTGCTGTGACGTCATAGATTTTAACGCCTCTTTTAGGGCCTATTTAAGTAAAAAGCGGTGCATATTGACTAAATTGTGTTCTAAAGGAACCAAATATTAAACATGGCAAGTTCCGGGAGCTTTTACTCAGTCAACCCAGCCCAAGTTCGAAAACATACTTTGGAATCCCTGACGTCACACTGACGTACCGGCGTCGAGGTTTCGGCGTGAAATTCAAATACTGATACTTCGACCTTCATTTGCTCATCTAATAATGAAACTATTATTTTGAAATGACTGCCTGCATAGTTCTCAAACAATGCTTTCTTAGTCTAAACTGATTTACTGTTTCGCTTTAGTGTCCCTTTAAAGGTCGCACCTAATTCGGCATATTTTCGCCCAATTTCAACGATATATACCCAAACTATGAGGAATAAGCATCGCCCTATCATAAGAAATGGGAATCTCCCCATGCAACGACACCACCCACCATCGTGCATCCCACAATAGAACAGTGGGAGGCCGTCTAGTCCTGCTCGGACCTGTGTAACCACTGACAGCTGGTGTGCCGAGTCCAGTAGGCATCCAAACCGGCAGAATTCCTGCACGGATGGCACCCTCCCTCAGGCGCAAGCATCAAAATAAAAGTCAGCTTGCGTTCCTTCTTTCTGTCATGCTTTTTTTTTTGTCGGAAAGTAAGTCTTGTTTCCTCCTCGTTCGCACTATAATTACCTGAATCGCACGCAGGCGTCGATATCAGATGGAGGACTTGCATGCAACAACCGTAAGTTGGTGAATGTTTGGGGAATTCTAAAGTAAACCAGGGCTTTTGAGTTAAAAATGTGGGCACTTCGCAATTCTAGTCGTAGTTTTGCATTCTCCAATGCTTGCCAGCAAGATTATTACACAGGACATTACGGTGAGTGATGTATAAAAAGACGACCCTTCGCGCACTCGACATTTCTTTACAGTATAGTTCGTCGTTAATGATTTCTCACAAGTCCAAGTAAGAAGATATGTAATTACGTTTCAATTTTGGCAGTGTTTATTTCTTCACCGTGGCTAGGACGTGACAACATTGCCACAATCTGAAAGTGTTATGAAGACGCAGCTATACCGCGGGAAATTTATCACTGTGTGAAAATTTTACACAAATATGATCAGCCACGCAATACCCTTATGAAAAGTCATTTGTACATTGCACGAAAGCCTTAGTAGTTATTCTGCATCACTACTGTTTTTGCATTGTCAGTCCATTTGCATTTTATTTTTTGAATCTCCACACGCTCCACTATAAAAAAGAATGTTCCATAAGCAATGGCGTTTGCAACACGGCCAGCTATTTTTGGCGCCGTGAGTGTTTTGATCATATCGGCCGTACACTGATCACATTATATGTGATCTATGCGACTGCACTATTATATTATTTTGTTTCTTTTTACTTCAGGCAATTGTGGACAAAGAGGCGCTGGATTATGCAGTATTTCCGTGGAGCGGTAAGTACTCTTCCACGGAGCTCACGGAAATATGGAAATATTTGGTTTACCATAGTGAGCAATTCCTATAAAATATGATTTCACACAGATTTTGGTTAATTCATAGATTAACAAATTGTATACAGTGTGTTTCTGCGGAGAAAACTATTATCAAAAAATTAAATCACCATCCCGGTACTGCGAAAACACATGTCCATTCAACCTGTTGAAAACCAAAACTACAACTGCTGATGAGTGTGCCATGGTTTATGGCTTTAGAGTAATAGCAGTTGTGCTACCTTACAGTAATGCTAGTAATAGGAGTAATGGTGATTCTGACAGCACGCTGCCAACCATAGCAGTGCTGCAACAACATTGTAATGAGCTGATAGGTCCGTTATATTTTGGACGAAAGCCTAGGGTGGTCACTCCCGACGTTACAAGCTGCCGTCGCCACGGCAGCTTGGCTAACACAAATGTTTACAGGGAAACGGATGTGGGGTTCGCTACGTGCTGTGCATTGCACGTAGGTGCAGGAGCGCCGTATCATCAATTATGTGGTTTGGATGCTTGTATTGAGATTGTTGTTTCTTGAAATGTGTCTTGTCCGGTTTGTTGTATGCGTAATTGCAAGGAATGTATGCACTGTTCGCTTCAGTTTGCTGAGTGCTTGTAGCCTCTGCGTTAAGCAGGTATGAGCCATTGCATTGCACGTATGAGCCATTAATGATAGTTTGCGGTCGATATTACGCCACGAAGAAATCCCTGGATCCTAGCCATAGAGTGCTTCGGTGTAAAAATGGTCGTTTTGAAAGGCCACGGCCTTCAAGGACATGTCAGTTTTGGCGACCACGATGTGAAGGTGATACGCGGCAAATATACACTAATTAAGAAAAATATATGCATTACCCTTTGAACATTTGTTTCAGCAGCCTTATCGCAATTGACAAATTGAAGAAAACTCTCCGCACAAGACATATGAACTTTTGATGTGGGCAAATATTATTACCTGCGGAACTGTGGCATGAGGAACTTCGGCTGTCAGAGCACATGAAGCAGAAAATGGGAAGCTGCAACGAGCACTAGGCCGCACCCTTCCAAGCGCCGTTAGCTTTACGTGACCAAGCAAGGCCATTGCGCTGTTGCTCCGTGCCAATGCCTCCTAGATAGCACAAGGCCGGTGCACTTCGATCCGTGACGTCATGCTACCTTGCCCGACTGCCATAGAATCTAATGGGGACGCTCCCGATCAAGCCGCGTCGATTTTGGCGTCATCGCCTTCGTCACGCTGGGCTTGGCAATGGAAATTTCGGTCCAAGTAGCATGACGTCACAAATCAGAGTGCACAGGCCTGCTGTTTAGGAGGCTCTGTCCGTGCTCGTCGCTATCCACTGCTAGTACGTTAAACTACGTCACATCTACTGGCCACTAGGCCGGGTATACGTTTGGCTAGGATGTACCCATTATTGGAGCTGTCAAAATACTTCTCCGTCAATGTTACGCGTGTGCGAGGAGCTTGACCAGTATACATGCAGCATTTGTCTATTCTCTGAATTGTCTTTCATGCTGTACCTTGTCATGCTATACCTATACCCTTTATACCATATCCGCACTCTTCAATAGCAGATATGGAAAGCCAAAAAGGCTGTCCACATACGGGAAGACATCGCAAATAACTCTTAACACTTATTTGTGTTCAACAGTTGTACTACCGTCAAGGGCATCATTAAGGAATGTTGGCCGCTTGAAGAATGTGATAGGGGACACACAAGACAAATTGTTCGCATAGTGAATGCGCGAAGATTGTTCTCCGTGCAGTCATCGAAGAATGGCACCATGGAATTATTTTATGTCATGTGGCAGAGTTAGAGTGCGAAATTTTAGCCCCGACTCACCCTGCTATGACTGGCAGCCACGTATCTCGCCTATATAGGCAATCGCCCGAGAGCTGCCGAACGCTGGCGTCGACCACAGGGCTGACTGCGTCTCTGTTCAATTTCAATCGGCATTGTCACCTTATTTTGCAGCTCTCGGTTTTAGCCCAACTCCTTCCACTGTCAATTTACTCGTCCCGAAAGTTGGCCGCCCTGTCAACGACATAGGTCTTTGTCACTAAGTTGACAAATTTAGCACTGTCCTAAGATTTCAAGCGATTTCACCTTTCTCCAAATGGCAACTTTTTTACCGGCCTGTGTTCATATAGACATTATGTGTAACATCAACAGCGTTGCTCAATCCGTGAGTCTCCGTGGCGGCCTGGCACATATACGTGGCCACTGTGGCCGGTCGCTGCAGTGGTGGGTGCAAGTAGTTATACATTCTTCCACTTGTGAATATGGCAAAGAAATGGGATGTCTGAACGGGATGGTAGTGTCAGCCTAAGAATATACGGTGACGACAAAATGCACTTCTTGAATCCGTGGGATTGGGGTTCCGCACTGAAGTCCAGTCGATGGAATAGAAATATTTTTTCTGAAACTCTCTGCTTAAAGCTGGTTCGTCTGAAACCTGGCTGTTCGCCGACTGTGCCATTGAAGTCAAGAAAAGACACGGAGTGCCATTCCCTCCTTAATCTGTGTTTTATTCTTCTTTCTGAGGTAAGACATAACAAGACTCAGTTTGAAGAAAACGTTTGGAAAGCTGTCGTCTGCGAGCTTTGGCCTCCGCTCAACGTGGCCGCTTTGCATCGTGGCCTTGCTGCCTTCGCAATTCGGGTTCTTCGGCTTCTTTTCGACCCTTGGTTGCCCCTTGCACATTCGTATAGAGGAGTCGGACACGCGCCACCAACGTTTCCCTTCTGTGTTGAGAATACGTCTGTTTCCACAAGAGACGATATGAACACTGAGTTACAATCCCGGCAAGATTCCGCCAGGATGATAACATATAAAACACGAAACACGCCGCGTTTTCAAAGTAATGTCCAAGTCCTCACTCACCAAAGTATAACACATATACCCAAGGAAAAGCACAGTTGCACATAAACTAAATATCACATGTACAAAAGATTTTCCATATATACAGTGTGCACAATGGTTACGTACAATTATGCTGTGACAGAACACTTTACACAATTTTGCACGAGATGTGTGTATAGAAGAATGGTCATGTATTCGAGAGCACACACACAGAAATCACGGGCACCTTTATTCTATGTGCATTAAATAAATACTTCTGATGGCCTGACTACAAGAACCAGGCTGGTCGAAAATTAAGCCATACGCGTCCATGAGCCACAGACAGGAAACAGCATGACCACTGTCGAAGCAACTCTTCTTCTCCAAGGAAGAACAACTCCTCTGGCAGAAACGATGGTAGCTAAGAGTAAAGCCTTGCCAGAAGTGGAAAGAAAGCGTGGCAACGTCGTCTCACGGCAACTGCCTCGCACCGGTTACGCCATAGACAAAAGGCCGTCGCAGTAATTAAAGTTGCCCGAAGCAGCACGTGAGCAGCGACCAGGTGTAATAAACTGGTTAACTCCAAGGCCACAAAAACCAGTACAGACGGCCTTCCCGAATATCCCGGCAACGACGCAGTGCAGCAGCGCATGTTTATTGGATTCTTGAAGGGGGCGATTCGGACACAGCGAAGATGGGACAACGCCCTACCACTCTAGCCTGTCATCAGTTGGAATCCCTTGTCACCCTAGAGTCCACATGAAGTCGCGTGGGTGGCCAGGCTGAATTGACTGCGTTATCGCATCCCATGACATATTACTGGAACATGCGAGGCGCGTTCGGGGAACTAGACGAAGCAGTAAGTCTGCCATAGCGTCTACTACACGGGTTTCGAGAACGTCTACATTAGGACATGCCTGTTGTATGGGGCGATAAAATGCCACGGCCGTACAGTAAAATGTATGTGCGTTTAAAACTTTTGGTCCGCGATTTAAGTGCACCCTCGCTAACATGTAATGAATTTTTTGCGCCAAGGAAATACCAATCGAGTTCACGCGTAGGACACTGATAACGCTGTAACAGGCGGAGCAGAAATCGCAGAGAAAGCAGCCGGAAGCGGACAGACACTAAGGGAAACGCGAACCCACCGCGAGAACGCGGCTGCCCAAGCGCTGTACGGCTCGGCGAGAAGAAGGAACTGAGGAAGCATTGCAAGGACCTAGTAATCCATAATGGTGGCTGTACATGGTGAGAAACCTACAACGCTCGGCCGCAAAATATAGACTGTGCTAAGTACCTTCTTTCTAATAGAGTAAATCATACCCTTGAACTTCGTGGATATATTGCCTCACATCTTCAACGATTGCGAGCCACACAGAGTCTGATATGTCATCATAGGTATAATCAAGGCCTAAAATACGCAGAGAATTGCTCTTTTGTAGACTGAAAAAGGGACTTAGGCGTGTCTGTGGTGAACAAATGACCATTTAACTACATTTTGAAAAATTTAGCACAGCATCTGAAATATTTCCGTACTCAATGAAAATTCGAAGTCTAAGGGTTAAGCCGCCTTCATTCCTGTGATATAACGCGATGTCATGGGGGAAGGCTGTCACCTTCGCAGCACCGCTGCAAGGCAGTAGGTGACCGCATACGTAAGAGTCTCTAACCACTGAGCGCAGAAATGGCCCAAGGCTGAGCAGAAGTAGTACTGGGGATAGGGAGCACCCTGGACGAACACCACGATTAACGGCAAATGGTGCACCTTCACGACCATCAAGGAACAATGTACTTCGGATATTTGAATAGGCATTCCTAATGTGTTCAACGAAATTTGACGAAAAGCAGAACGAGCTCAGTACATTAAATATGTACAGGCGCTCCCAGAATAATTCGGAACGCCGGACACGCAGCTGCTCGTCGGCGGAGCACGCCGGCGGATAAATACAGGCAAGATTTGCGCATGCGCGGTCTCCCTAGCGAGCAAGTTTCGCTCCCTAGTGCATCTAGATTGGCGTTGGCTTGCTCCAAGAAGGTAACGCTAGGTGCCCTGGGCGAATGAATGTCTAGCACAGCATGCATGCACCGTAATCTATAAATAAAGGCTCGTGGATTCCTTGCAGCGTATTCTCGCCATGGCCTACATACCGTCTGGGAGATAGCAATGCTTTGCGTGATTACATGCTAGTGAGGCGGCTTGGCTACAACGGCATCGCTGCCTTATTTTTCCACCGTGTTAGCCTGTCCTGCGAAGTATTAGCTCTTAGTAAAATAGCTCCCTATCCGTGTTACTACTAGCTTCGTAATACGAGGACAATTACCACTATTACACGACTCCTCTTAACGGGTGTGTCTGCGATAGTTGCAATAAAAAAGTTTACAATATAAAATAACGCGGCCCGTTCATCAAGGCCAATTTCACGCACAAGAACTCACTTCATACAAAGGGCACTCTAATGAACTCTTCACGACTCTATCATTTATTGGCGCACCCCGTTACGTGGTTCGCATATATTGTGCGCCAATCAATCACGGAATCTGGACCAATGGTAGCGAGTATCCTTACGTATTGATCGCGGGTCGGCGTTTGTTGGCGAAGATACTCATTTTCATGCTCATTGTATTTTGCTCAGAGGAAATATACAACGATAATCATGGTTAGGCTGTGTGAGCTGAATGCAAAAAAAAAATAGTAAGGAGAACACAGTAAATCTAAATGACAGGAAGAACACTGGCTTTAATTTTCCACAGTAAACAAAAAGAATCCAAACGTAACTGTTTTGTCTAAAGCTGTTGGCATGTTCCGCTATCAATATCTCGCGAATGCGCCATCCACGCGAAGCGCAGCTTGTACGCGGCGTGGAATTGACTCGTAGAGCGCATCTACGAAGTCCCTCCTCTCACCAAGGCGCTTCCACTCGCGCGTTATGGCGAGCCAGAGCTCGTCGGCACTGGCCCCTCCCAGATTCAGCTTGCATAAACTTTCCTTCATCATGCCCAACACGTTCTACATAACATTGAAGTCTGCACCTTTCGGAGGCCAGTCAAGAACGCGAACACCACGTTCTTGAAGAAGTTTTTCCACAGCTCTGGCGGTGTGCACCGAGGCCAGGTCTTGTTGGAACAAGTAGCAGCCATATTTAAATGACCCTTCCAGAACGTATGGCAATAGGTGGTAGTCCAGAATTTCGCAGTAAGCTTTAACTGTGAACGATGGGGACAGTCGGATTAGCGGACCGAGGCCCTCTTTGCTAATTGCTCCCCAAACGTTGATACTACAGCGGCCGCTGCTGCAGATCTCGTAAACATACCCAGGCTCGTATCTACACGAAAAGAAGAGAATAGATAATGATCTTTTCAGGTGAAATACCTTTTGCGCGTCCGAAGAATTTGTGCTTAAATGATCAGAAAGAAAATGAAAATACGTGCAGTTATATGGTCTCCATACGCGGCGCTCTTGACCCCATCGAGATGAAAATGTCGATTCATCTGAGAATATGAATTCCTTCCATTCTTCAGTCGTCCAGCGCTCATATGCCCTGCCAAACTCAAGGCGCCGGCGTTTTTGGCGCTCCGTAAGGTGTGGCTTTTGTGCCGCGACAAACCCACGAAGACCAGCCACTCGCACGCGCCTTCTGTTTCCTCACTGACATGCACGTTGAGGGCTGTCTTGAACTGGCGGGCGCTCTGAATAGGATTTGCAACGGCTGCAGCAACAATGAGAAGTCGGACTCTTCCGACGTGCATCGGTGTCGTTCTGATCATGCTGCATCTTTGAGTCGGCCATCTTCATTCCTGTATGCTTGGATTATTCGGTTGACCGCACTTATAGACTTTCCTGTGAGGTGGCATATCTCACGTTGAGGTATACCTTGTGAGCTGAGCTTAATTATATTTCACCGCACATTCACCGGCACTCTTTTCGGCATGTTGCCTCGATAGGAATAGGGCGAAATTCGCGTAACTGTCATTGTTTCAATGTGTTCGTATCTCTTTATCAATCGAGCCGCCGATATCATCACGGTTGCATCAGACGAAAACACCGCCCTTTGCCAGCGCTAGTCACGGTCACCTACCGTAAATATTTTGAGCAAATGATAAATATGACCCGCACGAAAAATGAAAAAAAAGGCGCCCAAGCACCCGAACATGCAGACACGAGCGCTTATGCTCCAACGCGAGTGCATGCGCAGACACAGCTTGTCACAGACACCACTGGCCCAGCCTCCCTTGACAAAACGTTAAGGGGCACCTAGGGCTACCGTTTTGCAGACACGCAACACAAACTAGATGCACTGGGGAGCCAACCTTGCTCGCTAGGGAGACCGCGCACGCGCAAACCATGGTACTACTTTTCCCACGGGTGCGCTCCGCCGGCGAGCAGCCGCGTGTGTTGCGTTCCGAATTATTCTGGGAGCGCCTGTACCTATGTTCAAGGCGATCGAATGCCCTTTCGTGATCTCGTGAAACTAAGAGACGACGTGCTGACCTGGTCAACGTGTATGTCATTATGCCATGCGTAACGAACGAAAGACTGTGTATTTCTCTGCCAGAGACTGAGCATGCATGATGGTGTCTTAGTAAGGAAGACATCAGGCTTCCCAAACGCAGGGTGACGGTAGCTGTGAAGGTTTTGTAGTCAACGTAGAGAGAAGCGTGATTGGCCTCCATTGACGAACTGCTGATGGATCGTGCTTAGCTATCAGCACAATACGACCGTCGCAAAAAGTAGATGGAAAAAAGTTTCTCAAAGGAGCGGCTGATTGCAGATACGAAAGCGGCACACATATCTTCCCTGAACGGATAACCCGTCTAACGGGCCCGGCACGAAGCTAGCGCGTTTTCAATGGAACGAGCGGGTTTTTCGCGAATAACAAAAGCTGCAGGGCGATTATTGAAAAACGCAGGTGACAAACGTGTCCTGGATGACAGTCCACACGAGCCAAATGCAGTGATCACACTATGGCACGTAAAAATTGTGTTCCCACAGCACTTAAAGTTTTAGCAATGGACGAAAATTTGTGCTCGATTTTTGAGGCAAGAACGATGACTGTAATAAAACTATCCCGTCTATCGTAATACGCAGTGCAGCGCATGTAGTCCGGAGACTCAGCTTTCGATTGATGCCTCTCTCGACTCTCCACATATGGCGTAAGACTGTTCCCGAAAGCGATTTTTAAAACACTAGTGAAAATTGCCGTGGTATCTATAAAAACATGAGCGTACCCCTTGGCGAAGCCTCGGTAGCCGTGGCCGAGTGGTAAAATAGCGAGCACCTTTCGTGCCGCATCACGGGTGGCCGTGGTTCGATTCCCCCTTCGCAGCGTTTTTTTTTTTTTAAGCAGCGTAGGACCTAGTTTTGTAGTCTCTCACTAGATGGCATAAACACAAAACTCAAGAATTGCTTTCGGTTCTGGTTTTCCAGTGGTGCTCTTGAAATATTGTACTTTCTGTTTTTCCTTCATAAAACGTAGCAGTATCGTGTTCATTTGTTAAGTCATCGCTTTTATGAAGGTTTTATTCATTGGACAACATAACTAGAAGCTTGCGCATGGCTTTGTGTTATGAAAAAAAAAACTTTCGTGCTTTGTAGCGTGGAACCTGCAAGAACAAGATGGCTATTCTTATTGCGCTCTTCTGGAAGGTTCGTTTTCTTCGACTTTCGGCTGTCCTTGGGCTCTATTCTGGACACGCATGGCGGCTGCACGGCCGCCATTATCCGCCATGTTTACTCTCTGATTGGCTGTCGAGAGGTCACGTGTTTTGAAATTTGTGCCGGGAAGCGGAAGTTTTGCGAAATGTCATTTTGCGTTTTCATCAAGATGACGAAACGTGACGTGGAGCTGCAAATTTTATGGACTAATACATTTTTTTGCTCCTTGGCAGATATATGGTGATGTTAGCGCTTCAAAAAGAATGTGAGCGGTAGTGTGCAAAAGCCAGTGCAATGCATCTGCAATTGCGCGAATATGTGGTGGCGATTCAAGATATGCGCCATGCCAGCTTGCTGATTGGCTGAAGGAATATCTCGTAGGGAGCGTCACAGGAAGGGCTGTTTCGTAAACGTCATTTTGACGATGCGTGACGTTGCGCAGGGCCGCCATTGCTGAGATTTTCCGCCATAATTTTTGCTGCGGCGAGCCGCGCGAATTATGCTAATGGGCAGCCATATGCAATGGCAGCCAAGAGGAATGCGTATCGCCACATTTTCCCCGTCGTTTGGCACCACGAAAATCTTTTGTTCATAACGCGTGCTCATTGTATTTGCATCGCTCTCGGGTGGTGCTGGCATTTGTGTTTTGGGCCATCGTTTTTTAAAAGAACGCGTTTATACGAAATAATATTGGTTGAATATAGCAAACTTTCAGCAATGTTGTCCACTTTTCACTGCTGCATTTGTATTGTAATCGAGATTAATGCCTTTTCGCACAATCAAAAGTTATGACAACGGCCTCTTTCTAATTTATAAAAAGAAATGTACGCAAGGCGGCGCCTTGAAGTTTCCTCCTGCGGTGCGAGTAACCAGCGAAATGAACAAGAGATGGCAGCGCCGGCGCTTGCGTCGCTCTAGTGGATATCTCTGGCGCGCACAACGCTATCGGTGATATTCGGCCGTTTCACATCCAGCCGAGTCGGGCTGAGTCACTTGCGTTTCACGAAATAGCGATAACGTGGCCTAGAACGTGCGCGCATCACCACTGGTAGGTCGCGTATGTTGTCTCAAGAAAAAAAACAAGCGCGTTGGCTCCAACATGCGATGACTCATTCCATTTTCCAGGGACATGCATCCGAGCAACTGAAGCAGACGACGGCTTGTACGCAGCAGACGACGGAAGCGAGAGCCGTTTTCGACAGAATAATCATACGCTTTGAGATAGCTGCTTTATTTTTACTGCGGAGGAAAACTGTTTTGCCTTACCGATAACGCTACATTGAGTGCCTTCATTTCAGTTTCTTAGGCGAAACGTCAAGTTGGCGTCACGTTATGTAAGCCAAAACCGGGCCACCAGCGCCATTTTGTTTGCGTCACGCCTACGTCACGCATCGAAGAAAATGGCGGAATGTCCAGAATAGCGCCCCTTAATAGCACACACTCCGAGCGAATGACGTCCAGCTGTGACACAATGTTACCCGGTGGCCAGTGCCATTCCTATGCAACATTCGTGGGGAACAAAGGGTCTGCTAGGCTGAGTCGCTGCCCGAACGTTAATTATTTCTAAATATTCATCCAAATAAGAAAAGTACAAACTAGGAGATGTGCAGCGTCTGGATTAGTAGCTACTGTTAATGTGTTCCCTACAGCCAAGTGGTATCAATCCGTAGGTGTGGCCGTAAAACAACATTTGAATAAATGTCCTTCGTTCGGTGCATTTGCTTTTAATGTGCAGCATTCTTTGTCGAGTACCCCAGCAATTTGGTAGCAAAATCGTGCAATATCGTACCTGTAACGCCAAAAGCTTGACGCATTTCCCATATAAATATATAGGTCTTCATAAAAAGGGTTGGGGTGACCAACTTGAAATTGGAAGTGGCATCAGCATAAATATGGGCCAAGGTGAATTTAGCAGTGATACGGGAGTGGCCCTACCTAAATTTGGGGTGAAATGGTAGTGAGCCAAGCTGAATTTGAGGCTGATATGGGGGTGTCCCAACCTAAATTTGAGGTGATATAGGGGTGGATAAGCCTAAGTTTAGGGGAATATGGGGGTGGGCCAGCCTGGATTTGGGGATGACATGAGGGTGGGAGAACCTGAATTTGGGGGGGATATGGGGGGTGGGCCACCATAACCATGGGCGTGATATGGGGCTGGGCCAAGCTGAATCGAGGGGGGGTGGGGTAGGGGGGCTAACCTAAATTTGGGAGGGATTTGCGGTGGGCCATCCTAAATTTGAGATGATAGACGGGTGGGCCAGGCTAAGTTTGGGGCTGATATGGGGGTAGGCCAACCTGGATTTGAGGATGATATGGGTGTGGGCCAACCTAAATTTGAAAGTAACATGGGGACGCGCTAGCCTAACCATGGGGGTGATGTTTGGCTGGGCCAAGCTAAATTGGGGGGGGGGGCGAAGGTGATGGGTGGACTAACCTATATTGGGGTATGATTTGCAGTGGGCCATCCTAAATTTGAGGTGATCGAGGGGTGGGCCAGCATTAGTTTGGGGCTGATATGGGGGTGGGTCAACCTCAATTTGCAGGTGGTATTGGAGTGGGGCAATATAAATTTGGCGGTGTTGTGGAGGCGGGCCAATCTGTATTTGGGGGTGATATGGGGCTAGTCCTACCTAAATGTGGGGGCAATCTCGGGGTCGGTCAATCTGAACTTGGGGGCGATATGGGGATGGGCCACCCTAAATTTTGGGGTGCGTCGACTGGAATTTTGGGGGACGATTTATGGAAATTCGTGGGTGGACCAACTTGAAAATTAGGGATGGCCCAATTGAAACTGGGGATGGGCCAACTCCAAGTTTAAGGCTGGGTGAAAAAAAATCGGGCGTGGCCAACTTAAAATTGGAGGGTGGGCCAATTTTAATTTGAGGGCGTGCCAACTTGAAATTTGGGGGTGGGCCTATCTAATGTTTGGGGGTGGGCCAATTGATATTTGGGGGGCTGCTTACGAATAGTTAGACAACACCAGTGGTGTTTCTGCATCTTTTTCATCATCGCAAAGTATGTATATTAATAATTGTTACCTAATACTCCTCAAGGTGAGCTACCACTCGAGCCTCCCAGCCCACTGGGCTGATAATGTCACAGAAGTACTCTCATCGTGACAACTGCGACGTTCAATGCGGAGATCACATGAACAAATCGCAGACTGAGCTGACCATTTTCGCGCCAATGTCATTGCTAACACTACTCGCTCGTGCTAGAGGCAACACAAGCTGACAACTATCATAATTCAACTTTCACTCGCACGCTAGTCGACACGCTCTCAGCGCACTATTTCGCCAATCATTGGATAGAGCCTTGCTATATGTTTTACTGTCATGTTGCGTCGTTTTTCACGAAGGCCGTCTCCCGAAAAGAGAATAGATTTTTGAGATTGACGAGGCAAGCTAGTATATAACTCATACGAAGCAAATGTATAAACGGTTGTAGTGATTTTTCAAAAATGAATATAAGTAAATAAGATTTCAGATGGTATTGTTTCGACCGGGCATGACAACGAGTTTTTCCCGCCTGTCACAGTGCTTTGACCGAAAACCTAATCATTTTGCTGAAATGTGTTGCCCAATACTACATGTGCTAAATGTAGAAAAGTGCGGTGCGTGGTCACAGCTTCAAAGCCAGTCTATTTTGTGTACGGTTGTTGATATTGTAGTAATGTGGAGTTTTCTTCTTTATAAGAGCACAAAAAGAAAAATATAACAGATGGGAGCTAAGCGCAAAGTAAATTGGAAGATCTGAAACCAGCAATTATTTTTAATTTGTGGATTGATCTTCTCCGCCGGTAGATCGCTGTCGCATTAATTCAAAGAATTTTGTTTGTGTGCAACTGCAGCAAAAACGAAAATACTACCATTTCATTGCCAGGACCTTCATGCCCTCCACACACACAAGAAGGACACCAGATAACAGGCAATATCAGTTTATTAACTGACATTGTTTTGCTAATTTCAGTGTAGCGTGGTGCCTGCGGACGGAGTATTTTCTTAGTATCAGTCCAGTGTTAGCAGTGAGAAGCAGTTCGGTCTACCATTCCCATGAGGGCATACTAGCCATTGTAGCGCTTTACTGTAGGACAAATTAAGTGCTAAAAACTTGGTGTGGCTTGTCCTTCCCACAGGTCGTCCATCCATTCTGTTATGGTGACGATCAACATTGTGTCCGTCAGGCCTCCTCCTCATTTTTAGCTTCACCATCGCGAGAGTGGACAGAGAAAGGAAGCTTTCTTCACAATCAGCCCCAGCGGGATTCCACCACTCGTAACTGCTGCAATTTGCATTCAGTGACTGGGCATGCTGAGCACATCCTTAGTTTCACAGTGACTAGAGTACGCAGAAAAAGTAGAGCTTTGGTCGCTATCACTACCACCAACCCATGTCAATGCAGATATAAGTACGTGCAGGGGCTGAGTATGCTAACCTCTCCGCTACCACCTGCTTCCACCACCTTAGATTTTCCAGGCGTCCCTGCTTCTTGTTTTCATCGCAGACGCATGCAGGATAAACGCGGATAACTAAAAAATCTCAGTGCCCTTCCACTCTGTGAAGAAACATGACCTGCAAAGCTGTGAATGTGGGTCCCTTAATGGTGAACTGCACCTCCACCGTATGTCGGCCCCGCATTGCACTGTCTTCGTCATCGGCCCACGTATGGGGAGTGCTTAACGCCTGCTTCACCTCCGCCGCGGGTCTCCCCGGCATGGCGTTACATTCGGGATCAGCCTACATGTGGGGAGCGCTGAATGCATGCTTCACCACCGCTGCGGGTCGGGTCGGTATTACGCTACCTTCAGGATTTGGCTCTACACGCGGACGCGATAGTGGAGAAATTAGCCCTTAAGAGGAAGCTTTAGCTCTGGTGGTCCTATCTAAATAAATGTAAAAGGAGAATTCGTTTTTCTCGACAGCCACTGCATCTAATTTGACAAGGTTTGTTGCATTTAAAACAAGAACTTAAAATCTAGTGTCTGTTGGTTTCGAATTCTTGAATTAGGTCATCATTTGTTTATTCAAAAATGTCCAAAATTGCAAATTTTAAGAAAACGAAACCATCCAGTTTACAACTCTCTTTCGGCAAAGAAAACTGATATCAAAATTATGTACATTGCATCTAACAGCACATCTAAAGCAGACAAAATTGATATAATGTGCATGAATCCTAAAAAATTCAGTAATATGGAAATACAGATTTTCCACAACCCTTGTTCACAACGTAACGACTTCACGTAAGATATAAATCGGCATATTGGAATTGTCTAATGGATGCTGTTTACAGAACCGCGATATCAGTTCTTGATCTGGAGTTAATAATTTGTAAACTTCGTGCTTGCGTACTTTTCGCACTTTCGAATTGTTGAATATCTTTTACCAAAATTCAGGCCCTAAATAGAAATTCCGCTTCCAATAGTCATTAGAATTTACCTTTCTCTCCCGCATCCAACAAATTTCATTAAAATCGGTCCAGGGATTATCTAAGAAAAGCGTTTCGGCGTTTTACATCTATTTGAATAGGCCGAGTCGGAGTAGGGCCCGTGTTAAAGCTTCCTCTTAACGAATTCGCTGTAGAAAAAAAGAATAAAAGAATAAAAGAAAACAAAAACGCTGCATCCATCAATATCGCCGGCTCAGATTTCGTCATGATGGCACCGTCCCCATGGGCACGGCTCCGTGAGCAGCTACCAAGCTGTTCACTTTCGTTATCTTCCTTCCCTCGGCGGCCGCGCATTGTCTTGATGCCAGCGGCGCGCTGAATCTGCACCATCATTCCGTCATGCATCGCTTCTGCGACCAAGCAAGCTTTCGGCGGCACACGTACACTGCCGCATTGACTCCAAAATTTAAACTGCTTGCTTTCGAGAAAACAGCATGAATAAAAATGGAAGGCGACTATAAGGCCACGTGGAATACGTTCGCGGGGCCATACTATTGATGACAGCATCCCGAAAGGCTATATGTGGTCAGCTTGACTTTACAGGTTTGGAAGGAATGACTGACGGTCTAGCTGCTTCATTATCACATAAACAGCGCTTGAAGTTGTTAGCGCAGTTTGTGTGTGGTTCCTCCTTTGTGTCCCGTCGTGAACTGCTGTTCTTTCTGTGGCTTTACAGATGTCCTTTTCTGCGTCAGTTACGCCTTCCAAGAGTGTTTACTCGGAAAATTTTTGTTTGCATGGCTCTTACAGAAGCATGTTTAGTCGAAAGTTTTTCGATTGGCTGCATAATCTCGAGGACGGGCTCCAAACTTATCATTTTCTTTAGCCACGTAAGAACCATTACTGAAAATTTCATTAACGTAGCTTTGTTAATTACGCAAACAACTTCTCAACTTACTCCGCATCTAGAGGTTACCGATCTGAACACTCGAATGATAAAATGATGTTAACATTGCTTGTATCATTTCAATAGTTTTGTTTCGTGCAGTTAAAAGCAGCCGGCATATTGATGGTGTTGTAGACTTCTTATAAAGTAAGTGTGAAAGCTTGGACAGGTTATCTTGGCAAAAATCAACTTCATGAGCTTAAGCACATGTGCCCAACCTTGCACGACTGCCTTGACAACCGATTCTTATATATTATACAAGAAGCACCTCTGCGCTACGGTACATCCCACAAGGTGTGCGAGAACATTGTGTGCGCTCACGATTAAGTGCCTGAGCGTTGGTGGCATCAGGCTCGGTTTCCTGGCATCATAAGGAATAAAAACTGCTGCCTGGAGGAAAGCATTGGGTACATTTTCAGTACTTTGTAACATATGGATCAGCATGGATATGCACGTTAGAACAAAAAGTACTGAAATATTAAGATGAGGCTTTCGGTGGATGTATTTTAGCTGTCTAATGATAAGACCTAAAGAAAAAATACTGTTATTTTGTGACAAATAACGCTGACATGAAATATGAGCTCCGACACAGTAGCCGTGGTGGAACTGGCCCCTGGACTATTGGGATACATTGAACCACGATACGCTGGTTTGATAGTTCGCGCTTGAATTGCCTGTATGCCGGCGCCGCTGTGCAGTGTTGGAGGCCCTCTTTAAACGACAAGCACTCATCATCATCATCATCATCATCAGCCTGGTTACGCCCACTGCAGGGCAAAGGCCTCTCCCATAGTTCTCCAACAACCCCCGGTCATGTACTAATTGTGGCCATGCCGTCCCTGCAAACTTCTTAATCTCATCCGCCCACCTAACTTTCTGCCACCCCTTCCTACGCTTCCCTTCCCTTGGGATCCAGTCCGTAACCCTTAATGACCATCGGTTATCTTCCCTCCTCATTACATGTCCTGCCCATGCCCATTTCGTTTTCTTGATTTCAACTAAGATGTCATTAACTCGCGTTTGTTCCCTGACCCAATCGGCTCTTTTCTTATCCCTTAACGTTACACCTATCATTCTTCTTTTCATAGCTCGTTGCGTCGTCCTCAATTTGAGTAGAACTCTTTTCGTAAGCCTCCAGGTTTCTGCGCCGTAGGTGAGTACTGGTAAGACACAGCTATTATATACTTTTCTCTTGAGGGATAATGGCAACATGCTGTTCATGATCTGAGAATGCCTGGCAAATGCACCCCAGCCCATTCTTATTCTCCTGATTATTTCCGTCTCACGATCCGGATCCGCCGTCACTACCTGCCCCAAGTAGGTGCATTCCCTTACGACTTCCAGTGCCTCGCTGCCTATTGTAAATTGCTGTTCTCTTCCGAGACTGTTAAACATTACTTTAGTTTTCTGCAAATAAATTTTTAGACCCACTCTTCTGCTTTGCCTCTCCAGGTCAGTGAGCATGCATTGCAATTGGTCCCCTGAGTAACTAAGCAAGGCAATATCATCAGCGAATCGCAAGTTACTAAGGTATTCTCCATTAACTTTTATCCCCAATTCTTCTCAATCCAGGTCTCTGAATACCTCCTGTAAACATGCTGTGAATAGCATTGAAGAGATCGTATCTCCCTGCCTGACGCCTTTCTTTATTGGGATTTTGTTGCTTGCTTTATTTAGGACTACGGTGGCTGTGGAGCCGCAATAGATCTCTTTCAGTATTTTTACATACGGCTCGTCTACACCCTGATTCCGTAATGCCTCCATGACTACTGAGGTTTCGACAGAATCAAACGCTTTCTCGTAATCAATGAAAGCTATATATAAGGGTTGGTTATATCCCGCACATTTCTCTATCACCTGACTGATAGTGTGAATATGATCTATTGTTGAGTAGCCTTTACGGAATCCTGCCTGGTCCTTAGCTTGACAGAAGTCTAAGGTGTCCCTGATTCTATTTGCGATTACCTTAGTAAATAGTTTGTAGGCAACGGACAGTAAGCTGATCGGTCTATAATTTTTCAAATCTTTGGCGTCTCCTTTCTTATGAATTAGGATTATTTTAGCGTTCTTACAAGATTCCGGTACGCTCGAGGTCATGAGGCATTGTGTATACAGGGTGGCCAGTTTCTCTAGAACAATCTGTCCACCATCCTTCAACAAATCTGCTGTAATCTTACGACAAGCACTATTTTTCAGCTAATATTGAAAGCAACTGTATTCCTTTCTTAGGGGGGGGGGGAGCTTTTTTTTGTAGCGTCTAACCACAGTTCCAAAGTTATCAGTTAGCTCAAGATGCGCCTGCATGTGTTCCTAATATCGAGTATGTTGTCACGGATTCAATAGCGAAAGACCGTTATCTTATCAGATTGCGCGCGTGAAGCGAATACTGGCCTACATTCGCCGTCATATTTGAGGACCCGAGATTGCGCTGCAATGTACGAGCATTTCAGTCTGACGAACTGACGCCTTGATCCGTAGATCGGAATCAGAGGAAGCAGTTTGCGCGCAGCCATCGTTGCGCTTTGAGCGTTTTCTTTTCCAGCGCAAGCTCACCTTATAATGAGATATATTCGTGACTCACTCTTTGGAAGTGTTTTGTTCTGGACATCCCTACAATGTGAGAGTATAGAGGCGCTCCATCTTTATTGAGTGAATACTTGGGAACGGAATAGGCCTTTTCTTGCGTCTGCGTCTACACACTTACCGCATCAATTAATTTTTTTAAAACCTAATTTAGGAGGCTGTAAAACAAAGCAACCTTTTATTAACAGGACGTTTCAATAACATAGAAAATATAAATGCTTATTAGTCGGCTTTCAACTCATGGTAAGGAATTTTAATAAAGATATCTTTATGATAATGAAAAGCCTATCCTCTTGACAACGTTTAGTCTGAGTTCCTCTTTGCAAGCTGATACAGACTTGCAGGTGGTTCGTATCGGGGGCCCTCAACGTATGTCTAACCGTCAAACAAAGAGTTACTCCAAATGCTTAATTTCAGGAAGGCGTGTTACCCCCTGTCTTTCATTCCCTTTCGCAAACACGCATAAGACGAAAGTGCTGCATGAAGAGCGTCGTTAGTCAAAACCAACGAACTAGCGTAACTCACCTCGCTTATATCGCTGTCATTTAGGCTTATATAAGAAACATATATATCTTATATCGACGCATCACGAATCGAAAAAGAGCTGTCCGTGACCAGCCCAGCTAGGTTTCTTTCATTTCGTACTTCGTAGTAGCGGCTAATAGTAGCTCACGAAGCAGAGCACTGAGTGTGGATATTGCAGAGAAGGTGTTCTATATACTGTTTCGTCACCCACCGAAAATTGCCCACCGTGCTACTGGCCATTCGTAGAAAATTGTATATGTGACGTCCAGCCATTTGCAACACCGCAACTTTGTTTTGCGATTGGAAAGTCCAGGTGAGAGAGAGGGTAGTTATGTAAATAAAGACACGCTATTTTCTGAAGTAACATAGGAATGCATGAATGAATGCCTTCATTTATTGAGAAAAAAGAAGAGCAAGCATCAGTGAAAGCACGCCTCAGCAGATTGGGAAAGAAGAGAGGTACAAAGAGGAAAAGCTGGAGGTCGGGTGGCAGGCAAAGTCGCAGTTTAGGGGCGAAAGAATATAAGCAGGAGTTGGTGAAACCAGTTGAATTCTAGTGTAGATCTGTGATGCGGTGAGTAAATGATTGGAGTCACCGCCAAGCATCCGTCATTTACGGTAGTATAAGCACCCGCCGTTCTTGGTAACAAACGTTTACTGCAAACCAATCTTCGCAATTAATTATTCATCAGCCATGCCTCGCCACGTATTTCTTAGTGGCAGGGTTAGTGTATTTCAACTACGCTGTCGCGACAAGTTACGACTCTAACGTGACGCTTGCGGTTACGGTTGCCATACTCGTGACTCTTACTATTGTGCGAATACTATAAACATGGGTTTACCGCACAAATTAATGAAGAGACATTTTAGACCCGCTTTTCTCACCTTACATACGCTCAACGCAAGCACCATTGCAGTATGTTACGGTGCGCGTCCCTTCAAGACAGCGATGAAAACAAAAGAACGCGTTAGAAGACAGGGTACCGACTTGGGCCTCGTGCCAAACATATCCAAGCCAAGAATAATTATTTTATTTCAATAACCTAAAAGCCTAATGCGGGCGTTACGTAGGGGGGGATTCATCAAAGAAAACTTAACAATATACAACACAGAATATGAACGGCTGAAGAGGGGAATAAACAAGTTAATAAGCCAGGTACAAGTTGACAGGGGAAAGAATGGCTAAGAACAGGTACTGAAATAGTGCACATGTAGCAAAGCCCACAAAACAAAACAAAAATCGCACCTTCAGAAGTTACAAAACATGTCATCTAATATTCCACGGAACGTTAGGGCCCACACCGCATATCATTCTACAGTGGAGTTTTCTGAGCATGACCAAAGAGCTTTTTGCAATGATGATGTTCCAGCGATAGCCGCAATGCTAGAAGGAAGCGAATTCCACTCTTCAATAGCCAGGACCAAAAGTGAGTATTTGTATCGTTCTGCCCGAGCGAAAATGGGTTAGTCTTCTTCATGTGATCTACACAAGCCGGTGTGTGCGGCACCGGGAGAAGATGTGAACTTGCGGATGGTGTGTTGCTGTGGTAGAGAGTATGGAAAAAAGATAAACGGCTGTGTTTTCTGCGCATGACCAGAGGCGGGAGACGGGGCGATATTTTCAGTATTGTTACACTTTGATACCGAGAGTAACGGAAGCAGATGAATCGAGCAGCCTTGTTTTGTATAGATTTTAACATGTTAACAAGATAGGTAGAATGACGGTTTCAGATCACGGATGCGCATTCTATCACAGGCCTGATTAGCATGTTGAATGCGTGTAGTTTAGTGTCCTGGTTGGCTTGGTGTAGTCGGCGTCTAAGAAGACCAAGTTTTTTTAAGTGTTTGGTAGTAATGAGTTCAATATGAATGCTCCAGGATAAATACGAGCTAAAATTTACACCGCGGTATTTTACCGACGCTGAAGTTTCAATGATGGTATTATTAAATGTGTGGGCATTAGGAATCGCCTTAGCAGCGGAAGTAAACTTGAGATGTATAGTTGTGTCTGCGTTAATTACCATCTGCCCTACCGCACCAATGAGTTAGCTCATCAAGATCAGTCTGGAGAGCAATGATGTTAACAATCATGCCGTCGTTTCTATGCAAAGAGGTTATGTATTTAAACTTCTGGAGTGACAGTCCAATCCGCCACCTACGGGAGCGCTTGAAGCCGCTGGCGGCCATATTGTTAGAGGAAAAGGAGCACGGTTACAGTACGTGGCTGCAAGCACGCGCGACGCAACTGTGCTTGCGGTTCTGCGATGAAAAATGAAATGAGACCCTTTTAGGAAGTATATCAGTCCGGCATTGTGTGTCGCTGTTGTCAAAAAAAAAAGAATGTCATGGTGGTGGGGGCCTTGTGTTCTGTGTACAATATGTTGCGAGAACTGAAAAACAGTCGTTTCCTGCTTTCTTCATTCAGCAACCTGCCGCGTGCATCGGCACTGTGATGCCCTTTCGTCGATACGTGGTGCCGGGCCGTATTGGCAAAACATGACCTTGAAATATAGTATCCTTATGCCATTTCTTGAAAAAATCACTATTTGTGTTAATGAGCGTTTTTGATTTAAACCTAGAAAACAAGAAAAATATTCAACGGTAGGTCTTATTTTTGTCCGGCGTTTCAGTTCTAGCTAAAAAGAGTTGGTGAAAGCAAATTTACAATAAAGCTAAGGCGACCCACCATCTGCACGAAGCCGCAAGCCCACATGCGCTCCAATGAGGGTAACCTGCCAAAGTTAAAGTCATGTGTCACTGGGCGGCTCAAGCAATCTTTACTTTTTTTTCGTTTCTGAATCCGTTCTTCCTGCGTCTGCGGCAAAAACGAGAAGTGGGAAGGCAGATAAACGGAAATTGGTGGAGGCAGGTGGTAGCGTAATGGTTAGAGTGCCCATCTCCCAAATGCAAGCTGCTGCATTTGGGAGATGGGCTCGAATCCCGGTGGTTTGTTTGAGAAGACAGCTTTCTTTGCACTCTGGTGACTGCGACGCTCAGAATTAGGCGGCAGCCTGACGACAACGGTCGCCGTCAACGTAACAGAATAAGCGGGCGTGCAAGGTGCCACTTAAAGCCGAAAGTGCATTTAGAGGAGATACGCTATACTCTTGTCGGCAAAAAAAAAGTGATGAGTAACGAGCAGTGTTGTTGAGCGACGCTGTAGACCAATAATGCAATGGTTTCCACGTCTAATAAAAATCCTCCAAAACATTAACAGAGGCCGACAAAAATGCGCGAATTTTGGGAAAGGAGAAACCGCTGGAAATTTCACGACAGCCTTAGCCTAAATATAAAAGATGACTTAAAGATAAGAAACCATAACGTTGACAGGGTGGCCAAATTCTGGCACAAATAAATCGGCTGTTGAAGCAGTTCAGCTGAAACGCAACGGTGCGAAGTAAGGCGAGAATGTCGGCAAGTGTTGAAGAAAGGTCAAGTAGGTCCTGTGGCCGACGCCAGCGCTCGGCAGCTGTCAAACGACTGCACGTATTAGAGAGATGCCTGGTCGTCGGTAATTACAGTATGATTCGGGTCTGAAATATTGGACGCGGACTCCATCACATTGAATACAGTGCATTCTTGGACAGATGGTACCCATTCTCTCGCAATGAGGATGAGAACTAATTGTCTCACGTGCCGGCTGTCACCTTCCTCCTACTGTCAACATTCCTTTCCCTCCATAGTGGCTTAGCTTTTATTGGGTTCAGCTGCTAATCACGAGGTCTCAGGATCAAATCCCAACCACGGCAGCCGTATTTCAAGGGGTGTGAAATGCGAAAACCCGCATACTTAGGGTTAGGCGCACGTTAAAAATCCCAAGTTGTCTAAATTATTCCCGAATCGTCCACTAAAGCGTGCCTCATAATGAAATCGTGGTTTTGGCAAGTAAATCCTCATAATGCGTTATGCAACATTCGTTAAGGATGTCCTGGGCAGTCGCACAACTCTTGAATACAATTAAGTGTCAGGAGTTGCGCGCGAGGTCTTTGGATATGTCATCATCAGCATCATCATCAGCCTGGTTGCGCCCACTGCAGGGCAAAGACCTCTCCCATACTTCTCCAGCAACCCCGGTCATCTACTAATTGCGGCCCTGTCGTCTCTGCAAACTTCTTAATCTTATCCGCCCACCTAACTTTCTGCCGCCCCTGCTACGCTTCCCTTCCCTTGGAATCCAGTCCGTGTATAATAGCTATGTCTTACCAGTACTCACCTACGGGGCAGAAACTTGGAGGCTTACGAAAAGGATTCTACTTAAATTATGGACGAGGCAACGAGCTATTGAAAGAAGAATGATGGGTGTAGCGTTAAGGGATAAGAAAAGAGCAGATTGGGTGAGGGAACAAACGCGAGTTAATCACATCTTAGTTGAAATCAAGAAAAAGAAATTGGCATGGGCAGGACATGTAATGAGGAGGAAAGTTAACCAATGGTCATTAAAGGGGTGGAGACATCAAAATTTTCGTTCATGCGTTTGTTGATTCAAACGTTGCGTCATGCTTCAGGGAGCACGATACACAGAGCGGGATTCATATATATCCGATAAATAATTTAATAAAAGCATTATTATACCGAGCGATTTCGGTTTCGGTTTCTGGGCTCCGGGGGATGCTATGACGTCACAGAGGAGGAAACGCAACATGGCTTGGTCACGTGAGCCACAAAAAATAGTGACGTAAAACTATGCTGCGTCGTCTGCTCGCTCATACGCGTGCTCTGCCAGCAGAGGTCAACTGGCGATTCGAAGTGCATGTCGCGATTATTATAATTATTGCGAAGAGCGACAACAACGGTAAGAAAATATTGCGGCTTGTGAGAGTCGGTAATTCATTCCGAAGCGCCGTAAGCTTTAGCTTCGAAGTGAACCGGAAAAGGCCTAGCCACGATATCGGCGGCGCCGAACGATCAGAGGCGGTGGAGCTGCCGTCGGTGCACAGAGTGACCACTCCTCGGACGCTGATTGGCCGCTTCGCCGTACGGCTGCCGCACAAATAGGTCCCGGGCCCGTGCTCTCTACAGCTAGGAAATCTCGCCGTTCGCGAGCAAAACCGCCGTCGCACGGGGGCCCGCGAACGGCAAACGGCGTGCGGCGAGTTTCCGGGCCGGTAACGTGGACGGGCCTTCACATTGAGAAAGGCCAAGCGAAGGAGAGACCGCTTCGAGCTGCCGACTATGCGAGGAGAGAAGCGGACAAAACGAACGCCGCATATCCTGGTCCCTTTCGGAGTCGGCCGGCTACTGTTTTACACTCAAACGTGCAAAGGCCCGTAGGCACGGCAACTCGCTGCACGCAGTTTGCCATTCGCGGGCCGCCGTGCGGCGTTCGTGTTGTCCACTTCTCTCCTCCTGTGTCCGTGTCTGCACGCCTTACCCCTTCTTTGCATTAAGAAAGGATTTCTATATGCCTGTAGCTCGGTCATAGTGGAGGCTATGCTCGGTCGCTCGGCTCAGCAGGCTCCGTAATCGGCATTTCATCGCTACTCATCATACGTCACGTTTTTGTGCTGGTGTGCTATGACGTCAATATTTTGGTTCCTCCTCTGTGACGTAGTAGCTGCCGCGCTAGCGATGGGTCTCGACTACGAGAAGGAGTTTTTAATGACTTTTTGGAGCTGAATTAACATTATTTTGAAATGTTTGCAGCGTCTGATACCTCGTTCTGGGTGTCCTTGCATACGGAAGCAGCCTACAACATGCTTTTTATAGCCTCGAAATTTGGTGTCCCAACCCCTTTAAGGGTTGAATATGTGGATAGCCTTTATGGCATTCGATAGCTGCTAGTCTACATTGCGGCTATATAATAAAGGCGGAATGGCAACATGGTAGCGAGGGTGGAGAACATACAAATCCCGCATATATTACTGCACAATAATTTTAAATAGCGTTCTTGCTTCACGCACGTGGATAACCGCCATAGGAGACTACTTTGGAAGCTAACTGCAAGTACTGTATATGTCGTACCCAAGGGTGTACCTGGCCTGGTGGCCAGTAAATGTGACGTAATATTGCGAGCAGCTTCGGCCATAGCATGCTAACGGATGACGACATGAAGTGACTAGCGCAAGAGTGGACAGGGGACACTAAAGACGCTAGAAGGACAAGCGCCCAGTTGGAAGCTTGCGCTTATCCTTGTCGCCTCTTTAGTGTCCCGTGTCCACTCTTGCGCTAGTCACTTTAGCATGAAATACCAACTAGCCCCCTCTCACACCCTGCGACGACACAGGGACAGCTTGCTCAACTCTTGTTTCGTGACTTTTGTGTCAAGGTGAAAAACCAACATATCCATGTATATGTCTTAATACTTAAGCACATCTAGATTTGCAGCTTCGGCGATAGCCCATGAGTGCGCATTGCAAAGTCGCTAGTGAAATAATTGTGTGCACTTTAACGAATTCGATAAGGGAAAATCAAAATCCATCCACGACGGCGTCTCTAGTAGGCGCTGTGCGATGTTCCGACGTTAACAATGTATGCCGATTGAAGAAAGGCTGCCCCGAAGTGCTTCTGACGGTTAGGCTAGCTTCTTTACTCCGTAGAATGAAAAAAAAAAGAAAAAGAAAAGGAAAAGTGAAGAAAAAAAGAAGCGAATCAAAAGCCCAGAATCAACAGTTGCTCGTCGTGAGTAAACGCTGGATGACGAGTAATTTCCAGGCGACGAGCGAATACGCTTGATCAAGAACACTGATAACGCCGGCGGGACAAGCATTGTGGCGAACTTCAATGCGCAGAGATAGCTTTTACTTTTTTATTTTTGTTTGGTTGACGTCATCACGCGTCACCGCGGGAAGTTTGAAAAGTTTAAGGTGAGTACGCCACGTGGTGGCATTCACGCGAACTAAACCCTTGTGTCCAGAAAAGCTGGATACGAGGTGACACAAATCCCGTGCCTTCCAATCAGGGCGACCCCAGCCCGGGCCTTGCACATCTGCTCGCGTGTCTGAGACGCAGTAAAATCCTCAAAAGGCACCACGTGACAAACTTCCAGGAAATACACGCCCAGGTCACGAAAAAATTGTTGGACGTAATGGCCTGCGAGGGTCCATATATTGTTGCGGGAGCAGAAGCCTTCGTCAGGTCACATGGCCTTTAGCTTCTGCTTCCTTTCTGTTGTAAAGAGGAGAAATAAATTCATTCATTCATTGATTCAATATAGTATGTAAAAAAATGCCAATATTCGCGCGGTCCCATCATAGAAGACATGACGATCTCACGAGACAGTTCTGTTGAAATAATAATACCAACTCCACTAGAGCTTGATGTTGCGAATGAGAAAAAAAAAAGTCCAGGTTAAAAGTGCTTTTGAAAGTAAGAACATGTCCAATCGTGAAAAAATTTCTTTCTTGCAAACACAGTATGTGACATTTTTTTGCGCGCGCCACGCTGATAATTTGGGCTTGTTTTGCAGGACTTCGGAACCCTTGTGCATTTAAATAAATAACGTTCAGGGTGTCCTCCATATTTAATTAAAAGTATCACCAAACTGACCTGGTCGTGTTGTGCAAGTCGGCGCCCCGGGAATAACTCCGGGGTTTATGCAGTGCACACGTCATTTCTTCGACGCTCTCGAAGAAGGCTGAGGTTTTTTGGGACACTGTAACCCGGCACGGCGATCCGGGCAGCCATCCGAGGAAGAAGCTGACCCAAGGGAACGCTTCACGTCTCGTGGGGCGGCCATTTCTATGTCGAGTTCATCCAGGCTTGGCTAGAGTTCAACGCTGCTATCAATTCCGAGGCTGAAGCTGCTCTTTGATGAGGAAGATGTCGGTAGCGGTAGGGCGGCTGGATTGATGTCATCGCCGCTGAAAACTTCGGCAGCCGGGGGCTCATTTAGATGTAATGGTTGCGGCGTTGTAGGCGATGTAACTGAGGCGGATGAAGCCACACTAGATTTCGTGGTTGTATCGACTATAGTAATCGCAAGATCAGGTGTTTTGTCTGTGTCTAAAGCCTCGCTGCAATGAGGAGGACTGACAGTAGCAGCCAAAGTGGAGGCGCTGTCGGCCACTGCATGCGTGTCCTGCGCTGCTTGGAAGGCCAGCGAACATGGCGTGTTGTGATTTGCCACGTCACGGTTTTCTTTTTCAGTTGAGGAGGCCGGCGAACATGGCGCGTTGTGACTTCCCGAGCTGCATGCCTCTTATTTTTCATATGTCGATGCTGGTTGATGTGGCGTCAGGGCAGTTTCTTTGCACAATGCGTCCCGCGCAGTCGCAACCACAGCTGACGCCGGCGGTAAGGGTGGAAAGATTCCAGCAGCAGCCTCCGTGTATAAACGCCGCCCAGTGCACGCGACCGTAGGGTGACCATCTCCGTAACGCTGACAAGGACGGTCACATCCGTCGCTTTCCTGGCCATGGACACCACAACAGCCACAGAACGCTGCGGTGCACAGTGCGCGGTAGTGGTCGCTAGAGCCGCGCCGACGACACACGCGTTGCAAGCCGAGGTAGTCAAACGTCTGACGATGACCAGAGACTCACCGATAATAGCGGACCTCAGTTGTAGTACTCACTTCCTTACGAACGAAGCGTGTGCCCGTGAGCACGCACGTCGTCCGCTCATAAGACCAGCGTTGACAGACAGAACCTTGCCGTATGATGATAGTGCCTGCTTGAGGACTTCGTTCGGAACGAAGGACGGCAAAAAGAGGCAGGTTACGTTAGTGAGCTGCAGGCTGACGGGAACGACAGTACAACGCTCGCCACCGATGACAAGGCAGCCAGCTTCGACGATTACAGACATCCAAGCCATGCTCTTGACGGTGACTTGGAAGTTGAGGCCTCCCATGTGCTGAACGCAGTAGTGCTCAGAGAGGATAACCATTGAGGCCGTCGCGTCGACGACGGTCTCGGGACCATTCTCCGTAGGGACCACAACATCGAAGACGTGGGCCTTCGAGGGAATCCTCGATGCTCTAGCCGCCATGGCATAAGAGGTGGACGTCCCCGACCTGGAACACGCAGGGACGTGAGCAGAAACCCTTAACTCATGTTCCGTTCTTCTTCTTCTTTCTTTGGCAAAAAATGCTGATGATCCTTTCAGCAGGGGAAAGCTGCGGTCACGGTCAATTGTCTTGCTTCTGCCGCTTCGCACGTGGTATCTTGTTTCTCGCTTGGCAAGCAAACTTGTCCTTAAGAGTTCTTTAATGTGAGTATGCAATGCTGTTTTGGTTCGTTTTGGATGGTTCTGAAGCTAGGTTTGACCTTCTTCTTTAGTGAAACGTATTCTGCCCGTTTAGCTGCATGGGTGATTTCAGTGGATGCATGCACTATTCGCTTCACTTTGCTGGGTGTTGGTAGCCTCTACCTTAAGAGGGTATGAGCCATTGCTAATGGGGTGTATGAGCCATTGGAACTTTGCTTGCTTACGGGTGTAGGAGCCCCTTTGACGATGATGTTTTTGCACCACTTCACAAGACGCAGCGTATTTTAGGTATGAGCCGTTGCGATGAACCACTTAAGGCATCCATCCTAATAAATTACCCTGTGCGCTTCTACATTTAAAACTACCTTCTGAGCATGATGCACGTCAACTGGGGGAGTCAAAATTTATTTTGGCCACCTGGTGACGTTTTTCTGTGCACAAAGCATGCAAAACAAAGCAAGGTGCACGTTTGTGCCTCCATCACATATTCTAGTGCCAGTACCGCAGCGGGGCAATGAACCCGCCACCTAGTGCCACACAGAGCCCAGCATGATGTCAACAATTTAATCCTGGGCCCCTTCGTAGTCGGCACCCGTGACGGAAGCGCAGCTGCTGGGGCGTTTTGTTGTTAACGAGTATGATCGAGGCAGGTGCATTTCACTGAAGTCGTATTGTGAAAGCGCTGTTGTGCGGTTCGTCACTGTAGCTGATGAGCAGGCTTTCCGTTGTAGGCCTCATTACCTCTAATGTTGCGCTTGAACGTGGCTGTTGATTCGCTGAGTAGCTCTTCGCTAAAACTCCAACAAAGCATTTAAAAGCAACTTTTAAAATGTGGTGCATAGCGCAAGCTGTTGGACCAGTTGGTGGATGATGAACTTCAAAGAGGGGGTTCCAGCGAAACACAAAGGACGCGTACACAAGGAAACAACGTTAGAGTCGGATGGACGCAGCAGTCCATGTCTAGCACATTTTCCTTGTGCGCGCGTCCTTTGTGTTTCGCTGGAACCCTCTTTTTCAAGTTCTTTCATAATACTCTCAGCGCCAGAAGGTTCTTCCACGGAGACACGCAGACGACCAAAAAATATCGTGCGCGCGTACTTGAACCTTTCGGCATTTACAGGTTTGTTGCACTAAATTGAGCTCTAGTTTTGCGCACCAAAATGCCAAATTACTGAGCCGCCATCACCAAGAGGCTTTTGAAAGTTTTAAGTACTCAGCACAGGCTCAATCTGCCGTATCCGTTCTGCTGGACACAGCTCGACCACACACGGTTAGGCGCAAAGAATACAAACCCCAGTTGCTCGGGTCCATGGTGTCGTAAACCAAGAAGCACCTTCTGACGCAGACGCCGTCTATTGCAGGCTTGTGTAATAATTCGACTTTATTTATCCATTATCCAGGAAAAGCCTAAAAATCGCATTGAATACAAAAAAATTCTGGCAGGTTACATTTGCTCGTCCGTGTCGTATGCATGTCAGCTGTCATGGTTTCCATTGGGTCTGATATGTTGACGTCATAGTTGACAGCAAGACATTGCCGTAGGTCACATGGGCAATTAAACTTTTTTGGTTGTAAAGAGAGGCGCCGGCGCAGCAAAGGGCGTAGGCGCAGTAGCCATTTCTTTTAATTTGCAGATAACACGATCTAAATGCTGGAGACATAACTTCACACCACTTCACAACTGAAATAAACAATTTCTTTCATCAAACAGCAACCGGCCCTAAGTGGCCACATGTCGATGTTGGCTTCCGCAGATTGAGAGCTGCATGATATTCGTATTAGGGCAGCCTAAAGCATTGACGAGGTGTTTGATGATTCAGACAATAATCGTACTTGGTTTCTTCAATTTACTTAAGTGTCACTTCTGTCGCAGCAGGTAGGCGCAGAATCACGTTGCACTGTTTGTATTTAGTAATCTATAAGAGCGGAAAAACTATTTATGCAGAACATACCACAATGTAGACGACCAAATAGGTGTTTTAAGAGGTAATAACAATCATGCCATCGGAAGATGTCGCATAATTTAAAGATTACAAACAAGGTAAATAAGTACTTTCCGTACCACCACATAAATAGTAAACGACCGAGCGCCATGAGGCTCATGTTCCTTTATTGCGCCACATTTTTTTTCTTATTAGTAACAAGGACAATATCAGCTAGGACTCACTCTGTATACCTCAATTTACACCTGTCCATTCTCGATTTAAAAATTCTTTTGCGCAGGTGTTAGCCACTGGGAGACCATCCAGAAGGGCAAGATGGTGCACCTGTCAAAACACATTGGAGATGAGGAAGGCACAACAAAATTTCAGACAAGCACTGGACTCGTGAGTTTTAACGCATAAGCTAGAATCTCATTGTGGATATTGGTAGTGAACGTGATGCTTATGTTTATAACAATTTGTCATGCAAGTCACTGGCCTGAATGCCAGGGCCAACGGAAAATATCAGGTGACAGATAACTTGCACTGAGGCGCAGTCTCTGGTCCAACTGTGATTGAAGGCACAAAAAAAGAATATCAGGAATTTAGACATTTTGTCTCAATTGAATTGTACAATTTTAAGGAACTGGGAAATGCAAGAGCGCAAAACGCTACTTCCCGCCCGTTGGAGCGAAACTCGCACCTTCGCCGTTACCTGCGCGATACTCTACCAATTAGGCTATGGCGGCGGCCGTAGCTCAGTGGCGACTCCATCCACGCTCTTGTTTATTTATGCATGTGGAGCATAGATCTGACCGTGGCCGTGTTAGCCAATGCCATTCGTGATCATGGTCTATCATGCGACAGTTAACTTTAAACAATTGGCGAGCCATGGTGCACGAGCTGTAGGAGTAGCCAACTGGCCCGTTAACCCTCGCATGCTGCCTGAAACCATTGATGCTGCCATAGTCGAAATATTTGTTGCGAATGAACGGGAAGGGCAAATAAATCTCAGTCTGCTTACTTTGACGGAAGGATGGCCGCAACCTTAGCTAAACAGGTAATGCCCAAACAATGCGGGAGGTGTGGCTTGAGCTGTCACTGGCGACAGGGCATCTTTTCGCCCACTCATATTGCTGTGGTCATAGCATTTATTGTGTTTTATTAAAATCCCGCAAATTTCCCCGGTGTTTTCCTTGTTTTCGTTGTCTTGTGGTTCCACATTTCTTGTTGCGAAAAATGAAGCTCCTCGGTTTAAATTTTTCTTGCAGCAATTATACCTTGTATGTTGAATAGCGTGTAGCTATTAAGCGTTCTTTTTTGCTGGTGCGCGTAAACAGTGCTGGGCAGTCTCCTCTATTGCTGGTTTCAATCTCGTAAAATTTCAACATTTGCGAAACAATGAACCTCAGAAGACAAGGCTATGACAGAACGGCGATACGAGTACCACCGTTTCTACAGAATGGCGTCAGACGCCTATCGTAATTGTGTTCCGCACACTGATTGGTAAGAAAATTGATTTAGGAAAATATACGCTCCACATCTGGCTTCCAGAGCTCCAAATCAAGGGCTCTTCTAGGTCGCATCAATTGAAGACATAGCTCTGGAGTGACACGGACAAGAAAGACAACAGGAGGTTCGCTTAAACCTAAACTTTAGCGCATGTCCTATCGTCTTTCTTGAGCGTGCCATCCATCGCTATGACTTGAATTGATGCAACTAACCAACTAGCCCACAAATCCGCGCTCTTTCCTTTTATGCTAAGTTTCTCCGATGTCTTACATTCCTTCGCGTAGTATACCTGTCCTACTCGTACGATCGAACGAATGCTTTCTGAAGTAATGCTCGAAATTACTAAACACATGAACAGTAAAATAAGATATAACTGTTCACTCACATTGGCCTTGGAATTGCGTGTGTTTTATTTTTAAATTATGGGATTTTGCACGACAAAACCACGCTCTGATTGTGAGGCACGCTGTAGTGGGAGATTCCAAAAAAACTTTCACCACCTGGCGTTCTGTAAAATAAGATATAACTGTTCACTCACATTGGCCTTGGAATTGCGTATGTTTTATTTTTAAATTATGGGATTTTGCATGACAAAACCACGCTCTGATTGTGAGGCACGCTGTAGTGGGAGATTCCAAAAAAACTTTCACCACCTGGCGTTCTGTAAAATAAGATATAACTGTTCACTCACATTGGCCTTGGAATTGCGTATGTTTTATTTTTAAATTATGGGATTTTGCATGACAAAACCACGCTCTGATTGTGAGGCACGCTGTAGTGGGAGATTCCAAAAAAACTTTGACCACCTGGCGTTCTGTAACACGCACCTAAATCTAAGTACACGTTTCTTCTCGCGTTTTTCCCCCCCAAAAAATGCAACTGCCGCGGCCGGGATTCGATCCTGCCATCTGTAGTGTTAGCAGTCCGACACTATAGTCACTAAGCAACTGCTGCGAGTAGTGTTGGTGAGTGTGTGCGTGTGTACCCGACGGGATGAATTTGGCGTTGCGCTTCTAAGGTCAAGGGAATGGGATCAAAGCTAGGTCACGGCGGCCGCGTTTCGATAGCTAGGAAATTCAGTAACGCCCCGTGTCGTTTATTGGGTGCACGTTAAGGAAACTGGGGTGGTCTCAATTATTCCATTCCCGCCGTGTTTGCGCAGTGGCTATGGTGTTGCGCTGCTGAGCCCGAGTCGCGCGATCGAATCCCGGCTACGGCGGCCGCATTTCGTTTGGGGCGAAAAGACACTTCTTCTTAGATTTAGGTGCGCGTTCAAAAACCTCAGGTGGTCCAAATTTCGGGAGTCCGCCACTGCGGCGTGCCTCATGATAAGAAAGTGGTTTTGGCATGTAAAAGCCAACATTAAAATATATTATTCCGCACTACCCCCCCCCCTTTTTTTTCTTCGTCCCGTCATTTAAGCTGTTTGCTAAGTACGCGTTTGTACCAACAAGCCTGGCTAGCCACTTTTCTGAAGCTCACAATCACATCAATACTTTGGCACGCCAAATGCGCGCATTTGTTTATTTTATTTTTGTGTGTGCCCCTATGTCTGTGTGTGTGCGTGTTTGTGTGTTACACTGGCCCTTTACCCCTGCCATCGTATTTTTTCTTGACGTTCGCGTATTGATTGGAGCAAGGAACCAACAATGAACCAACAGTGGCGCTGCAGGGGCGTTACATACGCGCGTCCCATCACATGTGGTCAAGTGTCCTGTGACTTTACTCAAGGAGGTACGCTGCTCCTCAATGAAGCGTTCACCGGGCTGCCGCTCCCTGTGCCACCCCGCATCTATGCCGCTGCTTCACTGCTTGTTTGCCACAGTGTTTGCAAGCTCCTCCGTCACGCATCACAGTTCTTCCACTACCGCTTAGCCTGCGGCCTTCTCTCGTGCCTCTTGAAGATTCGCACATAATCCCTTGCTGTTTGCCGCGAAATAACCTTATCAAAATAGCGTCCAACGATGAATGTTGCTTATTCGAGCACGGTATTGCATTCGGTGCCCTTTATTGTGCAAACTGTGTTAGGCAAAGAATCATGGCTTGGAATCATGGAATCATGACAAAGAATCATGACAAAGAATCACGGCTTTAATTTCCCCGAGAAGCACCAAGTGAACTACTTGCATGTTTAAGCCCCCCTAAATCACGTAAACTAATCTACTCGCCAGGGGCCAACTAAGAATGAAACTTTATGGCAGTGTGTGGTAATGACCTGTATTGTTAATCGCCATGTGCTCACAAAATTTTAAAGCTTCTTGGTGGGTGGGTTGGTTCATGGCCATGTTAGGAAGAGCTGCGCGTATAAAAAGATGAACCAAGGAAACTGCGTTCTTTCCGTCGATTTAATTTTCTCTTGTGTTCGTGCTTTTATACACACAACTCTTCCTAACGTGATATACTCATAAAAACTTGTCATAACTCGTCGTACTGAACTAACACACTCACATAAGAGAAGCGCACTTTTTAAATAAAGCGTACAGTTCAGTCGGTCTGCGTCGTCTCGGAAACAATAGTACAACTGACGGCTAGAGTGAGACTTTTCGCTGCCGTGTTGTCCTGATTGCACGCCTGATTTCAAGCAAACAATTTCACTTCGAAATGGGACGCGCAGGCAGACCGCTTCCTTCGTGTCATTTCCGCCAGCAAGCGCCGCGTCGTAAGATTTCGCGTTGATGCAGTTCGGCATAGCGTTGGGCACGCGCTTTGGGCTCCTTACATTTGCGCTCACGTGTTTACACGAAACATAAGAAAAAACAACGTGGTGTACGTTGCTAGATGTCTCTCGGTTTACTGAGGCGTGCGCATGTAGCATTTCTGCTACAATCAGTGGCCGCTCAATCTCGTGCTCAGCAATCAACCATGAGAGCAGACATTGCATACTCAGGACAGACACACCGTAAAAAACTAAGCAATCATGCGTAGCGAACCGAAAGGGTATCACTTATTCTCCGTATTTGCTCCGCTGAAGCAGAGCCCGATAGTTGGTCACGCATGATATTGAAACTGTGAGACAAGATTGTTTTGAGGCCAAAGAAATACGCGAGGGAAGCAGTTCTCCTGTAGCACTCTAAAGGATGTATTTCATCCACATATTTTTCGTGTCATTTTAAGGCTGCACGCCAAGTTCAAGACCCAACCTTCTTTCTTTAAAAGGTTTATTTTTGGCCTTTGTCTGTTCTTTCTTTTTTCGGTAATTTAGTGTTCGAAGAAGGGGTATGCCAAAAAATCATTGATAACTGTTTATGCCTATCACAGATTTGATAGGCATAAGCTCTCTCATTGGTGACGCCCTACGCTTAAAACATGTTCTTTACGCTCTCCTGGCTTTTTATGTGCTAAAATGAGTATTGTGCGAACTGTGTTAGACAAAGAATCATGGCTTGGAATCATGGAATCATGACAAAGAATCATGACAAAGAATCACGGCTTTAATTTCCCCGAGAATCACCAAGTGAACAACTTGCATGTTTAAGCCCCCCTAAATCACGTAAACTAATCTACTCGCCAGGGGCCAACTAAGAATGAAACTTTATGGCAGTGTGTGGTAATGACCTGTATTGTTAATCGCCATGTGCTCACAAAATTTTAAAGCTTCTTGGTGGGTGGGTTGGTTCATGGCCATGTTAGGAAGAGCTGCGCGTATAAAAAGATGAACCAAGGAAACTGCGTTCTTTCCGTCGATTTAATTTTCTCTTGTGTTCGTGCTTTTATACACACAACTCTTCCTAACGTGATATACTCATAAAAACTTGTCATAACTCGTTGTACTGAACTAACACACTCACATAAGAGAAGCGCACTTTTTAAATAAAGCGTACAGTTCAGTCGGTCTGCGTCGTCTCGGAAACAATAGTACAACTGACGGCTAGAGTGAGACTTTTCGCTGCCGTGTTGTCCTGATTGCACGCCTGATTTCAAGCAAACAATTTCACTTCGAAATGGGACGCGCAGGCAGACCGCTTCCTTCGTGTCATTTCCGCCAGCAAGCGCCGCGTCGTAAGATTTCGCGTTGATGCAGTTCGGCATAGCGTTGGGCACGCGCTTTGGGCTCCTTACATTTGCGCTCACGTGTTTACACGAAACATAAGAAAAAACAACGTGGTGTACGTTGCAAGATGTCTCTCGGTTTACTGAGGCGTGCGCATGTAGCATTTCTGCTACAATCAGTGGCCGCTCAATCTCGTGCTCAGCAATCAACCATGAGAGCAGACATTGCATACTCAGGACAGACACACCGTAAAAAAATAAGCAATCATGCGTAGCGAACCGAAAGGGTATCACTTATTCTCCGTATTTGCTCCGCTGAAGCAGAGCCTGATAGTTGGTCACGCATGATATTGAAACTGTGAGACAAGATTGTTTTGAGGCCAAAGAAATACGCGAGGGAAGAAGTTCTCCTGTAGCACTCTAAAGGATGTATTTCATCCACATATTTTTCGTGTCATTTTAAGGCTGCACGCCAAGTTCAAGACCCAACCTTCTTTCTTTAAAAGGTTTATTTTTGGCCTTTTGTCTGTTCTTTCTTTTTTCGGTAATTTAGTGTTCGAAGAAGGGGTATGCCAAAAAATCGTTGATAACTGTTTATGCCTATCACAGATTTGATAGGCATAAGCTCTCTCATTGGTGACGCCCTACGCTTAAAACATGTTCTTTACGCTCTCCTGGCTTTTTATGTGCTAAAATGAGTACAACATTGTCTTTTTGTGGCGTCTATATGCACGGTAGCTTGCTCATTTGCACAAGTAGCTACAATATCACCAAGATGGGAGTGCGAAGGCCAAGGAAAGAAAGGTTTGTCAGGAATCAATCCCCGATAGTTACCATGCACGAGAAACGAGGGGATAGCAGTGTTTCAAGAAATACGTTGCTGTTTGGTTATTGATGTGCAAGGAGGGTGCAGTAGTCCGGAGTGAAAATGTACTCTGGAAGGAAGCAAATTTATATCTTAGAACTGCGCCGAACGATGTCTTGCCCTTAACGAGCGCTTCAAGGGTACGGCTTGAACCTTGTGATTCTCGAGTTTGTTCTATCTGAGGCTCTCAGTCACTTCAGCAATGTCAAGAAATACACACTTGAGAAGTGGAAACTAGTCAGAATAGAATGTGGCCTTTACACAACAAAAATTTGTCTTCAGCTTTACTGGTCACTTCAATCTGAGGGCATCTCGCTACAGTACCGATCGCTCAAAGAAGCTGGAGAAATTTTGAGCCGCATCATTGCCTAAGTCATGCAGAAGAAAATAACCAGAAGTATATAAACTACGAATTTGATTAATTTTACCTCTCCTGAATATTCATTGGAATTGATGCAACTGATAACTTTCTTAAAATTTTCGCTAAACCAATTTTCTGCACCTATTTCGTAAGCGAATAAGCATAACTACTTTTCTTATAAATAGTTTTCAAAGACTGCTTTCATGCTTAATTCACACATATCTGGCTGGGCAACGAACCTCCAAAAAGTTTCGATATGGCTTGATTTTTATAGCCAGGATTAACAACTAAAAATATCTTTTTTTGTGCATTTTTCTTTCAGCTCTCCTCGCATCGCGTTAGTTTCGGTTCGTTGCTCAGATCACGTAACTCATATGTTACTGCCAAAAATCATTTGAGGGCAAGCGGAATTCGGGTTGTAAATGCCGGCCTCACAACCACATCTGTTAAGAATCGTTAAAGTAGATGTATTGAGAAATTTAAACATGTTGTATATAACACTTCAATTTGCCTACAAAGATGTTCTGGATAAGGTGACTAAGAATAGTCATGGGCTTTTCCTAAACAACTATTTTTTCTAGTAGGCATCCTGCCCTAAAGGGCAGCACAATGGATGATTCAATTTCCTATTTATGGATTCAGTGCATGCTACAGTGCAGCTTTTATTGTCGCATAATCTTGCAACAGTTGGTCCGGCGTAGTGCTCAAAGTTTATTAACTTTTTATTAAGTCCGTTCTCTAAAAGTGTTGTCCACATTGACATCTTTACAATAAATCTTTGTGCTATATTTACAGGATCCGTATTTGAACCACTTTGTTTTGATGGAAGTCGGTACAATAGCACACTACACCGGGGTATACAGCGGCACGAGCGAGTGAGTGCTTATGTGTGTATAAATGTTTTAATTTGCGACCACCGGTGTTTTGTGAATGTCGTCATTTACGCTATACTAGACGGATTGTTGGCGCCAATGGGGCTTAGCAATAAGAAATGGTGCTAAAATACCCTGAATTTACATTTTCCTGCCTCATCATTAGCTCCTGAGCCATGTTCTCATGTAACTTGTACTCGCTTGTTGCAAAATTTACTTGCCTTTTTTTTAGCCTCAGAGCGTAATTTTCTACAGCCCTGCTTCGAACTTGGAAAGAATGCGCCCCTCACATAACTTTCCTGCACTTGAGTGATCAATTTACTCACAACACCCATGCAAACTTCCCGCGTACAGTATTTCTAACTAATAGGCATAAATGAAACAATTATTTTAGAAAATTTACGCGCACCGCTGTGAACTAGAGGCGAATCAGGTTTCGTGAAAACTAACCACCCCGTAATGGCCTGTCAGTGACATGCGACACTTTGAAATGTTGCAGAAAGCTAGGTTTCTTCTTCTGCTGCTGCAGCTTGGTTTACTTTAGCGATGAACAGCCATATTATTCAATAAAAACAAAACTTGAAGCCAATACGGTTAACCCCCGTTCACACAAATCTGTAAAAACAGTAAAACATTTAGATAAGCAGAGTATCTAAGAAGCGAAATCTTGAAAGTAAAATCCCGTTGGTCACGCATGAACCCTTTCCAAAATAGACCTAGCAATATTTTCGTGAGCTGTCCCGTACATCTTCACCAGAGACTGCCATGGGGCGAAAAGAGCACGCTAGAGACATAGTCAAGATGACTGACTCTAATACAATACTTGATGCCAATCATCCAAGAATAACCGTTTTTTGATATCCATAAATCTGACACTGCTACTTTATGCATCATGATGAATTCCGGATAATTTAGCTTCGACAACCGAAACTACCGAAGAGAGCAGTTGCCATACCTTTAACAGCCGCCCGCGAGTCGAGAGGCATTTACACCTCCCCGTCGCATGAGCACGAAGTGAGCGCCCTGTCCAGCTGTGATCTCACTGAAACGCGTAGGGCGGCGTGCTGTCTTCTTTCGGTGCAGCGCGTAGGCTGATCACGGCCGACGACGTGGCTGTTCCCCGTGGGCTTTCGCAGTGCGAGCCGCAGCTAACCCAGTGCCGGGAACGTGAATTCATCACTTGGTCACGATAGTTTTCTTGCATTCAAAGCTCACAATGAACGCAAGATTTTTCGTTTCATGTGGCATATTAGGTTTTGTCTTAAAGTGGCCCTGAGCAACCCCTCGAGCTTGGTGAAATAACATAGTCCGCGGGTAGCATGCGCCGCTGCGAACTTCTCAGCCAAGTGTTGGTGTGGTACGCAGTGAGTGGTGCTTGCACGCGGATCGCGAAGTCACCTTTCTCTCAAACGCCATCTTTTTGACAGAAAGCACTGTCCTCACTTCCTTCTTGATGCTGTTATTCCTCATTCCCTTAGACTGCTGCTATTGGCCGATAGCTGACATCGCGCTGCAGTCGGCTACATGGCGTACATACAGCCGCGGCCGCATGGTGCTGCCCCGGCTCCACTGGTCAGGCGCAGTGCATCTCGATGAGCTAATGGTCAGCGCGTCGTAGGCAAAAAAGGCGGAAGTCGTGGCATCTCCAAAATCAAATTTGAACGGCCCGCTAGCGTGACATTTAGAAGGCAGAGAATTGTGGGCAGGCCTCACTGCGCCGTAGACTTCGCAGTCCAACGCAGTGAAGTAGGAACTGGAAGCACAGCGGAGGCCGTGTTTGATTGCGAGTAAATTCGCTTCTGCGGAACGCATTGAAGTACTTCTTGCGGAAAAGTGTTTCTGAAATAGCCTATATACAATTGAAATGCCTTTGTCCACTTCGATAGAATGTGGCTTAGGGCCCCTTTAAAGGAATCCGACTTAGAGGCCACTATAATATCGTAGCGCGCAGCTGAGCAAGTGCGCGAGCAGCGATTGAAAGAAGGGGGTGAGATAATTGCGGCCGGGGGAGGGGGGGTGTCGTGGACCAGCGTAGCGACTGGCTCGGCTAGCAAGCTGCCGTGGAGTACAATGTTGACAAACATTTAAGTTTACTTGCGCAATTTGACAATGCAAGCATGACCACTTGCTTGTTTAAGTTATCGCCTTAAGTTAAAGACGCATCTTAATCAACCTTGCTATTATTTGTACCAACCTTAATCCTCCGTAATTCAACCTATTCCACCAAAACCTATTTAATCCACTTTAATCCAGCTTCATCCTCTTGGCTCTATTTTGCACCACCCTTAATCCACTTCAATCCACCTTGCTCTTGTCTGTATGAACTCAATCCACCTTATGCCACTCTAATCCACCATAACCTACTTTAATCCACTTTAATACTCCTTGACTCTCCTTGCTGTGATTCGAACCACCCTTAATCCTCTGCAATCCAACTTATTCCACCTTGCCCTAACTTGTACGGCTTTAAGCCACCTTAATCCACTTTTATTCACTGCACCGTGGGAATTCGCAGTCTGAGCCGCAGAATGCGCAGTGCCGGGAACATGACGTCATCACTAGGTCACGTGGGATTTGTTGCTATCGGGTGATAAAGCCCGGACGCCAAACGCCGGCTTTTTGCGTCATGGGGCATATCCGGCTGTCGAATTCGAAAAAAGTTAGTGCAGGCGACGGTGTCGACGCTACGCCGTTGCCCTTTTTCTGGTATTATGGCGATAGCCTAATGCGCCCAATGAAGCAAACGATGCACTCTCCAGCGCCAACTTCAGATGGCAAGAAAACTCGTACGTGACCAAGTGATGACGCCACGTTCCTGGCTCTGGACCTGCTGTGGTTCGCACTGCAAAATGGCACGATGAACAGCCACGGCGTCGGCCGGACGCCATGGCCCACACCCCAAAAACCAACCTGGCCCACTCCTAAAATACATTAGGGTAGATTGTGGTATAAACTTTTTTAAAACAGGGTTGAAGTGCCTCAGACAGGCTGGCCAACGTTTCGATAGGTGGACGTATCTTCGTCAAAGGCGGCCTCGTCATCCTCGGCGTGTTAGTTTTAAAGGGTTAGTGTAGTGACGTCACGTGCGGGTGTTGTCGCTGGCGGCTGGTTTTAAAGAGAGAGATTACAAGAGGGAACAGGCGTTCTCGTCCGACGTCTGTGAGCCTCATTCTCAAGACGAAGGGACAAGGGTGTGAGAGTGGGCACGCGGGGAGGAAAGAAAGGAAATAGAAGCGGACAAAAGGGGGGAAAAAAGGAGAAAAAAAAAAGCAGGGGGAGCCAGGGCCGTGCCAAGACACAACAAAGGGGGGGGGGGTGAAAGAAAAAGAAAGAGAAAAATGAAATCTTTAAGAAATACGGGGGCTTGGGAGCGTGTTGGGGATGCGAAGGGTTAGGAGGTATTCTGGGGAGTCGTTGGCGGCATGTTTTTGAGGCATTAGAACGGCCGGTCAAGCAATAGGTCGAGTAATTTTGAAATAGTTAAGGTGGCGACGCGGAGTCTGCGGTGCAATGTGCGGGGTGCCTGAAAGGCAGCGGCATGGTCTTTCAAGGGGCACTGCCCCACGCGCTTAACGTAGGTGTCGTTACGGCGGCATCCAGAAGGCGATACTCCGGGTTGAGGCGCCGAAAAAGGCATATTGACTTCGGAATGTGTTGTCGAGGGGGTTTCAAAAAAAAACAGACTAAAAAAAAGGGGGGGGGGGGCAGGGGGAAGGGGGGGGGGGCGAAATCGGTATAGGAAACAGGAGGGTGGCGCGTGCAGAAGCGGGCGCGGGCAAATGTACATGGAAGAAGGGGATCGTTCACTTGGTGTAGACGTAAAATCCTGAAAGAGTACATTTAAATTGAGTAGTAAGCATTCCTCCGAAATGAAAGAGTAGGTGAGGTTAAGAATTAAAGTTGGCTGGTGGCCTAATGTGTTTTGTGTATTGGTTGATGATATGAGAGTTTCAGATTTAAGTTACAGCTTTTAAAGATTCTAAGGTGCCGCGTGCCAAATTAATTCCTGTCGGCTGTAGGCAATTAAACTTGTGTAAGTTTAATTGCCTACACCCGACAGGAATTAATTTGGCACGCGGCACCTTAGAATCTTTAAAAGCTGTAACTTAAATCTGAAACTCTCATATCATCAACCAATACACAAAACACATTAGGCCACCAGCCAACTTTAATTATTAACCTCACCTACTCTTTCATTTCGGAGGAATGCTTACTACTCAATTTAAATGTACTCTTTCAGGATTTTACGTCTACACCAAGTGAACGATCCCCTTCTTCCATGTACATTTGCCCGCGCCCGCTTCTGCACGCGCCACCCTCCTGTTTCCTATACCGATTTCGCCCCCCCCCCTTCCCCCTGCCCCCCCCTTTTTTTTAGTCTGTTTTTTTTTGAAACCCCCTCGACAACACATTCCGAAGTCAATATGCCTTTTTCGGCGCCTCAACCCGGAGTATCGCCTTCTGGATGCCGCCGTAACGACACCTACGTTAAGCGCGTGGGGCAGTGCCCCTTGAAAGACCATGCCGCTGCCTTTCAGGCACCCCGCACATTGCACCGCAGACTCCGCGTCGCCACCTTAACTATTTCAAAATTACTCGACCTATTGCTTGACCGGCCGTTCTAATGCCTCAAAAACATGCCGCCAACGACTCCCCAGAATACCTCCTAACCCTTCGCATCCCCAACACGCTCCCAAGCCCCCGTATTTCTTAAAGATTTCATTTTTCTCTTTCTTTTTCTTTCACCCCCCCCCCCCTTTGTTGTGTCTTGGCACGGCCCTGGCTCCCCCTGCTTTTTTTTTTCTCCTTTTTTCCCCCCTTTTGTCCGCTTCTATTTCCTTTCTTTCCTCCCCGCGTGCCCACTCTCACACCCTTGTCCCTTCGTCTTGAGAATGAGGCTCACAGACGTCGGACGAGAACGCCTGTTCCCTCTTGTAATCTCTCTCTTTAAAACCAGCCGCCAGCGACAACACCCGCACGTGACGTCACTACACTAACCCTTTAAAACTAACACGCCGAGGATGACGAGGCCGCCTTTGACGAAGATAGGTCCACCTATCGAAACGTTGGCCAGCCTGTCTGAGGCACTTCAACCCTGTTTAAAAAAGTTTATACCACAGTGTGCCATTCCATCTGCCAGCCCCTTTCTTGTTTTTGGACTTCCAGGGTAGATTAAGACAGATTAAAGTGGACTCAGGTGACCTAAGATGGATTAAGGTGAAAAAACACTGGCGGAAATTCTCATGACTTGTTATAAATTATAACAAGTCATGAGAAGCCAAAAAAGACGGCAAGGGCATCATAGGTGAAATTACTTCTACCCAATAATTATATTAAAGCAATATTTAATATGTGGCAATGAAAGTGGATGGGGAAACAACTTGCCGCAGGTAGCGAACGATCCCACGCCAACGCGTTACGCCTGCGATGCTCTAAACAACTTACTGCGCCGCCGTTTCCCCGTCCACTTTCTTGGGTATATACGTTTCTTTTCTATCACAAGTAACCGTTGGAGTGTTACCCAGCGTCACCACTCACAAACCTTAGCGGCGGATTTGGGAACATCGTTTCTGCCGCAGGCATCACGAGTACGTGACCTTCTTGAATTAAGGCAACTGGCTAATAAGCCCAAACATGCCACCTGAAGGAATCAATGTTGTCGGATTCAACACCCTCGTTATGTAAATGGGAAGAAAGGGGGTTAACTGAGGGGGTCACATTTTTATTAATAATACAATGAGAAGCCAACAAAGACGCCAAGGACAACACAGGGGAAATTACTTGTGCTTACTAATTGAAATAAAAAAAATGATAGATTTATGGCAATTAAAGTGGATGAAAAAACAATTTGCCGCAGGTGGGAATCGATCCCACATCTTTGCATAATGCGCACGATGCTCTAACCAATTGAGATATCGCGGCGCCGTTTTCCCGTCCACTTTCTTGGGTATTTATGTTTTACTACAACTAACTCTTGGAGTGTTAGCGAACGCTACCACTCACAAACCTTGGCGGAGGATGTGGAATAGCATTTCTGCCACAGGCATAACGAGTATGTGATCTTTCTGAATGAAGGCAACTGGCCATTAAGCTCACACATGCTACCTGAAGCCATCAATGTTGTCGGATGCGAGACCCTCGTTATGTAAGGAATTAGAAGAACGGGGATTAACTGAGGGGTCCGATTTTTATTAATCACATCATCAGAAGCCAACGAACGAAGTCACCAAGAACAACACAGGAGAAATTATTGTACTTACCAATTGAAATATAGAAATGATAGGTTATTGGGAATAAAATTGGGTGAAAAAACAACTTGCCTTAAGTGGGAAACAATCCCTCATCTTCACTTTACGTTGAGCTTGGCGTCTTTGTTGGCTTCTCATGATAACATTATTAAAAAGTGGGCCCCTCGGTTAACCCCCTTTGTTTTCGTTTTTTGCGTAACGAGGGTCTCGAATCTGCCAACATAAGTGTTTTCAGATAGCACGTGCGTGTTTATTGGCCAGTTACCTTCATTAAACAAAATCACGTACTTGTAACGCCGGCGGTAGAAAGGATGTTCCACATCCGCCACCAATGTTTGTGAGAGGTGGCACTTGCTAACAATCCCAGGATTAGTTGTGGTAGTAAAACGCAAATACGCAAGAAAGTGGACGGGCAAATGGCGCCGAGGTATCTCAGTCGGTTACAGCATCTCACACGTTATGCGAAGATACGGGATGGTTCCCCACCTGCGCCAAGTTTATTCTCATCCACTTTCATTGCCATTAGGTTTTCAATGCACTAATTCAATAAGTAGGTGCAAGTAATTTCCCCTATATTGTCCTTGACGTCTTTGTTCGCTTCTCATTATATGATTTATAAAGATGGGGCCCCTCGGTAACCCCCTTCGTTCTGGTAAAATATATGGTGATTTAAGGTTGAGTTTTAATTGAGGCTGATAACATAGTGAAGACTCCACGCTTTTGCTTTCAAATCGCCTAAGGGTACCTAATTGACTCTCAACTTTTTTCGAAGCCGAGATTTCGAGATTTCCGGAGTCTGGCGGAAAATGTTTTCGAGATGAAAGGTGATAACTGATTTTTTCATGACGTTGAAGTTGCAGTTAAGGGGGTTCTATGGTTTAGTGTCATTAACAGCATCATCGCCCTCTTTAAAGGCCTGTTGAACTGAACCCGTAAATAAGCGCTCACAAGGCTGTCCACGAGATGTTGTTACGAATCAACAAATATTACAAAAGCCTTTTTCTTCAGCGTCCTTTTCTTTTACAGGAATTTACTCCCCGACGGAACGTGGTGTAGTCAAGCCATCGATTTCATCAACACCAACTAAAGTAGATGAGCCGTGGCGAAATTGCAAAATGTGTTTTCTACTGAACTTAGTAAAAAAAAAAGCAACGAATGAAACATTTATTTCTATGTCATCCTCAATAAGCAGATAAGCAGACAACACGCGGCGGCGACATAGCCGCTATCGCGTTGCGCTACTGCAGATAAGTTTGCCGAATCGATCCTCGACCGTGGCGACCGCATCTGAATGGGTGCGAAACGCAAAAGCACTCGTGTTCTTCGGTTTAGTTGGAAAGTAGATAACCTCACGGGGTTGAAATAAATGCGAAATTCCCCACTGCGGCGTGCTTTACACTATGTGCTGGTTTGCGCACTGTAAATGCAAGAATTCAACTTAATTTTAATAGGCCGATTTTGTGGTTGTGCTGATGACTATTAGTTTTTAAACAATTTGGTACCTACAAGGGCCCCATCACTCATTCCGGACTCGAGTAAGATCGAGCGATTTGTTTTCCACCTTCACTGCTCTCCGCTCTCGTATCCGCCAGCGTCCCTCTCTGGAAGACGGTACGTCAGTGCGAAATGTAACAACGGCACTGTTCTCTTGTTTGAAAATATATTCAACTTGCGCCACATATTAAACCAATGCTCATCCATATACCCAACAATCGAAAGCTTTTTGCCGTAGTTAGGGGATGTATCGTTGGCGTCGCGCGGTATCATAAAAAGACCGAAAAACGTTGGTTGCTCTTTTTGGGATATGAAGAGTGACATAGCCGGCATTAAATAAGTTTTATTAGTTATGTTACTATGCAGCAGGATATTTTAGGGAAAACGGCAGCGCTAATGAGTGCGTAATATAAAATATGGCCCGCAGCTAAATATTTGCGGGTAATTTCCAATTAAAATAAAGGAAGAAAACAACTTGTTTCCGAGCAACGCTCACGCTGCTCTTGTGGATTCACATGCTGGAAATTAATTATTGTGATTTTCGACATATGTGGTGACGCAGATAAGAATGGCGAGCCAAGCGGGGCGCCCTGAGCCGGAACCATGTGGGGCCTTAAGAAAGTTCATCCTTGGCTTACGCAAAATAGTTTGAACGTCACTTGAAGAAAGAATTTCCTGGCGCAGGAAAATTAGCTATACTGGGTCTTGTTTCCCCAAAACATGGCTTACTTACGACTGAGTTTAGGTTCAAGCTTCGGCCAAATTTGAGAAGCCGACGACGCTTACGGTACTGCGTACTTCTGTCAGCGTGTACTGCTGCTGTTCTTGCCGCCTTGTTCAAAATTTAGTATATGTTGTTACACACTTCGACAAATGCTTGCCCGTGAGAGATTTTGCTTTGCCTGGGCAGAAAAGTATGACGCTGCATTCAATACCTAATTTAAGGGCGCTATAACGTAAAGCTACTCCAAACCTTTCTATTACATTTCTGAAATCAGTCGTCCATTATTGGAGAAAATTTTTTCAGGCCACCCCCTACTTCGCCTGTCTCTCACGCGACCTCACAAAAACCGCGGAAACGCATCTGATATGATGCGTGATGACTGATTATGCGTGATTAGCCTGAATGAAAGAAAAATAATTATTTCTCATTCGATGCCTTTTTCGCCATATTACTATGCCAGTTGATCAAACGTTTTCGGGCTGCGTCCACATCGTCTATCTTCACGCGACGTTACAGAACGACGAAACCTCATAGCGTCAAAGTGACGTGTAGGCGTTAAGGACGCATTATTATGCCAAACAAAACTATTTTTTTTCTGAATACCCGGAGGCTACCCTGTTCCGAAAATAAAAGAAGATGGCTGCCCACCGATTACTCTGGCGCTAGATACTGGGAGCAGCTGCGGAGCATGGATTTATTTGCGTATGATAATCATTTTTGCGTGCTGCTGTAACGTTATCGTGCCATTTCGGCAGGTATGAGACATCACTTTGCGAACTATTCTTTGATCAGGATGCGTCCTGGCGGAATTTTCAACGTTCCGTTGCACGCCACCGCGATTTTCGACCATCCACCGCAGGCTAAGTATAAGGGAAGCGTATTATGACAGACGCCGGCACCACCCTTTTCAGCAAGTTATCCGCTTTCACTGTTCCGGCTTGGCCCCATGGAATCCCTCTTGAATAGAGTATGCGCCTCGCCTCTTCAAAGCCAATTCGATAAAGAAATCTGCTCAATGTAGGCATTGCTATTCGCTTTGAAAGGAAAAAAAGAAAGTGACCTCCTAAGAAGCAGGAGTGCGTTTCATTGGGCTTCTCATGCAATACTGAAGGCTATCGCCCGATGCTTGCATTGGTGGTTAGGGAAGTTTTGCGTCAAGAGATTGGAATAAAACAGATTGTAACAAGTTCACGTTATAGGACCCCAGTTCTCCACCCAACATAAATCACTGCTGAAATTTAAACTGACCACAGCAGCATCTGTCACGCCGGAGTACTGGCGCAGCGTGAACATAGGTTGGAAGAATACTTTTTTGTCGACCCGAAGCGTAATTTAATAGGGCTGAAGCAAGTAATGCCATGACCAAAATTGAGTGATTAGCCCGCTAGGTTTGTCCAGAGAATTGGAGTCTACATTTACAGCCGGCATTTTAATGCGATATAAATTATGCGGACGCTCGACGCTGTTGCGTATTCGGCGGATAAACGATCGCCTGTTGTCGAGGAACAATCTACAGGCACCAAAGCCCGCAAGGCAATGCGAGCTTGATCTCGTGGAACAGGTTTTTGGGGTGGTTCCTGGCTAAACACAGAAGAGAGCACGTAAAAAGTAATACGAGTTTCGTTCAATGTGGCAGTTTGAACCATGAACAGAAAGGAAGCATCAGAAATGGAATAGCTCCGCCAAAGCAAAGAAGTCCAAAAGGCATTCATGTGGCTGAAACTTCTAAGTCAACTCTAGAGGACGAGCAGCAGACTGTAGGATTGGAATGTTCCGCAGCGCATGCCAGTTGAAACAGTTTTGGTTTTTGTAAGATAGTGTTTGCCTGAGCTTGTTTGCTTCACATAGCAAGAACGATTTCCTGTAGAAAGCACTCAGAAATACACAAGGAGCTACATTGTTGCTGGACGTCGCTAGGTTATCAAGTGAATGTCAAAATTCTTTTTTGACATTTTTTATACCATTTGCAACCAATGGTGCTGTTTTCCTTGTCTTCCCGATAATACGTTTACATAGGGATATATACCGTTCTTACTACTTGGCCTGCCTCTTTTTTTGTTAGTAGTTCTGATGGTCAACAGATGGTCATGGTGGCGCGGCTTCCGCAATCGTCATAACATTTAAATTTGCGCGACAATTCTTCTTTACACTTTTCTAAAACCTTGATGTCGTGTATTTTCCTGCGCAATAGTAATGATGAAAAGCAAGATGCCTGGCGGGAGCTGCTTTCCAGCGATTCTGCTTGTGCTCTTGTCTCGTCATGCAGACACCAGCTTGTTTGGTATATGCATCATCAGTCACAAGCGTAAAGGCATATCAAAGATGGCCACTTTTTTCGTGTAGTGCATTGAATTGTGGGGTTTTACATGCCAAAAGCACAATTTGATTTTGAGGCACGTCATAGTGTGGGATTATATATTAATCTTGACCACAAGGAGATCTTTAACGTGCTCCCAACGAACTAGATAGCGGCGTATTTGCATTTATCCCCCATCGAAATGCAGCCGCAGCAGCCAAGATTCGGTAATCATAACAGCTAAGAAGCCACGGCAGCTAATGTCAGGCAGTTTACTCCTTGCGGTTCTTTGTGCATTGTCCGTTTTCCCTGCCATCGATAATTAGTGCATACATTGAACACGCCTTGTTGGATGTCTATAACAGTACCATGACGCCTTTTTTTGCGGCTATGTTCTTTATTTTGTCGGTTAGGCTTGTACTGTCGCATGCTGTATGAGCGGCAACATGTTGCCGAGGCTGAAAGCGCCCCAAGACTACACAGCAGCGCCGACATACCAAAAGTTGATTCCGTTAATACCAGTAATCAGAATATTATTTTTGTATGTTGGCGTGGGTATGCTGTTTTGGGCCTCGTGAACTGCGGACACCATGTCGCAGCTCATATTCCGAGCGACTCTACATACGGTACAATGGCAACCTTCTTTGTTGTCTATCTAGCATCTATTTCTCGTTGAAGCCTGCTGTTCCAGCGTCTCGCATTCTTATGCAGCGCTTCAACCACAGCTACAACAGGCTTTTGGGGGTAGTCAGCACTGTTGAGCGCTGTGATCTGGTAAACGGACTTTATTCTATACGTGATGGCACGACTTATTTAGAACAGCTTGTAGAATAATCGGCACTATGGCGCGACTCATGCGTCATATTGAAGAGTTCGTCACCACAGAACACGTCTTGGGCGGCACTACACTTCTTCTCACGCTTTCGCCGTGCCCACTGTCTCCACTTTCTTCCTTGCGCTCACTTTGTTATCGTCGTTTTTCCTCCCAGGATGCGCTCTCTGTTCGCTCTCTCATCATTCGCTGTGCTCTTTTGCTCGGTGACCGCGAAGGGCGCCTAGGGACAGCGTCGTTCAACCCAGGAACGGGAGCCAAAGACGTGCGGCTTAAAGTATATTACGGAAGAAGACATCTCACGACGACTGTCGACGGTGAGGCGAATAGTAGTCGAGGAATGTAGCGACAGTCAACATTCCTGAAGCCACATTTCTTTGATACGTGTAGTGGTGATTCTGAGATCTCTATTGCTTCGACTATATGGCACATAGTCGGATATTGTCCCACTATGTTTCGGCAGTAACTTGCCAAGTTCGCACATGAGTGAGTGAGTGAGTGACGAAACTTTGTTCTGAACACCTGCAGAACGGTTAGCCTTCCCCTGTTAGGGAGGCGTTACCGTGACGCGGCCATGACGTCTTCGCGGCGTGTGGCGCCTCTACTTCGGCCGCGGCCGCACTATTCCCTTTGGTCGACATGAACATGGAGTATTGAAGACGCCTGTATGACGCTGACACTGTGATGATGAGATGACGATGAAGGAATGATATCGACTGAACAACAAAGGCATATAACGACTTTGAGATGCCGATTTTGGAAATACGACAATAGTAAAACCATGAAAACTTGACTATGAGGGCATGTGGACGATATACGATGATGACTGTATACGATGATGACTGTATCACAAGGATGATGTGATGTTTACTGTATGACAACCAGAAGTGGAAATGACGAAGGTGACGCAACCAAGACGGCATGATGACGAAGGCATGACAATGGATGCGTAATAGCGTCTGTGTGACGACGACTAAAGATGACGATGGAATGACAACGGCGGCATTATCACGATTGAATGGGGAAAGCATGATTGCGACATAATGACGAGCAAGGAATGACGTTGACACATCGACGGAGGTAGTATGATGAGGACCGCATGTCGATAATTGGATGATGATACTGAATTGATGACGACGATGAAATGACAGCATGACGACGATGGCACGACGACAAATGTATCATGAAGACAGCATGACTAAAATTGAATGTCGAAATTAAAACGACGAAGACCACTACTGCATTCCGTTGACGGTATGGTAATGAATGCATGACGACGACTCCATGACGACGGTGCAGTGACGATGGCATGAAAACGGCATGACGCCAACGGCAGGACGACGAGCGTATATTGACAATAGCTTTTTGATGACTGTCCCTCGACACCTTCGTGGCGATGATGGCGAGACGACGACAGCATAACGAGAGTCGTAGTTCGAATCTAGATTGACGAGCATGGTAGATCAGCGACGGCATTACGACGATGTTCTCACAATGGAAGGATGGTAGCGATTCCCTGCAGATGACGGCAGGACTAGGCCAGTATGATCGCAATGGAATGGCGATAGCATACGAATGCAATACAATGACGAGCAAAGATTGACGTTTATCGAGCGTCGAAGGCGGTATGACGGTGATGGCATGGCGAAATTTCGATGACGTTACTGAAGTGGTGACAATAATAAAACAGCAGCGTGACGACGGGGCATGACAACTACTGTGTCGCGAAGATGACGTGATTACGACGGGATCATGACGACATTCGGATGGCGAAGCAGAGAGCACGCCACCATCCAGTAGCGCAAGCTGTTGAACGATTGGAACCCTGGGTCAGAATATAAGGCGGGACGACGACAGCTTGGCGAAAGTGAGATAACGAAGCTGAAATGACGACACTGAAGCGACCACGGCTGCATCACGACCAGAAGCACATACATTGTGGACCAAGCCGGCGCACAACTTGGATCACTGCGTCAGCGAAAGAGGATAGATAGATAGATAGATAGATAGATAGATAGATAGATAGATAGATAGATAGATAGATAGATAGATAGATAGATAGATAGATAGATAGATAGATAGATAGATAGATAGATAGATAGATAGATAGATAGATAGATTTTAAATGGCGGAAGTAGGCAAACAACGCTGTTTGAATTAATACTGGACGCGTTATGTATCCTGCAATGACGGCGTTGTTTACCAGAGGACACTATTGTGTGGCGGACACGAAAAAGGCGAAACACGGCCTTGTGGGAACGACAGGCTTACATGCGTGATATATGCTGGGTTTTCGGATACATGCCTGGGCTTTCGCTGCCCACGAGATCAGTCCTCGAGTTTTTCGTAATGGCCTGTGTTTTCTTGGAGCTCCGCTGCATTAATCACCTCACGTTCAGTAGACATGCTGAGATCCCAAGCTTTTTCCGGAAACTTCATTTCCGGGCTTCGACCGCCTCGGCTAATAAATAATACTGAACTGCACAGGCGTACTAATATCGGACTGCGCTATCCTGAGTGGTTTTTCATAGAGGTGTAGATACAGAAATGCAAGACCTAAATGCAATGAAGTCATAGAGGCACAGGCAAAAAGTGTGTAAGGCAGCCGTATAAGCCTCCACGTTTGTACAATGTGTCTTCTTGTGCTGTAAGAACTGTCTTTTGATATGTTTTTCCGTCGCATGAAATAAGCTAGTTCATTGTAAATGTGTTTTTATCACATTGCACGGATACTGTATATCCCTGCATTTCTTGCTTTCTCCCTGCTCAATAGAGCTGGCCTTCTTTCAGTCATTCTTATTTTACAGAGTTACAGTCAAGGCTGTGGGCGCAGTGCAAGACATGGGAAGGCCCAATCGCTCTGGCGTGACCATCAGGATATCAATAAGGAAGACAATCCTCAACTACATATTTTTAACCAACTACGGTTCCAAGCCGGTCGTGGCACCCTTTGAGAATCTTGTGTCGACTGGCCACGGTTACGCACCTAGATTCTCGGAGAACTTCAGCGTAAGACAAGTTCATATGGTGAGTATTCATATGACCTGAATGCTGGTTTTTAAAAGTGAAAACTTCAGCAGCTGCTCTGATAATAGGTAGTTTACATTAGACAGAAAAGCCCGGTTTCTCCGCTCCATTTTAGGTATTATAAAAGACCATACAAGTTGCGTAACATTTTTGCAATGTTCATATTTGACAAATTATTGCAATCCGTAAGGTATGTTTTTCGTAAACTATTTAGAGCATGTTTGAGCTACAATCAACGTAAGGCGGTGCGAGTAATACGAAAGGATTAATGGTATCAGCGCCGCTAGAGTTCGCAAATGTGATTTTGTGCCTAAATAACAGATCATATCTGACTTGGAACTTGACAGAACATGGATTGGCTGATTAGCAATGGTGGCTCACGGTAAGTATAGAAATGGGGCAGCGCCGAGTGACGTGGGTTCGGCCTCTTTGGAAGTAAAATAAACACCTCGTCAAGGCAATTATAAAAAAAGACAGGTAGAATACATGAAAAGGAAAGGGTGACTGCTCTGGAGAAATATCTGCGCCAAAGCCGCGGACACGTAATAAGAGAAGATATTAAGAAAGTTGGCAAACAAGTGGAGTGAAACTGTCAGTGCAAATAGGAGCATGGAGTCCTGGAGAAAAAAAATTGTTAGCCATTCCACACTGCAAAGGTGGCTGCCCAGCAAAGCTGTTTTTCCCACGACACGGACGTGACACATAATTTTCAACAAAGGAAAGAACTAAATTTTGGTCTCCATGGCTGGTCATCGTGACGAAAGGTACACGCACTGAATATTTAATTCTGATTGCTGCTCTGTATTTTGTATGCGCGATGAAAAATAATTTAGGCACTGTTCGCTTCACTTTGCTGGGGGCTTGTAGCAGCTTCTTACGGGCTATGAGCGAGCGAGGGACGAAGAAACTTTATTAGGAATGCCTGCAACACAATTAGCCTTCCCCGGTAAGGGAGGCGTCATCGTCACGCGGCCACGACGTCTTCCCGGCGCGTGGCGCCTCTGCCCCTCCTGTGGCCGCACTACTCCCTTTGGTCGACCGCACCTGCCCCTCTTTTGGAGTGGCAGCCTCCCTCTGGTTTTACTCGGTCTTTGCCTTTCGAGGGCCGCCAAGATCTGCTGGGGGGCCAGGGCTTGGACCTCGTGATTGCAGCACCTCGTTGCGGCCTCGATTCATGGTGGGATGGCTGTCATCGTTGTAGATTCGTGAGGATTCTTGCAACAGTACCAAAGAAGGAGAGCTGCAGGGGCTCTTTCCTTTCGGCACCCATAACAGAGGTCACTCATAAACACTCGGATACGCGTGCCTCTTCAGCACCGGGGTAAATAATCACACCGTATGAAGTTGTCGATATAACACCGCTTCCTTATGGGTCAAGCCCGGATGAGGTGGCGGCATAGTCCTTCTCTCTAGTCTGTGCCACTACACAAATTCGTTGTAGAAGGTCATTCTCACCTTGGTTTTCTACCATTACCATGGGTCGTCCGCAGTAGCAGCGGCATGGTTGCTTAGTCCTCGCGCCACCGTGTTCGCCATCTCGTTGTGGTTTTCGTTGCCGCTATATGACACATCGCTGCCCTTGTGCGCCGGAAACTACTTTATCACGACGCACCTATTTTCACCCGCGAGATCGACCACACGCAACACAGGCGCGGCTTAACTACACACCCTTGCTATGGCGTAATTTCTCACTGCCGTCCTGGAATCACGGAGCACAGTGGTGCACTCGGAGCCGGCGATGGCGAGGGCAATGACCAACCTCTTGGTTCTATGCGCCCCCCGATTCTGCACACTCGCCGCAGTTCTCGTTTCACCGGTCGATGCCCCAACGTCTGCTGCGGCGAACGCCTTTCTGTCATCTGGATACTCTGCCGCGCCCACAAACATGGCAGTGCTGTCTTTGGCATGGAGATCGATGAGCGCCTTGGCCCTCGCTGCCCATCGCTCTTTGTGGAAGGCAGGGTTCATGTTGCTTGACACCGAGCATATCTGTAACCGTTTGCTAATTGCGTCCGGTGCAGGAGCTCCTATATTTTCCGGTCCCCCTTCCTTTGGCCCCAGGGATAGGTCACGTAGCACTTGTCTACCGGTTCTTGTTCCCGATGGCCGCGCGACCTGGGTGGTCCTCTGCGCCTCGGCAATTTCTTTCAGGGCGCTTTGCACTCCCAGGGCCAGGAATTTGTCGGTGCTTGTGCAGTCGAGAAGTCTGTGTGCTGCCTTGTACGCCTTGCGTATGAGCGCATTGATCTTATTTAGCTCGCACTACCTCCAGTTGTGGAAAGCAGCACCGTATGCAATGTGGCCTATAGCGAAGTATTTCACTAGCCCGGTGTGGCTTTCTTCCTTCATGCCTGCTGTTCTGTGTGACAGCCTCTTGATGAAGCGAATGGCCGTGCTGACATTGGCCGCGAGATGGTTGGCCGTCTTACCGTTCATTGTTTGCGCTGAATCAGCATCCCCAGCATTCGGATTTTCTCGACATCTGGGATAGCGTGACCACCGCTCGTCTTGGTCTTTATTGTCTCTTGCTCCCTCGCAGGTTGGTTGCCTTTTCTCTTCCTAGCTGCTCATTTCGGTGAAATCACCAACAGTTCAGACTTGCTTGGGGAGCAGACAAGCCTATACCCGTCCAGCTGCTCCTCGACAGCGTCAACCGCCTCTTGCAATGTACTCTCGATGTGTCCGTCATTTCCCTCTGGGACCCAGAACGTTATGTCGTCGATATAGAAGGTGTGTTGGGCCCCCGCGACTCGCGAGAGCCGCTTGGCCGTGCCTATTATTACAAGGTTGAAAAGTAATGGCAAGATGACCGAGCCCTGGGGGGTCCCGACACTGCCCAGCTTCTTCTTTTGGAGCTGCAGGTCACCGACGATGATCTCGGTGGTTCACACCGTCACAAAATCCTTGATGCACGCATATGTTCTCTTGCCCATTTTCAGCCGTCAGACCTGGGCCATGGTCGCAGAGTGTCCCACTTTATCCAAAGCGCTCAGCAGGTCAAAACCCAAGGTGGCTCGCTTGTCTTTCGTGGTGGTAGTGTCATCGAGGGCTTCATTTTCCAATTGGAACATGGCGTCCTGAGTTCCCACCTTGTTTCGGAACCCGATGAAGCTGTTTGGGTAAAGCCTCGAATCTTCCAGGTACCTCTGCCACCTGTATAGGAGTATGTGCTCCAACGCTTTGCCCACACGGAACGAAAGCGAGATCAGCTGGAGGTTTTCAATGTTTGGTGGCTTGCCCGGCTTCGGAATCAAGATGGTCTTGGCCACTTTCCGCTGCCGGGGTAGTGACCCGGCCCGCCAGCAAATGTTGCAGCATGCCGTGAAGTTCTCGATGGCCGCTTCGCTAAGATTTTTCAGCGCTCTGTTCCTAACGCGGTCGGGACCAGCGGCGCACTTGCTGTTGAGAAAGCGCAGGGCAAATCTTACTTCCCATACTTCAATGTCTCGATCTAGCCACTCGTTTGCTTCGCCTTGGTAGTACTTGTCATCGAGGCGTTTATCCACTTCGTCTCCCTCGTGCTCGGTTAGCGTCCTGTGGAGGATCTTGGCCAGGTTGTGGTGCTGGTGAGACTTGGTAGTGTTCGTATCCAAAAGATGTCTGAGTAACTTGACAGCATGCACCTGGCCGTCCGCTGCGTTCCAAACATCATTCAACTGCTGAGTGCATAGCGCCCTGCTTTGGGACTCAATCTCGCGGTTAAGTTCGGCGACCTTCTTGCATAGCTGTCTGTTTGTCCGCTGCATCTTCCACATCGACAGGATGGACTGCTTCGCCAAGATGAGGTGGTCCAGGGGGCCGTCGACCCTGTGGACTCACTTGTCCGTCTCGTCTTCCTTTGTGGCATCTTTTACTTTGTTTATAATCTCGGTCGACCACTCCTCAATGTCTGTAATTACCTTCTTCTCAGGTAACAACCCTCGAAACGCGCTCCAATTTGGAAGTATGTTTCCGAAAATTTCAGCGGACTTCTTCGTTGCCACCGAGCGGGACAGCGACTTCCACAATGTAATGATCGCTGCCCAACTCGCGCTCCGTGTATCGCCATTCAAAGTCCGCCGTAATGCCGCCGTTACCCCAGACGAAAGTGAGATCGTGCGATGCGTCTCTGGCGATACGTCTCTGGTGTCTCTGGTATGCTGGGTTGGTGAATAGATTTAGTCGCAGGTCGGTAGCATCTTGCACCAAGTCCCTGCACTTTGCAAATGTTCTGGGGTAACCGCAGGCTTGATTCGCCGCCTCAAGGTCTCCGCAGATTACCAGCCTGCTGTCGGGCCCCGCGATGTTGCACTCTTTGTGTAAGAGTGCTTTGAATTTCTGCTTTTTGTGTGACGGGCTAGTGTACACGCTTATCAGAAAATTGCTTTCCTTCTGCTTTTTCCTGTTAACCACCTCTACCATGGTGTGCTCAAGTGTGCTTTTGTTTAACAGCTCGTGCGTAACGTACGTGATTCCTTTTCTCACCAAGGGGCAAACTCCCTTGCCGTTACTGCCGGCCGCCGCCCGGAGGCTTGGCGGGCAGGCTTGGGACCGGTAACCTGAGAGCTTGACCTCTTCAATGAGGGTCTCTTGCAACATGATGATATCTGGCTTTCTTGATACTTGTTCTAAGTGTTGCTGAAGTACAGCCTTTTTCTCAGCAAAACCGTTGCTATTCCAATGCCAGACGAGGAGGCCTTCCACTGTTGATGTGGTTGAGGTGGTTCATGCCCTATCCATGTTTGCTAAATTTTATCCATTTGCGTTGCCAAATTCTGTACTGTCGTGGCCGATTGCTGGTACGTCTGTTAGATTGCTATTACACGGTCAGTGATTGTCTTGGTGAACGTCGCGCGAATACACTCTTCAAAGCGGTTGAGCCTATTTTCAAGGTTGTCTACCCTATCGCTGAATCTACGCTCTTTGAGATATTCAATTGCCATTCTCTTGGGCGCCAGACCCGCCGCGGCCGAGTTGTCTGTACTCGGTTCACCACTACTTCTGGTTCATCCTCGGTCATTGCCATCTGCAGTGGTGGTGGCGATAACTGCTGTGCTTGCTGCTGCTGTAGCTAGACGGCCAGCATCCCCTTGTTCTCTGCCAATTTTTACTGACCTTATTGACTGTCGCCTTTAGTTCAAAGTTCTCCCGCAACGCCTCATTTCCTCCTCCAAGCACCTTCATCGCCTGACGTTTGTCTTTAAATTTCATTCCGCCACTTTGCAATGTCGGCGACTGCTGCTGCTGTCGCTGCTGCTGTTGCTGCTGCTCTCTCTTGGCTACCCCCGACATTACTGTGTCTGCCCAGCCGACTCTCTCTTTGGATTGATATTGGCAGCGGTGGCTCATGCTTCTGTTTCGGCTTTCGCTGTTCTCCGAGCGCGAGCGTGACTCATCGTGACCAGCTGTTCCGCTCGCTCATCTGACGTCCGCAATGGTGGAAACTCTCTGCGCGCAAGATGTTGCTGTACGCGCTGCTCCGTCATCTTGCGCTCCCACTGCCTTTTGGTTACTACGTAGGGAGCTTTATATTTGTTGTGCACTTTATATCGGCCGTTAAGTGTTGTTCCCTACAGAGCTTGCATTTAAGTTTACACTCGTGGCCATCGACAGCGTTGTGGGCCCCACAGTCGAAGCACACAGTTAGGACAAACATCTGGCCTACTTTGCCGCACTGTTTGCAGACATCGAAATGCTTGCGGTAGAGAGTGGACCTTTTTAACACATTGCCATACCATACATAATTTGGAACCTTTTGGCCTTCAAAAACTAATTATACGGTAGGAAAATTGCCAATTCCGTACGCCACTCTGGCTAATGGATTTCTTGAGTTAACAACGTTGCGGTCAATGACCGGCGGACTATCTTCGATGGGAATGCCTGAAATGATCCCCTTGACGATACCATATGGTGTGGTTTGGTACGCGCCTACTTCGTGTATCTTGTCCCCGATGCGGATGACATTAATCTTGGCATATGACAAAGCACGCCTCTTATCGGGTGTACGCACCACAATGATATTCGGCGTAGGTTGGGGCAGAAGGTATCCGCCACACCATCTTCCCTCGAAACCCTCGCCGCCGCCATGATGGCCGACTCAACAATCCCTGCCTGCGTTCTTGCGATGTTTAGGCCTCCCCGTGGTCTCACAATCACTTTGGTGTCTTCTCTTGGCAGCACGTCTGGCATCCTAGCTGCCCTTGTTGTCGACGCGATCACTTTTCTGTTGAAGTGGTCTCTCGGTTTAGGCCTGACTGGCGAGTGGCGGAGCCCTCGCTCACCGGGGCAGTTATGCGCTGGCTCACTTGCCGCCCGCCGATCCCATTGTGGAACTCCTCAGGAGAAATGTCTTCCACTTGCACCACGACGCACATCTGAACGTGGCCAGGACTCGACGTCGTCGGAGACGCGGCAGTCTCCATCTCAGACGCCATGTCGTATGGTTTCGCGCCGGCATCACGCTCAATCCCGGCAGCCATGGAGCAAACATAGGCTAAGGTCACCACCACACCGATGCCGTTCATCATGTTCCAGAAAATGGCGAAATGCCTTACACCAAAAATTGGGTTTTGGACGATTCATAGCGCCTTCACAAATACACTGGTAACAACGAAACTGCAATTTGAGCCACAAGGCTCTGCCAAATCGGTCATTGAATACGGATGCAAGTGGCAGTGTTCAACTAGGGAATCATGAGCCATTTCATTTATTGCTTGCTTATGGGCGTGATGTGATAACGTGAAGGAGTGAGTAATCTTCTACAATCTCCAAGACACAAACTGCGGAATCAGAACCTACCAAAACGTACATGATTTTCTCAACGATTGCATGGGTACGGTAGGTATCGGCAACATCCAAAGCGACAAGTTCGAAATGCCCAACTAAAGAACTCCACAAGGTTCAATCATTTCACCTTTTCTGTTCTAACTCGCCATGATTAAGCTCACACAGCAACTCGATGACATCTAAGGTTTAGGTCATGCAATATACACTATCGATATAACGTTATGGGCAAAAGCGTCCACAACCGGCCAACAGCAAACTACCCTCCAAGAAGGAATCGATTAGGTGAAACAGTATCTCTCAACATGCGTTTTCCGGACCGTCCCCAAAAAATCACAGCTGCCTATGCTCAAGGCAAGGACCCCAGGAAGACCACCAGCCTACGTCGCCCTAGATCCGAACGTCAGACTCAATGGAATTGACTTCCCTCAAGCTGGCTCCCTGAGCGTCCTTGGCCTCACGATACATAAAGATGGTTCTGTTACAGGTACACTTCCGAAGCTTCAGGAGAGCCTAACACAAATAACCCATCTCACTCGGTGTATAACTACCCAAAGAAGACTTACAGAGCAAGAAACCATCCAATAATTCCAAGCGCTCCTCATAAGACGGATCACGTATGCTACCCCGTATCTATTCCTCAAGAAAGCTGAAATTGAGAAACTCAACATGGTCATCAAAAAAGCAATCGAGAGCGCACTAGGACTTGCCACTACCACCTCAACCATGACAATCCTCAAGCTTGACCTCCATAACAACTGAGAAGTAATTAGTGAAGCGCACAGAGCCAGCCAGCTGGAACCCCTTTACCTGACTCAGACACAGCAGTACTTCGCAAACTCGCATACAGGGAAGAATTCACAGCACACTCAGACAAGAAAGCCCCATTGCCGCCACTTTTTCGCGACTCTATCGCAGTCGCACAACACCTGGCAACATACATGCAACATACCACAAAAACAGAAGACAAAGAAGAGTTAGAGCTTTGAGAAGAAATACTCAAAGAGCCCCAACACGAGATATACAGATACGGCAAAATACCCATGTAGAAAAGCATACGCAATTACCGTGACCAGCAACCAAAAGAAAGAGCTTGTCGCTGCCACGATACCGACCAGAAATCCAGAAACGGTGGAGGAAGTGGCCATTGTACTTGGCATCGCCGCATAGAAAGACACAGCAACCATCTTGAGCGGCCCGTAAAGGGCATGTAAAAACCTACGGAAAGGCAGGATTTCTGCCGCAGCAGTGAAGATTCTAAAATAAATAACAAGATGCCAAGGACTACTCGAAACCTACTTCGCATGGACCCCAGGCGATGAACACCTGGCCGGAAACGAAGCAGCACATGCTGTCGCCCGAGAGCATACCAGCCGGGATGAGATGAGGGAGGAGGACATACCTATCAACAACGTCGTAATATTGCAACATTAACGACTGGAAGGAAGACAACATCCTCTGCCACATCCAAAATTAAGCCAGGAAGAGGCCACCGCCCTCCGCAGACTAAACGGATACGTATGTCCATGGAATCATTATGCACGAGAGGCACCCCCCCCCCCCCCCCCAAATTCTCATACCTATGCCGATATTGTGATATACCAGAGACTGTCCAACACATGGGGTTGGTGTGCCGCCATCGCGAGAAAAACAGTCAAGATGATGCCTCAGAACAGCTACAAGCGATCGAAGAAACGTGGGAGCCAATGTTAAAGGCACTAGAGCCTGGAAGATCAGCGAAGTCTGGTGGACTGGACCCTTGCTGCGGCATTAGCCACCGGCTTTCTTGACTAAGAGAGCCGCCCACCTAGGAAAAAGAAAGAACACTTTCTCGCTCTTTCTCGCAATAAACGTTCATTCCTCCTCCTCCTTACGGGGGTATGAACCATTGGTGATGATAGATTTTGTCCGCGAAGAACAAAATATATGGAACCCTAGCCATGTACAACTTTGCTGCAAAAAGCGAGAGAAATACAGACGGTAAATTGGGTGCAAAGGGGAAAAAATCATGAGCCAGTCCACTCTGTGAAGGTGAATGACTAGCGAAACTGTTTATCATACAACACAGAGGTGACACAGAATTTTGAACATGGGTACGGACTCGTTTACTCTGATAATTAGATACATTCACGAGGACGACGGCAGCGTCACCCTGGGGAGCCGGATAAAATTAGGCGCGTGTGACGTTTACACGGGACCGCCACCACGGGAGAGCGGAAGGAAAGAAGAGGAGATCCGCAGCGCTTGGAACTGCTACAAAAAGAGGGCGGTGTGAACGTAGGCATGCCCGACGCTGGTCAAAGTGTTTTATCTGTAGCTTAGTATTTGATACGGGTTGTATTTCTGCCCAAGATATTAAACTTGTATTTGCAAGTTGGTGGAGCGCTTGAAGCCAGCTTCCCCTCTCACGCTTGCCGGCCTGGTATTGCATGATGTTCGGGATCGGCCCACAGGTGTTCATGATGTTCATCGGCCCACGCTGACACAAATGCCAGTGGCTTGCTATTTGATGGACAAGCTGGCTGCCTAATGACTTCAGGAGTAATGACTTCAACAGTCAGGCAGCAGTGCACTTTGGCATCGCACACTAAATCTACCCCTCTTTCAGATACGCCTAGTGCCAACACATCGGTGATGCTGCCTGATACACCGGAACTGGCATAGCGGGAAGTGTTTCCTGCATCGACGACGAAAGCTGCGCATCACCACAGGGCAACGGTTCACCGCTGCTACATAAAGACGCTGCAAGAAAGTCGTCGTCCACAGTCCGGCAGCAGTGCACTTTGGCATCGCACACTAAATCTACGCCTCTTTCAGATACGCCTACTGCCAACACATCGCTTATGCCTCCTGATACCCCGGAACTTGCATAGCGGGACGTGTTTCCTGCATCGACGACGAAAGCTGCGCTTCACCAGAGGGCAACGGTTCACCGCTGCTACATAAAGACGCTGCAAGAAACTGGTCGTCCACAGTCCGGCAGCAGTGCACTTTGTCATCGCACACTAAATCTACGCCTCTTTCAGGTGAGAAATTTCCAGCTGCATTTGCAGCAGTTTAACTTCGCAAGCTGTGCACTGCTGCCGGACGTACTGTTCTTGTCTTTGATGCTTTGCTAGTGATTTCATTTGTGTTGGCTAACTATGTATAAAGATGCGCGCGGTACCGCCAAAGCCATTGAAGACTTACGACGTGAATTGAGAAAGGAACTTCGAGATATAAAAGATGCTTTGAAGGAAGTGAAAGATCTCAGAGAAGATATTCAGTCAGTAATGAGGCTAAACGAAGAGCTCAGAGCTGAAAATGATAGACTGCACCGCAGGATAGAGGAGGTTGAGCAAACTCAACGCTCAAATAATCTGGAAATTAAGTGTGTTCCGCCTGATGTTGAACCACTTGCAGCGCTTAAGAAAATTGGTGTTCTCATTCAAGAAGACATAACTACGGATGACGTCGATATCTGTCACATAGTACCGACAGCTTGTCATGACCAAAGTAACATAATTGTCCGATTTGTGCGCAGAACAACGAAGGCTGCTGTTTTAAGCAAGTCAAAGAAAGTCTCAATCGATAGCAAGGATTTGGGCAGCCAGACGTCCTCTGCAGTATATGTCAATCAACATCTGACGAAACACGGAAAACAGCTTCTCTGGTCAGCTATAGAGAGAAAGAAGGAAATGCGGTGGAAATTTGTTTGGACATCGGGGGGCAATGTCTTTTCACGTAGAAACGAAGGCTAGCCTGTACTGAAAATCAGAAGCGCTAACGACCTCGATAAGATGACTGCAGAAGCAGGTGGAACTACTGGAGAATAAACACGGTATCGGAACACGCCCAACTTTGACAGACGCTCGCAAGTTTCATGAACACTGTTAGAGCAACGCCTAGCGATGATTATCATGACAGCCATTCCTTGAATAGTCCACTTCGGGATGCGCGCACGCGCATCAAGTCCTTTCATCTAAACCCACGCAGCATACGCAACAAGACAGACATGATCCTTGATGTCCTCGGCTCATTTTCATTTAGTTTTGACTGGCTATTATTTTCTGAAACATGGCTATCTGTAGGTGAAGATCCGCCATACTTTGAAAACTATATTTACAATGGCCTAGTGCGTCCTTTAGGAAGAGGAGGTGGTGTGGCTATTTACGTTAAGCAGTCATTAAAACATGAAGTTATCTCTCAATTTTCTATTATTAACGAGGTTGTAGAGTCTCTTACGATACGCCTAGAAAAAGCATTTGCTGTTTTCGTTTATCGACCACCTACTGGAACTAAATCTGGATTTGCCAAGTTCATGGAAGACGTGCTGGAATACTTGCCACACTGGCTTTCCATTTGTGGTAATGGGTGACGCGAATATCGATATGTTATCTCAGGATGCATCGTCACGTCAGTTAACAGTACTAGCGAAATAATTTGCTTGAAAATTGTTATTTCTAAGGCAAGTCTTATCACTGCGCAGACTGCGACTTTGCTTGATATCTGTTTGACGAACATACACCCGCCGCATCGCGTTGCTGGAGTGCTGGTTGTAAAGTAAGCGACCATTTACCTATCTTTTGTACCTTTCCTTTTTCCAATGATAGTCGCGAAGCTAATGAAAAAGTGCGGTCCCACCAGATCAACGCTCGGACACTAGAAGTATTCCGGCATCATGTTATTCAGACCGAGTGGAATCACATGTTCCGGGAAAAGGATCCTAACTTGGCATACAACGTATTCATGTCTAAACTGATAAAATGTTATAAGGATGCTTTCCCGGTATCTGTAAGGTACGTAAAACGGCAGAAAATTAGAAAAGTCTGGAGAACTAATATGCTACTTAAAAAAATAAAAAAGAAAAATAGCATGTACCATGAATTTGTGAAGACACGCGGCATAAATTTATTTATTGAGTTTAAAAAGTACAGAAACCAGCTAAATGGGGAACTAAGGTGTGCTTAGTTCAGATATTATGAGAATTTATTTTGCAAAATAAGTAATGATCCCAGGAGAATTTGGAACGAAGTTCGAAATCTTTCCGGTCGAATAAAACAAAACCACGTCCCTAGCATTCCAGCTAACTCTAGCGGCCTTGGCTGCAGAGAGGTTGCAACTGAAATGTACGATTACTTCATTACTAGTTGTGGTTACGATGAGATATGTGATGACGATGATCCAAGATTGTCGATAAATGACCGTGGCTTTCCTAACTCCATAGTTTTGCATTCTGTTTCATGTCGAGAGACCGAAGAATTAATAACGAAGATTAAAAACAACTGTGCGGCAGGACATGATGACATCAAACCTATGCCAATAAAATACGTTGCTGATGTGATATAGCCCGCGCTCTCATACATTATTAACTTAACTTTCTCTACTGGAGTTTTTCCTGATCACTGAAAATAGCTCGTGTGTGTCCGGTTTTCCAAGGTGGTAATGACAAAGAAATCGCAAATTATCGGCCAATATCGGTACTTCCGATATTGTCGAAAGTGTTTGAAAGTGCTATTAATGTCAGATTACAAAATTTTTTTAAGTAGTATAATATTGTCCAGAGAGGAAAAGCCAGTCAGTCAGTGCTAAGCGAATGGCCGTTTACAGTTCGTGTTTGCAGCAGCTATCACGCACACTTCTCCTTCCTCGACTTCTAGCGTTACTAGTGCGTGCGATTACCCCTCCCTCCAAAAAAATAAATAAATAAAGTTGGGGAGATGTTAAATGCCACAACGAAAAAATAAAAGAAATGAGAAAGACAACGTACGTGACGACAGGGGCCGCATCACAAAGCTTGTAGCTGAGAGTCAGCGCTAATGGTAGGGCTTCATCATGGTAACGTGGTCTACGGGAGTGGTGCGAAGTGTCGGCTGGAATGACTTCGTAGTTGACAGGACTGAGACGACGCAAAACTATGTAGGGTCCAAAGTATCGGAGCAATAATTTTTCTGACCGGCCCCGTTGACGTATAGGGGTCCAAACCCATACAAAATCTCCCGGGTTGTATGTGACGTCTCGATGGCATCTGTTGTATCGACGAGCATCTTGACTTTGTCGGGATAGAATTCGTTGCCGCGCAAGGTGCCGCGCTGCTTCGGCACGCTGAACAAAGGCGTCTGTATCTGGCACGGTGGGTTGAGACGTAGTTGGTAGGAGCATCACGTCGAGCATAGTGGTGACGTCGCGTCCGTAGACCAGACGAAAAGGAGGAAACCCGGTGGTTTCTTGTAGGGCAGTGTTGTACGCGAATGTCACATACGGGAGCACTTCGTCCCAATTTTTATGATCCGTGGCAACATACATGGAAAGCATATCCGCAATCGTTTTGTTGAGACGCTCAGTTAAACCATTAGTCTGCGGGTGATACGCAGTTACCGTACGGTGCGTTGTTCCGCTCAGCTGCAAAATATCTCGGACCAACTGGGCCGTGAAGGCTGTACCACGGTCTGTGATTACGACAGCGGGAGCACCATGTCGAAGGACGACATTTTTGATAAAGAAGTTAGCAACATCTGGTGCAGTTGCTCGCTGAACGGCTTGTGTTTCGCAGTATCGAGTGAGGTAATCGGTGGCGACAACGATCCAGCGGTTATCAGCCGAAGACTTGGGAAATGGGCCGCGTAACTCCATCCCGACTTGTTCAAAAGGTGAACAAGGAGGTCGGACAGGCTGAAGCAGACCGGCTGGTTTCAGTGGTGGAACTTTGCGACGCTGGCAATCTCGACAACTTCTGACGTACTGCTTCACGGTTTTTGTGAGTTTTCGCCAATAGTATTTCTGCTTGATCCTCACGAGAGTACGCGTGAAACCAAGATGCCCGGACGTTGGTTCGTCGTGGCATGCACGTAGGACGTCGTCGCGGAGAGTAGCGGGAACAACGAGCAGGAAAACGGCTGCCGTAGGGTGAAAGTTCCGCTTGTATAGGATGTCGCCACGTAGGCAGAATGAGGACAAGTAACGCGCGAACTGCCGTGGCGGTTGTGGGCGGCTTCCTTCAAGGTATTCAATCAAGGGCTGGAGCTCGGAATCTCGGAGTACAAAGAAAACGAGAATCGTCGTCAGTATCTAGTGGTGCGGGTTTGACGGGGGCGCGGGAGAGACAATCGGCGTCAGTGTGTTTCTGCCCAGACTTATAGACGATGGTCACATCGAATTCCTGCAACCGAAGGCTCCATCTTGCGAGACGGCCTGAAGGCTCTTTGAGATTCGCCAGCCAGCAGAGAGAGTGGTGGTCGCTGACGACACGGAAGGGGCGTCCGTACAGGTATGGGCGGAACTTCTGGATAGCCCATATGACTGCCAGACATTCTTTTTCAATTGCTGAGTAGTTTTTTTCAGCAGCAGACAAGGTTCGGCTGGCATACGCAATAGCGCACTCAACACCAGCTTGAAACTGTATGAGTGTCGCTCCGAGACCAACGTTACTAGCATCAGTATGCACTTCTGTGTCAGCCTCGGTGTCCAAGTGACCAAGGGTCGGTGGTGTCTATTGGCCTCGAGCTCCATCACTGGAAAAGCTGGCGCCACCGTCGGCGTGACGTGCTAGGAGGGATCACGTGGACATAGCGGCCGCGTGGGCTGCTTCGGGCGCGCCGAAGCGAGCCGAAAACGAGTTTAAATTCCCTCGTACGCTGCGATTTTCATTTAGTGGCGAAATTTACCCGCTTCGAGTGTCTCCTTTACAACGCTTGAAAGCACTACAATAGGTAGTGGCTGCCTTTGAAGGCGCGCGACATGGTAGGCTACTGCTCGGTGCCGCAGGACCGGACGCACGTAACGGAGACCGGTGTCAGCCTTATTCACACGTAGCCGCAGGACAAGAAGCTGCGTGAAGCTTGGCTCGCGATACATAAAACCGACAAACAGTCATCGGCTACAACTCGGGTATGCAGCAAGCACAGACGCGAGGAAGATTTCTGCTATGGCGCCCGGTCTGCGATGTTCTGAAAACACGCACTGAGACGCACGCCCGAGTCCGCTGCCCGACTAATGTCATGACGGTTTGGTCTATGAAATTGTCGATACTATAGATACTGCCAAGTTCAGTGGAGTGGAAAGGAAGCGGTAAGAAGCACATTTAAAGAAAGCATGGCATATGGTCATGTTTATGTTATGAATTAATGCACTGGATTACAAAAAAGGAGAAGCGGGAAATTGCACGCTGAGAACGCCGATAAACATACAGTGCGACGCAACTCGAGAAATAGTATCGAAAGGTCAAAGAATTTAGAAGAAAAAAAAAGATTGAATCGTCGCGACGGCACATCACAGTCCCCGTAGGCGTCGAAGTCTCTACAATGAAATTATTTTTGAACAGCTCTGATAGCGCCCACGCAACAATGGTTGCTTGTATACTGTCAAATGCTCATATTCTGCGGCCTAAAGCTCATGGCACGGTACGAAAACGCGCGCGCGGAGAAAGCGAAACAGTGGGCGGACAAGCATGCAGACGCGCAGTCGGTCGCTGCGAATCTGCGCGATCGCTGCATTGAGGCTTCGTTCTGTTACGCTCCATTTAGTTATACAAACACTATAAGAACATATTTCACATGGTTTGCTCTCAGCGTTTACCTACCTTTCACGCAAGAAGCCGGTTCGGGAGACTCCATCGCGGCGACCGAGCGCAGTGGCGTTCACTGTACGTATTCGGTAAAGAGATAGCGGCTGTAAACGATTGTATGCTTTCAGTTTGCCCAAGATTATTATTTAGACTGTAAGAAACTTCTCTTGTTTCGAAAGTACTTACAGAAATGTCCGGGAGAGCTCACGCGTGGTGTTTTCAGTGAGCGCTGACAGCAAAAGCTATGAGGAGCGCGCCACGTGATCCCTCATACTACGCCAGCGAGGCGCTTCCGATAGAGGGCGACTCCGTAACTCCTCGCCGCCAATAGACGTCGCTGAAGGTCGTGGAAGGCGTCGGATTGTGCTGGGCCCCAAACAAATGTAACGTCGGTCTTGATGAGTCGTTGCAAAGGTTCGGCAATTTCACAAAAATTGGGTACAAAACGGCGGTAATGCGCGCAAAGCCCTAAAAATCGGCGGACATCGTGTTTTGTCTTCGGTATCGGGAACAGAGCAAAAGCCAGGGCTTTGTCAGGGTCAGGGCGCACACCGGTGCTGCTGACAATATGACATGGAAATTTGAGCTCCTCGCAGCCAAAGTGACATTTTTCGGGCTTCAGGGAGAGGCCGGCGGTGCGGATAGCTTGAAGAACCGCCTCAAGCCGCTGGATGCGTTGTGCAAACGTGGTGGAAAAACAACTACATCGTCTAAGTAGAGTAAACATGAGTTCGACTTGAGGTCAGATAAAACTGTGTCCATCATGCGTTGAAATGTGGCCGGAGCGGAACACAATTCAAAAGGGAGGACCTTAAATTGATAGAGACCGTCGGGTGTTATAAACGCCGTTTTTTCCTGGTCCCGTTCGTCAACTTCAATTTGCCAGTACCCACTACGTAGATTCATTGAAGAAAAGTAACGGGGATGTCGCAGGCGATCTAAGGAGTCGTCAATTCGAGGAAGTGGGTAAACGTCTTTTTTCGTGACCTTGTTAAGTTTGCGATAATCGACACAGAATCTTAGTGAATCGTCTTGTTAACTAATACAACAGGTGAAGCCCAAGGACTTGTCGATAGTTGAATGACATCATCGTCGAGCATTTGTTTCACTTGATGACGAATAGCATCCTGTTCTCTTTGCGACACGCGATAAGCGTGTTGGCGAACAGGTTGGACGGTCGGTTCAGTGATGATTCTGTGTTTAATTAAAGGAGTCTGTTTGACCTTCGACGTGGTGGCGAAACAGTCGCCAAATGACGATAGCAGAGCAAGGAGCCTCTCCTTCTCGTTTCGGTCGAGCTGCGGGTTGACGTTGATGTGACTGGTCAAGTCCACATCTCTGGGTTCCGGAATCGAGATTGTCGTTACCGAAGCACAGGCGTTGGACTCGGCCACCGTTTCAAAGTAGGCCATGGTGGCAGGCCTCGCAAAGTGCTTGTATTCGCCCCTGAAGTTCGTAACTAGAATCGTGGTTTGCCTATTTTGGAGCTCTACGAGACCTCGTGCGACGCGGACTTCGCGATCCAGCAATATGGTGAGGTTACCTGCGGCGATGCCTATTCCTAGTTGTTCTTGGGGGCATTCAATGAGGACGAAGATGCTACATCGAGGCGGTAACGCAGTCATCGCAGTCACGCAGTCACGCAGTCATCATCGCAGTCACGCAGTCATCGACCACGCGTAAAGCGGCGCGGTGATGTTCATCCTCCACATTCGAATCCGAAGAAACATAGTTAGAAAAAGTCACGAACAAGTCGCGAAGGGTAATGATCGCCCCGTATTCCTGGAGAAAATCCATGCCCAGTATAACGAACCGAGAACACTTGGGTAGCGCAAGGCAAGACGCTACGAAAGTCGAAGTAAAAATTTCAAGTCTGGCGGTGCATCGTCCACTGGGTGACACGACGTGTGCTCCGGCCGTAATCAGATGCGGGCAGTCCCACGCTGTCAGCACCTTGCGTAGCCGAGTCGCCAGTGAGGCACTCATAACCGAGTAGTCAGCTCCCGTATCTACAAGTGCAGTTACTGGATAACCGTCGATTGAAGCAGTAATAGCAGCAGAAGTTTTTTTCCAGTTTCGAATGAAGGCGTCAGCGGTACGTCGCGAGGGGATGGCGTCGGCGGAGGATATTTGACGGTTCGCATGACAGTGGCCTCACCCCCGGAGGTCGCCGTTTTCAGTTTCCCCGGCGCGGGCTGCCACCGTTGACTCTAGCGGAATCAAAGGCGGGTCGAGCGCGGTTCGGTGTCGCGTACCGACGAGGTGAAGGCGACCATGACTGTCTTCGCTGTTGGGCAGGAGGAAGCAGGTTACTTTCTAAGTATTTCTCAATTTCGTGCGGGCGTTCGCCATAGCGCGGGCAACGGGCGTCCGGATGGTATCTCCGCAGACCAATCCGTCGGTACTAGCAATCGCGATACAAGTGATCAGCCTCCCCGCAGTGATAGCGCCACCGACTCTTGTCGGGGGCGCACCATACTGTAGATTTGTGCGGACCAGGATGAAAGGGTGTTTGCGGATTCGTGCGGTGGATCGGACTTGGGGATCATCGAGAAATCCCAGCAGGCGGCTGCGAAAAACGGCCCGTCGACAGCGCGCAAGCCCGAAGAGCATCCGCGTACGAGAACGTGGGAGGTTCGGGTCGTGTTGGTGGCGAGGGATGAACCACTTTGCCGATTTCTTCCCGAATGACATCCGTAAGAACCGCGGCACTGGGAGGTGTCGGAGCCGATGCATAGGACTTCTGCAGTTCTTCTCGAACAATTTGTCGTATTAGCTCGGTAAGTGACTCCCTGTCATCATTTGCAGGTACGAGAGAGCATGCAGCAGTCATGGTGGTCTGGCGTTCATACTGCGAGAGCCGCTGCCGAAGCATACGTTCCGTGACTGTTGCCTCACGAACGAACTGAGTGACTGTTGTAGGAGGACTGCCCACAAGGCCCGCGAAAAGCTGTTCCTTTACGCCTCGCATTAACAGACGCACGTTCTTGTCTTCTGGCATTAGTGGATCGGCCCGGCGGAACAATCGCGTCATGTCTTCGACGAACATGGCGACGGTTTCGTTTGGCATTTGGAACCTCGAAGACGGTGCCTGTTCGGCTCTTTCTTTCCTTTCGCGAGTGCAGAAGGCTTCGCAAAGCAGTCGGTAAAAGTCCTGCCAGCTGGTAAATGAGGCTTCGGGGTTCTCGTACCAAACTCTCGCCGCGTCTAAAAGGGAAAAGTAGACGTTCTTCAACTTACGGCGATCGTCCCAGTCGTTAAAGGCGGCGACCCGGTTGAAATGGTCCAACCAGTCTTCAACGTTCTCAAAGGCGTCGCCATGGAACGGGTTAGGGGTGCGAGGCGCGTTGAGAATGTATGGTACGGGAGCATTTGGGATCACCTCGGTTTGGCTTGCGGTTGTTGTTGACATCTTCCTCACGGAGCTTGCCAGGGGACTGTATTGCGGTGGAAGACCTAGGAGGCGACGTCTGCTTCGATAGATTTCTGCCGTCCCCGAGGTACTGGCGTCGGTAGCTTCTGGTTCAGGACCCGTAGGCATACAATGGATGCGTACCCAGCACTTCCACCAGTTTGTCACGAGAGGAAAAGCCAGTCAGTCAGTTCTAAGCGAACGGCCGTTTACAGTTCGTGTTTGCAGCAGCTACCACGCACACTTCTTCTTCCTCGACTTCTAGCGTAACTAGTGCGTGCCAATATCATAAGTGAGGCCCAGTTTGGCTTTCAAAAAGGCAAATCCAACGAGCTTGCATTATTCGATATTTAAAGTGAGATACTAAATAATTTTGAGTCAAAGCTTTACACGCTGGGACTGTTTGTAGATTTCCGTAAAGCATTTGATACCGTGTGTCATAGCGTTCTTCTAGAAAAACCTAATAATTATGGCGTCCGTGGTATTGCCAATAGATTACTGCAAAATTACTTGACAGACCATTACCAATATCTAGTTATTATTCAGGAAACATCCTCGCGTGCCAAGGTCAACAAAGGTGTCCCACAAGGATCTATACTCGGTCCACTGTTACTTATAATTTACGTAAATGACCTGTGTCGCATTCCGGATTCTCCTATAATAATTATGTACGCCGATGACCATTATATATATTTTTTTACTGATGCTTCAATTCCTAACCTTGAAGGTAGTGTAAATACCTATCTAAGTAAGCTGTCTTGGTGGCTTAAAATCAAGAAGTTACGGCTGAACGTGAGTAAAACTAGATACATATTGTTTGCACCTATCAATGAGCCACGGTATATAAGCTTAAATGTTTACTTTGAGGGCCAGACGCTTCAGCAAGTTATGGTTCAAAAATTTCTGCGCGTATGGTCACAGGAAGACCTGTGTCGGAATAAACACGTAAATAAATTTGCATTATAATTAAGCAAAAGTGTTGGATGTATGTACAGGTTAAGCCGATGATTACCACTTTGGCTCAAGAAAGCGCTATATTATACGTTATTCTATTCCAGGCGTAGTTACTGCGTGTTGATTTGGGGCACAACGACAGCACAGAACTATACCACATTACTCAGATTACAAAAAACGTACTACGAATATTTGAGGGATATTATGGTCAGCCGCAAGGTCTCAGCACGCGTCCGCTATTTACTAAAAAACATTTCATATTGCAAGCTAACCAAATCTATTATCTCAAGTTTTTTCTGCATATCCAATATAATAAGCTATACCCCAGGTACAGTTCTTTTATATGTGTTCAATATTGCCTCCGGTCACAAAGTATAAGAACACCAAAAATTAGAAGTACCTATGGTCGGCAGCATATTCTGCATCAAATACCCAATCTGCATAATAAACTTGGCAACAATTTATACCTAAATAAACAAATTTCCAAAAATAGGTTTAAACAAGTTCTTGAAAATTGCATTGAATATGTTTATTTACTGTTTAAGTGTTGATTACAACCTCCATGTGTATTGACTTTTTTTATCTTATTCAATGTCCACTGTGTTTTATTTCTTAGCACACATTGTTTCCTTCTTTCTTTTTTTTTTGCTGCTGGTTCCAATATAAGAATGTCGATGTGCTTGTTTTCTTTACTCTGTTATATTTTTCTTTGTTTTTTTTTATAGCTAGAGACAATTTAGATTGTTCAATGATTATCTTTTGTCTGCGTATGCCTGCTTGCTGAACTGTGTCTCGGAGCAAAAGCCCCAGTCAGGCTGTATAGCCTTTTGCTTTTGCTTCGATTTCTGTTGATGTTGACAGAAAGAAATCAATAAATAAAACCTCAAATAAAACCTCAAGCTTAGGCACATATTCGGCACACCAGCATCTATTTGCTGCAGAAAAAGTCTGGATGGAACACAGCGGATTGTGTTGGAATGCTAAGATGTTCAACAAGACAGAATGGGTGGGAATGTCCATCATTCATAAGCACCAATGTTTAAAGCTGATGAACCCTCCGAGGTTGCTTAGTGGCTATGTTGTTAGGCTGCTGAGCAGAAGATCATGGGATCGAATTCCCCCATCGCTCATCGCTCCAATCCAACTGCGGCCAGGGCGGCCGCAGTTTGATGGGGGCGGAATGCGAGAACGCCCGTGTACTTAGATTTAGGTGCACGTAAAAGAGCCCCAGGTGGTGGAAATTTCTGGAGTCCTATACTACGGCGTACCTCATAATCAGAAAATGAATTTGCCACGTGAAACTTTTTAAGGCTGATGGGAGCACTAGCATGTCGGCAGTCTGGATAACGCGATTATAGTGTCCGTATAAAAAAACTGCAAAAAGGTGGAGTAGACATTGTTGCATTCATGTGCAAGGCTACGGTATAGACATAGACAAAAATCTAGACTGCAAGGGGTTTAATAAAAGTAACTATATCAAATTGGTCAGGTAACTATTTATTGTCGCCCATTTTCAAAGAGGACAACATTAAGAAGACGACGTTAGGGACCATAAGAATGATAAGGAGGAGCGCGCGGTTGTAACACCACTATCTCATAGACTTCGTTATACAGGGAAGGAAATCGGCTTATTTATGCAATGTTTTTTTTTCAATGTATAATAAACACTTTTTTTAGGGAGGACTATTTCTGCGCAAAAAACCGTTTTTTTCAGCTTTATTAGACCCAGAAACCCAATATCGTGGTACTGACCCAAAATACAGTTGCATTTGCCTGCATCTGCGTTCTACCTGACAAACTTAAAAGTCACAACAAAGACATATACACATCACGTCGCTTCATAGTAATTTCTACGTCAAATGAAACTCATATACGAGTCCAATATATTCAACGACTATTTACCACATCGGTAAATTTTTACCACCGTTTCGACATCCTTTGCGTCACTGAGTATAACACCATCTGCTCCCCTGGCAGCGTCACGCACTTGTACACAATTCGCAGTCGCCATTCCCTATATAAGAGAGCGCATCCTAAATGCTTATGAAGTCCTGCTGTGATCGAAGAAATGAAGAAGCTATCTCCCGAGGCAGGTCGTCGTTGTTCTGCTGTGAAATGCTTGATGGGCCACCTGACAAAAAGTGACCGCAGCCCATGACCAGAGCGAGGAACAGAAGCAACGCCTACACCACAGACGTTAAAGTATGTCCAATCGTCAAACAGACATCAATGAATAACCTTCCAGGAGTAATCTCAATGATCATAAATGTCAGCAATATCATTTAGTAGTTCCGGCTTAATTACCGTAGCGTTCATATTCAACCGTGTAGCGCCAGAACTTCGACAAATCGAGCGGGATGCCAGAAGTCAACCGGTCGCTTTCAATAAATTAACGAAGTGTCCAAAGCTACGTCAGAACTACAAGCGAGCAATCCAGTCTGTTGCCTTAAATATACGGTGAAACAGGGGATATATAAGGAGAACGCTTTTAGGGCAACCACGTCCCGCGAAGCTTCGCGCTACCTTCTGAGTACAGTGGTAAAAATACATAGAGAGCTGCTTAGAAACCTGTGCAAGCAAGAGAGGCACTTCTAAACATTCGTTTAGAAGTGCCTCTAGATGGCAGAAACATAATGTGCAAAAGTCTGTGAAGCTTCGAGGCAGGGGTAATAAGGCAAGTGGAATATCAATTAGGCAACGTACTTTGTTTAATGGATACTGATATTGAAATTCCGCTTGGACAGCTTCAATGTGGAGTGTCCGACGCCTTAGAGAAACAAAAAGTAAAAATAAGCGTTGTCGTTCAGGTAACTACTTTCTCTGCCACACGCTTCCTCTCAAAGGTAACATTCAACACCAGAACTTCTTTTTTCAAGTGAAAAAACAAGAAAGGGGCTGGCAGATGGAATGGCACACTGTGGTATAAACTTTTTTAAAACAGGGTTGAAGTGCCTCAGACAGGCTGGCCAACGTTTCGATAGGTGGACCTATCTTCGTCAAAGGCGATGCCTTTGACGAAGATAGGTCCACCTATCGAAACGTTGGCCAGCGTGTCTGAGGCACTTCAAACCTGTTTTAAAAAAGTTTATACCACAGTTTTTCAAGTGAGTAATTTTTTAGCGCATAAGCATTCTAGGGCCGTTTCACTCAGCAACATGCACGTTCCTCTGTCTGCAACGCTTGACAAGGCAGGCTCCATAGAGATACATGGGACCCCGAAGGGCCGCTTGCTTAAGCAGTCATTTGGTGTGTTTACACACTACGCTACCCGAGCACACGAGAGTTGGAACCTCCCTCATGTAGCCGTGTGTGGCTTAGCCGTGTACGGGGAAAGGGGGATCCTTGGGATTGAGCAGGTGCCGGTGGCTCCGACCTTTAAGGCCCCCCAGAGGCCTATTTGGCCTCTCCTTCACATAGACGGCACATCCAGACTGGCCCAACTGGAGGAAATCTGCAGTCGCCTGTCCTGTCCTCCTCTCCAACCTTCGCCTTTGTCTCCCACTTTGAATCATTCCTGTGTGCCCTTCAGATCTTATCACTTTAATATTTCCTGGCGGCAAGGGTTTACCGTGCGCAGCTAACTACCCTGAGCTACGCGCTATTGGGTTAGAGCCGCGGTATGCAGCTGGCGTAGGCAGGTCTAGCTTGGAAGCTCCTGCCCATTCACGTCGTTGGGCTCCGCGGTGGGCGACTGATGCCGTGTTCGAAAAAGGCAATTCTTATGGCTAGTTCTTTTCCTTGAACCGATCACCCTCCTAACAAGAAGAGGCATACTGATGTCACCGGTAGTTGTTCCAGAAGAACAGAATCAACTTTCCTAGATTTTGTGTGAGGCATAGTGAGCACGAGGAAATTGCTGCATGATGTGTCACTCCTTTCAATGTGACAAGAGCTCTAACCGATCCCATTGGACAAAGTTATAACATACAATATCTAGCAAGTGGGGTCCTTCTTTTGGAATTGTTGTACCTTTCAGGAGTAACAGCCTTTGGGGACATTTCCATAGTTATCAGCCGTCAACGATCACTGAATAGTGTTCTTAGTGTCATTTCTGACAATCACCTGAACTATTTGACCGAAGGAACACTCCTAAACCGATCAAAGAAAAAAAATGTTGCAAATGTGTACAGAATAAAAATCAGACGGGAAAAAATGAAATAGAAACAAATCACTTCGTCCTAACGTTCGCATGCAGCATACTGCCTCACTCCGTGGAGATAGACTACACCAAACTGAAACTTGAACCATTTATACCCCACCCGCGACGCTGTCTCAAATGCCACAGGTACGGCCATGGCTCACAGAACTGCCTGGGCCAAACCACATGCGTTAAATGTACTTCCCATCAGACAAATGCAAAGTTGAAGAATACCTCTGTATAAACTGCGAGGGCAGTCATCCTGCTTACTCGCGTGCCTGCCCAACATGGACAGAAGAAAAAGACATTATCACAGTGAATGTAAAGGGAAATACAAATTTCAGGAAAGGGTGGAAGCGAGTGTCGCTGGTGCAAAACAAAAACTATTCTGTTGCACTGCAACAGGGTGCGGCAACACATCGGCCTTCAGAGCCTTCTCAGGTCACACACAGTGTGGCTGGGCCAGAGCCTCCCTATTGAAAAAATATGTATGAGAATTTCACGAGAACTTCTGTACGCTATTATTGCTCCGTAGACTCAACGACGTCGTACGTCACATGTGTACGAGTGGACATCTTCACTGAACGAGACCGTTCTCGTGTGGGTATGTTAAACGAGGCTATTCTTGCATAGCTATGCTTGACGAGATAGTTCTCCCACGGCGATGCTCAACGATATCGTTCTCGTTTGTGTATGCTACATGAAAAGGTTCTCATTCAGCTATGCAAAATGACACTATTCTTGTTTAGCTGCATTCTACAAGTGTTTGCATTTGTGTTGAATGAGTTCTTTTGTTCATGCAATATTTTTGGTGAAGTTCCACACAGTAACACGTTCTGCCAACATTGCAGCGATTAATTTCGATCACGTGAGTCGGCCAATGTGCCAGCTCAGAGACAAAGACGACACTTTTAAGGGCCCACAATTAACACAAACTATCTTTATTTTGCATCCTGAAGCATGGTGGCCAGTGTTACGTTTCGCCTACGACGCGCGGTATAGCCGGCGCGGATGCAACGGACGCTGGGGCCTCGTTCAAAGCAGCGGACGTTTTGGCCCGTTCAGCGCTGCCGCAACGCCTCCTGCCATGCGCCTCCAGGCAGTTTCAATGCCACGTGTCTTCGTGTGTGCGTGTGTGTGTGTGTGTGTGCATCTTGGTGCCCACGCTTGTCAAAGCGCGGCATCCGGGGAGAGGAGCTCCCCAAACTGTGAAGCGAGGAGGTCTGTCCGGCGCCGGCCCGGCGGATGCGTCACCTTCTAGTCTCAACGTGTCCGCGAGGCGCCGTCACGTGGGCTTCATCCCGAGCCGTTCCCTCTTGCTCTCGACTCCGAGAGTATAAAAGCAGCTGCCCCCAGACGCCGAGAGAGAGGCTCCGAGTTCTTCCGTCGAGTAACGTGCTCTCCCGCCTCTCCACTTCGGTCGACTGGACCGGCGGCTCTTTTGCGATGCTAGAATAAACAAGTTGTTCTCTTAGCAGTCGACTTATGCTTTGCCAGGACGTTTGGATGCTTCCAGTTGTGCCCCAGGCCGCCAGGCCAACGCTACCCTTGCGGCTTGCGACCCAGTTGCAACAACTGTTTGCCAGCGGTGAGATCGCGACAACGGAGGGCAGCAGCGAAGATATGCCGTTGACTGTATGCTGAGCAGCACAACGACTATCCGGGAGCAGTGCAACGAGCCCTGTGTTATGGCTAGTTGGCTGCAGCGGAACGACTGCGCTGAATTCTTGGCTGCGAGGTTTGGTGAGTGCGGGACTTTCTTCTTCTGAGTTTTGCCAGGCTTTTGTTAGTGTCAGAAGCAGAGCTGGTAATTGTGGTTGTCGTTGCTGCCGGGTTAGTTTGCGGTTAGACAATAGTAGGCAGTAGAGAAAGCAGCATTCCGAGCAACCATATATTGGAAGTCGTTGCGCAAACCGAAATTGCAGGAGCTTGCAAGAGAGTTGGGTCTGGATGCCTCTGACAAACTCAGAAAACCAGAACTGCGAAGGGCTATTCTTGAGTTAGAAGCTGAGGATGACGAGCTGTCGGAATGCTTTGAGACCATTGAGGAGAGGGCAAAAAGACAGGAGCGCGAACTTAAAGAACAGAAAGCGAAAGATGAGCGCGAACGAAAAGAGCAGAAAGAAAAAGAAGAGCGCGACCACGCTTTAGAAATGAAGCGTCTCGAGGTAGAGATGGAACGCGCTCGTAATGTAAGTCAGGCACACGGTGCAGGAGAACGAGTATTGTTCAAAATGACTGACCTGATGCGGCCGTTTAAGCTTGGAGAGGACATTGGTTTGTTCCTGGTTAACTTTGAGCGAACGTGCGAGAAGCAGGGGTTCTCTCGGGAAACGTGGCCACAGCGCTTGCTCACTTTGTTACCCGGCGAGGCGGCCAACGTAGTCGCTCGCTTGGAGAGAGAAGAGGCAGAGGATTTCGACCAAGTGAAATCGAGTCTGCTAAAAAAGTACAGGCTGCCAGCGGAGGCGTTCCGTCGGAAGATTCGGGAAAATGAGAAAGGCAGAAGTGAGTCATATACAGAGTTTGCCTACAGGCTTATGTCAAACATTCAGGAGTGGCTCAAAGAAGAGAAAGCGTTTGGTGACCACGAGAAAGTTCTGCAGTGATCCGGGCTGGAACAGTTTTATAGTCGGTTACTTGAGAAAGTGCGGTATTGGGTCTTGGATAGGCCAGAGGTTAGTACAGTGGCTAAAGCCCCTGAGCTAGCCGAGGAGTTTGTGACGCGTCGGGCTCGCGGAGCTAAGGACGGTCAAAAGGGTGAATTTAGCTCCAAGTTTGAGAGGCCGAAGTTCGCGCCCATGAGAGCAAGGGGGGAACACGTAGGGCGGATGCGAGTGAAAGCAGTCCGACCGAACGGAAGGAGACAGCGGCAGCCGAAGCCGAACGCAGAAAGCGGTTCGAGACGAGGCAAGTGCGCGTGTGTTATACGTGCCAGAAGCCGGGTCACTTTTCGGCGCAGTGTCCGGAAACAAAAACAAGAGTCGTGTTTTTGTCATAATGCAGCACTGACGAGAACATGAAGCTTCTCGAGCCTTACATGCGAGACGTCCTCGTGAAAGGGAAAGAGTGCCGAGTGCTTCGCGATTCCGCAGCTACGATGGATATAGTTCACCCCTCTTACGTGGAACCCGATATGTTCACGGGCGAGTGCGCGTGGATCAAGCAAGCCGTGGAAGCTCACAGCGTGTGTCTGCCCGTAGCAAAAGTGCTTATTGAAGGACCTTTCGGAGCACTTGAGACGGAGGCCACAGTGTCATCTATGCTGCCCCCCCAGTACCCGTACCTATTTTCGAACAGGTCCCCTCACCTCCTGCGCGAGAAGGGGCTTTTGTTTGGTGAGGCTAGCGTTCAGGCCTTAACCAGATCGAAAGTTCGGGAGCTCACTGCAAAGGCGGTAGTTGCTGGGCCGACGTTGTCGATCAATGAGAAAGGGTCGGAGGCGCAGCAAGCTGATATTCAGAGCACGTCCGAACTGAATAAAATTAAGCCGGTAGCGTTGAAGGCACCAGATACTGGAGAGGAAATGCCCGCACGGGAAAGTTAGAAGAGCTATCTGCAGATATGCTCATCGCGCCTACGTCAGATGAACTTAATAGGTTGCTAAAAGTCAGCCGGTCAGCTTTGATAGCCGAGCAAAAAAAACATGACAGCCTAGAAAACATGCACTGCAATGTCAAGAAAGGTATCGCCAAGAAAAATGCTCGTTTTGTGGAAAGACGTGGTGTCCTGTACCCGAAGTATCTAAACCGCAGGGGAGTGGAGTTCGATCAGCTGATCCTGCCTCAGTGCTACCGTCAGGATCTGTTGCGCTTGGCACATGGGGGTTCGTTGTCCGGACACCTAGGAGTTAAGAAAACTCAGGACCGTCTCTTGCAGGAGTACTATTGGCCAGGGTGTTTTCGGGACGCAGACCACTTTGTCAGGATATGTGACACCTGTCAGCGGGTGGGCAAGCCAGGGGACAAATCGAGGACGCCATCGATGTTGGCACCTATCATTACGGAGCCTTTTAGACGGCTCGTTATTGATACAGTGGGACCTCTGCCGGTAACAGCCACGGGGTACAGACATATTTTGACTGTGATCTGCCCAGCGACAAAGTTCCCTGAAGCAGTGCCGCTTAAAGAACTCAGCTCAGTTGAGATAGTCAATGCACTACTGTCCTTATTTGCGCGAGTGGGTTTTCCTGCGGAAATCCAGTCAGATCAGGGCACAGTGTTTACTAGCGCTTTGACGGCAGCCTTTCTCGAAAGGTGTGGGGTAAAGCTGTTACACAGCTTAGTGTACCACCCACAGTCGAATTCCGTTGAGAAGCTCCACTCCGTCATGAAGCGCGTGTTGAGAGCATTGTGTTTTGAACAACAAACTGACTGGGAGCTGTGTCTGCCTGGGGTGATGTTTGCATTAAGGACCGCGCCGCATGCGGCTATGGGGTTTTCGCCAGCTGAGCTGGTGTACGGTCGCTCGCTGCCGTCTCCGCTTCGCATGCTTCGAGAATAGTGGGAAGGCAGGGGCGACGACCCAATCGTGGTGGAGTACGTGCTTAGGCTCCTCGAACGCTTAAGAAGGGCACAGGAGTTGTCAGGTGAAGCAATGGCAAAGGCCCAGCAGAGGGCCAAGGTTTATTATAATCGGACAGCAAGGGCCCGTCGTTTTGAGGTGGGCGATGAGGTCATGATATTGCGCACATCGCTAAAGAACAAACTCGACGTGCAGTGGGAGGGCCCAGCACGGATTGTTCAAAAACTGTTGGACGTTAACTACGTGGTGAGTCTGCCAGAAAAACGAAAAGCACAGCAACTTTACCACTGCAATCTGCTCAAACCCTATAGTCAACGGGAAGCAGTGGTGTGTATGATGGTAAACGTTCCCGAAGAGCATCCGGTCGAGCTTCCGGGACTAGGCTCAGTGACGAACAGGGAAGATACCGATCCAGTCATTAGTGACTTAATCAGTAAAGCACCGCTGTCGCCTGAGCAGAAGACCGAACTACACCACCTCTTACAAGAGTTTCAAGGTCAGTTATCTGAGAAGCCTGGTAGGACTTCTGTCCTTACTCGTGACATAGAACTTACCTCCCCAGAGCCAGTACGATCAAAGGCGTACCGGGTGTCACCCCGCCAGCGCGATATTTTGGAGGCTGAGGTAAAGAAAATGCTACAGCTAGGAGTTGTTGAGGCGGGTGAGAGTGATTATACCTCCCCTTTGATTTTAGTTGAGGTACCGGGCAAGGAACCTCGTCCTTGCGTCGACTACCGCAGGCTTAATTCCATCACTAAGGATCAAATTTATCCGATCCCTAAAATCGAGGAGCGCCTTAAGAAAGTTAGTAGCGCTCAGTTTATTTCCACCCTAGATCTGGTCAGGGGTTATAGGCAGGTTCCACTTACAGAAGAGGCTAGTAGGTATGCGGCGTTCATTTCACCAATGGGAACATTCCGTCCTAAAGTTTTAAGTTTTGGTTTGAAGAACGCGCCATACTGCTTTTCAAGCCTCATGGACAAAGTGTTGCGGGGACAGGAAGAAGTCCCTTTACAGTATTTAGATGACGTAGCGACATTCTCCGCATCCTGGTCTGAGCATATGGCACACTTGCGGGCAGTGCTAACCCGCCTGCGCGAAGCGGGCTTGACAGTCAAGGCTCCCAAGTGCCAGTTAGCACAGGCCGAGGTTGTCTACCTCGGTCACGTGATTGGACGGGGCCGTCGCCGCCCCTCTGAAATAAAGGTGGCCGCTGTGCGAGACTTCAAGCAACCGTTTTCTGAAGTGAAGGCGCTAAAATGACGGAGGACAAAGAAGAAACACACACACACACAGGGCGCCTTTTTTTTTTCTTAACCATGCTTAACCAACACGCCCAACTATCCATCCTAACGTCGTATATTCAAGCAACCGCGCACGAAGACCGATATTCGGTCGTTCTTAGGTGTCGCCGGCTACTATCACAGGTACATCCCCAGGTACTCTGATATCGCGGCTCCCCTGACGGATGCTCTAAGAAAAACAGAGCTCCAAACAGTCGTCTGGGACGAGACAAAGGAAAGAGCTTTTAGCGCCCTAAAGAGCGCCCTAACAAGCCAGCCTGTGCTACGATCGCCAGACTGCACCAAAGGGTTCGTTGTTCAGTGCGATGCTAGTGAGCGAGGCATGGGCGTTGTACTGTGCCAACGGGAAAATGGAGAAGTGGAACACCCCGTCCTGTATGCTAGTCGTAAGCTGACCAGTCGTGAGCAGGCGTACAGCGCCACCGAGAAAGAGTGTGCGTGTCTCGTATGGGCCGTTCAGAAATTGTCATGCTACCTAGCCGGCTCGAGGTTTATCATTGAGACGGATCACTGACCTCTCCAATGGCTGCAGACCATCTCTCCCAAAAATGGCCGCCTCCTGCGCTGGAGCCTCGCTTTACAACAATATTCTTTCGAGGTGCGTTACAAAAAGGGGAGTCTCAACGGTAACGCCGATGGCTTAAGTCGATGCTCCTAACGTAGGAATCAGCCTCAAAGTTGTTTGTTACTGATGTTTTCTTACTGAGGCAGGATTTTTAACATATTGCTTTTGTTTAGTGTTTCAAAGATATGACGTGCTTTCTAGTGCAATTTTCCAATTTGTGGACGCGTTCTGAGTGCTGCTAGACTACTGTAAGGAACTAGGCAGTAGTATAAAAGGGGAAAGAGCCTGGCATGGCTTAGTGAAGGTTGTGTCGTGCTTGCTGACTGAGCGCCTGAGTTTCGGCGTAGTTCTAACGCTTGCTGCGAACGAGAACAAAAGTGGCAACTCTCCCGAAGTTACTTTACAGTGTCCTGTGTGAACCTGAACATGAGAACGAGGTCTTCTCTATGCGCTGCGCTCAAAAAAGGCCGAGGGACGACCGACTTCGGTTATGAGCATCATCGAGCGACATCCCTTCGGACAGCGGATGCAGTTCCCTGTCCATCGGGATCTCCTTCTCCCGGCGGGGCGGTCTGTTACGTTTCGCCTACGACGCGCAGTATAGCCGGCGCGGATGCAACGGACGCTGAGGCCTCGTTCAAAGCGGCGGACATTTTGGCGCGTTCAGCGCTGCCGCAAGGCCTCCTGTCATGCGCGTCCAGGCATGTGTCAATGCCACGTGTCTTCGTGTGTGCGTGTGTGTGTGTGTGTGTGTGCATCTTGGTGCCCACGCTTGTCAAAGCGCGGCAGCCGAGGAGAGGAGCTCCCCAAACTGTGAAGCGAGGAGGTCTGTCCGGCGCCGGCCCGGCGGATGCGTCACCTTCTAGTCTCAACGTGTCCGTGCGACGCCGTCACGTGGGCTTCATGTCGAGCCGTTCCTTCTTGCCCTCGACTCCGAGTGTATAAAAGCTGCTGCCACCGGACGCCAAGAGAGAGGCTCCGAGTTCTTCCGTCGAGTAACGTGCTCTCCCGTCTCTCCACTTCGGTCGACCTGACCGGCGGCTCTTTTGCGATGCTAGAATAAACAAGTTGTTCTGTTAGCAGTCGACTCATGCTTTGCCAGGACCTTCGGATGCTTCCAGTTGTGCACCAGGCCGCCAGGCCAACGCTACCCTTGGGGCTTGCGACCCAGATGCAACACCAGGTGCTTGTTCAGGTCCTTCAGCCTCCTTGCCTCTGTATCCACAGTGCTCGGCGTTTTTGAAACAGTGCTCATATGCATCTGCACAAAAAGCTAAACAAAGCAGCCAGCCCTGTTAGATTACAACAAGCCATTGGAACTGACATGCACAATAGGTAGCTCCACTGCATAACTGATTGGGCTGGTTCTTGCATGATATTGTGTGTAAAGCGTGAACATCTCACAGAGAAACAGCAAAACGAGAACACGGAGGCTTATGAGTTTTCTACCTACGTAAATTGATATTTCAAGAATAACCACAGCAATGGAAAGCAAGTGCTCGTCCTCGCATTGTCTTGTTCTCGTCTCTGTTAAATGTTCGTATTTCACAAATAGAAATGGCTGCATAATTGCAATACAAGACCACAGAAATAGACTAATACTTTTCCACAAGTATCTTACATTTGATGAGCAAGTATAAGCAGCTCATGCAAGTGAATACACAGATTTCACAGCTTTTTGCTACCGCACTGCGGAATATGCAGATGGAAAACACTGCATAGATGCCAGTGCAGAATTGTTTATAGGAACGATTAATGCACCTTTAATACCACTATAGAAACTAAATGACAGTTTTTGTTAGCATGTTAGAGCACTGAATACGAACAGCTTCTATTACATAACATTTCAGCTGCTGTCTGGGCCTGCCCCCGATACTACACTGGTCAAACAAAGGTGCAACCACACTTTCTACAATGGCTTTTCGTATTATTGCGTCAGTTTTTAAAGGCTAACTTTAGCCCCCCCGCCAGTTATCTGGGAGCCGTTGCATCACAGTGACGACAGCTCAGACAAGGATCTGTTTGTACGACAAGGTTAATCTTCCTCTTTCGCTCACTTAAACCTCCCATCACTTTACAAATTATGTGGCGCACCAACACAATTGTTATATGCCGCCTCTTTAAAAATGCCTAATTTATTGTACAGGCAGAAATGGCTTCGCTAACCGCAGCACTACTCAATTTTCATTAAAAATAATATCTTACTCCTGAAGTAGTGCAACAACTACACCTGCGAAACTGATTGCTTGCTGGCGTAAAATATCAATTAGCTTACCGGCTAACGTAAAAACTACAATATTTTTATCGTCATATCAGCATTCATAGTAGCCATGCCATGTGTCGCATTCGCAGTTGTGCAAGCAACATGCATTGCCGATTTATCTGTTCTTGCCCTTTCGCTTCTCACTTGATATTGCCGGGCAAGCAGTCAAACTGGATAGTTCGACACTGGCTGTCCCCTCCTTACCTTCCTTATGAATTGTGAGTTAAATGAGGAGTTTTTCTTGGTGAAAGAGTTCAAGTTTTAGGCCTAAACAAGCTCCATGGCAGTTCGCATTTAAGGAGTGTAGACATCCTCTGAAAACATGTACATGAGGAACACTGCAGAAAGAGCACCTTAAAAAATAACACGAGTGTATTTATCACCAACGCCAACCCTTCTGTCTTCTTAAATATTTATCAAGTCAAACTCAAAACTGATACTGAGGTGCAAGGTGTCCACAACATATTACCTTGTGAAAGCACAGTGGTGCCTGGATGTTGTGGGACCAGCTCGTACGTGGAGATCAGCACTGATCAGCAACACTGCAGTCTGCTTACAGCTTTTCTGCAGGTCCAGCCACACCTGCAATAAAACAAGTGAGCTTGGTGTCACAAGAGTACTGTACTTACTCGCAGAATGATCGCACTTTCTTATAAAAATAATGGTCGCGAATTCAGGTGTGTGATAATTATGCCGGTTAAAGTTCCCGCAAGAAGAATTTTTTTGACCCCGCGTTGGCTGCGGAATGGCAACAGGTCAACAAATAGGTGGCTGCCACTCTATGTAGTGCGGGACACCGAAACAAAAGTGGCGGCCGGCGTATCAAGCTGAACATACCAAATGCGCCGAACGCGATTTTTTTTCTCTCCAGTACATTACTTGCATTGAAAGTTTCTTCCATATCAGCAATGAATAATATCGTCATTATCGGTAAGTTTGTGGCAATAACGTCGCCATGTCCACTATGAGGGGGCAGAAACAGATGGGCATGCTTAGCTGCCAGTGACGTAGAAAAACACGGCGGGAATGCTGCGGAAACTGCGGCATTCGTCTTTACTACTATCCTAATACAGCACCTTTCCGCTAAGGGTGGGCAAATATCTTAGCTGTGTTACAAGTGTCGGCGTATGGATAGGGTACACTTCTAACGTATCAGTGTCAATGTGGCTGTATCGTTGCCGCTCGTGATTTGTTGCGTGCCCACGAGTGCAGATGAGAAGAATCGAAAGGCATCTTTTTTGTTGTTGTTGACCACAACCATTACAAAGCCTACATATAATAAAGGCAATTTTTGTTGTAGCTTTTTAGTCATGGAAGTGCGGAAAGTTATGAAAGGAATAAAAACGAGCATCTGCTTAAAAATGTTTGGTGCGTGCAGACCGCTTGGGTTATCTTGAAGAGTTGTTCGCGTAGCATTCGACAGATGGTAAGCGCAATCATTAATAGCTAGACTTGGCACATGACATATCGCTGCGGCAAGTAAGGGGTGCGATCATTCTGTTCGGCGTGCGACCATACTGCATCCATACACAAATTATAAGAACACCAGAAATTAGAAGTTGCCATGGTCGGCAGCATATTCTGCACCAAATACCCAGTCTGCTTAATATAACTTGGCAACATTTTAGACCTAAATAAACAAATTTCCAAAAATAGGTTTAAACAAATTCTTCTAAAAAACTCCATTGAATATGTTTAAGTACTGTTTAAGTGTTGATTACAACTTCCATGTTTATGCGAAACCGCATACAGTAGGTTGAAAGGTCTGGCGAAGCTCTCGCTCTTCGGCGTCCCTAAAGATGCTGAAAGCTGCCGGTTGTGGGAGCGTAATCTTCACTTCACGGATCGGCGCTTTGGAAGCCACTGACTTCGCTTGTGAGCTGCACTACAATGCAAAGTAAATACTGAGACATTATGTGCATATCATCGAAGGCCAGGAAGTATCTACACAGCGTGGAAAGCCGGCGCTTCGATCTGATGTGGTACCCACAAACTCTTGCCGTATATTCTGGTGTATCACTACGAGCAGCCTATACCCGAGTAGCCCACGTGAAAGAGAATGGTCTCATACGCAACAGATGAAAGCCGGTCACGAAAGAGAACGCTCCCGCTCTCAGTTGAACCGTCATTCAGATTGGAGGCATGTGACAATGGAAACCTGCGCGAGCTCAAAGACACAGACAACCGATAACATGCTTCATAATCCAAGCAAATATAAACAATCCGTTTTGCTTTGTTCACCCAGGGGATCTGGAAAACCAACTATATCTCAAGCGCATGACGCATAAAAATGGGAAAGAAAACGGCTGTTCCATATATATTTTTAACACACACAATTAAACTACAAAAAAGATTTGCTGGACGTAATGAATAATGTGACCCACATGCTCCCTAAATGTCAAATTGCTGCCGTTGTTAGGGCATCGGGAACGTTTTGGTAACATTCAATGAGTCGCCTTAAGAAAGGAGGAAAACAAAGGCCTACCAATTTTTATATGACCCCTGATTATGCCACATAGTTAATTTATTCCTGTACCTCATCCCATTACTGCACATGATCCTCATTACTGCGGAATAAGAGCTCTGCATTTCGTTATAACTTGATGCAGTGAAACACGCACACACGGTTTAGAAAGGAAAACGTACGGCAAACGCGATCCATCTGACTGCGTGGCTCCGGCTAATCCAGCCAGGGTCATCCTCGAAAGCAATTGCAACACTGCACTCGACTGCGGCGCCACGCAGCCGACTGGCGCCTCCGCGGCCTCCGCCGCGCGCGGGGGCGTGGCGTCCTGAAGAAGGTGACGGTGGCGCTATCTGGATTTTCAGTAAAAAATGCCTCAGCGCAGATCCCTCGTTGGACCCACTCTCGAGTCTAGTACACAATAGTACAGTGGTCCGGCAGGGCGTGCGCGGCCGCGACATTACAGAGGCTTCAAAAGCGTGGCAGTTTGGGCGAGTTGGTGTATGTCATGACTTCTTTAGGCTTCTACCGCTTCTAAATCTAGCGCAACTTTGTCAGTGCTAGAATCAACAACTTAGGATCGTTATTTTGCCACATATGCAAGTTTATACTATGCATACTTGTGTTTCAGTACGGGGCATTAGAACAAAGGTTAGGTAGTTTTCCGTCAGAGTGAGATATGATCGCTTGTTCGTTCACGTAAATTCGCAGGAAACGCACATCCTGCTAGAAGACATATAAAAGGCTACGAGCACGTGAGTTGAGCCACCCAAAATGCAAAAATTGCCTTTAAAATAAAAATTCACAGATACAGTAAGCTTTTCCATGTGCTGTTTTCTTTTTCACATCCCTCTCATTAATGTTCAGACATTTTACTGCATAATCATAGGCTGAAAGTATTTAGCTAGGAACAATACAGAGTTGAATGTCGGAATTCAGTTAGTTGGACTAATTTTGCTAAGAACTACGGCAAAATATTAAGCTCGTTGGAACCGGTAAAAAATAACGGAAACCTGTAGGGACTGCCACCAGGCGCTAACACACAACAAAATTTGGTAATGAACTTTGCAAAATTTTTCGTTACTATTTTATTGAAATACGCTAAAGGCTTTTCCACAAATTAGCTTCTGTCTTGCCATTGAAATGATCGCGCACAGGCAAAGCAAAGCTGCACATCAGCGATGGCTATAATCAAAATCTACATATTCTGGCGCAGCAAAAAAATATTGCAGACGACTGCGCCTAAACACGACATAAACACGACAGAATTACAAAGCCATAAAGATACCTGCATAATCACAAACAATTTAGGATAGCACAATTATAACAGAATGAAGGAGAAAGTATGATGATGGAGCGACGAAACGGGCTTAACAACGATGGCTGGCCCCAACTGCATGTAATTTTTTCAATGATGATGATAGTGCGACAACAGCGCGATAGCATGGCCGAGCGACCATGACAAGAAGACAAGTGTACGACGATGATGGCACAGGGATGAATGCATGACGACTGTAAGACGAATACAGTGGGACGATGGCAGTATGACAAGAATGAGAGGATGAAGCAGGAATGACGACGAAGGAACGATGAGGACCGCCGTATGTCAGCAAATGCATGACGATGGCTGTATATTTATTTATTTGTTCATTTGTTTACAGGTACTGTTAGCCGATTGGCCCGTTACAGGGGTGGGGTACAATAGTGGCACAAACTGCATCACGGGCTTACATAAAGCAGCACTGTATAGCTAATACTTAATCACAGCGTGTCATTATGCATAAATATAATACAAAATCTGACTTAACAACCGTTATGTGAAACAAAGCAGCAATGTGTAGCCGAAAAATGCATCACGTACTACATACTACAACTTACATGATACATATTGCATCACATACATCGAAACATTGTACATATAACAATACTAGATTCTACAACTTACACGAGAAATGTTAGATCATGAGGGTCCATTTAGAAAATATTTTGTAAATTCGGTTTCAAAATGTTCTACAGTTTGAGAATCACATATGGCGTTCGGTAAATCGTTCCAGTCTCTTATGGTTCTAGGGATAAAAGAGTATGTGTATATATTCACACGAGATTGACCTACTAGAAAGTTGTTGTGGTGGTCACCTCGTAGGCTCCGGACTTGTCGCGGAATTAGGTACTGCGCTGCATCAAAGTTAAGTAAATTTCGAGAAAGCAGAAACCAGAATTTAAGTCTGGCTAGGCGACGGCGTTCCAAGAGAGGGGGTAAATTTAGTTCCTCCAACATCTCTGTCACAGAATCAGTACGGGAGTACCTTGAAAGAATAAATCTAGCCGCCATTCTTTGCACTCACTCAATTTTATGAATTAATCCTTTTTGGTAGGGGTCCCATATAATGCTTGCATATTCCAGTGTAGGCCTTACTATTGTTAAATATGCTGTTAGCTTTACGGGGGCTGGAGCAAGTTTTAATTTGCGATGTAAGAACCATAACCTTTTTTCAGCGGTGGAGCAAATATTAGTGATATGTTGAGTCCATTTGAGGTCTTCAGATATTGTTACTCCTAAGTATTTACATTTGTTAACGGTAGTTAGCATAGTAGAACTTAGTTGACAATCAAAATTCAGGACGTGCATAACCTTGTTTGTGACACGTAAAACAAGTGTTTTTTTCTTTATTTACTTGCATTTTCCATCTCTCACACCATTCTTCAACAGACGCCAGTGCCTCGCTGAGCATTTTTTGATCCTGGTGGTTACATATCTCTCGATAAATTAAACAGTCATCGGCGAACAGTCGCACAGTTACGTTTTCATTAATATCTGAACAAATATCATTATTATAAGCGAGAAATAATATCGGTCCAAGGACAGACTCTTGAGGAACGCCTGAAGTGACAGATAAACGATCGGACTGGTAGCCGTTTACGTCCACGTACTGCGTCCTACCTGATAAATATGACCTAACCCATTCCACTATATTGTTATTTATTCCAAGCTGTTTCAATTTGATAATTTATTCATTATGAGGGACCCTATCAGAAGCTTTTGAGAAATCAAGGCATATTGCAGCAACCTGTTTTCCGTTATCTATTGCTTTTGAAAAGTCGTGGATGGTTTCAACCAGCAGTGTGATAGTTAACAGTTTTTGCCGGAAGCCATGTTGGTTCGAATGTAGTGCTTTCTTATGTTCTAGGTACTTATATATTGCTTTCGATATTATATGTTCGAGTAGTTTGCAGCAGACGCATGTTAAAGAAATTGGCCGATAATTTTCAATTTTCTGCTTGTCACCGGTTTTGTGTATCGGGATAACTTCGGCAACAAGCCAGTCGTCTGGGACCTGTTTTTGTTGCAAGTATGCATTAAAGTTAACTTCTAGGTATCTCGCAACCCATTCAGCGCATCTTCGCAAAAAGGCATTTGGAATTCCATCCCGACCTATAGGTTTATGTTCTCCTATATTTAGCAGCAGCGATAGTAATCCTTCATAGCTAATTCGTACATCTGGCATATCTGACACGTCTGAGAATGATGTTACTGTAGTTGGAGCAGTAGAATTAGAAACATTTGAAAAGACAGATTGGAAGAACTGGTTATGGTAAGACGCAATAGTTGAACAGTCAGTTATGATTTCGTTGTTAGCAACAATGCTGTATTGGCTTTGAGTGGTTTGCGACAAGTGACGCCAAAACTTTTGCGGAGAAGATACCATGAAGTTAGGAAGGGTTTCCGCGTAGTATTTCTTTTTTGCTTGTCAAAGCTTTATTCGAAGCTGTGCTGATAGGTTAGATATCTTTTCACAATTTTTTACTTTCCTTTGTCTTCCTATTTTTCGCTTCAGGCGAACGATCTCTCGTGTTATCCAGGGGTTTCTTTTATTTCTTCTCTTTTTCCTTATTGGTACGAATGAGTTTACGCAGTGCAAGATAATGGTTTTGAATCTTGCCCACAACACATTGACGTCATCGTCAGAGCTCAGGCTGCCTATATGATACGACAAATAATCAATGATGCTCGTGTCGTCAGCTTTATCAAAATTGGGAACTTGCGTAGCGCATTCTTTAGGATTTGTCGCCGGAACCTTGGTTTTGATTTGTACAAATACAAGATGATGGTCTGATATGCCAGCTTCAACTGCTACCTGATAACTTTCAAACCGTCCATCAATACCAAGTCCAATATGGACTGTACAGTTCCCGTTTTTCGAGTGCTTTCCTGTACTACCTGTGTTAAATCGTTAGCGAAAGCAATCTCGAGCTACACTTCGCAGTCAGCTCGTTCCCGTGACTGTATAGTAATCGAGTTCCAGTCAACCCCTGGCAAGTTAAAATCCCCGGCAACTATGATCCTTTGGTTTCGCTCTTTTTGTTTTTCTAGATAGTGTTGGATGGCCTCTAAATATTCAATCGATGCGTTAGGGGATCTATAGATTGCTCCTATTATGACTGAAGTAGTTCCCAGTTTGATTTGGCACCAAGCGCTCTCGTGATTTGGGATACCGTTCATCCTTACACATTCGATGTTTTCCTGTATTATTATTGCAACTCCTCCTCCTCTAGTTTATCTATCATTACGTATTATCTTATAACCTGGAGGTAACAACTCGCTATCTTGTATTTCTGGTCGCAGCCATGTTTCGCTAACAATGGCTACATGGAGGTCATAACTGGCTAGCACATGTTCTATATCGCCGACTTTATTCGAGAGGCTTCGAGCATTAAGGTTTATAAGTCGAAAGACAGTTTCCTGGAAGACGGCATTGGTTCAATGGTTACTATCTGTCGGTGTAGTCTTTGAGTGTGTCAATTTGGCTTTTGGAAATCGCCGTATCTTGACACGGCTGTTCTTCGAATATTCCCATACCTAGACATTGTTATCTAAAGTGAGCCTGTCGCGGTTCAGGCGCACGCGCGAACCTTCTTTTTCTTTCAAGGCAGGCTTCCAGAGTAGCCTGCGCTTATTGAGTGTTTCTTTTGAATAGTCGTCGCCAACAGCAACACCACTTCCTTTCAATTTTGTGCAGTTTTGAAAAACTTTACTTTTTCCCTATAATCATAAAGCTTCAGTATTACTGGACGAGGCTTCAGGGTTTATTCTGCGGATTCGTTCTTATGCGGCTTTCCGATTCTGTGCATCCGCTCTATAGTTTTCAAGTTAAGACCGAGCTTTTTCTTGAATAATTCTACAAAAACTTTTTTTTTCAAGTTCTTCTGAAGTTTCATTGACATTCTCCGATATCCCAAACACCATTAGATTGTTTCGCCGCATTCTATCTTCTAAGTCAGCCAGTTTTTCTTCATGTTTTTCCAAAGCTGAATTCAGCCTATCGTTTGTCTCTTTTAGCTCAGCAAGATTTGCCGCTTGGTCCTTAAAAAGCTGTACAATCTCTTCCAGCGCCTTAAGTCTCTCCCCTAGGCCGCTTAGGTTGGCCTGAATGGCCTTTTGGCCTTCACACAACTCTTGTACAAGTATATATAATTCAGGTCCAGGATTCGTCTCAACGTCCCCCGACAACAGCAGACACAGTGATGCAAAAGCAGAAGACAACAACCGCGGGCACGGCAGCACTACGAGAAAGCGATTGTCGCTCCTATATCTCGAATATGAACTGACCTGTTGAAAAAGCAGAAACTTGTTTGAGCACATAGCCCACACGTTGCCGCCGTGCCCACTGGATGCTGCCGGCAAGGGTGCTTGCTTTATACTGTCTTCCCACGGCGCTGTTGCACCTTGGTTCCTGGAGTCGAGGTTGTTGATAATCCACGGGCAAAGTTCCAATTCGGCAGAATCATTGGCAGTAGCCGGATCGGTCAGGCGCATGCTCCGTGCACTCCCATGGAAGGAAACACAGATGAGAAGCGCCTGTTGAAAAAGCAGAAACTTGTTTGAGCACATAGCCCACACGTTGCCGCCGTGCCCACTACGACATATCAACGACTCAATGACGACAGTGGCACAACAATCGCGACATAACCACGATTGAATGACTAAAGCATGTTTGCGGTGGAATGACAATAATGTAACTGCTAAGGCGGTGACCATGAATACTGAACGACAATTCCATGAAGTTTGTGAAATGATGACATTGGTAAGGCAGCTTTATCAGAACAAAATTACTTTAACTGTATGATCGCTACTGTATGACAGCAATGGAGCTACCATAACCTCGAGCACATACGCAGCGGCTCAGTTTAGCAGACTACCATTCGGTCACCTGGCGCAAGGTAGATAGATAAATAGACCGATAGATAGGCAGATAGAGAGATAGATAAAAGTACCCCAATTTGGTAACGCATGCTGATCGCATTAAAAAGTTGGCGCAGTTGATAACTGGAACCGCTTTTACATGGCCGAGAAATGCCGCTAATGTAAACTCATGTCTACAGCATAGAGCTGCTGTGTCGTGGCCTTCCCGCCTGGACTCTCCCATACAACACTCCCAGAACACCTAACTAAAGTTTACATAGGTTTGCACTTTTATGCGAAGCATATTACGAGAGCTCAACCCAGCTCCTCAGGCGCGGCGGTGTCGCCTTGAATACCACGTGACACCGTGACGTCACGAGAGAGGAGAAGTGGCTTTGGCTCAACTCTTGCAAGATGGGCTGGGTGGGAATCGAACCAGGGTCTCCGGAGTGTGAAACGGAGACGCTACCACTGAGCCACAAGTACTTTTTTTTTCTTTATTTGACCCACGAGTACGATGCTTCAATGCGGTACAAAAGCGCCTCTAGTGAATGCGGTGTTGCCTTAGAAAGGAGCTGTTTCTAACGCTCAGGCGTGCGTCGCTTGCTCAGGCGCACATTTCGTTGCCGCGCCCAACGCTGCGTTGCTCGACGCTCACCGCGTCCAATGCGGGGCGCGTAGTCGCTGCGCCGTAGCCCATTGTAATGGCGGGTCGACGGGAACGCTGTCGCGTTCCACTCTTGAAGGCGAAGCAGAGTAACGCATGAGTTGTTTCTTCGTTTAGCCGAACCAAATATAGCCAAGCAACAGCAGTTCACCAGGCTAAACAGCTGTTCAACAACTAAAATAAAGGCTAGTATGCTTCGCATCCTTGGCTTAACCTTACCTAAGCCACAGTCATTTTTTTGTATTCGTCAGTATTGTGGAGTCGCAGATAGCATGCCTGGACCGATAATCCGGGCGCGACCCGAGTTAGACGCCGCTAGGCACGAGCCCACCCGGTTGTAAGTCAACAATTGCTTACCCGGCCCGAGCCGGGCGCACAGCGCGCGAGGCGGGCTCGGGATTTCTGGCCAGCCCGTTGCTATCCAGTGATCCATCTTATCGCTCTCTGAGAATGAAGTTTCCAAGGGTTACAATGACATATCATCATTGCAAGCGCGTATAGTGTCCTACAGGGTACAGCGTTAGGGTAGTTTGGATGCGTGATGTCTATGAACTATAGAGTGACGATCTCGTATGCGGATGACACCACACCTGTCGCTACTGGTGCGTCTGAACATAAATCACACAGATTATATCTTTGGCGCTACATAACCTACAAATGTAGGTTGACGTACGTCCTTTGCAGTAAGCAGCCGTGTGCATTGCTAAGGTAAAACTTTGTAGCGTATACATGTTATTTTAGTTATACAAGCGATTGGAAGTGTTGGTACCATTAAACGTTGCGGTGTCTTCTTAAATATTTGAGATGTGATATGCTTGGGCAGTGAATTATATGTAAAATTTCTTTTTCTCTGTACATCACCCCGCGTGCTGAACGGTCACCTCAGCTTGAGGCTGAAATACTTATGTCTCTAATGTACTGTCGAGGGTTGAGTCATATAAAACTCCGGTATACTGCTAGAGGGTCTAATGTGTTTAAAGAGCAAAGTCGGCGTCACCCTTGTGTAGAGCGCGGGAACGGTGGCAGCCGGGCGCTCCGCAGCTAGCCAGCGAAGTGTAACGGTAGCGGCTGGGCCCGAGAATAAATGCGTAGGCCGCCCGAGCCCAGCAGCTACCATTAGACGTCGCCAACTGCCTCCGGAGCGGCCCGGCGTCCGCCGTTCTCGCTCTCTACACATGAGTGACGCCGACAGTACTTACTGCAAAAGAAGGCTGCTTCTGTTAGTGCAAATGTACTGTTCCTCGGTAGAAGTGTCAGATTTCCTTTGTCCGTGTTTTCGATATGCAGGCGCATGTTGCCTCTACGATGTAAGTAATCCTGAACATTTAACGAAATTGAAAATATCTTGCTGGTCAGGATTCGTGACAAGGCCCAAAAAGGACAAAGAAGGTACAAAAAATATTGCTGTTTCGACAGTGCTGACGCAATATGATAAGCACTTCAAAGTGGCACATAGGCGTTCTTGCTAAACAAGATGAAAAAGACAACAACGAAATTGCATACTGTTGTACTTCCTCCATAAAGACCTACTTCCAACAGTTGCTGCACTGCTTATAACTACTTAGCGTTCACGTGCGACTATTTGGCTTTGGTGTATTTTTTGCGTCAGCGTATAGCGCCAAATAAAATGGTCATCTTGGAAAGAGAAGATGATATTGTTTGTGAAATGCTCATCATTAGGTATGGTATCAGTGTATAACTGTGTACCTACGTACTCATCTATAGAAAGGTTTGTATTTTTCGTATATTATGTAATTATTGCACAGCTGCTATGGTTGCATTGTGATATAGGGCCAAACTCTGTATAAACAATGTGTAAGCGTTGTTCTTGCGACTCTCCTTTTAACCGTGTATGCAGTGGTGAAAATAAAAATCATGATGATCATGATGTTGAAATAAATATTAATCTATCTTCCTTTTTTCTTTGCAGGAGGTATTCTACTAAACGCATCCTACACGTAGTCTACTTAATGGCAAAGTGGATTTTAATACCGATATACTAGAACAAACTGAATTGCTTATTAGTACATGAAGAATAAAGAACATAATTTTCCCTGAGTAAATATTGTCTGCTTCCTAATGTTTTTGTCTCTTTTCACTTTAGAGAGCCTAAAATGATAGAATTATCAGGTTCCTGAGTGGTAGAACTGGTGCGGTGTTGAGCAATTTCCAACTATACCAGCATTCCTAATTCCTTGCGCTCCTAAATAGGTTTCCAGAGATATTATCGCAGCTATCATGGGAACAAAGCACCGGCACTAGACTATCACCTTCTTTCTAAAGCATTTTTGTGCATGATTTTATTTTAGTCGTACCTGTGGTTGTCTCTAACACATCCGAAACTTGCACAATTACGAATGTACACTTAAGGCCGATTTTAAATACGGTTCCGCTTGGTAACAGGAAGTTTTTATGACTGTTTTTCACCTGTGTGGACAGAAATGCGCTGTAAAAAAAGAAATATGTGGACGATCGTTGCAGCTTGTCGAGGTTGCTGACGTGCCATCGAATCCCTATCAGAAGAGTTAATCAGATTCAGCCGCCGGCGTTGATGGCGACGCAAAGCTGGCCACCTGATGGACTTCGCATATCTGAGTAAACATGACGATTGCTTTCCAATCAAAGCCGAGAAGCTTCAGGTGCAGGACTGCTTCAGGCGGCCTTTGTTGGCAAGCGCACGTATGGGGATGCGTGGGCCCCTCCAAGGCTAAAATTAGATGGGCAGTGGTCATTGATGATGACAGAGAGGCTAAACAAGTTTTATTTGCGTAAAACTCAACCGTTGTGGCGCGAACTTTCGGAAGGGTAGGTTTCTTTATGAAATAGTGTGTTTTTTTGTCAGCGACTGATGTATCTTCTTGGTGACAGCTAGCTCCGATCTCAGAAGGAAGCTAAGGTCTTTCAAGATCTGAATAAAAAGATATCGTGGACGACATGAGGCACATTGCGTTTTTTGTAGTCCTATTTTTAAAGGGAATATTCTTCTTGTCATATTTGTCTGGTGTATGTTTACAATGTAGTTCTTCGCAATTTGGTCCAAGTTTATTGTCGACAATGGTGTGTACTGAGTGATATGTGTCTAACTATTGAGTTCAATGAATTTCTCTTGAATATAGACTTGATTCTGAGACACGTAATTAGGTCTTCAGCGATCCATTTTGTTTAGCGTAGTAATCTACAAACGTAGTTCTGCCTTGCGTGGTTACAATTAGGTATATACATTTATTGAAAGTGCGCGTGAAGAGAGATGACCAATTGCATGTCAACTGAGCAGCTTCATTAAGCGCATTTGGATATTTTCACCGTCTGCAATACAGATCCATAATACGAGGACATATTGGTACATGGAGAAAATATATATTTTTGCAATATATGCAGTTATAAGATTGAAGCTCAGTAGTAAGGGTAACACCACCACCGATCGTCAAAACACTTCAACCTCCTGTTCACCCCCAACGTCCTTTTGTCTACAGCGGTACAAACTCGTACGTGACAATATGTACATGGTATCACTAAGCACAACTATCTAGTGTAGGTCTAAACAAAATGGCCGACCAAAAAGTATGGACAACTAAGTAAATGTATATCTGAGTATCTTTGTCCAAATGCACCAATCTGCTAAAATTAGGTCGTTTTATTATGTGTGACAGACTAGTAAAGCATTTCTCAAGCGAGCAACTTAGTCACTAAGTAACACAAGACCCCTAAAAAATACTCCTTGTTGAACCACTAATGTGCCATTCTATGGTGAAATCCGCTTTCGATAAGCAATTCGACGAAGCTCATTGCTGCCCAATATAGTGAGCTCCACACAATGTTATAGGTCCACCAGCATTGTTCAGAATGAAATAATCCTTGCAGAAGCACCACAGCAAGGTGCCCAGAAATGATCAGGCTGGATTCCAGTTGAGCAAGTGACTGGCAGAAAATTAAAAAAAAATACTTGTCAGCTTGAAATATTTTCGTCTCTATTCGTTCAAATACAGCTTTCCGTCTCATGTTCCGGAAAAGCACAGCTAAAATGTGTTATATGAGAGCAATCTTAAATACATGGAATAAAGCGCGCGCATGTGGATAAATATTTTTTTACTGCTGTAATAAAGGTATATTGTTGAAAACAAGGAGCCGAAGTTGAGTACTTGTTTATTTCACGCTTTCTAAAACAAGTAAAAATAATGCGGGCACGTGCTCGTGTCCATGCTAACTTGTAATTTCTGTCCTTTTGCTTAGCCTGTTCAACAGTTCCCGGCAGAACCATTTGCGTGCTTGTTCTTCTCGTCAAGATGATTTTTTTATTTCTCAAGTATCGGAGCTTGTCCATTTACTTCTAGGTGGTACAGCATCTTTACCGGTCTTCACGACGTGAGGCCACTTGAAGTGCGCACTCTAAATGAGGGAACTTTGCGCGTCGCTGCCCGGAAATACTTCTGTCAGTTGTCACATGTTCCGCATTTCTCTTGGCAAGTTTAATTCCTTTATCAGTGCAACGTCCCCAATCCTCTCTGATTCTGAGTGTCCAGGTTCATTACCGTGAGCTGAACGAAGCCTGTGTTGGTACTCTCGTCGCCACCCGTTGTATAGATTGTTTAACCTAGGTTTTCTGTATTTCTATCTTCGTCGAAGCGTTTCCAGCGTCGACGCTGTCCCTTTCCATGCTGTGCTTGATAAGTCTGGAAGATTCATAGTCAACCTTTGTTTGACCTCTAAGGAAATGACTTGGCGCAAGCGAAGTTGGTTCAGGGCTTTCTCCACAGACATATGTTATCGGTCGTCAATTTATCACCACTTCAACTTGAATGAGGGTGGTCGAAAGTTCTTCATAGTCAAATAAATGATTTCCCAACGTTTTCCTCAATGTAAGCTACGTAATTAAGGAGTCGTTCCTAAAACCCTCCCCTCATGTATTACCATATATTTCCAAATAATCAGGCGACTTCCGAAACAAGATTGTACTTTGTATGATTTTATTAACTCATAAAGACGCTGAATCTCCCTTTATGCCTTTTTGAATGTCTTGGAGTCGTAAAAATATACAATCTTACGCATTCTGCAGCGTGTCGCAAGTCGTTTAAATGTTGGTAGCAATTTGTCGTGACTGACGACAATTGAGCTCCAGATGAAACCGTGTCATGACTTAACACGTGAAGATGAGTAAATAATACTGCTTATTTGGTTCATTCAGGAGACAGCGAAACACTGTCCGCTGTTAGAGGCAGGAAGGCCGCCGAATATTTTTGTGGGAATATTCCTGACAGACTGTGCATTTGCGAATTCCTTTCTTTACGACCTGCCTTCCCTTCAGTACCCAAAAGCTTTCTCTAATTTCAGCCAAAGGGAAACTGAGGCCAGCGTGTCAAAGTCGTTGACATTCTTTATTCACCAGCAACTTTGACCATGTCGGAAGCAGGAAGCAAAATGAATACGGTGCTTGGAACTTCCCGGAAGTCGCAGAATGGCAGTCGACTTCCCAAACGAAGAAGCCCTAATTCACCGTTATAGGGACTGAAGCGCTGGAGTGCAATGCCCATTCTGCTGACTTCTGGTCCGAAGGTATTTTTCCTGACCTGAGCTCTACCGGTCCGCACGACGTTATGTCGCTGCCTGAAAGGCAAGCTAACGTCGTAAAAACCAGCTTTGTTTGCTGCTGCATTCCTCAAGCCAGTTGATAATACCTGCCGAACCATTTAATTGAGATGGCTTAGGCTTCCGCGGCCCTTTTTCCACCTGAGGTACAGTATATAAGAAGATTGCTGCCGCTACCAATTATTCTACCCGTTGCGCCATCACACGAGCTACCCAGTTCAGTTGCGCTACAGACGTGACTAACATCCTGCTGTAACACGTCAATTTACTTCACGGATCTCGTCGAGAAGTTTTCGCAGACCGGGCTCCATAGTTTTTATGTAGGGTTACCGAAAATTTGGTTCGCTTATGTTCACTAAGCACAAACTTACAACCGTGTACCATACCTAAAAGAACAGACATATTGCCATGTGGTAGTGACGTATAAAGATCGCAGTAGCAATACTCTGAAAGAGAAAACTAACTTTTATTGGGCGAACCTGGGCCCACAAAAACAGGCTACACTTAAAAAACGGCGACAATGGCGAACACAGTCTGCAATCGTCAAAATCTTATCAGCGGGTCAAGCGCGTCGGCTTTTACACATCAGTCGTCGAATGCTCCAGAGTAACCGCTGAAACACGCGTGCCTTCCACAAAGTTCTACACCGTTCGCATCGCGTATACGTGCAATCAGGTAACACAAGGCTCGGCGACGACAGCGGATAGATGCATCGATGAAATAATAGAAATTTCCGATACATGTAGGTGCGTCATGCGCTGAGCGATAACATATGTTAGGCGGTGAAACGGGGTCACCCGATAAGGATAAACATGTACACGTGTGAATACCCCCTTTTTAAAAAGCATCGACACGATGCTGCAAACAAACAAAAGTAATAAACAAGAACACCCGCAGCAAAGAAACAGCTAACCAAGGAAGTTCGTCAGCGTGCGTAATAGGGCTTCAGCCGCACCACGTGGACAACTTATGATCGACCGCGGCGCCGCTGTGTATGCGAAATCCCGTCTGGCACCACCTCATAGTCCAGTTCCCGAACACGTCGGGTGATCTTGTATGGTCCGAAATAGCGTCGCAAGATTTTCTGACTGAGTGCTCGTCAACGTATTGGCGTGCAAATTGAAAAACGGTGTGCACGCTGGTACTGGACGTAGCGTCGTCAGAGGCTGTAGCGTCGGCTGTCGGTACGCTGCTGGTTCTTGAACTGTAGTTGGGCGAGCTGTCGGGCTTCTTTGGCTCGCCGGAGATAGGTGGCGACTTCAAGATTCTCTTCGTTCGTGACGTGCGGCAGCATGGCGTCGAGCGTCGTCGTCGGGTCTCTTCCGTAAAGCATCTTGAACCTTGTGATCTGTGTTTCTTCCACCACCGTGTTATGAGCAAATGTTACATATGGCGGCACCGCGTACCACGTCTTGTGCTACACCTCCACGTACCTTGCTAGCAAGTTGGCGAGTGTCTTGTTCAGGCGCTCGATGAGAGCATTCGTCTGCGGGTGGTAGGCAGCTGTCCTCCAGTGGCTTGCCTGGCTGTATTGCAGAATGGCCTGGGTGAGCTCTGCTGTAAAGGCCGTTCCTCTGTAGGTGATGAGGACTTCTGGGGTACCATGTCGCAGCAGGGTGTTCTCGACGAAAAATTTCGCCACATGGGCGGCGCTGCCTTTCTCTGGAGTTTTAGTTTCAGAGAAGCGGCTGAGATAGTCCGTCGCCATGATGATCCACTTATTTCCGGATGTTGATTAGGGAAACGGTCCCGACAAATCTATCGCGATCTGCTGAAACGGTTGGCAAGGAGGTTCGATCGGCTGTAGTAATCCTGCTTGCCTTTTCGGCGGTGTCTTTCGCCGCTGAGAGTCTTGGCATTTCTTGACGTAACGGGTGACGTCAACGATCAGACGCGGCCAATGATACCTTTCCTGCATCCTCGACAGCATCCGGGAGACTCCGAGATGCCCAATGGCTGGATCCTTATTTAGGGCGTGCAATACTTCTGGACGCAGCGCTAACGTAACAACAAGAAGGTAGTAGGCACGGACTGGTGAGTAGTTCTTCTTCACAAGCAGGTTCCTTTGTAGCGTGAATGAAGACAATCCGCGCTTTAACTTCCAAATACTCGACGAGGCATTTTAGCTCCGGGTCTGCTCGTTGCGGTTTAGTGAAGTCTTCCGCGCCTTTTATTCCAAGGAAGGCTTCATCATCCTCGTCGTCTTTCGGCGGGGGATCGATGGGGGCTCGTGATGGGCAGTCAGCGTCATGCTCTTTTAGTCCGGACTTGTAGATTACCGTGACGTCATATCCTTGCAGTCTGAGGCTCCACCGCGCCAGCCGTCCTGAAGGGTCATTTATGTTAGGTAGCCAACACAACGCGTGATGGTCGCTCACGACTTTGAATCACCTGCCATATAGGTATGGGTGGAATTTTGCTGTAGCCCAAATGATGGCGAGACATTCCTTTTCAATCGTAGAATAATTGTCTTCCGCTTTTTGAGAACTACCGCTTTGCATGAGATATCACCCGTTCAAGTCCGTCTGTTTCTCTGGACTAGAATGACACCGATGCCTAGGCTACTGGCGTCAGTATGGATTACGGTATCGGCGTCCTCTTCGAAATGTGCAAGTACGGGAGGTGACTTCATGCGTCGTTTCAGTTCTTGAAATGCGTCGGCCTGCTGGGTTTCCCATTTGCACTCGACATCGCATTTGGTTATATGTGTTAGTGGCTCCGCAATGCGTGAAAAGTCCTTGACGAAGTGCCTATAGTCGACACATGCCAAGAAATCTACGCACTGCCTTCTTGTCGATGGGTTGTGGGAACATTGCGTTGGCAGCTATCTTCTGTGGGTCGGAGCGGACTCCAGATATCTGGTGACGTTGCCTAGGCACAGCAGCTCATTGTAAGCGAAGCGGCACTTTTCGGGCTTCAGAGTGAGCCCTGATGACTTGATGGCCTCTTATACTGTCGCATGCCGCCTAAGGTGATCGTCGACATTTCCGGTGAAGAAATCGACGCCATCCAAGTAAACAAGACGCGAGTGCTACTTCAGTCCGGCTAATACCATGTCCATGCCGCGGTGGAACTTTCAGGTGCCGAGCACGGTCGGACTGGCATGATCTTGAACGCTTAGAGGCCAACTAGCATGATGAAGGCAGTCTTATCGCGGTCTCTCTCAACTTCTATTTGCCAGTAGCCAGACTTGAAGTCCATCGATGCGAAGTATTTAGCGTTGCAGAGCCGATCCAATGCGTCGTCTATCAGTGGAAGGGGTATACGTCCTTCTTCGTTATCTTGTTAAGTCGGCGATGATCGGCGCAGAAAAATAGGGTTCCCTATTTTTTCTTCACCAAGGCTACAGGAGAGGACCACTGGCTCTTCGACGGCTGCATGATGTCGTCGCGCAGCATTTCGTCTACTTGTTGCCGAATAGCGTCACGTTCTCGCGTCGAAACTGGGTAAGGGCTCTGGCGGTGTGGTCGAGCACACTCTGCAGTTATTATGCGATGCTTCGCGACTGGTGTTTGTGTAATCCTCAATGACGCCGAAAAACGCTATTTTGTGTCGCCGGAGAAGATTTCTGAGCTGTCGCTGCTTACTCATGGGGAGACTTGCATTTATGTCGAAGTCTCATTCGGAAAATATGGTCGTCAGGGTAGATGCGACAGAATGCGTGAGGACAAACGCATTGCTCGTTTCCACAATTTCCTCGATGCACGGGAATGTCGCGCCGTTGTTGACGCGCTTGAACTCCCGCCTAAAGTTTGTCAGTAACACCTTCGTTTTTCCTCCGTGCAGTCCAGCGATCCCTCACTCGACACAAATTTCACTGTGCAGTAGTAGCCGTTGGTTATCCTCGATGACGCCTTTTCTACGTCAGCGGGTGTTTCGGTGCTGACGGAAATAACAATGTTGGAGCACAGTGGGATGATCACTGGATCTTCGAGCACAGGCGTGGCCACCACGAGAGCTCTCCGGTAGAACCGCTTTATCTTCCGACCACGTTATCTATTTCGACTTCAGGTCGATGACTGCGCCGTGTTGGTTTAGGAAGTCCATGCCGAGTGTGACATCTCGTCAACACTGTTGGAGGATAACGAGGGTGGCAGAGTAAGTCCCCTGATGAACGGTAATTCCTGCCGTGCTGATTCTAGCCGGCGTAATGAGGTGTCCTCGAGCGGGCCGAATTCGAGGGCTTTCCCATGCACTCCTAACTTGCTTTAAGTAGGCGGCGATGTGTCCACTCATGACGGAGTAATCGGCTCCTGTGTCCACTGAGGCGGTGACTGCGTGGCCGTCGAAAACATGTCGAGGTCGGTGGTTCTTTGTCTTGCGTTACAGTTGGGTCTTGGCGTCGGATCACGGTTGCGTCGCGCTGACCTGTGGCTGGTAGGTGGCGTCGTCAGGTCGTCTTTAGTAGGCGTATTCTTTGCTTCTAGACTTCGTCGGGTCGGCGGCGTGTCGTTGTTATGTCGTCGAGATAGTCTTTTGGGTGTCCTCGTCGGCGGCGGAGGATCTTCGTCAGTTCCACGAACAGTAACCGTACCTGCATCGGTTGCTGCTTTTAGTTTTCCAGATATGGGCTCTCAGAGCGGCCACCGGCTAGGCCAGTGTATGGACGGCGCTGCGGCAGCAGGTAGCGGCCTGGTGATGGTGAACGGGGCGGTTTTCGGGAGCTCAATTGAGTAGCGACGAGGTAGTAGGCAATACCGCAAAGACGTCCACCTTGCTGCGGGCGCGGAGCATTCGCGGCGAACACTCGTAGTCCCATTTCGTGGTATGGGCATCGGCGGTAGATATGTCCGGCTTCCCCACAGTGATAACAGAGCGGGCACTCCTCGGGGGCGCGCCAAATTTCCGTCTTCCTCGCGTAGCTGCGCTGGGCGACATGCAGGCGTGCTGGCGGCAGCGGTTGTGGACGACGGACTTCCGGCATCACAGGGCCCTGGCGCGGTCGCGGAGGGGGATCTTGACGATGGGAGAGCGGCGTAGGTCATCGCTTCCGGGTGGGTCTGCGGTAATTGTAGTTGCACCTGAGGAACTCCAAGCGATCCCTGAACCTTCTCTTTCACGATGTCGGCAAACGAGTCCACTTGAGGTTGCGGCAAAGGCAAGACATTGCGCAGTTCTTCGCGCACAATGGCATTGATGGACTCTTGAACGTCGTTGGAACCCACTCCTTGGATGGCGCACTGCGGCGTGAGCACTTGTCGGCTATACTGCCGAGTGCGCATTTCCAGAGCTTACTCAATCTTCCTCAATCTTCGATGCCTCTGTGGAAAACTCAGGTACGGTCTTGGGTGGGTTCCGAACCAGTCCGGCGAAAAGTTCTTGCTTAAGGCCCCGCATCAGGAAGCGGACTTTTTTCTCCTCCGACATTTCCGTGTCGGCGTTCCGGAAAAGACGGGCCATCTTATCCATGAAGATCGTTATTGTCTCATTGGGTAGTTGTACTCTCGTTTCTAGTAGAGTTTGGGCTCGCTTTCCACGCACGACGCTTCTAAACGTTTGGAGGAAGCCGCTTTAGACAGGTCCCACTACCCTAAGGTGGCTTCTCAATTGCAGAAACACGTGTTGGCGGCGTCTTCCAATGCGAAATAGACATGTCGAAGCTTGTCATCGCTGTTCCAGCTGTTAATCCTTGCGACCCGCTCATACGTCTCCAGCCAGCTTTGTGGGTCCTCAAATGTGGAACCGCGGAATGCCGATGTCTACCTCGGCTGCTGCAGAACTATTGGAGCCGCTGCGGTTGCTTTGCTTTTGGGGCTGTGTTGGCCACGATCTTCTTGGTCGTCTCTGGTAGAATTCCGTGTCCCGGGGGCAGGTGCTGTAGCCAGCGGCTTGCTCGATGTTCCGGGACCACGTTGGTGTTGTCTTTACGGTCCGGCCTTGGATCACAACTTGTCGGGGGCGTTCGGTACATGAACGTAAAGCACCTCCACCTGATGTCACGTGGTAGTGACCATACAAAGAACACAGTAGTAATACTGTGAAAGACGAAACTAACTTTTATTGGACGAACCTGTGCCCACAAAAACAGGCTATACTTAAAGAACGGTGACAATGGCGAACACAGTCGGCGATCGTCAAAATCTGATCAGCAGGTCAAGCGCGTTGGCTTTTAGACATAGGTCATCGAACGTTCCAGAGTAATCGCTGGGACCCGCATGCCTTCCACAAAGTTCTAGACCATTCGCGTCTCGCATACATGCAATGAGAATAAACAAGGTTCGGCGATAGCTGGCAGCGGATTCAAACGTCAATAACATTCTAGACATTTCCAATACATGTAGGCGCGTCCTGCGCTGAGCGATAGCATTTGTTAGTCGGTGAAACCTGGTCACCCAAGAAAGATAAATAGGTACACGTGTCAATATTGAGCGCCTTTGTCGGACAATTGCCGACATGCTTTCCATTTACGTTTGTTCCAGCCATCGTTACTTGGACGTTGCCCCTCCTTTATTCACGTTAGGGTACAATCATTCGCGCCTTTATACCGCTCGCTGCTACCCCTTCTATCTCCGATTTCGACGCGGGCCAACGTTGCCTCATGAGACGCTCTTTCCAACCCTTGTCGATTTCTCGTTTAAGTACGCTGGTGGTGCTATGGCCACGCCAGTAAGGGCGCGCCATGTTTCCCGCCTTCGCCTCTGTGGCGCATGCAGGGTAAAAGTCCGCTTTTGACTACCGCCATTGAGACGTCGACTTCAGTGTGTGCGACCGCGTTCTTCTATGAATTCTTTCATGGCATGTGGGCCTATTAGTGAAGCTGCTTTCCCTAACCCGAGTCCCTAGCGCGTCCTCCTGCAAGTCAACGACGTCACTCCTACTCCGTGCTGCCATATTGTCCCTTTCATCCGACGTCATCCGCGTTGGCCGCGTCAAGCCGTACCATTTTACCAAGTTCTAGCCGGCGCAGGGTCGGCGCTATCGCCAAATGCTGTTACGTCCATGTGCTACGAGCCGGAAGCCGCACGAATGCGACGATAATCCGTGGAAGAAATAAGAACACGCTCTGCTACTAGGCTACACTGGTTGTTCTCAAGCTAGCCTGTAAATAGCAAGCACATTTTAGAGCAGAGTTCCTAGGCACCCGTTCCTGCGTGGAGCGTCGGCGACCCTACGCCTCATCGGTGTAGCCGAGCAATCAAGCACAGCAAAAAATGAAGGGGCGAACGCGGAGAGCAGCTGGAGAGGAAAGATGGCTTTATTGAAGAGTGCGCGTGGAGAATAATGGAGCAGGAGGCAGCGGCACTATGAGGCGGGAAGCGAAGGAGGAGGGCATATCGAAAGCGTGAGAAGAAACACGCAGTGCCACGCAAAACGGGCTCTCCGACGACAACGGCTACAATAACACGCCAGAGTAGCGCGCGTCTGTTGATCGATGACGCCACCGATAAGACATTCGGTGAACGCGTCCACCTATACCGTACTAGAAAACAAAGCACTGCATGATGGGAAGTCTGTCTGCAGGGCTGCTGCGAATCGCCCACGCGTCACCGACGCGCTGCCTCTCACGATCTCACGATTACCGAGGCGGTCGCGCCACACTTCACTCTGTTCGCAACACGGCGCAAAAAACCAGATTGTACACGCCAGCCAAGATATCTCGAAAAGAATACGCTATAGAGGTGCGGCAAAATTTTGCATTAGGGAGTATCGTAACCATCAGTGAATTTTTTATTAACTCGTATCTCTACCCGCATGAATCGTATCTCTACCGTATCTCTACCCGAGCCAATGCCTGTTAATTAGCTGAGTCTTGCTCAGCTAACTTCGCTCGAGAGGGTTAGCGTGTTAAAGATTGCCAGGTTCAGTTTCTAGTGGTCGCCTGTCCGGATATTAGATTATTAACCCCATCTGCGCATCGCAGGCCTGATCGCGGCCTTGGTCAGGTGCTCCGCAGCCGTTGGGGACAGAGTGCCATAGCTTAATAGCAGGAGTCATGAGGAAAACAGCCGCCGAATGCTGCACAAGAGAGGCTAATTGCTATTCTGGTGAGGGAATGTATTTTTAAAGCTTAGTTGGCCTTCCTAATTCTGCTGCACCCTGGCCCCCCTGACTCTCGGCAATATTTCTTTGTTCGCCGTTCACACAGCACTACAGACTCGCAAGACGCAAATTCCTGGCATCGCTCGTTATATGAAATAGGTACGAAGTCGTAACCTTACGCTTACTGCAAACACACACTTATCCTAGCCCGGCCTTCTTACACAACTGTAACGCAGGCTTGTACCCGACTGATGCGTGTAAGGCGTGCGGACAGAGCAAGCCTGTGACACATGCTCTGGGAATGCGCCGGCATCAACGGTACTGAAATCGCTACCGTTCGGGACGCATCCATAACGGGGGATCTTACCAGAATACAGGAAGACTCGAGCTCGCTCCTTCCTGACGCCGCCGCGGCAGCTGGGGCCACCGGGGATCGCCGTCGGTGCGGCGGCCGCAGTGAGGCTGCCCTCAGAATTTCTAAGCTGGAAGACGGTTCTGGGCCCTTCGGCCAGCCGGAGATTCCGCCAGAGCCCATGGACTTCGAGCCGCCACCTGAGGCCACCACAACCGAAACTTGCGGCCCATTCTTTTCATTTAAATTTATTTTCTTCTTTTCTAGCCGCTGTCACAAGCCACCTCAAGCTTGAAAATGTAGTGGACTAAACGAGGATTCGAACTTGCGATCTTCAAGTTAGAAGTCCGGTGTTTTAGCTCTGATCGACGCCAACAAGAACGTTACCAAGACAAAAAAAAACTATACGTAAGACTACAATGCACAAAGGAGTTCCAGGTGCACTGCTGATCTGACGGACGTGAAAAAAAAAAAAACGTTTCGATCCTATACAACGTATTCCTTTACTTTTGAGGTGGCTGCCCGACAGAGGCGCCACCACTGCCACTCGGTAAACCTATTTTACTGTGGAATAAAGCATGTATACTCTTCATTCTAAACATGTCAAAACGTGTATTAGTTACTTGCTCTGCTAAACCGAGCGCCGGGCCCAACAAGTTTTCTTCGTACACTGCCGTGAACGACGCTGCTCCTACTCCTAATGACAGAGAAGATGCCACGACACGATTACTTCTCCTGTCATCGCTGCAGAGCTTCAGCTTCCCACCTTTTGGCAGAAGAATCCTGGAGTTTGGTTTGTACAAGTAGTAGCCCGTTTTCAACTCCGGCGCATCAACTCGCAGACAGCAAGGTACCTGCACGTCGTCGCCGGGCTAACCTCTGACTGAATACTTGCTCTATAGGGCTCGACAGGCAAGTGAGGAGTCGTTTTATTATAGTGAAACGGAACATATCACTGACTGAATACATGGCATTGCATTATGACACTTAAAAGGCAAATGGCACAAAACGGATCCCAAACCATATTCCAAAAATAAACATTGGAATGCTTGGGATTTTTTGCAGGGTCCATGGTAGCCTTCACCGAGAGGCTTCAGTGGTCAACTTGACCAAAAACTATTCAATAAACAAGCCTGAACTTGAAGAACTTATTTGTATTTTAAGAAAGAAACTTTTCCAATCTGGCCGCAAGCGTCACCGACGGCTCATAACTCGAAGGTACCCTGGTTTCACAAAACAGCGGTGCGCAGGCGCGTTCCATGCAATGTTACAATGAGTTTGGACATGGCTCCAATCTCAAACAAGCTTTGTGGTCCATTAATCTGTTAAGCCAGCGACCAGTTTGCATTTCCTGCACGATAAAGGGACTTGATATACATCCCGTGTGCAGCGCTAGACAAATATTTCACGGTGCTTCATGATGTACCCATGAATGATTTGCCCATCATGAGCCGCGCATTGCTTGCCAAGCTTGCTAGCGGAAAAGACCAAGTTACACCCATACCTTGCACACAACGTTTTTATACGATGGGACACACCATGAACATATGGAATGCTGGCAATCGGCTCCATCTTTGGATTGCTGTCTCACTCCCAATGCCTCGCGTCCGCGCTTAACTTCTGCAGAACCCTTTCGCGACACGAAAGGGAAGAATAATACGCGGATAATGAATACCTTCTTCCGCAAGCGGGACAGCCGAAAGTGGACGCGGAGGAGCCCGAACGGCGAGACTAGAAATGACATAGACTTCATACTCTGCGCTAACCCTGGCATCATACAAGATGTGGACGTGCTCGGCTAGGTGCGCTGCAGTGACCACAGGATGGTAAGAACTCGAATTAGCCTAGACCTTAGGAGGGAACGGAAGAAACTGGTAAATAAGAAGCCGATCAATGAGTTAGCGGTAAGAGGAAAAATAGAGGAATTCCAAATCAAGCTACATAACAGGTATTCCGCTTTAACTAAGGAAGAGGACCTTAGTGTTGAAGCAATGAACGACAATCTTGTGGGCATCATTGAGGAGTGTGCAATGGAAGTCGGTGGTAACTCCGTTAGGCAGGATACCAGTAAACTATCGCAGGAGACGAAAGATCTGATCAAGAAACGCCAATGAATGAAAGCCTCTAACGCTACAGCTAGAATAGAACTGGCAGAACTTTCAAAGGTAATCAACAAGCGTAAGACAGCTGACATAAGGAAGTATAATATGGATAGAATTGAACATGCTCTCAGGAACAGAGGAAGCGTAAAAACAGTGAAGAAGAAAGTAGGAATTGGCAAGAATCAGGTGTATGCGTTAAGAGACAAAGCCGGCAATGTTATTACTAATATGGATAAGATAGTTCAAGTGGCTGAGGAGTTCTATAGAAATTTATACAGTACCAGTGGCACCCACGACAACAATGGAAGAGAAAATAGTCTACAGGAATTCGAAATCGCACAGGTAACGCCGGAAGAAGTAAAGAAAGCCTTTGGAGATATGCAAAGGGGGAAGGCAGCTGGGGAGGATCACATAACAGCAGATTTAATGAAGGATGGTGGGCAGATTGTTCTAGAGAAACTGGCCACCCTGTATACGCAATGCCTCATGACCTCGAGCGTACAGGAATCTTGGAAGAACGCTCACATAATCCTAATCCATAAGGAAGGGGACGCCAAAGGCTTGAAAAATTATAGGACAAAGGGTCCTCAGGAAATCACGAAAGCTTGATTAGCTCAACCAGTCTTTCAAAAATTTCCACTCTGCGATTTCCAACAATTAACTCTATGCGATTACGCAATTTTCTTACAGCTGTGCCACTTGAACTCGACCAGGAAACGACCCTTCTGGACACCGATCCACCTTGGTACCAGCGGCCCGCGGATCGCAAGCTCGCGCGCTTGCTTTGACCGCCCCGTAACAATTCCCCCAGAGAACATTCCTGGTGTCGACATGAAAAGCACTCGTCATGCCTGCACCACTACGAGCACAACGTAGCGAGACCAGTCAGCTTTAGGTGCACCCTCGTTATGCTAGGCCGCGGCCTTTCCACGAATCTACATTGACGGGCAGTCGATGGTGCCTGAAGCAACCCATCGTTTATTGTATCCATAAATTTTGAAAGTTAGTAAGTAACTAATTATGATGCTTATATTATCAATTTGTAACGATAGAGAATAACACATAAGCAGGAAGTGCAAACTCTTTAGTGGCCGAACAGTTGCCCACAAAATCAAATGGCACTCAAAACGCAATAGCTATGAATATAGTTGGTTGCGAAGAAGATTCGAAAGACTGTAGCGTCTACAGAGGTATGCGAGGCGCTCCTAAAGGCTAATCACAAAGCGAAGCGACGGATCGACCATATACGCGTGGCAATTTAGCGCGAGCAAGAACAGGAGCAATGCACGGCCGAAGAACAGCGGCACGCCAACCAAACGACCACTGAAAAGGCCGCCGAGATCAAGCGCTGCCGATTAGAAGACTACCACTTGAGGCGTCCAGACGCGCACTTTCGAAAGCACTTTGTCGGAGACGAATTTGGCTGGCGTGTAGCGTCTACGACCTCCTCTGTTTCCGATAGTACGTCGTGAGAGTGTTGCAGCCCACGCATATGTGGCGGTGCTTGTGCAAGCGTTTCCTTCTGAGGGGGGTGAGTTCGTTAAACCTTTCCGCAACACTCACGGGAGGAACGCTTCCCATCGGCTTACATAATCGTCGATGATTGTTTCGGTCGTAATTCTTTAGAGCAAGTCTCGCTGCAGATTCCACTGCAATCGCTGGTGCTTGCGTACCTACTAGCAAGTAGCCAACATCTCAAGAACACATTACACAATAATGAACGGAGATGGCTCCGAATTTCAGCATATTAAGTACGGAGTGCAGCAAGGATCCATCATAGGATCTGCGTAATCATTAGTGTGCATTAATGTCATTGTATATATTCAAGACTGTTCCGATATAGTAGTATACGCGAATGATACTAATGTGTTCTTCTGAGGAAGAGAAATACAATGCCTTAGGCAGACTAACGTGTAGTAAACGAAAACAAGTTTTTGGTTGAATGCAAAAAACTCCATATAAGCATAAATAAAACTAAGTATCTAGTATTTAAACGGAAAGGAACAATAGACCATCCTCATACAGAACTTCAATTTCAAAAAGTCAGTATCAAACAAGCACCAACCGCGAAATTTTTCGAATAACATTCCATGAAAATATTTCTTGGTCACCACATGTGGTGGTTCTCAGGAACAATATTGATCGTGCTGTAGGTGCGCTAAACCAGCTGCGACATTTGCTACCGATCAGACACGTACCGAAGTCGGGCACCCCGCCCCTCCCCCCCCCCCAAAACATTGAGCGGCTTCCCCCCCCCCCTCCACTTCACTCACCACCGCTCGTCAACACACATTCTTAAAGCGCCGCCAAATCAATCGTGAGACTTGATAGCTATTGGGCGGTCAACACGTTGCTGACTTTCTCCCTCCTTTTGGATGGCGGTAGTTATCGGCGTCTGCAGGGGTGTAAAGGCCAGTTTTCTCATCGATTCGGTGCCCGCGCGATAAACTCGCGATCGAATATTCTATACAATAAGTGAAAATGGTGGTTTTCAAGGATGATGGAACAGTTTGTCGCTCTCCTTGGAATGATTGAATAAGCATGCAGGCTTGTACGTGAACTTGGGACGTGGTATGAAGATGTAGACATGTGTATCATGGTCGGAGCACTAGCTGCTCGAGATGGTTAACTGACCGGCCACATTGCTGAACTTGACCACGCTTGTTTTTGCGGATACCCGCAGTAAAGACAAGCCCGATAAAGTTCAGCAGTGCGGCCGCCCAATTAACCATCCCGTACAGCATATTTATATTTGTGCCAAACTGTGCCACGGACATTTTTCAAAATAACTAATCTTTTGGGCGACTTTTCGGGCTGCTGACTATTTGCATGCGGTCCTTTTATGCTATTATGATGGTAATAAGATCAACCCTAGGTCTCAGCTTCCTGTGACGATCAAAACATGTAGGCTTATTAGACAACAGCTCGTTTGCACGTGGTCGTATTGTTTCGTATTAGGACCGGCGAACGTTTGTTATTTGTGGGCCGCTAGATTTGGATCACGCGCCCACCCTCACTCGTGAACCGCGTTGCTTGACCGTCGTCTGCTGTTTCAGTTTTTTTTGTGTGTGTGTGCAACGGAGACTGTGACAGGGATCGTGAAAAGGCGGAGGTTTGAAATAAGTGAAAATTTATGGGAATTTGCACAGCGATCGTTGCACTTGTTGCACGTGATGGTTGGCCGGACGTGTTGCTGAATTTTCCCACGCGTTTCAGTCAAAGAATTCCGCACACGCTCGTTTAGGAAACAAAGAAACTGTTGCGCAACTTCCCGAGAACTGCTGTTTATCACGTTTTTCGGGTACACGCTAGTATGATTGTGAGGTCAAGCTTACGTCTCAGCTGTCACGATCGAAACGTTTACGGTACTTATTACACTATTGCTCCTTCGCAGGCTGCCATATTTTTGTTAATGGAGAATGTTTGTCTCTGTTGATTGTTATTTAAATTCCTGTCTTGCGACTTCGCTAGTTAAGCGTGTCACTTATGCTTCGTTTGCTGTTTGAGTTTCTCTAACAGCACGATTGCAAGAGCAATCGTTAAACAACGTATGAAAGGTGTAACTAAACTTTTTTTACGTAGTTGTATCCCGATCCGAGCGCTTTATGCACGTGATGGTTGGCTGGCCAAGCTGGTCAATTCTGACATTACTTTTAGGCTGGTATATTGCTAGTGGCAAATAATTCCGTACACTTGTCTTTCTCAAAATAACGAAACTTTTGGGCGACATGTGAAACTGCAGCTTATTTACACGTTGTCGGGTACATGCTAGTATCATGGTAAGGTCCCGCTCATGCACGTTTCAAAAGCGTTACGTTTTGGGCGAGTTGGTTGTACATGGTTCTTATTAGACTTTTGCGCGCACAAAGACAGGATGTCGAACGAAGAAGGGACATACAACATGTGCAAACTTCATTGGCTTTTATTGTGACAGCGACATATATGTACGCTTCCACAATCAGGAAAGAACAGGAAGGCACGAGGAAAAAAAACACATGCGATAACTGCGTAGCCACATGTGCCGGAGAAACCAAAACTTGTCACTGTCATGCCTTTTCACCATCCATAAACCTCACTTTTTCATCACTCAATGCTACAGACGGGACACTCACACAACTCTAATCGTGCGAAGAAATTATCTGGCCTCGGCTATCTCCCTGGCTAACAGATTTACGTGAGAAAATAATATCATGTATCTGGCAAAGATAACAACCATTGCACAACTTGCAGTGTTCTGCCACGTGGCCTTAGATGCCTTGCTTTACCTTGCGGTGATGTTCTGCTAGCATCTCGTTTACGCATCAGCTTGTTTGACCGATATAATACTTGCCGCACGATAAGGGAAACCGATATACTACGCCTTCTTTGCGTGCAATGAGCTTGTTTTGATGCTTTATAATGCATTTTGGTTTCTCATTCCTAATTGGGTAGTTTTCCTGCAGTCTTTATAGTTTTTGGCGAGCCGAGAACACGACTTTGACGTCAGAGACGTCATTCTATCTGGTTTAGGGGATCTGAAATTTTATGGAAGTATGCAATGACAACCATTTTTTTCCTTTTCTTCTGGCTTCTGTCTTCTTTGCTATGGCTGCGGTACGTTGTTATGTTTCCAACCTTGCCTCATTTTTGTTTTTGCGTTCCATGCTTTCAGCGACTGCTACAACGATCTGTTTCGGGAAACCTGACTCTTTCAACCGCAATACCTGCGAGTGAAAATTTTGCTTTATCAAGTGATGACATTTCTTTTCCAGCAGCTTGGACAAACATATTTGCGCAATATTTCTTTTAACGAGTTTTGAGTGTGCAGATGAAAATGGAAGCAGAGGCTTTTTTGTTCTGGGTTCATACATACAACACGGGCATTTTGGTTCAAAGACAATTCTGATGTCGGGAAACTTGAAGCTGTTGCGCTCAGGCAACTCATGAGTAATTCTGAAAGCCTTAGACAGCTTTCGAAATATGTTGAAATATTTCCAATTTGTGCATCAGTGTTTTTAAAAGTTCTGCTTAAAATAACTAAAACATCCTCCACGTGGCGAAACACTAATACAACACCGTGGTCAATAATGCGGCTGGATATGACCCTGTCCCGCTGCGCTAAAGATGAGTCTCTTAGTAACGGAGCTATACAGGAGCCGAGTGCAGCGGTGGCGTAGAGGTAGAGCACCCGCCTCGCGTGCAAGAGGTCCGTGGTTCGAATCCCGGTGCCGGCAATTTTCCACTGGATTAAAAAAAAATCCGCGTGTTGATAAAATTGCATAAACAGGCCTCGAGTGTGGCCTGATCCCGGTGACCAGAACCGGTAACGCACTCCCTCACCAGAGCAGGATTGGCCACCCTGGTGCAGTACTTGGCTACAACCTCCTATATGAACAACACAATAAAGCCCCGGCCCTCAGTCCCCAGCAGCTGCGAAGCAACTGACCACGGCGGCGGTCAGACCTGCGACGCTGCAGAGGGTGCTAAGAATCACTGGCTCCGGACAGGCCGCCATTGGAATATGAACCTGGCAACGTTTACCGCTAGAACGTTATCTAGTGAGGCGAGTCTAGCAGTGCTATTGGAGGAATTAGAGGGCAGTAAATGGGATATAATAGGGCTCAGTTAAGGTAAAAGGCCGAAAGAAGCATATACAGTGCTAAAAAGCGGGCACGTCCTGTGCTACCGGGACGTAGCCGAGAGAAGAGAACTAGGAGTCGGATTCCTGATTAGTAAGAATATAGCTGGTAATATACAGGAATTCTATAGTATTAACGAGATGGTGGCAGGTCTTGTTGTGAAACTTAATAAGAGGTACAAAATGAAAATTGTACAGGTCTACGCCCCTACATCCAGTCATGATGACCAGGAAGTCGAAAGCTTCTATGAAGACGTGGAATCGGCGATGGGTAGAGTGAAAACTAAATACACTATACTAATGGGTGACTTTAATGCCAAGGTAGGCAAAAAGCAGGCTGGAGACAAGGCAGTGGGGGAATATGGCATAGGCACTAGGAATATCAGGGGGGAGTTATTGGTAGAGTTTGCGGAGCAGAATAATATGAGGATAATGAATACCTTCTTCCGCAAACGGGATAGCCGAAAGTGAACGTGGAGGGGCCCGAACGGCGAGACTAGAAATGAAATAGACTTCATACTCTGTGCTAACCCTGGCATCATACAAGATGTGGACGTGCTCGGCAAGGTGCGCTGCAGTGACCACAGGATGGTAAGAATTCGAATTAGCCTAAACCTGAGAAGGGAACGGAAGAAACTGGTACATAAGAAGCCGAATTATGAGTTAGCGGTAAGAGGGAAAATAGAGGAATTCCAGTTCAAGCTACAGAAGAGGTTTTCGGCTTTGACTCACGAAGAGGACCTTAGTGTTGAAGCAATGAACGACAGTCTTGTGGGCATCATTAAGGAGCGTGCAATGGAAGTCGGTGGTAACTCCGTTAGGCAGGATATCAGAAAACTATCGCAGGAGACGAAAGATCTGATCGAGAAACGCTAATGTATGAAAGCATCTAACCCTACAGCTAGAATAGAACTGGCAGAACTTTCGAAGTTAATCAACAAGCGTAAGACAGCTGACATAAGGAAGTATAATATGGATACAATTGAACATGCTCTCAGGAACGGAGGAAGCCTGAAAGCAGTGAAGAAAAAAACTAGGAATTGGCAGGAATCAGATGTATGCGTTAAGAGACAAAGCCGGCAATATCATTACTAATATGGATGAGATAGTTCAAGTGGCTGAGGTGTTCTATAGAGGAGGAGGAGGAGTAAATTTTAATGGAGAGAAAGGAGGAGAGGTCGGCCTGGAGAGCATGTCTCTAGCCTGCTACTTTTCACTGGGGAATGGGGAAGTGGGAAATACAGGGAAAGGTAGGTGGCGGATGATTATGATATGGTACAATGAGATACTATATACACGTTGTCCAATAAGCGGATGCGCACTGGAGACGCAATACACTAAGACTAATCTTGTCCATACAAAAAGTAATCTTGCCACAAAAAGTTTTTGCGCAAACACATTTCGCACTGACTACACGTCTCACAGCTTCTAGAGGCGATCGTCTAAACCAGTCTCACTTAAAAAGTTCAAAAGTGCTTTTATGGCACGTTGGGCACAGTCAACACTCCTCCACGCGCCCAAAAGCTTTTCTTCTGAAAAGGGGCGGGAGTCCAAGCTGTCAACTGTAGATTTGAGTTTTCTTCGTTCGGCCGCATATTGAGGGCACACGCAAAGTACGTGAGCTATTGTCTCGAGAGTGTGACAGATGCTACATTCAGGGTCCCGTGTTTGTCCAATCTTGTGAAGGTATCGGTTGGTGTATGCCACACCCAGCCGTAATCGATGAATGAGCGTTTTCTGGCTTCTCCGCAACCGAAGTGGATGCCGGAATTGTAATCCAGCGTCAAGTCTATGGAGGCGCTCTTGTCGATATTCGGGGTTGTCCCAATGTTGTGCCGTAGAAGTTTTAAGGGAGGTATGGAGCAAGGCGGTAATGTCATACCGGGAAAAATGAATTTTTACAATAGTTCCGTCAGTGTGCGCCTGTTTTGCTTCTGCGTCAGCCTGTTCGTTTCCAGCTATTCCACAATGGCCAGGAATCCACTGCAGCACGATGGAATGTCCGGAATGAGACGCCTCTGCAAGCAGATACATTATGTCATAAACCAGGGGACTATATGCGGTTCTGTCAATCATATAATTGCTGATGAGTTGCAGTGCTGGTTTTGAGTCGCAGAACACTGTCCACTTCTCGGGACTTTGTTGCAGTATGCAGCGAACTGCTTCTCGAACTCCGGTCAACTCAGCTGCTGTAGACGACGTCCTGTGTCCTATCTTGAACCGTTGTGCGATCCCCATTCCTGGCACAGTGTAGGCCGCCGCGGGTGAGGTCTGTGTCACCGAACCATCTGTAAAAATATATTCGTAATATGCATACATGTAAGCAATGTATGATAGCGCGAAATGCTTGAGGCCAGCAAGCGGCATCTTCGACTTCTTCGTTATTCCAGGGATTGAGAGCCTCACCGTTGGCTTTGCCATAGTCCAGAGTGGAACTTCGGGTATGTCATACGGTTCGAAGTCCGACGGCAATAAGTCTTGCTGCGACAACACGGCTTCTGAGTAGGCGGCGACAGGCCGTACGCGTGTGACGTTCGTGAGTGGATGGTTCCTGTGTCTAGTCAGTACCCTTAGATGCACTCGCAATGGCTCATGTTGCAGATAAACTCGAGCTGGGCACGCACGTGCCTCTGCAATAGTGCCCCAAGTAGATGCACATCGTGGTAGTCTTAGGCAAATTCTCAGTGCGCGAGCCTGAGCACTTTCAAGTGTACGTACAGCAGTTGTACTGACCCGAGAAAGTACAGGCGCACTGTAGCGGAAGTAGCCAACAAAAAGTGCCTGGTAGAGCTGCAGAAGAGATGACTTGGATGGCCCCCATGATTTTCCAGACATATGTCGAATGGTCTGAGTAAAGCTGTCTAGTTTTTTTCTTAATCCTGAGAGGTGCTTCGACCAAGATAAGTCACGGTCGATGATGACTCCGAGAAACTTGTAGTCGGTTACTGAAGGTATAATCTTCCCATCAATCATAACGGGGTAGCAGGCCATTTACTTCCGTGTAAATGCCATGGCTGCACTTTTTTCCGGTGAAAGCTGCAGTCCGCGACTGTTTAGGTATGTCGACGTTATTGACACCGCGCGCTGCAGCTTCGTTTGCACTTGTAAGCGCGTTAAGCTCGTGGTCCATATACAGATGTCGTCTGCATACACAGAGACCGAGACTGCGCCTGCGTGTTCTTTGATCAGTCCGATGAGAACGATAGAGAATTATAGAGATTTTTACAGTACCAGTAGCACCCACGACGATAATGGAAGAGAGAATTGTCTAGAGGTTTTTAAAATCCCAAAGGTAACGCCGGAAGAAGTAAAGAAAGCCTTGGGAGATATGCAAAGGGGGAAGGCAGCTGGGGAGGATCAGGTAACAGCAGATTTGTTGAAGGATGGTCGACAGATTGTTCTAGAGAAACTGGCCACCCTGTATACGCAATGCCTCATAACCTTGAGCGTACCGGAATCTTGGAAGAACGCTAACATAATCCTAATCCATAAGAAAGGGGACGCCAAAGACTTGAAAAATTATAGACCGATCAGCTTACTGTCCGTTGCCTACAAACTATTTACTAAGGTAATCGCAAATAGAATCAGGAACACCTTAGACTTCTGTCAAGCAAAGGACCAGGCAGGATTCCGTAAAGGCTACTCAACAATAGATCATATTCACACTATCAATCAGGTGATAGAGAAATGTGCGGAATATAACCAACCCTTATACATAGCTTTCATTGATTACGAGAAAGCGTTTGATTCTGCCGAAACCTCAGCAGTCATGGAGGCATTACGGAATCAGGGTGTAGACGAGCCGTATGTAAGAATACTGAAAGATATCAATAGCAGCTCCGCAGCCACCGTAGTCCTCCAAAAAGCAAGCAACAAAATCCCAATGGAGAAAGGCGTCAGGCAGGGAGATACGATATCTCCAATGCTATTCACAGCGTGTTTACAGGAGGTATTCAGAAACCTGGATTGGGAAGAATTGGGGATAAAAGTTAACGGAGAATACCTCAGTAACTTGCGATTCGCTGATGATATTGCCTTGCTTAGTAACCCAGGGGACCAATTGCAGTGCATGCTCACTGACCTGGAGAGGCAAAGCAGAAGAGTGGGTCTAAAAATTAATCTGCAGAAAACTAAAGTAATGCTTACCAGTCTCGGAAGAGAACAGCAATTTACAATAGGCCGTGAGGCACTGGAAGTGGTAAGGGAATACATCTACTTAAGACAGATAGTGACTGCGGATCCGGATCATGAGACTGAAATAATCAGAAGAATAAGAATGGGCTGGGGTGCGTTTGGCAGGCATTCTCAGATCATGAACAGCAGGTTCCCATTATCCCTCAAGAGGAAAGTGTATAATAGCTGTGTCTTACCAGTACTCACCTACGGGGCAGAAACCTGGAGGCTTACGAAAAGGGTTCTACTCAAATTGAGGGCGACGCAACGAGCTATGGAAAGAAGAATGATAGGTGTAACGTTAAGGGATAAGAAAAGAGCAGATTGGGTGAGGGAACCAACGCGAGTTAATGACATCTTAGTTGAAATCAAGAAAAAGAAATGGGCATGGGCAGGACATGTAATGAGGAGGGAGGATAACCGATGATCATTAAGGGTTACGGACTGGATCCCAAGGGAAGGGAAGCGTAGCAGGGGGCGGCAGAAAGTTAGGTGGGCGGATGAGATAAAGAAGTTTGCAGGGACGGCATGGCCACAATTAGTACATGACCGGGGTTGTTGGAGAAGTATGGGAGAGGCCTTTGCCCTGCAGTGGGCGTAACCAGGCTGATGATGATGATGATGATGACAGGAGCCGATAGAAATACCCTGTTTTGCAAGTAAGTATCATTGCCAAAGGTTACGAACGTGGCTGTTATATACGCAGTCAATTATTCTAAAAAGGCGCCAATAATTTACTTTTTATTATTCGAGAAAGTTTTTCACTTTTCACTGTTCAATAAATTTCTGCCAGGTGATTTACCGTGTCGCTTAAGCTTTGTTGAATGCTTGAATTTTTTTTGCTTAACCACGACTGCAAGAGCAATCGTGCAACCGCAGACGTTCCGAAAAACGGAGCTATTGTAGGCATTTGTATTTCTATCGCAGTACCTTTCTATCGCAGCATCTTTTGAGCCAACATATGGGCTCACTTGTGTGCGCGAAGCACTGGGCAAGATTACGAGAATGTTCCATCGCCATATTGTCGCAGTATTCTTATTCAAGCTGTATAGGCGACATTCGCCAATTTTTTTTATTATCGCTATAGGAATTGTAGAAACACTCGAAATACCACTGACGCGAGCGTGCGCTGCAGTAATATGCGGCTGCGTGAGCGCTCTTCTCGCGCAGCTATAGTTTAGAACGTCGCGTAAACTTGGCTCTTGAAACGAATTCAAGCTGGAAGCAGCAAGAAGTGATCACTTGTCGATGCTACCTCACTTCATCGTGGTCTTGTATGCACACAGTACTTGCGACTTGATATGTACGCCGTATGCTCCCAATTAACTCTCATAGCGAATAAACGCTTGTCTTGTGTTCGCGTTGTTTTGTCGGCTCTACGGTGTACCCCTCTCAAACCTGTAAGGCTGAACTAACCAAATCCGGCAATGCATATTATTTCAACGTCTGCGGCGTGTTCTCGTGAATCTTAATATTATTTAAGGGCACGCTGAAAAAAACTGGATATCTAAAGTGTTCGCGTGGTAAACGTTTACAGGTTCAGTTTCCCAATCTCTGCTGAACTGCGAATTCTCGGCAGTTCTCTGCTGCTCCCAACGTAGTTCAGAATAAAGAAGCTTAGGTAGGGTAAAGTGCAGTGACCAAAGGTTAGTGAGGTCTATGATTACGCTCGCTATGAAGAGAAAAAAAAAGTTATTCAGGAAGAAACAGGTCAACCTAGACGCAGCAAGAGACGCAGGCTAATGTTTACAAATAATCATGCAGCTTTAAAACAGGAAGAGGAAGCTGACATAGATGTAACGATTGTAATGATACCGACACTTGTTTCACAAACAATTGAAGTGGTACTTGGCATATAACAAGGTATGATGTATGTACTGAAAGGTAGGCTGCGCAATGTCATAAGCAATTGTGATGATATAAGAAATGTAGCCGAAGAATTCTACACTGACCTGCGCAGTACCCAGAACAGTTGCACTATGTTCATTGGAAAGAGCGATGAACACAATTAATATGCTCCTCATATAACCAATGACAAAGTAAATATCTCCCTGCAATGCATGTGCCGGGAAAATGTGCAGAAGATAGGTTAACAGTACATTTAATGAAAGATTATTGACATATCATGCAAGAAGAGCTTGTGACCTTTTGCACGCAATGCCTCACGACTTCAATTGTACCCAAGACCTGGAAGAATGTCAACAATATACTAATCAATCAGAAGGGGCAGGTTAAACAATTGGAGAAAAATAGGTCCAATGTCTTGCTTTGAGTGTTACATAAATTTTCACCAACATAATTTGCCATAGAACAGAGTAAATCGTAACTTCACACAAGAGAACAGACTGGCTTGAAGACAGGATATTCTAGAATGAATGAAACCCATGTCGTCAATCAGGTTGTCAAGAAATCAGCTGAGTTTAATGAACCTCTCTAAATGGCTGTTATAGATTCTAGAAATACATCCGATTCATTAGAGATAGAAGCAGCCATAGAGACATTCCGTAATCGAGGAGTGCCGTAGTTATACGTGAATATCTAGGGACATATCTACAAAGAATCCACAGCTACCTTGGTTCTCCACAAGAAAAAGAGGAAGTCACGTATCAAGGAAGGGGTCAGACAAGGACACACAATGTCTCCACTGCTAATAATTTCGTGCTTAGAAGTAGTCAAACCATTAGAATGGGAAGGCTAAGGAGTGATGATGGGCGCATATCTATGATGGGCGCATATATCGATGATGAGTGGCGCATATCTCAAAAGCTTTCGGTTTCAAGGAGAAATTAGCTTCTGCAGCAACAATGGAAAGGAATGGCAACAGATGATTGAGGACCTTAACCGAGAAGGCACAAAGTTGGCGGGAAGAATAATATGCAGCATGTGTTATGTTATCTCTAGTTCTGTTGTCTATACTTCTTGATCAATATTTAATTAAAAAGAGACAGAGACCTCGTTAAGGCTATGTAAATTTGTTAGTACAAAAAAGAAAATCATAACAGTAAAAAAAAGTCCCCGCCAAGGATTCGAACTTGCGACCGCAGGATTCCGAGCCCGGAATCTTACCACTACACCACAGTACGATGTTTTTTTTTTCTTTCATGGTATTTATTATAGTTGCATTCAACTAGACGTTCACCAGTTCTGCATAGTCAGAGAATGGAGGGCACAATGAAAGTCACACAGAAGAGGCAGCGTTCATACTGTGAGTAGAAACGTTCGTGTCACTTTAGAAGGGTGGCAAGGATAAGCACCTCACCAAAATAGGGTACCAGTCCGGTTCCATACCGAGTCCATCATAAACCTGCTTTAGGTGTAGTGTCATTTGGATGAAACTTGCCCTTGTAGGTAAAACCGTTTCGGCGTCGCGGTCCATCATTAGCGTTTTCCACAAACTGTGCATTCCCATGACAAAAAACATATCGAAAGGTGTACTATTATCAGAGGTTGGCAGCAGGTATCGCACAGTATGAGCGTTAGTCTCAAATTCTTTCTTTAAAGTCCGTTGGAGGACATCCCAAAATAGGATGGCGTCGGTGCAGCTAATAAAACAATGTTCAATTGTCTCCGGTACATCACCAAGGTGACACTTAACAGAAGAGACAAAGATACCCTTTTTTTGTAGCCATGCTCTAACCGGTATGGTTTCACTATGAATTTAATAAAAGCATGTTTTGCAGCAAGGGGATAAATACATTTTGCGAACTCGCTTTAGCACATCGTGGCCTGGCAATTTGATGTATATTGATCGGTAAAGTGGAGGCTGAAATAGCCTGGATAGTAAGTCTTTGTACAACGTTTTGCAACACCGCAACTTTGTTTTGCGATTGGAGAGTCCAGGTGAGAGAGAGGGTGGTTATGTAGATAAAGACACGCTATTTTCTGCAGTAACATAGGAATGCATGAATGAATGCCTTCATTTATTGAGAAAAAAGAAGAGCAAGCATCAGTGGAAGCACGTCTCAGCAGATTGTGAAAGAAGCGGGGGACAAAGAGGAAAAGCTGGAGGTCGGGTGGCAAGCAAAGTCGCAGTTAAGGGGCGAGAGAATATAAGCAAGAGTTGGTGAAACCAGTTGAATTCTAGTGTAGATCTGTGATGTGGCGAGTAAATGATTGGAGTCACCGCCAAGCATCTGTCATTTGCTGTAGTATAAGCACCCGCCGTTCTTGGTAACAAGCGTTTACTGAAAACCAATCTTCGCAATTAATTATTCATCAGCCATACCTCGCCACGTATTTCTTAGTGGCAGGGTCAGTGGATTTCAACTGCACTGTCACGACAAGTTACGACTATAACGTGACGCTTGCGGTTACGGTTGCCATACTCGTGACTCTTACTATTGCGCGAATACTATAAACATGGGTTTACTGCACAAGTTAGTGAACGGACATTTTAGAACCGCGTTTCTCACCTCACATACGCTCAACGCAAGCACCATTGCAGCATGTTACGGTGCGCGTCCCTTCAAGACAGAGACGAAAACAAAAGAACGCGTTAGAAGACAGGGTACCGACTTGGGCCTCGTGCCAAACATATCCAAGCCAACAATATTTATTTTATTTCAATACCCTAAAGGCCCAATGCGGGCGTTACGTAGGGGGGGATTCATCAAAGAAAACTTAACAATATACAACACAGAATATGAACGGCTGAAGACAGGAATAAACAAGCTAATAAGCCAGGTACAAGTTGACAGGGGAAAAAATGGCTAGGAACAGGTACTGAAAAAATGCACATGTAGCAAATCCCACAAAACAAAACAAAAATCGCACCTTCAGAAGTTACAAAACATGTCATCTAATATTCCACGGAACGTTACGGCCCACACGCGCACATTGGAAAAAAAAAACAAAAAAAAACGAAAAAAAACCGCACATCATTCTACAGTAGCATTTTCTAAACATGAGCAAAGAGCTGTTTGAAATGATGATGTTCCAGCGATAGCCGCAATGCTAGAAGGAAGCGAATTCCACTCTTCAATAGCCAGGACCAAAAGTGAGTATTTGTATCGTTCTGTCCGAGCGAGAATGGGTTAGTCTGCTTCATGTGATCTACATAAGCCGGTGTGTGCGGCACCGGGAGAAGATGTGAACTTGCGGATGGTGTGTTGCTGTGGTAGAGAGTATGGAAAAAAGATAAACGGCTGTGTTTTCTGCGCATGACCAGAGGTGGGAGACGGAGCGATATTTTCAGTATTGTTACACTTTGATACCGAGAGTAACGGAAACGGATGAATCGAGCAGCCTTGTTTTGTATAGATTTCAACATGTTAACAAGATAGGTATAATGACGGTTTCAGATCACGGATGCGTATTCTATCACAGGCCTGATTAGCATGTTGAATGCGTGTAGTTTTGTGTCCTGGTTAGCTTGGTGTAGTCGGCGTCTAAGAAGACCAAGTTTTTTTTAAGTGTTTGGTAGTAATCATTTCAATATGAGTGCTCCAGGATAAATACGAGCTAAAATTTACACCGAGATATTTTACCGAAGCTGAAGTTTCAATGGTAGTATCATTAAATGTGTGGTCATTAGGAATCGCCTTAGCAGCGGAAGTAAACTTCAGATGTATAGTTGTGTCTGCGTTAATTACCATCTGCCCTACCGCACCAATGCGTTAGCTCATCAAGATCAGTCTGGAGAGCAATGATGTTAACAATCATGCCGTCCTTTCTATGCAAAGAGGTTATGTATTTAAACTTCTCGAGTGACAGTCCGATCCGCCACCTACGGGAGCGCTTGAAGCCGCCGGTGGCCATATTGTTAGAGGAAAAGGAGCACGGCTACAGTACGTGGCTGCAAGCACGCGCGACGCAACTGCGCTTGCGGTTCTGCGATGAAAAATCAAATGAGACCCCTTTAGGAAGTATATCAGTCCGGCATTGTGTGTCGCTGTTGTAAAAAAAAAAAATGTCATGGTGGTGGGTGCCTTGCATTCTGTGTACAATATGTTGCGAGAACTGAAAAACAGTCGTTTCCTGTTTTCTTCATTCAGTAACCTGCCGCGTGCATCGGCACTGTGATGCCCTTTCGTCGATACGTGGTGCCGGGCCGTATTGACAAAACATGACCTTGAAATATAGTATCCTTATGCCATTTCTTTAAAAAATCACTATTTGTGGTAATGAGCATTTTTGCTTTAAACGTAGAAAACAAGAAAAATATTCAACGGTAGGTCTCATTTTTGTCTGGCATTTCAGTTCTAGCTGAAAAGAGTTGGTGAAAGCAAATTTACAATATAGCTAAGGCGACCCACCATCTGCACGAAGCCGCAAGCCTACATGCGCTCCAATGAGGGTAACCTGCCAAAGTTAAAGTCATGCGTCACTGGCGGCTCAAGCAATCTTTACTTTTTTTTTCGTTTCTGCATCCGTTGTTCCTGCGTCTGCGGCAAAAATGAGAAGTGGGAAGGCAGATAAACGGAAATTGGTGGAGGCACGTGGTAGCGTAATGGTTATAGTGCCCATCTCCCAAATGCAAGATGCTGCATTTGGGAGATGGGCTCGAATCCCGGTGGTTTGTTTGGGAAGACAGCTTTCTGTGCACTCTGGTGACTGCGACGCTCAGAATTAGGCGGCAGCCTGACGACAACGGCCGCCGTCAACGTAACAGAATAAGCGGGCGTGCAAGGTTCCACTTAAAGCCGGAAGTACATTCAGAGGAGATACGCTATACTCTTGTCGGCAAAAAAAAAGTGATGAGTAACGAGCGGTGTTGTTGAGCGAAGCTGTATACCGATAATGTCACCATAGACATGACCACGCTGATTCACCATAGACATGACATGAGTCACCATAGACATGACCACACTGATTCGCACATACGTGGGATCCGCATAATTTTGTGACTATCAATTTGATACTTCAGAATGGCGCTCATTAGCGCAACATTTCCATCCACATTGAGCATAAGCGGCTGTCGTATCCACAGTAGAATTGATTTAAATGGCTTTCATCCCATGGACATATCGTCGCCAACTTCCGTGGGAATGGAGTCGTCAAAGTGGAATACAGGTGACAGGGAAATCAGGAGGTTGATGAATGGGAAGAAGGCGGAAGCTTGCGTATGACCTCAGGGATATAAAATGACTTTTTGAGCAGCTTGGTCAGGGGGCCATGCAATGGTTTCCACGTCTATTAAAAATCCCCCAAAATATTAACAGAGGCCGACAAAAATGCGGGCATTTTGGGAAAGGTGAAACCGCTGGAAAATTCACGACAGCCTTAGCCTAAATATAAAAGATGACTTAAAAATAAGAAACCATAACGTTGACAGGGTGGCCAAATTCTGGCACAAATAAATCGGCTGTTGAAGCAGTTCAGCTGAAACGCAATGGTGCGAAATAAGGCGAATATGTCGGCAAGTGTGGATCAAAGGTCAAGTAGGTCAAGTGGCCGACGCCAGCGCTCGGCAGTTGTCAAAGGACTGCACGTATTAGTGGGATGCCTGGTCGTCAGTAATTACAGTATGATTCGGGTCTGAAATATTGGACGCGGGCTCCATCACATTGAATACAGTGCATTCTACGGTGTCATTCTTGGACAGATGGTACCCATTCTCCAGCAATGAGGATGGGAACAAATTGTCTCACGGGCCGGCTGTCACCTTCCTCCTACTGCCAACATTCCTTTCCCTCCATAGTTGCTTAGCTTTTACTGGGTTCGGCTGCTAACCACGAGGTCTCGGGATCGAATCCCAACCATGGCAGCCGTATTTCAATGGGTGTGAAATGCGAAAACCCGCGTACTTAGGGTTAGGCGCACGTTAAAAATCCCAAGTGGTCTAAATTATTCCCGAATCCTCCACTACGGCGTGCCTCATAATGAAATCGTGGTTTTGGCAAGTAAAACCTCATAATGCTTTATGTAATATTCATTAACGATGTCCTGGACAGTCGCACAACTCTTGAATACAATTAAGTGTCAGGAGTTGCGCGTGAGGTCCTTGAATATATGTGTCTAGCGCCGATAACCGATAAATAAATGAAAAAAAATGAAAAAAATCATCATCATCATCATCATCATCATCATCAGCCTGGTTACGCCCACTGCAGAGCAAAGACCTCTCCCATACTTCTCCAACAACCCCGGTCACCTACTAATTGTGGCCATGTCGTCCCTGCAAACTTCTTAATCTCATCCGCCCACCTAACCCTCTGCCGCCCCCTGCTACGCTTCCCTTCCCTTGGAATCCAGTCTGTGTATAATAGCTGTGTCTTACCAGTAGTCACCTACGGGGCAGAAACTTGGAGGCTTACGAAAAGGATTCTACTTACATTATGGACGAGGCAACGAGCTATTGAAAGAAGAATGATGGGTGTAACGTTAAGGGATTAGAAAAGAGCAGATTGGGTGAGGGAACAAACGCGAGTTAATGACATCTTAGTTGAAATCAAGAAAAAGAAATTGTCATGGGCAGGACATGTAATGAGGAGGGAAGATAACCGATGGTCATTAAGGGTTGAATATGTGGATAGCCTTTATGGCGTTCGATAGCTGCTAGTCTACATTGCGGCTATATAATAAGGGCGGAACGGCAACATGGTAGAGAATGTGGAGGACATACAAATCCCGCATATATTACTGCACAATCATTTTAAATAGCGTTCTTGCTTCACGTACGTGGATAGCCGACATAGGAGACTACTTTGGAAACTAACTGCAAGTACTGTATATGTCTTACCCAAGGGTGTACCTGGCCTGGTGGCCAGTAAATGTGACGAAATATTGCGAGCAGCTACGGCCATAGCATGCTAACGGATGACGCCACAGACTGAAGTGTCTAGCGCAAGAGTGGACAAGAGAGAGACGCTACAAGGACAAGCGCCCAGTTGGAAGTTTGCGCTTATCCTTGTCGCCTCTTTAGTGTCCCCTCTCACACCCTGCGACGACACATGGACAGTTTGCTCAACTCTTGTTTCGTGACTTTTGTGTCAAGGTGAAAAACCGACATATCCATGTATATGTCTTATTACTTAAGCACATCTAGATTTGCAGCTGCGGCGATAGCCCATGAGTGCGCATTGCAAAGTCGCTAGTGAAATAATTGTGTGCACCTTAACGAATTCGATAAGGGAAAATCAAAATCCATCCACGACGGCGTCTCTAGTAGGCGCGGTGCGATGTTCGGACGTTAACAATGTATGCCGATTGAAGAAAGGCTGCCCCGAAGTGCTTTTGACGGTTAGGCTAGCTTCTTTACTCCGTATGAGGAAAAAAAAGAAAAGGAAAAGAGAAGAATAAAAAAAGGAACCGAATCAAACGCCCAGAATCAACAATTGCTCGTCGCGAGTAAACGCTGGATGACGAGCAATTTCCAGGCGACGAGCGAATACGCTTGATCAAGAACACTGATAACGCCGGCGGGACAAGCATTGTGGCGAAGTTCAATGCGCAGGGATAGCTTTTACTTTTTTTATTTTTGTTTTGTCGACGTCATCACGCGTCACCGCGGGAAGTTTGAAAAGTTGAAGGTGAGTACGCCACGTGGTGGCATTCACGCGAACTAAATCCTTGTGTCCAGAAAAGCTGGATACGTTCACCTTGGCGGTGGCCTGTCCTTTCTATTTCGTCGACTTGCATCTTGAAGTGTCGGTGGTGGTGGATATTCAGCATTTCGACGAACAGGTAGCGAACCTCCATGATTTGCTGTTTTGAGTTTTCTGGATATGGAATAACTGACCGGCCGCGCATTGGGGTAGTGTATGTGCTGTACGCCATAAAATTCCGTATCCTAGCCATAGACAGCTTCGCTGTAAGAAGCATTTGGCTGTGGCACTGCCTTATCTCATACACCACCTAGAACACGGCTGATGAGTCGGGACACAAGATTCTTGCTCGCTTCCCGATGAGCCATATACTATGGGACAATGTCAACTGCGAAGATAAAAGTTTTATAAGATGCTGCTGAGTCCTGGCGAAAAAAAATCCTTATAGCCCCTTCGATTCGGCCCTTTGGGGTAGTACTTTTTGGTGACACTCTTACCTTTGAAGGCACATATTCATTTGAAAGCACTGTTTTCCTTGAATGGTTCAGCAATGAACCGCTTTGCTGCCTTCTATTAATGGTCTGACTGTATGGGTAGATCCTTTCGAAGTTTTCCGGACGTCCTAAATATTGCCGGTTGCAGATCATAATATTCTAGTCCTTGAGCTGTATTATTCCATCAGGAGTACGTTACTTGCATGAGAAATTCAAAAAACCTTTTTTAAAAATAACATAATGTAGTATTTACCTCTGCAATGTATTTACCCCAGTTGAAAATGACAACAGAGGTTGTGTTCAGTACTACAGAAATTTCTGTTGTACAACAGGATTTTTCTGTAGTAACTACAGATTCCTGATGGAGCGACAGACTTTTCTGATGTACAACAGACATTTGTTGTTGCTACTACAGAAGTACTGTCTGTCGTATGTCTGTTGTTACTACAGAAAGCTGAAGCTCTACAACAGATTTTTGTAGTACTACAGAAATTTCTGTTGTACAACAGGATTTTTCTGTAGTAACTACAGATTCCTGATGGAGCGACAGACTTTTCTGATGTACAACAGACATTTGTTGTTGCTACTACAGAAGTATAGTCTGTCGTATGTCTGTTGTTACAACAGAAAGCTGAAGCTCTACAACAGATTTTTGTAGTACTACAGAAAAAATTGTCATCACTACAGGCACCCTGTTGTCCCAACAGAAATGTTCCTGAAGTAACCCGAAAAACTTCTGTAGTGCTACAGAGAGCTGTTGAAATACTACAGAAACCTATTGTGGCAACAGGCCCCCAATTGTCACAACAGAAGTGTTCCTGAAGTAATGCGACCAACTTCTGTTGTACTACAGAAAAATGTTGTTGTACGACAGAAGCCTATCATTGCAACAGGCCCCCAGTTGTCATAACAGAAGTGTTCCTGAAGTAATGGACAAACTTCTGTTGTACTACAGAGAACTGTTCCACAACGGAAACCTATCGGCGGAACATGTACCCAATGATGACAACAGAAGTGCACTGAAATTGTGTGATGCGACAAGCTTCTGTAGTGCCCGGTTGAAAAAGACAAAAGGAATTCCTGTCGCAACTACAGAAATTCTGTTGTACGACAGAAGTCGTTGACATTTCTTAATTGGGAGACATTTCTGACATTAGGACAGAAATTCTGATTTCGCAACAGAAGCATTCTGTCGCGACAACAAGAGTTCTGAAGTCGGGCTTCTCGCGCTTCTCTGAAGCCGGCAATGCTGATGGCGCCGACACCGGTAATAAAGTCGACGTGGCGAATAGTTACAATTGTGCCGTGACGACGCGGCACCACCAACGCCCTACCGGCCACCTCAAAATCGGCCACTGATCAAAATCATACCATCTGCGGGAATGGCTGCGTATCCGTTTTTTTTTGTAAGATGTGGCACACAGGCCTGTTGACTTACATGTGCTGTTACACTGACACATTAGTTAATTTCCCAGGAATATTTCACAAGCTTATGCGAAGCGGAAAAGAAGATTTGGGTTGTTCCACAAAGTTGCGTGAAAAGCTGTCTCGCTCGGGTCTCATTAATCTGGTACAGTGCTGCCGTGAGAAGCCAGTATGCTGTCAGAAAGAACTCTCATCCACGAATGTTCATTAGCTATTTTGCATTCAACACACGAATTATATGCGCGCTCAAAAGTGTAAAGAACGAGAGACAACTGTCGAAACTAGCAGTAATAACCCTAAAAGTCAACGTTGTCTATTTCTGAATGTCTTATTTAATAAGGATATCGTACATCAAAATCGATGTTCTAGCACTGCAAGATGTACGTCGATGGTACGAACACTCTTGCTCTTCTAGAGATGCGGCACTTGACGCGGTGGAGTGATAGCGGATCTTGGCTCTCAAAATGCAAATGTAAACATCAGCGCATCGGCTCGTCGTACTGTTCACATGGCCAAAACGTACCCTCGAAAAGCATGTCAGGGGTGGTGCAGTGGTAAGATGCCGGGCTCGGAATCGTGAGGTCGCATGTTCGAATCCTAGGCGACGACGTTTTTTTTTTAATTTTTTTTTAACTTTTATGTTTTTCTTTTTTGTACTAAGAAATTTACATAACCTTACGGACGTCTCTGTCAATTTTTAATTAAATATTGATCAAGAACTACACAACTTTCTACTACAGGACGTCACACTACAGACAACAGAACTACAGGCAACAGAACTACAGAAACAACGTCCCAAAATACGACAGACTCTTAAAATTTCCTGTTGTGTTTTTCAACTGGGACTTCACGGCACATATTGCAGCTTACAAGTTATAGCCGGTGAGTTGAGAAGGTGTATACAGTTGGAATGAATTTCCAGAATAATACCAGTTTAGAGATACGTTCCGTCAACCTCATCGGAAAAATGCACTATTCCACTTTTTTTAACCGCTTAAGTAGACCTCCCACGTATTTTATTCCGCGAATTGGTAATATGTAGAATCTGGTGCGATCCTGGTGGTTAATTTTAAGTGGCTACGTCATGCAGTCGCACCGCATACAATTCCTAAACCGCATCATATGTGCCACATTATAATTCATCAAAATTATTTTGAAATGGTTCAATATGTGTTTCAATTTCTCCTGCAAGAACTGTTCGATTCTTAAAATAATCTAGCACAAGGTGAAGAATCATGCTATTTGTCACATGTGATCTTTGAACAACTGCGGAAGACTTAAAAAAAGATAACCCCGCACATCAACCGTTATGACGTGCGTGAGTTTTTGCCTGTGTTCTCACTCAGATTTGTACCGAGCACCAAGTAAGGCACATACTGATTTTCAGTCGAGGCCCACAGGTTTCTACATAAATAGTAGATATTCATTGCTCGGTGTTCTGTTTAAAAATATAAAACAATCCAATTTATTACTCTTAGCAATCATGTAAATTGAAATAAAATTAGTTTTACATACCTCTACATGTTAACAAATTTCGAGCTTATATTTTCTGAGTGGAAATTCGTCCCGCTTTGGTAAGCATTCAATAGATGACAACGTATTTCTTGTGCCAGATTAAGAACCCTAAGAGGGTTACACTGAGCGCTTCATACTCCCAGCCAGGCTTCTTACACTTCCACAAAAAATGTGTTAACCTGTTTGTGCCAAATTCCACAAGCTAAGCCGTAAAGGGTTAAAGGGCATTTTTCTACAAACGAGCGAAATCTGCACATTTGAACAGATAGCTACTCTCCGTGCAGGCCGCTTGTAGCCAGAAACATTTGCGCGTCATTACAATCAACAATACCAAGGCACCTCATTTGACAAACTAACATTAGTGGGCGGATCCGGTGGATTCCGAGTCGCACAGGAATCAAAGGAAACGAAGTGGCGCATGCGACATCCCGCGAAATTCTGCCGGGCCCTCCTCTGTGAAGAGAAGCGCTACTATGGAGGCGTGCGTAGACGCATTCTCTTTTGCCCCCACACATCAAACTCTGCATGCAAGGTTTGCTAGGTAAACTTGCTCGCAAAGCATGTGGCGGTTTCCTGAATAATGCTCAATTTCTGTGGGATTCTCTGGCGAGACATGCCGCTATTCCGGCTAGCCTTGCCGAACTCTCACTCAGCCGCAGGCCTGCGACACTGGAGGTGGGGGAGGTGTGTCTAGCGCTCTCCTCGTCTGTCTACGTACAAGACATGATCGTGTTCACAGTGACACTCGGCTTGGCAGACGACTAGAACAACGAGGGAGAACCCGGACCGGGGTTCTTGAATAAACTTTATTCCCCCACTCTCTCTCTCTTTCTACAAATGGTATCAGAACTCTGCAAAGGACCTTAAAATCAGAACATTCTGAAGGACACCTGTGCAGCACTACTGAACGTCTTTATTCTTCGTGAAAAGTGGTGGCAAAGTTCTCTATAGCGTCCTTACCACTGTAAAGCTCGAAGCACTGCCCACGTAGCTTCACATGTCGGTAGGTATGATAATGAGCACACCCAGTTGAAAATGACATAAGAGGTTGCGTTCAGTACTACAGAAATTTATGTTGTACAGCAGAATTTTTCTGTAGGAACTACAGATTCCTGATGGAGCGACATACTTTTCTGATGTACAACAGACATTTCTTGTTGTGACTACAGAAGTACACTCTGTCGTATGTCTGTTGTTACAGCAGAAAGCTGAAGCTCTACAACAGATTTTTGTAGTACTACAGAAAAATTTTTCATCACTACAGGCACCCTGTTATCCCAACAGAAATGTTCCTGAAGTAACCCGACAAACTTCTGTAGTGCTACAGAGATCTGTTGAAATACTACAGAAACCTATTGTGGCAACAGGCCCCCAATTGTCACAACAGAAGTGTTCCTGAAGTAATGCGACCAACTTCTGTTGTACTACAGAAAAATGTTGTTGTACGACAGAAACCTATAATTACAACAGACCCCCCAATTGTCATAACAGAAGTGTTCCTGAAGTAATGCGACATACTTCTGTTGTACTACAGAGAACTGTTGTTCTACAACGGAAGCGTATCGTCGCAACATGTACCCAATGATGACAACAGAAGTGCACTGAAATTGTGCGATGCGACAAGCTTCTGTAGTGCCCAGTTGAAAAAGACAACAGGAATTCCTGTCGCAACTACAGAAATTCTGTTGTGCGACAGAATTGTTGTTGTTGTCCCTGACGTTTCTTAATTGAGAGACATTTCTGACGTTACGAAAGAAATTCTGATGTCGCAACAGAAGCATTCTGTCGCGAAGGCCAAGAGTTATGAAGTCGCAACAGAAACGTTCTGTCGCGACAACAAGAGTTCTGAAGCCGGAACAACAGCTTTATATCGTGACAGCGACTCCTACGTTACGACACCGATTCTGACGTCGCAACAGAAGCGCTTTCCGTCGCGGCCCTTTAATATTGTATGCCAGTTTCACATCGGTGATGTACACTGTACTTTTCTCTTGCGCGGCATTCAATCGCGCTTCTCTGAAGCTGGCGATGCTGATAGCACCGACACCGGTATTCAAGTCCACGTGGCCAATAGTTATAATTGTGCCGTGACGACGCGGCACCAGCAACGCCCTACTGGCCTCCTCAAAATCTGTCGCTGATCAAAATCATACAATCTGCGGGAATGGCTGCGTATCCAATTTGTTTTATTTGGTAAAATGTGGCCCACAGGCCTGTGCACTTACATGTGCTGTTACACTGACAAATTAGTTAATTTGCCAGGAATATTTCGCAAGCTTATGCGAAGGGGAAAAGAAGTTTTGGGTTGTTCCACAAAGTTGCTTGAAAAGCTGTCTCGCTCGGGTCACATTATTCTGGTACAGCGCTGCCGTGAGAAGCCAGTATGCTGTCAGAAAGAACACTCATCCACGAATGTTTATGTAGCTATTTTGCACTGAACACACGAATTATATGCGCGCTCGAAAGTGTAAAGAACCAGAGACAACTGTCGAAATTAGCAGTAACAACCCTAACACTCACCGTTGTCGATCTACTTCTGAATTTTTTATTTAATATAGATATTGTATATCGAAATCAATGTTCTAGCACTCCACGATGTACCTGTCGATGGTAAGAACACTGTTGCTCTTCTAGAAATGCGGCATTTGACGCGGTGGAGTGATAGCGGATCTTGGCCCTTAAAATGCAAATGTAAACATCAGCGCATCAGCACACCGTACTGTGGTGCAGTGGTAAGATGCCGGGCTCGGAATCCTGCGGTCGCAAGTTCGAATCCTTGTTGGGGACTTTTTTGTATTTTTCTTTTTTGTACAAATTTTCATAGCCTTAAGGAGGTCTCTGTCAATTTTTAATTAAATATTGATCAAGAACTACAGGCAACAGAACTACAGAAACAGCGTCCCAAAATACGACAGACTGTGAAAATTTCCTGTTGTGTTTTTCAAGTGGGCAGGATAATACAGAGTGATGTGAGTGCAATCGATGTGATGACACTCCGTCGGTTCACCACAAGAAACGCTATATTAGCATCTCGCGTCATTTCGTGAAGCTAGAAAGTAAGATATTCCTGTGCTGTTGTAGACCCCTGTTCCGACACTCTTGTAGCGTTTCCTGTGCGACTGAATTTTGAAAGGGCTAAAAAATTGTTTGGCTGGTGACTCTGGAACTTTCATCAAAATAAGTTCAAGTATTAGCGAATTTTCTTTTGTCGTTCACGCCGCTACAGTCATCTTCCTTAGCTCAAATGTAATTATCAATTCCCGTTTCAGTGTGTAGCACAATTCGTTTCCTACTGGGAGCTTTGTGGTGTGCTCCTCTCTCACCACGACCACTTGCATGAAAGAATGTTTTTGGTAGTGAGATTTCAACAAGGAGTCCAAACGTAATAACCGGATGCTCTGTACATTCAGGCACATAGGTTCATGGAACAAGCAAGCGGCCACCTTACCACTCTCATTTCCTTTCGGCAGCAGCCACTGTTACACTCACGGTGCTTACTGCCCCTAGCCCAGCCGCAATTTGCTTACTAAATCAAGATCTCTCCTTTGTCTCCCATGTTTTTGTGGCAGTGAGCACCATCTGGACCGAGGGTGAAATTCTATAGCGTCAGCCTCATATGCGAAAAGTCCTTGGCTCGAATCATCGCTTCGCTGGAAGTCACCGGTTTTTCTAATACGTAGATTTCTATCAAAACCCGGCACTCAGTTGTTTATATGGGCTCTCAAATCGAAAGAGCTTCCAGTAGAGATATGCGATGGTCTCAGGACTCCTTTTGTCCAACCTCGGCTTTGGTAAAATAGTCGCCTATCAGCCGCTGCTGTGGGAGGCAGGCGGGCGCTGCTGCAAGATAGGTACATCAAATGGCGCTACTGTGAAATAGATAGGTAAAACGCACTCCCAGCCGAGTGGTAGGCAACTACGAGCACTTAAAACGCCTGGAACGCCATCAACTTGATGGGAAGTTGCCGGCGTGGGCCCGCCAGATTACCTTTTTTTCTTTTGTAAACATGAATAACACTTGTACAACAATAACCTTGCTTTTTCAAGAAAAACTTTTGTTCAAGAACGAACAGCCCGGGCCGTGACACCACCTGATGGAGGCTGAGGAAGCGTAGTTAGCGCAGTCGGCTTGTTAACCCAGACTTCGGTAACTCGGTCTCCTTATCGGGTTGGTGCAATTTACCAAGCGCCCTGCATTGGGGAGTGTCGCAGATTAACTCAAACACCTTGTAATTGTTCCTCGGGCGAGCATAATAAATAGCTTTTAATGTAACCGTTGTGACGCTAGTATTATCTATGTCGAGGCAACGCAGAAATCCTTGTTCCTTAGCCAAATGGCGCCACCACTCTGGGAGGTCGGCCTTAAATGACGCAGCAAGAAGACTGTTACTATTATTAAAGGAAATAAGGTGAAATGAAATTGCTACCTTGCATTTGTGAAAGTCGCGCAGAAAGAAGTTTCATAGGGCTCCATAAACGTTGCGGTGTTTAAACCCAATATGGTAGTCCCAACTTCTTTACTCGCCCCCACAACGCCATCGTAAACTTCACTGGAGGTATTCGTAGCCGTGCTCTTGATGCTCTGTTGACCGGGCCACTGTGAAATCGTCGACGCCACTGACGTCATCGTGCCTTCGACCAGCCATTGTCGACAAAGGCATACTCGCCGAACAAGCACCATTGCCCGCCCTACGCAGACTTCCCTGTATATGACGCAGTGCGTGTAGGGACTGTGCCTTGCAGTACCATGTTGCGCGTTCTTGTTACGCTTAGCCCGCTGTTGTTCCTCAGTGTCCTTTGCGTTGCGTTGCTGAGCACGAGGTCGTGAGATCAAACTCTGACGCTAGCGGCTGCATTCCGGTGAGCGAAGTGCAAGAAAACCAATGTACCGTGAATTGGGTGCACACTAAAGAAACCCACGTGTTAAAGATTATTCTGGAGTCCCTCGCTACTGCGTGCCTGGGATTGCAACCAACATAATAATTTGGCAAGTAAAGCACCAGAATTTAACTTTTTACATATATAATGTGGAACACGAAGCTTTCTTTTTTCAGAAGAGGGTTGTAGCACCGAAAAAGACAACACAAAGCAAGCGAGACGGGACAGGCGCAATGTCCTATACGCAATTGTCCTTACGCGCCTGTCCCGTCTCGCTTGCTTCGTGTTGTCTTTTTCGGCACTACAACCCGGTTATGGAAACAAGCAGCAACTAGCCCCCCAACAAGTATTACTCAGAACTCGAATCTATTTTTGGTAATCAACAACCGGCAATATTCTTCGCATTACAATGGTTGCCGCTTTGCATGAGATCAGATCAATCAAATGAAAGAATGAAATGAATTTACTGTCAATATGATATTTTCTTGCTCGGAAGACATGAAGTGACAAGCTGGCAAAATAATATTTTGGTTGCGATCCCAGGAATGGAAGTGGCTGAGAAAGTTTTGGAGCAGCTCTGGGAGCCGCAAATTTGTCACTTTGGAGCACGTTTGGAAAAGGAATTGTCTGTTTTGGAGCAGTAAATTCATGTTTTCGAGCAGCTTAATAATGGTAGTGAAATAGAAGCATATGAGAAAAACGTGTTCCTTATTTTAATTTGCAGAGCACCATCAGATTACGCCAGATCAGTTCTGCAGAAGCCCGCAAGGCGAGCAAAATTCATGACAGGGAAAAATTGTCATCGACCTTATTGTAGCAAAAGCTACAAAGAAATACAGGTTTCTTGGAAACCATCCCTAAATGAGACACCGGCTGTGCCACCTAAATGTGGCCAAGAAAAAAATGACCGAGGGTTTTCCGTGAACAGCGCCCACGGTGCGTTGACGGGATTTTGCTAATGCTGGAAGAGTTTTTTTTTGTATTGTGAACAAGCAACTATCATTTAATTTTAATGAACGAACTTTTATTAGCTTACTTATTCAATAAGATGCCAATGCAAAGATTGTGAAGTACGCCGATAAATGACCGATAACAGTGCATATAGCGACCTAGCTCTTGTGCGGTCTTTTTCCCGACAAAGAAAAGCAAGGAAACGCCCGCAAATCCGTTTATAAGTCTACGTGACAACGTGTCACCCCTCCAGTAATATAAGTGGTGTCAGACGTAAACATCATCATCACTACATTGGGCCATAATCATGCCATAAAGTCACTTTTGTACTTTCGACGCGAGTCTGGTTTAGACAATCCACTCTAGAACCTGTGAGACGTGCACACAGTGCGAAATGTCCTTACGCGGTAACGTTTTGTGTGAACAGGATTACTCTTGCATGTGTTCTGTCTGCAGTGCGCGTCGGCGTATTGCACAACGTGTACATAGTAGCTCATTGTACCAAAACATAATCACCTGCCACCTACTTTTCTCTATATTTCCACTTCCCGTTTCCCCTGTGAGGAGTAGCGGGCTAGAGACACGCTCTCCGGGCGGACCTACCCTCCTTTCTCTTCATTAAAATTTACTCTTCCTCTACTGCACTGTGTATATTACAAACGCTCAAATTAGCGTCATGGACTTGTAACGTTTCGACAAGCGAACCGTTACAAGATCGCGCTCTTTTGCGTTTGATAGGGACCGGAGATACACGCCAATAACTGCTGACAGTGCCTCTATATGACAAAGTTTGCACAAAGATTGGTCCAATCTTTGGTGCGCAGAAGCCTTGTCACGGTCACAGCGGTTGTCTTTTCTATACTTAGTGATCTCGCGGTCTTACTTCACGAATCATCAGTATTCACGAATCAGTATTCACGAGACATAGGTTCTTCTAAATGCTGTTAGCGGATATTGGTCAACGTTATCTACAACCTTTCCACTGCCATCTCGTCGATTAGTTCAAGTTATAAATTCAGCCAATTGAACATATTCGGGCACAATTAACGATATACTACGACAGTGTCCACCGTGAACAACTCTCATCACGGTACAGTTTGCGCAGTACCTTCAGGTGATTTTTAATTCTTTGTCATCTTCAATTAGGATAGCAGAATACCACAATATAAAGGTGAAGTGGCATTCTCTTCATTGCACGTTTTTCCAGTATTTCACTTTGCTTTCTGAGAAAAAGCTCACAGATATTTTTTGAAAACAATAAACGGATAAAAATGTGCCTTGGCTCTCCGGTCTACGTCATCGACTAATCTATTGAATAAGTTCAATCATTCGGGTGTACTCGCGGTTACGCCACAGGCGCCGTAAAGCCACAGTAAGATGGCAGCGAGTGATTTGTTGAAGGATGCATAATTAAAAATTTCGGACTCTTCCTGCGCAAATCGCGTTGTGAACGTGGTTGCCGTGAACGCAATTTCGGATGTTTGCGGTTTCTTCTAATGTTTAATTATGACAAAAAATTAGGGATTGTATATGCCAACACCATGATCTTGTTATGCAGCACGCGGTAGTAGAGGACGGAAGATTGATTTATACTACCTGGGGTTCTTAAACATACACCAAAATCAAAGTACACGAGTGCATTTCGCCCCCATCAAAATGCGGCCGCCTCGGCCAGAATTTGATGCCGCGACTTTATGTTGAGCAATGCAATACCAAAGCCACTAAGCAACCATGGCGGGTCAATTACGACCAAAATTTGGTTGCTATCTTTGACTAAATATGAAGCTTGGCAACCTTGGCTTGCGTTCAGCGGCGGCCAGAGCCTTATTTTGTGCGGCATGGTCGGGTAGAAGATAGTGTAGCCTGAGCGCAAATTTGAGTGAAGATTGCGATTGCCATTGGATATTTGTGAGCAAGAAGTGCCATGAAATCGAGGCGTTCGTTTGTCAACCTGCCGCACTATATCATCCCGGTAACAGCACTTGGTGCACGTGTGAAATAGATTTAGAACTTGGCGCGCAGGGCCCATGAATCGAAGAAAATGTACCAATAAGGCACGAAGTCGTGTGCTAAAATATATAAGGAAACTGATGAGCTACGCGCTCGGCCGGCTGTACGGCCTTATTCACACAGAGCGACTTTCTTTCCCGACTGCCTCATCAAGTGAGCGTCGGTTCAAATCACATCTAGCTGGCCCGCTTATACGCAAACGAGTAGCATACTTATAAAATATTCGTGATATATTTTTCAGCACGAAACGGTTTTCATTTTCTTGTGGCCTAGTTAAAGTTATGCCACCAAACACAGCCACACCTCAGGACACCGACGCTAAAATGGATTGCTTAGGCTTGGATTGCCACGTTTAGAGCTAGCGAACGCATGTTATGGCTGTGCGCTTGCCAAAGAACACGAAGATCCTGCTAAATTTCCCAACTTCATTCGAAATTAGTTCTTTGGCGTAGTTGGCGCAGCACTTCCATTCCGGCAATCCTAATAAAAAGACGTGAAACCGTCTACTTATTGGCATTTCAACGGTAGTGGGTATGAGCCAATGTTTTGACACCAGAAGAAGCGGACGCTCTTTTCGTCCTTTCGTTTGTCGAGCTCTAAAAAAATTTAGTTCCCCGAAAAAGGCCGAAAACTTCCGCTACGTTTTAGTGGTTTCATTGCAGACAACAGCTAAGCAGCTGGTCACTTCAAAATTAAAATCAAGTCACCCAAAAGGTCAGCCAATGCGGCTCGCTGTAACAACGCGTACAGGCATCGGACTTAGATATGTTTACCCTTTACTGTAGCCATCGTTTGCCTAGCAGGAAGGTTTTTAGTGTAAGAAAAAGCTCTTTTATACGCTGTATGCGTTTTTGTATGGTGTCCTGAATGAGACTAGGTCATATACGATGTCTATATTTATATTATTTAGGGAGGTATATGTGCGCGAAAATGGTAATGCGACCAACGGTTGATTCATATGCAGATGTCGTTTAAAAGTGGATGACATAATCACAGGCCGCTGAAGTTTTCCTGCAACTGCGCGAAATAAACAGCTTCACTAGAAATGGGGATATGATTGTAGCATACGAAGCAAATGTGCATGCTTGAATTATGACCTGTGTAAAATGAATGTATTCTCTTTTTTTTTTCTCACCAACTGTAGCAGTGCCTTCGAGAAACCTAAGTGATAGAACATACTGTTACACGTAGAAAGATACAGACGGAAGAGGTTATTTATAAGCTGTTTAAACTGGACTGGAGCCAGAGCGCCAGGCCGACATTTTCTCGCGCCAAGGCCACAGACCCACTTCGTCGTCGTTCTCGCGGCGGCTCGTCTCTCGGGTATCAACCGATAATATCGTAATACTAGCCCATGGCGGCAAAAGTGCCGTCACGGTGCTTTTAAATATCCAAGGCACGTACAGAGTTGTAGGACTTGAGTCAGGTGACGTGCACAATGTCACTGGTTGTCACATCGGAGGACGTAGTGGGCGTGGCTAGAACAATTTCATAGGTGACATCGGTCACTTGGCGGAGCACGCGATATGGGCCGGTATAACAGGAAAGCAGTTTCTCACAAAGGCCAACTATAGGCGATGGTGACCAAAGCAACACGAGGGTGCCGGGTGCAAAATGGACATCACGGTGATGGAGGTCGTAGCGTCGCTTCTGTTTGTCCTGGGAGACTTGTAGATGAACGCGCGCAAGTTGACAAACATGGTCAGCACGGGCGATTGAATCACGGGCATAAGCGCTAGTTGAAGCTGTGGTGGACGGAAGCACGGTGTCTAGGAGTAGCGTCGATTCGCGACCATACAAGAGGTAAAACGGGGAAAAGCCGGCAGTTTCGAGACGGGAAGAGTTGTATGAAAAGGTAATGTAGGGTTGAGCCAGGTCCCAGTCACGGTGGTCGTGTGAAACGTATTTGGATAGCATGTCTGTAAGGGTGCGGTTCAAACGCTCAGTCAGGCCGTTCGTTTGAGGGTGGTAGGAGGTAGTAAATTTATGCTGAATGGAGCAGGCCCGCATGATGTCGTCAATGACTTTCGCCAAAAACGTACGGTTATGGTCTGTTAGCAATTGACGTGGAGCACCACGCATCAAAATGATATTATGTAGAAGGAAGTGCGCAACGTCAGTTACGCAACTGGTCGGAAGAGCCCGGGTTACTGCGTAGTGGGTCGCGTAGTCAGCCGCGACTGCAACCCACTTGTTTCCTGATGTAGAATCCGGAAATGGGCCGAGAAGGTCTGAGCCAACACGATGGAAGGGCCCGGCAGGGATGTCGAGTGGCTGCAGGTAACCATAACATTTTCTCGCGCCAAGGGCACAGACCCACTTCGTCGTCGTTCTCGCGGCGGCTCGTCTCTCGGGTATCTACCGATAATATCGTAATACTATGGGACGTTGTTATTCAGACATTCGTTCTTCCCAAAGATTTTGGCGTAATCTTATGCTGGCTCGTTATAAAACGTCAGTAAGTGGGGAACCTAGCTTCGATAAACGGAAGCTTTACTTGACAATCGTTTAGCTAACTTTAGTTTACAGGTAAGAGGGTACAGAAGTTTTCATATCGGGCACGTAAATTCCGGTAAAACTGTTGCCGTTTGGGTTTCCTATATAAGTTATCTCACATGCGCAATGCCTGTAATAATAACTGCTTAGATCCATGGATTGTAAGAAAATGCTACAGTTTTCTTAAATTTCTTTTTGGAGGTGAACTGTCGTAGGTATGATAAAATACGTGAAAAAAACGTGGAACAGGCCTTCTGTGGGTCATTTAGTGTGTTAATTTCAGACCAATTCACGCTAGGAAGATCAGTTATGAAGCCGACTTTGTCCTGAACATCTTTAGTCTATGAATGTGGGTCCTAAAATAACATCCTCCGACAACGGTGCGCTGTCGAGACGCGTAAGGTCCTTGACCAACCTATCACGCTCTTCCACAAACTTAGGGCAGTCACAAAGCACATTACCTATAGTCTCAGTCACATTGCACACCTCACAGTGTGGAGACTCGGTGCGTCGCATGAGGTGCACGTATCCGCACGTAAACGCTACCCCCAGCCTTAGTCTGTGCAGAAGACTGGCATAGCTTCGTTGAATTTTCGGTGGTAGCCTAAAATTCATGGTGGGGTCCAATCTCCGGAGTTGTCTGTGGTGGTTATCCGGATTGTCCCAGTGCTTTGCTGTCAATTTTCGGATGACACTGGAGAGGAGACAGTTGGCGTCCACTCTTGAAAAAGGAATTGAAAAATAATAGAATCTCTTATGAGACACGCTATCAGCAAGACATTGTTCGGTTTCCTTAGTAATGCTGACGCGCTGCTAATTAACAAAACACCGACAATAATTTGGCAGATCTTAACAGGCCTCTATAAATACCATGATGGAATATATTAGATAGGCCGCCCAAGCAATTTCGAGATTTGAATTGGCGTTAAATAAGTATGATGCTATTGCCTTCTTTATTCCTAGAAGGACGTCACCGCCTCTCTTATTTATACGATCACGCCTGTATATGTTGTATGAATCCCCACCGGGAAGAATGTAATCGTTTGTAATGCTAGGATTCAACCAGGTTTCTTTAAGAATGTGCGACTTGCTATTGTCTAGAACCATAAAGAGCATATCGTGTTTCGGCACAACGCTGCGGATGTTAGCATATTGACACGTGTACTTGTTTGTCTTTATCGGGCGACACGTTTCACCACATAGATACATACGTTACATGCGTTACATTCGGCAGGAGGCGGTCCTGCCGAATGTAACCTTCGCTTACAACACGGCGCTGCAAGAAACAACACAGATCACGTAGTTCAAGTTGGATTACGGCAGGAACCCGGCAACCACGTTCAACGCCATGCTGCCGCACGTCACTAACGAAGAGTATGTTGACGACGCTACCTATCGCCAGCGCGCCGAAGAAGCCCGACAGCTCGCCCGCCTACGGATCCGGAACCAGCAGCGTACCGCCAGCCGACACTACAACCTCCGACGACGCTTAGGTCTTACCTGCTACGTGCAGTTTATCGAAAGACAACCTGAAGGGCTTGTACGAGCCCTGGCAAATGCGTGCAGTTTCTCTCATTCTTGTCGTTTTGAGCGAAAAAAATTCGCCGATGGAAAAGCGCGGTCCCTTCAGTTTGTGTGCATATGAAAGAATATGCACTTTGTCCTTGAAATAGATCAGTCGCGCTCTAATTCGTATACGGTTATTGTCGCCGCACTTTCCTAGTCGGGAAAAAGGCGAAGGTTGTGGGATCGTTCCCCACCTGCAGCAAGTTTTTTCATCCATTTTCATTTCCGTTATTGTATCGTTTCTTTATTTCATTTATTAAGCACAAGTACTTTTACATATGTTGTCGTAGGTGTCAGTGTTTGTTGCCTTTTCATGGTATGACTAATAATAATTGGGCTCCTAGGTTAACCCTATTTTTTCCTAGTCTGTGTACTCTTGCGAACTGCGTAGTTATGATAGCTATGCCCTGATTTTATGAAATCTTTTACGTTAAACTCCCAAATACTGTGTAGTCAATAAAGCTGGCGGAATGTTCGGTTACCTACGTCGCAGCATTTCGAGAGCAACTTTATCACGAAGACTAATGCTGTACGCTTCTACGCTGTAACCTGGAATAGGCAAGTGCGATGTGGGCCATGCGTGCTCTAAGTCAGGAGTATTCCAATAATCACTCTCAATCTGTGAAGAATCGAAATGCGCGCTTTATTTTATGAAGCAGTTCTCTGCTTTCGAATGGGTCGTCTGTGAAAGCATTCTTACACCCTCCGCGCTTTACCTTAGGCAGGGAAATGTTCAGTTTATTGCTATTTTATAAAACATTTCAAACGACAGCACTGAGAGACAAACCACTCCGTCAGCATCGCATGCTTCGCAAGCTACATGCCGCTGCGAGACAGTCGATATATTCATTTTTTTTTTTTGAGGGGGTGGAGGCAAACTAAGGGCGCAACAACGTAAGCCTATTCTAAACTTTTTTATCCATAAGCCTTCAGCGATTACTCCAAACAGTTTCAGGCCGCGCCCACATTGCCTGTCTGTGACGCGACGTCACGAAAACCGCGAGAATTGATTTGTGCACACTGACTACCGATGATTAGAACAAACGAAAGAAAAACGAAAACATTTGATTCGACGCCTTTCGCCATTAACCCACTGGTATTACATTATCAGGCTGCAACTTCTTCGTCTACCTGTCAGGCGACGTTTCAAAACCGCGAAACCACACGCCGTCAAAGTGATCGGTATGAGTTACAAACGCATTAATACGTCGAAAAAAATCTTAACTTTTTTTTCTGAATAGCCAAAGACTACCACTTCCCGAAAGGAATAGAAGATAGCTGCCCGCCGATCACTCTAGCGCTAGCTACTCGCATTTGCCGGGATGCGTGAATTTATTTGCGTGTAATAATAATAAAAAAATCCGTGGCAGTTTAACGTTACGGAGCCCTCTCGGTACGTACACTACATCACCCTGCCAACTGTTCCTTGCTGAAGAACCGTTCTGGCAGCATTTTTAACGTTCCGTTACAGGCCACCGCGATTTCCGACCACCCATCGCAAGCTAAGTAAGGGAAAGCGGACCAATCGCTGACGACGCCACCTTCCACTTTATCTGCTTATCTAATTTCACTTTGCTCCTCGCCTCTTTTCAGGTAATTCGATATGAAAATAAGCTCAATGTAGCCCATACTACTCGCCTTGAAAGGAAAAAAGGAACCTCGTATAACCGAGGAAAGCGCTTCACTGGGCTTTTCAAACAGCGCTTCGGGTTACCGCTCGGTGGTCGTGTCGCTCGTTACGTAAATTTGACATCAGCTGATTGGAATCAACAACAGATTGGAATAGCTGTACGTTACAGCACCCTAGCTTGTCTTTTTACTCCTTCATCCAAATGACTGGGTCTGGTTGGAACCACCTGCCCACCGCCATTGCCAAAATTATTATTTCTGCATATAAAGCAGCCGTCGATGAGTACTGTATGCTGGTACTACTTCACAGTGTAACTGCGTCATTTTTACTTTTCGTCAGCAGTCCCTTCTGTAGCGCTGTTGGGTCTTGAAGTTATGGAAACAAATAAATAAATAAGTAAACAAATAAACTGTTCATCTCAGTATTTTCGTGGTGCAGCTGTGTGCCAATTGCTAGGATACAGCGGATACAGCGCAGCAGCTAAAGCTCTCCATTCATTTATGTTACCTCACACTATACTGTATAGTATTGATTCGCATGGTAGCTTACTCAGGCTACATCTGCACGGTATGCACTTATGGCTTAGAACTCTAGATTGGCGACACTGTATACGCCCAGTACATCTCATGCGCCTTTATACGTTTGACGTACAAGTGAAATTTTTGCAGACTGACACTTTCACTTTTGCTTTTGATGCCAACGCGTCAGTGGCCCACTGAGAGAAAAGGCCTCCGGAATCTGTAGCAGCGGAACGGCCCCTAGATGCCCATCACCTGCGAAGCCACGTCCCGAGCGGGCCTCTGGCGCTCCTGACGCTGGCTCGGGCCTCGACGGAGCAAAGCCGGTGCGACAGAACACTTGCTGTCGGGCCAGCGCGTCACGTGTTGAGCCACAGGAGAAGGCATCGCCGTGACGGCAGTGCACCAACGTGCCTCCACAGAGCAGATACAGCGAGGCGACGACACTGCGTTGCTGCGCCTATGCGCCACGGCCCGTTTGTCGCCGCTGCTGCTTCCTTATTTTCTCGTCGCGCATGGCGTCGATGGCATGCGACTACCTCGATTTCTCGGCAATACCATCCGAATTATTCTGGTCTACAGCCAACATGATGAAGTAGAAACTGTACAAACACGTATAACCCACCGCAACCTAATCGCAAAACTAAATAACACGGCCAGCAGGAATCCCTCTAAAACATTAGTTTCATCGGAAAGCTCAAAGCACCGCTGAGCGGCGTTCAATTATACACCGATGCTTTCACATTTACAAATACCTAGAGCTTATGTGCATTTGTAAAGTACTTCTTGCATAACTTTATAACTTTTGTAAGTAAATAAAAATATACATTGAAAATGATCTGGTGAGGCATTTGTGATGTGCACCAGAGGCCACAGGAGGCTATGCCATAGCGAAAGACTAGAACTCTTTGCGGATACAGAATTACATTTTCTTGACAATTTGGTGGTGTCCGCCATTACAGCCCCCCCCCCCCCCACATATACCAGTACGGTAATCTATTTACCCAGACCGAATTGTGCTTATGCGCGCACGGACCAAGACATTTACAGACACACATGCACCCACATAATGTAAAATGGTTTTTTCGTACTCGAGTTATCTCGCCACAGAGCCACTGTCCAACTCATGGCATTGCTAATAACAGCCTCCATAGTTTTTGCTTTTCGCATGCTTATGCTGTATAACCTACTGGGCGGCTGCGGGAAATAAAGAATGATAGAGACAGCTGGGCTACGTTAATGCCAATGTTGTTTCAACACCAGCCTTCGGCTTCGGGGTCAGCACACAACTAGCGGTACTACGAGCACCCAAATTGGTGCGATGCTCTGAAGTATCACATATATAAGCGTGCTGGATTTGGATAAAATGGCATGCGCTGCGACTGACGGTTTTAATGGGTGAGTATGACAATATATATATATATATATATATATATATATATATATATATATATATATATATATATCTATATATATATATATATATATATATATATATATATATATATATATATATATATATATATATATTCCTTACGTGTTTATAGGAATATCACCTACAGAGCAGCAACGTTTTCTTACCGTGCTCAAAACGTCATCAGGGTCATGTTACGTAGGTTGACCAAAAAGGTAGCGGTAATAATTCATAGGCAGTTTGAATAATATTTTTCACAACAGTTTATTACTGTCAATCACAATAAAAGTGAACCCACAGATATTTTACTTGCGAAAGTTAAATAACCGGCAATAACATTATTACGCACGAAAGTGGCGCTAGTTCGTAAGGAATGTACGATTAAACAAAAAAGGCCAGACTTAGTGGGGAACGCATACTATGTGATTAAATTGCTAGCGCGTTCTTCAATGGGCAAAGTTAAGTTTTTGCTGATTGTTTTGTTCTTTTCTCCTTGAAGTCGACCAAAGTCTCTTCAAGGTGTTTATCGGCGTTGATGAAGCAGGAGGCAGGTTGGAGGTAACAAAACTTGAAGATATATTGCAACGGAAATATTTACACAGTCAAATACACAGTGAGCAAAAGAACACTGATACAAAACACACAAGTAAACAGCGCCTTACTCTTCTACTTTTTCTTAAGTTAGAGCCTAGGACAACTGTCACTACATACGACCAACCGAGTCTCACTGTTCTACCACTAAGTGGTTACGGCCCAGACTAGCGTTGCATCGTACGGAGTCTTACTGTTCCATGAGCTGTTGTGAAGCCTGGACAAAGCATCCGCGTTACCATTACTGACACCCTTCCGATGTCGCACTGACACGTGATATCGCTGTAAAGCCAGCGCCCATCTTGTCAATTTTGCCCCGTGTGGAGTCGAAGTTGTAAGGTACGACAATGGATTGTGGTCGGAAACAACGTTTATCTCGGCACCAAAAAGCCAGTAGTCAAACTTCTTTAAGGCCCATATAATAGCAAACGCTTCCCTCTCAATTGTCGACCATCGCGTCTGAGTCGGCGCGAAGCGGTGGCTGGCAAAGGCAATAGGCCTCTCCTTTCCCTCAGCTGTCATTTGCGCCAAACAAGCGCCCGCCGCCGTAGCTGACGCGTCTGTGAAAAGCCAGTAGGGCTCAGATGGGTCCGGAGTGCTGAGCGCCACGACCTCGCACAGGGACTGTTTCAGCGTCTTAAACGCCGTCTGAGCTTCCTCTGACCAGGGTATGCTATTGGGTACCCCTTTCTTTGTTAACCGCATGAGCGGGCTCGCCACCTCTGCACAATCTCGGACGCACTCGCGATAGTAGCCGCACAGTCCTAGCAGGCTGCGTAGCTCCTTTTTAGTGCGTGGTGGCGCCACATTCTTAATTGCAGCTATTTTCTCTTCGTGTTCTGGGGTTGAGAATCTTGGTGCGCAACCTAATTTCTCGAGCATCGACTGTGTGAGCTGTGATTTGAAATTAGTGCCCTGGTCGGAACAGATCATTTCCGGAACGCCAGTGCGACTGAAAATTTCAATCAACGCGTCGCAAGTCGCCTTAGCTGTCAAAGAGCGCAGTGGGACAATCTCTGGCGTCCCTGTGCAAATGTTCACCAAGCATAGCGCGTACCTATGATCTTTCGCTGACGGTCTGTCTAAGGGTCCAATGATGTCTGCATTGACAATTTGAAAAGGGTGATTTGGCCTAGTGGGAGGAGTTACAGGTACTCTGTCCGTGCGACGCCTGTCAGAGCGAATTTGGCAATCATGGCATGAACGACAATGCTCTAATACCTCCTTCTCCATGCCAGGCCAAAAAAAATTACACCTAATACGCACTTTAGTTTTCCTTGGCCCTAGGTGCCCTCCGCATAGTGACTCATGAGCTAAACGCATCACCTCACTGCGCTTGTCTTTGGGAACAACTAGTTGTCTCACTCGGGTGCCTACTATTGAGTCCCAGTGGTGTAAGAGTCCATCAGAGACGAACATGCCGGATTTCCCACTCCGAGCATCTTCCCAACCTTTCTTTAAGGTAGCGTCAGCTAGCTGCACTCTGCGGAATTCTCCCCTCTGGCTTAATGACTCATCCTTCTCATCATAAATTAGCTCAACTTCCCCAGAAACACCTTCCTCCTCCAAAGTAACGTTGCAGGCCACTACCTCGGCTTTCTCATTTGATCTATCTATCCTCTGAGTAGGCTCGGCCGGTGCTACAATGGATTCCAGAGACCTGCTGGCCCTGAATAAATGTTCCCAATCTTCCTTGGTCAACAAACAATCTGTGCCCTCGACGAGCTCATTAGTCAACGCGCAGAGTAGGTCAATGTTCTGGGGCTCCGCCGCCATTTGCGGGCTATTTAACTTTACCGGCAACGTTGCTAGCTTTGCCTCGATAGTTTTACCAAATGCAGACACCAATCTTATTGTGCCTGATGGCTCCACGATACTTTTCGGAAGGAGACTCTCGCGTATGACAGTTATTTCACTTCCCGTATCTAGAATCGCATCTGTGGATACGTTTCCGCATGAGATAGGGATCAACTGCAGGTTAGTCATGCCTTCGCCTTTGTGTTTCAAGGCCTCTACCTTTGCAGTGAGGACTCCATTCGGTATCTCACTTCCCGTCTCGTGGGCTATCGACACCCTTTGCGCCCTCTGCCTTGGCTCGATAGCCTTCTTTGGCTGATTTTCCTTGTCACTAGACATCGGGCAATCCTTAGCGAAATGGCCTGAGCTGTGACATACGTGGCACCTGAGGGCGCTTTTCGCCACTCGCGTCGGCTTTTGCCCCATCTCTGCCGCTGATGGCTTTGAGGCATATCCTTTGCCTTTCGCTTGTTCCAAAGTTTGCAGTACTTTGGCAATCTCAGGTGGCTTAAGCCATTCCTCGCCTTCTCGTAGCCTCACGTACTCAAGACCCTCTATACTAAGGCCCGCTTTTATACGATCCGCGACCATGAGTTCTGCCATCACTTCTACAGTGTCGGCTCCTCTTACCTGAAGGTAGTAGGAAAAATACGTTTTCACTCGCGACGCGAACTGTGACCACGTTTCCTCCTTCCGCTTCACTGCTCTCTCAAACCTTTGCAGATACTCTGCCGGAGAAAGCTTCAGTTCCATCAACACTGCCTGTTTAACTGACTCGTAATCTGTACTCTCTTCCTGGTTGAGGTTACGCAGTAGGTAGCGAACGCGCTCAGTTAGAGCTGGCATGACTAAATGCACACGACTCTCATACGGTACCCCGTAAGTAGCAAAAAGTCTTTCTACCTCCTCAAACCATAAGGGTACATCCGCGTCACACGGCAGGCGGAACCCTTTCAGCACTTTTGCGCATTGCTCGACGGAGTCGAAGCCCCTTCGCCTCCGATCGCCCCGCTCCGACTCAGCGCTGGACGACGTGCCATTGAGACGTTCAGCATTCGTCCTTGCCTGCAACAGCCTTTCGTACTCAATCTGAAGTTGTATACAGGTAGTCTGAGCATTGAGCCTTTGAATTTCAAGTTCAAGCGTTCTTGTATCATTCGGAATTTGCAAAGGCTGAGATGCCTGCTGCGAAAATTCCTGGCTCTGACTGGGTTCTCTCATTTCATTTGACTTATCGGAATTTAGCCTATCGTCATTTGATAACTCCCGATTCCGATCCACTTCCGCCACCGTCGCACCCTCAACTCCATTAGACTCCATTGTCTCTGCGCCCCTGCGTGTCCTCACCATTTGCTCTACACATCAACTGCCATGCCAACTTGAGAAAGACGCAAGAAATCCTGCTCACCCTTTGCTGAATGCACTGTCGTTTCCGGATCTCCTCCACGGTGCCGGGCTTGGCTGCTGTGGGATCTTCTCAAAGGTGCAGGAGGTGCTCGTTGGATGACTTGATCCCTTCACCACTGGTCCAGGATTCGATGTTGTAGAGCTCGCCGATCCTGTCGACTGCGCCAGTTAAGTTTTTTTGATGATTGTTCTTTTCTCCTTGAAGTCGACCAAAGTCTCTTCAAGGTGTTTATCGGCGTTGATGAAGCAGGAGGCAGGTTGGAGGTAACAAAACTTGAAGATATATTGCAACGGAAATATTTACACAGTCAAATACAGAGTTAGCAAAAGAACACTGATACAAAACACACAAGTAAACAGCGCCTTACTCTTCTACTTTTTCTTAAGTTAGAGCCTAGGACAACTGTCACTACATACGATCAACCGAGTCTCACTGTTCTACCACTAAGTGGTTACGGCCCAGACTAGCGTTAGCAACGCTAGTCTGGGCCGTAACCACTTAGTGGTAGAACAGTGAGACTCGGTTGGTCGTATGTAGTGACAGTTGTCCTAGGCTCTAACTTAAGAAAAAGTAGAAGAGTAAGGCGCTGTTTACTTGTGTGTTTTGTATCAGTGTTCTTTTGCTCACTGTGTATTTGACTGTGTAAATATTTCCGTTGCAATATATCTTCAAGTTTTGTTACCTCCAACCTGCCTCCTGCTTCATCAACGCCGATAAACACCTTGAAGAGACTTTGGTCGACTTCAAGGAGAAAAGAACAAAACAATCAGCAAAAACTTAACTGGTAACTTGTAATTTTCCGCTAGAAAGGCAACCAGTCTCTTCAGAATCTGAAGGCGGCTGTATGAACCGGAGCCGCAGAAATCGTCAAAGTCTTCGTAATGAATGTTGTCGGCAACGATGTTATAATGCAGATTCGTGAAGTTCCGCTTGGTCTCGCACAGCTGCAGAAAAATATATTTGCGACGTTCAAAGTCTCGTATTGCAACGAAAGAGCATGATAGATAAGGATGTGCAATAAATATTTGTGTAGTATGATTTATGCCAGACGTAGCCCAATGGTGTAAAAACGCCACATCTCTAGTCCAACCATTGTGTTGCCAATATATATTATGTGCTGCTCGTTCGAGTTTGCGGCGGTATGATTTCTACAAAACAAGCAACCAAGTTGTCCGTCTAATTGCATCAAGCATTCACATTGACATGGGTACTTGTTTATCTTTTCCGGGTGACCACTTTTCACCGTCTAACAATCGTTATCGCTCAGCGTGGGACGTGCCCTGGCGTATGGGAAATTTCTCGAATGTTATCGATGGTTCTATCTGCTGTCTGTTGTCACCGAAGCTTGTGTAATCTGATTACATGTGGGACGCGAATTGTGAAGAACTTTCTGGATGACACGCGGGCACCAGCGATTGCTCTGGAACCTTTGATGGCTTATGTATAAAAGCCGACGCGCTTGACCCAGTGATCAGATTTTCGGCGATCACCGACTGTGCTCGCCGCTATCGCTGTTCTCTGAATGTAGCCGGTTTTTGAGGGCAGGGTTCACCTAATAAACCTATAGTTTCGTCATACACAGTTTCGTTGCCTTCTTTACTGTCACTACTACGTGACATCTAGTGGAGTTGTGGGTTAAATCCGGGAGGATCGGAGGCCGCCAACACACTGCTGGTTTCTACAATATTATCGATGTAGGCGATCGCCGCGCCCTTGTTCGTGTGCTTGAAATCCTGGCTGCAATTTGTCAGCAGCACTTTCACTTTCCCTCCATGCCGTCGAGCGATCCCTCTTGCGACGCAAATTTCATGATCGAGCAGTAGACGTTCGATGCCCTGGATGACGGCTTCTACATCCGCGGGGGTTTCGCTGCGGATGGAAATGACAATGCTAGCATAGAGAAAGGATTTCAACAAGAGGGGACACTCGGCGAAAACTGGCAATAGGAAATGCGTCACGCTAGTATTAATATCCACCGCTTGCTGCTGCAATCATAAAAAAAAGAATTTGACATGAAGTTAACGAAAATTGTTTCACTTATTCTATCGCTGAAAAAGTAAAAATATCCGCGTATAAATTAAATTTTTCCGTTTTCTTCCGTTGCCATGCCACAGGCAGACACGTCGCCGAAGATAGCGAGGCCGGCTGCGCATCTGAGCGTTGGCCTCTTTGACGACCCATCTGCCTCTTTTTTTTTTTTCAATTTTTAAAGTGAAAGCTTTACTGGCCACGAACTTGCGATTTCGACGTGTCCGTGCTTCGAGGATGCACATGACGTCACCCCGCGTTCCTTGTGACACCTCGTTTTTCGTCGTTGCGTTTGCCTCCGCTAGCTTCGCCAGCTGCGTCGCATGCCTGATAACATGTCGGAGGATTGAAAAGGAGAGCGCGCGTGCACCGTAACGAGGCGGCAGTATAGACGGCGACCGATCTGGTAAGCAGGAGGAAACCTGGAATTATCGACATCAGAACGAGATGAAGAGGAAACGAATCACCCAGGAAACAGAGGAACAGCGCGCCGAACGACTGGCTAAATGCCGCAACATAGCTAGACAACCAGTCTAACCTGGACTTGCAATCAAGATTAACCAAGGCTAACCATACTATGCTTTAGCTTTCGCTACGTATATCCTGGCAAAGCCGAGCTATGCTGCGGCCAACCTAGACTTGTGGCGCAGTTAGCTTAAACCAGCTCGGCCGTCGTGGCAGAGTTCAATTGAATTATAGACTCGTACTGGGAGATATTTGCGACGCTTTCTATGAGCCCCAACTATATTTTAACATATTTCGGTAGTGTTTTGGAGCGCTGGTAGCACAGAGCGCTATGTTGCAGTTTTCCGTGTACTGAATCTTACTCGGGCAAGTTTTGGAGCAACATTATTGTCACTAATTTCCCAATATTATTGTAACTAATTTCGTTATCTTTCGGGGTACTACTCTAGCGCGGTGGCCGCACCTGGCGTTGTGACGCGGTTAGCGAAAAGCAGCCCGCCCATGGTACGCAGTATAGTTTCGCGCTTTAATGCATCGTATACAAGACAAGTTTGTGGCTCTTTCTCTGACGCCCAACATTGTTGAAAGTTAATTTGGGTACGTATTTTGGTACTTTTTAGGCACGCTCGCCGCGCTTGGCGTTGTGACGAAGATAGCGAAAAGCGACTCGGCCGTGTGGCACAGTTTTTTCTCGTGTACTGAATCCTACTGGGACAAGTTTGTGACGCTTTCTCGAACCCTAAGTATGATTGTAATTAATTTAGTTAGATTTTGGGATAATATTAAGGCACTCGCTGTGCCTGTCGTAACTCAGCGAAAACAGCTCGGCTATGATGACAATTAGTTGGGCGTGTACTGAATCTTACTCGGACAAGTTTGTGATAATTTTGATGAACCCGTAACAAGCTAAACCTTCCTTCGGTACTCACGCTTACCCAAAACGCGACGAGCAATTGCCAACAGTGATAACACGGAAGTATTGCTTGCGCCGGCACAGCGCGCAAAAGATGACGCCAAAGAGCTGAGACACCACGAACTTGTAACCCGAGTATTCTGTCTACGGAACGACTGAAGACAGGCTTTGCACACGCACATTTGTCTTGAGGTCGAGTAGAAAAAATTCTGCGAGCGTCCAGCATGGTCTGGTGGAGCACCTGGGGTGCGATCGGAGATGGTTGTTCGGCGCGTTCGTTCGGTTACCGGCGCGCGCGATTGGCCTACTCCGCGCCGACGACGCCAGCCGCGGGGCGCCGCCCCGTTTTTGGTGACGTCAAAATGGCGGCACGCTCCTGTCAATCATCCGCCTACCGAGCATTTCGTCCGAACGCGACGGGAGTTGAGAAGTTTGGGGCGATCATACGGCTTCGCATGCCGCGTCTGGTAGATTGGATTGGATCCAACAGGCGGCCTTTTCGGCTGCGGAATGGCACGTTTGAATCCAATCCATAGTTTAATTCTAGAAAATGGCGCTTCCGTTGGAAACTTGCGTTGTTGCGCTTGCGTATCTAGAGGAAGGAGGAGAGCGGGTGGCGGTGCAAAACGCGTTTGAAGAAATGGTAGAAAGTGAATTCTGGCGTGCTTTTTGTTTCTGGAAACAAATAATTCGTTGGTTGCACAGAGAAATCGACATCATCGGTGCCAGCGAGCCAATGGGATGTTGTCGCTGCCTCTTGAAAAGTGCGCCACTCTTCCCGTCCTTTTTTTACCTTCTCGCTGTGCGCGACACCACCAAGGGACGACGCAAAGAACCTAATAGTTATAAATTACATTAGTCACACGTACTACTTTTTGAAAACGCGTTTGGGCTTGAGAAGAAAAAAATACATTTTTTTAGACAAAGATTTCATTCAATTGGAACACGAGAAACATTTGGCTTTGTAGTATACTGTTTGCAAGCAGACGACAAACGACGGAGGTAAACTTCCGGGGAGGTCACCGCTTCCTGATTGGCTGCTCTCTCCACCCCGCTGTCACAAATTTTGCATGCTGCAACTTTGTGACTTTGCAGCTACTGAACAGAACGCGTATCGAACAAAATATCTCCGATCGCGCCCCTGTTTTGTGGCCCCCTTTCTGTATTCGTAGCGTACTATCGCGTCGGTTGTAGCCAAGTTCTCTTGGAAACGCTCAGTAACCTGTGTATTCGTGCTCTTACAGTGCAGGAAATAAGGTCCAGGAAGAGGGTAAGGCTTGAAAATATGTTTTCGCGGTATGTACGGTATTGTTTCGGATGAGTCGGTTATTTTCTACGTCGTATATGTAAAAGCGAACTGCTTTTGTTTGTAATGCCGCCCATTGACCCCTTTCGCACGTTTCGCCTCTAGACGCATTATTCGTATGTGTAAATACCAAAATGACACATGCTTGTAATTTATTTTTCTCAGCTGATGTTGTCTGAAGGAGCTTCATACCGGAACTACTGCTGCTTACCTGGTGCCACTACATTGGACAAATGCCCCAAAACCCGCAACGAGCAATTATATAGAGCAAAATAAATATTTCCTCATTTGACAAGGTGTCTTGCCCCTTCTTTATGAAATTACACATGGCAAATATTCGACGGAGGATTGTAAAGATCATTCGCTATCATTGTTACTTAATATTTAAACGATTTCACACGAAGATCGCGCTCGGTTGAGCTGTAGAAAAACACGCGTCGACCACAGCAGCCGGCGTAATGCGTTCCAGCATGCGTTCAATATGCGCGCGCCCAAAAGCGAAACAGGAATTGTTGTTCAGGTATCAATTCCGGCGGCTTCGTGCGCTGCAGTCAATGCAACCACTGAGCTCTATGGGAGTGTCAAGTTTGTTGAATCCTTTCTCTATATCCGCCGTGGTTGCTCAGTGGCTATGGTGTTGGGCTGCTGAGCACGAGGTCGCGGGATCTAAACCCGGCCACGGCGGCCGCATTTCGATGGGGGCGAAATTCGAAAACACCCGTGTACTTAGATTTAGGTGCACGTTCAAGAACCCCAGGTGGTCGAAATTTCCGGAGTCCTCCACTACGGCGTGCCTCATAATCAGAAAGTGGTTTTGGCACGTAAAACCCTATAATTTAAAATCCTTTCTCTGTGATGATAGAACGAGGCGGTATGCTCACTTGGCCCTCAAGTAGACTCAAGGCACGTTTGAGGAGACTCAAGCGTGCCGTCCAAGCCGAGAATTACGTCTCGTGAGCATTGAAGGAGGATAACGAAGGTCGCATGCTAGGCCCGGTCATTAACTGTAAATCTTGCCGTGCAGATTTCAGTCGGCGTTATCAGATGACCTACAGCTGTCCGAATTTGAGGGCCGTCTCATGTAGTCTTAGCTTTCTTCGACTTGGCGGCAAATAATCTACTGATGACAGAGTAGTCGGCTCCACTATTTACAAGCGCGTGGCCATCGAGAAGCACGTTGACGTCAGTGGTTCTTGGTATTCTGTGGCAATTAGGTCATGGCACTGGATTACCGCTGCGTCTCGTTGACCTGTCGCTGGGGCGTGGGTGGCTAGGTAGCCAGCGATATCGCAAGGCCGTTCACCAAGCTACGGCCGCGGTGCGTTGACGGCGAACCCTCGCAGTACCAAGTCACGGTATGGGCATCGGCGGTAGGCGTGACCCGCTGCTCCCCAATGATAGCACAGCGGACGGTGGTCGGGGCGCGCCATACACCCATTGGGTAGTGGCGCATTGTGACGGCGGCTGACGACGCAATTGCGGCGTTACAGGGCCCTGGCACGAGCGCGGAGGGGGACCTTGACGGCGGGCGACGGCGGCGTAGGTCATCCCTTCCAGCACGGGAGGCGGTGATTCGGATTGCATTTCGGAAACGCCCAGTGACCGTCGAAGTTCGTCCTTGACAATGTCAAGGACCCAGTACACCTGAGATGTGCGACGATGCTAACATTTTGCGCAGTTCTGCGCGCACAAGGGCCGGGATGGTCTGTTTGAGGTAAACCGAGCCCAGCACTTGTATTGCGCACTTAGGCGTGAGCGCTGGGTGGGTTTATTGCCTCGTGCGCATTTCCAGAGCTTTCTTAATCGTTGTTGCCTCTGCCAAGAACTCGGCTATGGCCTTCGGTGGGTCGTGAATCATTCCGACGAAGATATCTCGGTTCACGCCTCGCATCCAGAAGCGGACTTTTTTTCTACTCGGACATTTCTGGGTCAGCGCCCCGAAAAAGATGGGTGATCTCTTCCGTGATGATGGCGATGGTCTCATTGGGTAGTTGCCCTCGTGTTTCCAGCAGAGTTTCGACCCTTTCTTTTCGGACAACGCTCGTGAAGGTCCTCAGGAAATTACTTGGGAACAGTTTGCACTTCGTAAAGGCGGACTACTGGTTCTCGAACCAAGTCCTCGTGGCATCTTCCAAGGAGAATTATATATGGCGTAGGTTTTCCTCAGAGGTCCTGTTGTTGAAGGTTGAGATCCTTTCGAAGGTTTCGAGCCAGGTTTCCGTATCATCCGACGAAGCTCCTTGGAAGGCAGGTGGCTCTCTGGGTTCTTGAAGCACTATGGCGGACACTGGGGCTGCCACTCTGATTGTTGACCTGGCCGTGGTCTTCCTGGTTGTATCGGGCAGAAGTCTGTGCTACGGGGGCAGCCCTTGCAGCCTGCGGCTTGCTCACTGGTCTTGGACGATTGTACTGTTTTCGAGGTTCAGGGTTCGTTGGCGGCTTTTATTCGGTACATGAACGCACTATCACCTCAGCCAGAAGTCACGTAGTAGCGACGGTGAAGAAGGCAGCAAAACAGTGATGTCCCTGGTCAATGCCGTCACTACTACATGACTGTATCAATCGGCAGTAACTCTGGATTCATATTTCCTCTCAGAATAGATGGTAGACATTATCTATTTGATAATTTTTCTGTACTTTTTCACGCTATGCAGCTTGCACATCACATTATTTCCTTAGATAAAACAATGCGGTCACGCTCTCTCCCTTTAGTGAGTTGTATGTCGCTTTTGTGCCGTTGATTCTTTGGTCGCGGATTACTCGCCTTGAGCGATTGGTAGAGACTTCAATATTTGTTTACCGGTTTTGTCAAAGCGAACCTGCAAGAAGGCTAGACCATTTCGTCTTTTAATACACATTAAACTCCCAAATGTTGCGGGTTCCATGGTTCTATAAAAGCAATCGTCCTTATCAATATGCGGAATTTCGCTATATGACCTGAGATATCTCCGCTTGATGAAATGTTCTACGACGACTGGTTGAACATTGCTATGCGGTGGTTCCAAGCGCAACGACTGCATCGCACCGATGCCGCGAACGGCACGAACTAGTGAACGTCATTTGATTGATATTGCATTACGAAGGCTGATGAAACGTTGCGTGCTCTTTAGGGCACAGCTCTTAGACCCCGGTTCCTACGTTGAGCGTCTGGGTGCCTCCGCGTCGACCCTCAGCGCAACCGATACGAGGTGGCGCCAGAGTATCACGCCATCATCTGTTCACCGATGGCATGCGGCGAGCGCGTCCACGATATCATATATGGAAACCAAGCGCTGCATGAGCGGTCTGTCTGCGGCGGCTGGTGTGAATCACGCCTACGCGTCACCCATGCGCTGCCTCTTGTGATCCGCTTATGAGCGAAAAAGTCGCGCCACACTTCGATCCGTTTTCAACGTGTCCCAGAAGACAGATTGTCCGCGCTAGCCAATATATCGCGAAATGAAAGATGCCCCCCAATCTCACACTATGGTATATCATAATCATCGGTGAATCTTTTCTCTTTTGCTTGTTTCCTTTGCGTGATTAGTTTTCATATAAGGTTTCCCGTTTAACTTTAGGGATCTGGTCAATACATTAAAAATTCAAATAGCACAGCGTTGTGTGCACGCTTTTTCGCTGAAAATCACCACTGGCAGTACGCCTTATAACTGGGATGTGTAAACATTCGAAATTTCGAATACGAATTGCGCACTCTTTCCTATTAGATTAGTATTCTCTTCGTTAGATTACTTTATGAAGTTCTGCAACATTTGTTCCTCCTGAATGCGCAAGAATAACAACAGTTTTCAACGTGTTAATCGAGTAAGACTGTTGAAAGTGGAGGCCCGGCTTTCAGGGTAGCTGGGGCCGTCGTGCAAGCTAACAGGGTTCTTAGATAATAAAAGGAATAGTATGACTAATGTACAATATTTTAAAGTGGTTGAATGAGCATGTCGCGCCTAGATTGCTTAAATATAGGCTGTCTTTATGCAGGCAAAACAATTTATCATTTAGTGAATGTCACGACGTTTGCGTTCCATATAAAAGAATGTGCGGTGCCGCAGTAATACATTCAACTCCTTGAATGGGCTCTGTGCTACTACGTTCACCTAGTTGCGCACCGTTTCTTACTTCTTTCATTAAATCTTCTTGGTAGCACGCCAGATACGATCACATTTCTTTTGTATCCGGCAATTACTGAAACGAAGCCCAATGCTTAAGGGCGTTATATATATGAACTCACGTGAAGAATTATTTTATTTCCAAACAGACCCAAAAAGCATATACGTTTTACATTATTTAGAAATTATAACAATTGGCTAGTCCATTCATATGGGGAAGCCGTTTTTCGCATATATTCGTATTCGATTCAATTGCTACTTTTTGGTTACTGGAACAACGCTACTGATCCAGTTCTGTTTAGATGCGCAAAATCAGCTCCGCACGCCATTGCGACCAGTATGTGAACATAGCTGCGCTGTTATCGCCCTATCTGGCTGGCAACTTGTAGCTCCTAGCACTATTAAACACATTTGCTGCACTGTACGCATGTCATTCAGCGTGTTGACAGACGTAAAGCTGATGGTAACTTGTAGGCGTAGTTTCTAGTATTTGGGTGAATTGGGCGCGTTACAGAAACTTAACAATTTTCCTCAATTACATGCCTTACCCACTGCAGAGATTCAAAGAAGCGTCGCAAGAGGCCTACTTAGTGTATGATATTCAAAAACGGTCCGAACAGAGTATGCACTTCAAGAACAGGCTTCAGGGAAGAAAACGCATAATGAATGGGGATGTAACAAGAAGTTTCCGCTCGCAACGCATAGTTGAAAGTCCTGAATGTCTCTACGCGGCAGGTAAATATCTCAGTTCCCCCAAAACATCCGAAGAGACAAAAGACGTACACCGCAGAATCTTAGGCAGATCAGAATACATGGAGAGTTGTTCTTAGTATGACAGATGGGCAAAGTTGGTAGCGTTAAAATTAACTAGCTGCACTGTGGTCACATGCTGAAATTTCGTGAACTGCTTTCCTAAAATATTTCGAGCTATTGAGGAAGCACTAACGCCGAGCGAGACGTATCACTGCGTAACAACAACTGCCACAGTTACTAAGCTCAGCCTACTGTAACCCCACCAAAGGTGATATACAACAGGTAACGGAAGGAGAGAGCCGGAAACGCGTTCTAAAGCGCACACACATGGCGCTGCGTTGTCCTGTTTATATACATATAAATTACCTTTTTTGTTTTTCTTTATTCGGAAGCTTGGCCTTAGGCGCAATCCCAAGCACGCCAAAAGTAAACGAACAAATCTGACTCGTGAGAAAAACGTAGAAGTGAACGATGATATGGCCCAACCGAACTTGAACGACGTACGACGTACCCGACGTAAGTCCTGGGTACGAACGACGTACCCAGGACTTAGGGGAAGTCCTGGGTACGTCCAAAATAGGTGTGCCACTGTCGGAATTAGAATTATTGTGTCACAAAACTGACACAGTGCATCGTAAGGACCATGGTACTGTCGTGGTCAGAGAGTGGTCACAGAGGGGATGAGCGAGACCCCGACCCCCCCAGCCTACGTAACGTTATTTAACCAGAGAGGGCTGACCCACACAGGGGTGTAAGAACTCGTGTGGTACGTCGGAGGTTTTCTTTTTCCTGGATCAGTAGAGTGCTGGCGTCTTCAGGAAAATGCGGAAGTGGGTACGTTTAATCTCTAGATGAGTTGCCACATCGGCTTCAAGGCGACCTGGAGGTGTTGCTGGAAGCACCCACTGGACGCACATCACAATATTTGTAGCTGCAGCAAGAGAGTGAATGCTATCTGAGGGCAGAGTGGATCAAGATATCGTACGTATGTCGTGGATGACTTGAGTGAAGTCCATGCGAATAATGAGCTGAGAATATCGAGCAGCTTGAACAGAATGGACCAACGCGGCCAAGCAGTCTCGTATGGGGGCAAGCTTGGCAAGATAGACCGCGGTGCAGAATGAGCAACATATGGGCACGTCTGGCCTGCCTCTGGTATCAATGGACAACCAAGAGCCGTGCGAATCATGGTGTCATTAACACTGGCCTCAGTGTATGCTACGAGATTCGAATTGTCTTTATTATCGTCGACGCAACTTAGGTAGGGATCTTGAGCATTCGCCTAGCGAAAAACCGGGCTATGCAGACGACCAAGAGGCATATTGCCATTTAATTGTACCCTGTTCGACTTAGCTGCGTGAGGTGTTGTAGAAGCTTAATTCTCTATTTCATGCTCCATGTACAGGATCAATGCAGCTACCGAACAGGACATTTATGGTTTAACGACGCGCGCGCATCGATCTTGTTGCACCATTTCGTCGATAATGGTGTGTTGGAACTTGGTCAGTAGGGTTCAAAGCGAATTGAGACGGGGTGGTGCTGTTACGGCCCGCATGGCTTTGTGATTAATTACCTCAAGGCAAGCCCATTCTTTCTTGGTGAGGTGGTAAAACTGGACGCTGTAGACGAGTCGTGATTGCAGTACAGAACGGACAATAAGGCCAGCGATGGTGGTGCTCGCGTATCGTTTCTTTGGCCTGTTGCTTTCAATACTTGACTCATGGTGCCCCAGATCCGGAGGAATTCGTTTCAAGGCCGAGCACACAGAGAATAGAAGCGTCCTACAGTGGCTGCTGATTCAGAGTAAGCTGAAGAGGCCAGAGTACCAGTAGACGGCGTGCATATACGTCGACTTGTAATGGGAAATTTCAAGCCCTACCTGAGCACAGCAGTTGTACGTTCCGTTTAGGCCTCTGGAAGCGCTTGTTCTTGGCGGCAGATTTCAGAAATAACTGGCCAAACACTGATGTCACCTGCATACATCATGCATTGTGCGTTAGGTATCTCCGCTAACTTCCCAGCTAGTGGAAGGAGGGAGATCTTGAAAGGGACTCGTCCGAGCACAGACCCTTGTTGGACACCCTGATGTGCGAATAATTGACCTGCTGCTTGGAAGGCCAGGCGAAAGGAGAAGATGCGAGTGTGCAGGAAGGCTTTGACGAACGTGCAAGATGGCTATGAAACTAAAGCCAATGGAGAATTCCAGCAATAGCTTCGTGATTCGCATAGTCATACGCTTGTAGAGTGTCCATCGCCAGAATGGTGCGAATTATTCGGGAGCGGCTTCCGATGAGAACCTCAAACAAAAGGTACGCAAGTCCATCCTTAGTGCTCAGGTGAGGATGGAACCCGATTTGACCAGGATGATACCAGGAGGGCCGCTCCGAGCCACCATACAATGCGTGTCGAGAGCATACGCTTCATCGGCTTGCCTTACTTTAGGTTAGTACTATGGGACGCATATGAGCGATATTGTCTGTGGGCTTTCCGGGAGTGGGAATCGGGGCAATTTCTGCATGCCGCCAAGAACAAGGAATGACTCTTGTAGCCCCAGCTTCACTTATGGCCACAGACAGCGCATCCTGAACCTTGCCTACCGTGTTTTTTTCAAGTTCACACGGTATGGCACCCGGTGCGGGTGCATTGAATGGCTCCGACAGGGGCGCTATAGCGTAAAACTATTCCAAACTTTTCTATTCCGATTCTGCCATCAGCCCTCCACGATTGGTCAAAAACTTTTTTCGACCACCCCCGCTTCACCTGCCTGTCACGCGACGTCACGAAAACCGCGATACCTCCCCATCTGATATGATATGTACACACTGATTATACATCATTTGACAGAAACAAGAAAAACAGTTGATTCTGATTCGAACCCTTTTTGCCATTAGCGCTCAGCTATTGGTAAAACGTTTTCGGGCTGCACCCACTTCGCCGGCCTGTCACATGACGTCACAAAACCGCAAGAACTCACCGCGTCAAAGTGACGTGTAGGCGATAAAGATGCATTCATATGCCGAACAAAACTGAATTTTATTCGGAATAGCCGCAGGCGGCCCCGTTCCGAAAGGAATAAAAGATGGCTGCCGCCAATCGCTCAGAGGCTGGCTACTCGCACCTGCCGGAGAGCATGGGTGTATTTGCGTATAATAAACCTTCTAGCATGGCCGTGTAACGTTTTCGAGCACTTTCGGCACGTTTACCCCTTTATTCTGCCAACTCTTCTTTGCTGAGGGTCCATTTTAGCGTCATTCTTGAGCTTCCATTGCATGCCGCCGCAATTTTCGACCAGCCACCGCAAGCTATGTAAGGGAAAGCTGGCCAATCGTAACGCCGGCACCACCCTCTTCATCCGGTTATCGACTTTCAGTGCAGTGTCTCGGCCCCATCGAATTCCTCTCCGCTTGAGCGTTCTCCTCGCCTCTTGTCAGCCAATTAGACACAACAAGCCGCTCAGTGTAGGCAATGTTATTCGTTTTTCAAGCAAACAAAAGTAACCTCCTACGAACGAGGAGAGCGTTTGATTGGTCTGGTCAGACAACCCTGCGGGTGACCGCCCGGTGCTTTCTCTCGTGGTTACGCAAATATGACGTAAGGAGGTTGGAATAGAAACATATTAGAATAGTTTTACTTTATAGGGCCCAGGTCTGTTGCCTCTAAAGAATTCATCATATTGAAGGCAGCTTGTACATCCTGGATGTCGACGAGTGTAGGCGGGTGCCTGCGTCCGCGGCAAGGCCGTTTTGAAGAAAGGAGGTGGTGCTGTGTCCAAAGCACAAAAAAAGTGATGTGGCGGATAGTTTCGTCGAATACTGCTTCTCTCAGCCCACATGCTAACAGGGCGCAGGCTGCGGATTCTGTAGTGCGCTCACCGCGTTCCATTACCCAGAAGGTGCGCCAAATAGAGGCACTAGACGATGAAGCACGAAGACAAGAACACCAGCCCATCCGGCGGCCACGTTCTAAGCGGTGTTCATGGCTCCGAGCTGCTAACTGAAGTAAGGTATTGGGACTCTAAACAAATGCCATTTGATGCATGTCCACGTTCTGATTAAGCTTCTGCTTGGCGGCGCGATGCCCAAAAGTGCCAAAGTCACAAATCTGGAGCCGTTCGCGATTCATCAACGCACGACGCACGTGTTGCTGCAACTAGTGCCGAACTGAGGGATCAGGACGGATCCTAGGTGCAGTTGCATACAGGGCTTTCTGATACCATCCTGTATCGATACTAGTCCGCCACTCAACATAGTGGGTGAAGGCAGCCTGTTCCTTCCGAAAATAAGCCTAGTCGGATCGGATGACGTTCGTTATACCAGGGGTCGGGTTCACGTGACCACGAGACGTCCATCCTTCCTAGCCACCAATTCCGGTGAGTGTGGCGGCGCGCGAGGGAGGTCACGCCGACGGGCAGGCAGTGACACATTATTAGGAAGCGTGAAAAGAGCGTCCACAAATGTGTCGACAACACACGCACTATGTGCTCTGGAAATGGTGTAGCGCCATGCTGTATGGGGCGCGTTAATATCTCCTGGTACCATAATGGGCAACCAGAATATCTCTGTCGTAGGTGCGGCATCTAGCCGAGACGCAAACGAGCCGCAAGACCACTGTGGGGGTGGGAATAGTACCAAACAATGATAACATCCGTGCTTTGGAGACGGAGCAATACGGCCATGACTTCTTGCCATGAAGTGCACAAACCTTGAACTATTACCACGGGTGTGATGAAGAGAGGACCGTACATAAGCTACAGCCCTTCCTGGAGGAACTTCATTCATAGCACTTTTACGGTTGTCACAAGTACTGAAATGGGAGGCAGCTCATTGGATTCTCAAAGCAGTGGAGTGTGAACACGCAGTTTTCCATATCTGAGACGCTGGCGCAGCTCTATGACTTTCCCAGCTATGCCGTGGCCGTTCCACTATAAACTGCCTTCTGGCGCACTTGAAGACGTAGCAGCCATTACAGGCTAAAATTGGCCACTAGAACCGTGCTGAGATGCTACAGCTGTTGCGCAACGAAGCGCAAGAGTTCTTGAGGTGAAACAGGTTTCGACATAGATGCTGGGTTGTGACTTTATAATTGCTAGTAAGTACAGCGGTGCATCGTACTTCTGGAGGCACCGGACGTTTGTGCTCAAGCGCGAGTAAGAGCTGGCGTGCGAGAGAAAATGTGGAGGCTTTTGTTTCTTGAATATAAGACTCTGCATTGGTACTACGGAGGAGAACTTTCTTAGAACGTTTTGCGTACGTTTGTCCATAGGCGTGCTGGCATTGAGTAGTACGGTCGAGTTTACGCTCGGACGCTGGCTGCCGGTGCGGTGAAACAGGCCAAGCAGCGAGCACTGACGTCGCATTTGGCGACCGCTGGGTCGGTCGCCAGTGCTAGTGCTAGGTAAATCGTGCTGAATCAGAGCTTTCTCGCGCCTTATGTTTATGTACATTGAAATACCATCGCAGATCTTTCCATGGGAGCACAAGGGCCAGTAATATATTCCGGGCCCTATACACTGAAAACCTAGAAGGCAGAGTGCCTTAGCAACCGCGGTTGAACGCAAGTGGCTGAAAGGCCGGCGGAGACGCTCGACACCTGTACAACCGCTATGAGAATACGTTGTGCTCCCCTAACGCCTCTTACGCCAACCTAATCTAACATAGCGTTAACCTAACCAAATGTGGCCGAGACGCAAAGTCAATGGCAGCAGTGGCGTGAACAGCACTGGACCATCCGCATTGACTGACAGCAATATCTTTTTGCTGCAGGTCCGGTAATCAGTTAATTCTGATCATCCGTCTTCTATCTTCGTCCTGGGCCTACGTGCCACGTGCGGTCAAGTTTCGCCCTTCGGCCGCTACCCCGAGCAAAGCGCAGACCACAAGACGACACGTGCGGTCTGTTCCTAGCTGCTGGTTTGCTCACCCACCTCGTCCCTTCGTACTGAAAGGCTTCCGAATCCACCGCAGGTTGTGCTGTATACACAACGCCACATAAGTCATTAAGTTATATCTGTGCCGTGGTTTGCGCGCATGCATCGTTCATGCAATGTGTTTTATTTCGTTCTAATCGCAAATCAGTTTATTCTTGAAAAACCTTAAGAGCGACTGTACGAACCGGAATGTAAACTGGCCCTAAACGTGATTTAGGTCGCTCCTGCCAGCCAGCTGGTGACAAATTAAAGGAGGCATATGTTTATGGCCGATACGATAGGCGGAACTTTTGAAGCTTTGCCCAAAATCTATCGATATCTTGCTTATTACAGCCAATTACCTTGTGTTCGTATGTTCTCTAGCCCCTCAAGTATTGAGGTAACTCTGTATAAATATGTGTATTTGGCATTGGGAATGTTTTGTGCAATGTTTTTCGGAACGCACAGTGCTCAGGCACACTCATGTTTCGTTGACACAGTGCGCGCGGACTGTATGCGGGAGTGTATAATTCCTTTTTTTTTCCATGAAGCTGAACTATTGTCATAAATTTCAGCACGAATGCCAATAATTTTGTTTTAGCGCAAACTGAACATAATAGTAAAGCATACTTTTGCACTTAAGGAACGTCCTGCATACCTGAAGAACAATGAAATAATGCAAACACATATATCACGTGCGCCGGTGTGCTTAGCCAGCTGTAGAAAAAAAATACTTCAGAGCCAAGTTCTTCCCAATGTCTTCCCAATAGACCAATGTATTCCCAATAGGACGCGCGCGGCCGCTCTTAGTAGCGCCTTGCGCAGCCGCGGCCGGAGTAGAAAGGGAGACGCGCACTACCCTACCCTCCATTCCTCCTCCTTCCGCGTCCGTAAAGTCGGCTCGCCCCCTCCCGCCTGCCTCCGTTGCGCGCACAAGAAGACGCCATCCACCAGCCTCCTTTACTCAGCCTCGCATACTTTCCTTTGTATCTACAGCATACAGCGAGGGACCACTATGTTATCACACTTGGATATTGTACGGGACATCATGGAGACGGCGGAAATTCGCATGGATGCTCATATAATTGCTACGGCAATGAATTTTGGGACACTTTCGAGTGATAAGGTACTGAATCCGATTTGGCAGCGTGTATGAACTGCCGAGATCTATATAGATGAAAGCAGAATGAACTTGCTCATGCGTCCAGTGCATGGGTGCGGCTGCTGCGTAGTGGAACGAGATAACATGGTAGCACACGTTGCGTCAACGGGGTGCGATGTTCTAAGGACGATGACATCGTTCGCGCTAGTAATGGAAGCATAATGTGAAATAGAACTGAAAACGACGGAATTATGGTTCACGTACCCGATGAAGAAGGGAATAAAATCGGCCGTCTTAAGCGGTTTCCACTGGGTCATTATTAAAAGGATCAGCGAAGGTACAAGAAATATTTGTTTTCTGATGTTCTTAAGGGAACAAGCAGGCAAAATTAAGGTGTTCATTGATAATCAAGGGCGTCATATTTCTGGCATTGATGTTAGAACACAGGAGTCGCAACATGGCAATATAACTAAAAAGTAGATTTTACACAACGTTTGTTAAAACATATAAAATCAGAGAATGGTTCACTTGTGGTAGGGTCAACAGGGCCGTAAGTGTGTAGATAATAGTTTGACTAGACTAGCATTCTTTTAGGTGGTGAGGTGTACTTCCAAATGATTGTAATATTCTTTAATTTTTGCCATGTCGAGTTAGTGTCGCCATGCTCGATGTACCACTTGGCAAGCGCCAAGTGGCTAGATAGCGAAAAATCTGCCCTCCCCATCATAGATAAATTTTATTGTATGACTTCGCTCGCAGCGTTGCCCAGTCAAGTCAGTACAAGGTATCATTCGTCGTAACACGGGCCGCGTAAACAGCTACAGAAAATAGTCTCCAGTGAGATGCCAGATGGTTATTCTGGGTTTTCCCAGTCAAATCAGTACTAGGTATCATTTGACGTAACACGGGCTACGTAAACTGATATAGGCAATAGTCACAAGTGAGATGCCACATGGTTATTCTGGGGTTGCCCAGTCAATTCAGTACTAGGTATCATTCGTCGTAACACGGGCCACGTAAACTGCTATAGGCAATAGTCTCAAGTCAGATGCCGCATGGTTAATCTGGGCTCCTCCCAACAGTAGTTGCGGCAGCTCGGGCTTACAGATGTTTCTCGGCTTTACAAACTTAAAGTTTGTTGGATCACTTTAGCGGCTTTACGGATGCGAGAAAGCGTACCATGGTTTGCAAAAGACACCTTAACTCAAGGTGCTGCTGCTTGGCCTTGGGACCAACACACATCACCGCTGCCTCAGCGCACTTCACGCGCCACCACAATCACCTGGCACAATCGCCTGTCTACCAGCGCCGATCAGTTGCGTGGATTCATTGCTAGCTGAACATTTTAAAAGCGTCAACGCCAGTGATTCGGCTTCACTTAGAAACAGTGGTTACGGCAGCTCGGGAAGATGTGTGAGTGTCCTTATTAGCTTTATCGGCTGGGGACCATTTCCTTACATTCAATGTAGTTGGCGTTACGGTTGGCTTTAGTATACTATACTTTACTGTACTTTATAGCGGGCTTTACTATACAGTGTTTCTAACAAACTGTAACAATGCCTACGGAACCGCAGCTTGCTAAACCAGACGCTGAACTCGAAGCTTTGTCTCAGAAAAGATTTGATGAACTTGTAAGCAAGCTTGCAGAAAGATACCAAGCGAACTTAGAAGCCGCTGGTCATAACTTTACAGCGCCGAAGTCCGTGGCTCAAAGCTTCATCTCGGGCTTGAATGCGCTAAATAATCTCGTGGAAGAGCTCAGAACAGAAACCGCCACTCTCTTCACGGCTAACAAAGACAAAGGAAGCAAAACGAGGTGCTAACAAAGCATACGGTGGAGCTAGACCTGTTACTCGCGGTTGACAATGTTTAACTGAAGGGAATTCCGTGTATACAAGGAAAGAACTGTAATTCCATCGTGAAAGCGATAATTAAAGTGCAAATTGCGTGGTCAACGACTCTGACATTGAAATTGTTCATCGTGTACCGCGCAAGGCTGGCGACGATAAGAATATCCGTGCCAGGTTCGGCTCGCGCGAAAAGAAACATGAGTTCCTCTGCAAAGCGCGTGCGGTGCGGCTTAACACGACGGATCTCGCATTCACTCACCCTCGAAACAAGGCTCTCACTGAGCATGACCATTTGACCCCTGAAAGGAAGAGACTTTTCTCCGGGGCATTGGCTTTCTAAATAGACAACAAACGGCACCACTTGAAGAGTTGCAATTGTTAGCTAAAGGCGAGGCAAATCAGTTAAAGCCGGGCTTTCCGTATGTCGACGGCAGCCGATCTCAGGTTTATGCAATAGTTAACATGTCTTTTCCTCGCGGCACCCAAGAAAAAATGGTGTCATGGCTTCATCTCGCTATCTTCAAAAAATATTACGCATTTTTCGAGTTCCCTGTTTGTCAAGAATCCATTTCATTGCTCCAATCCTTAAAAAGCATTATGATGAGATGGAATCATATTTGTTTTCGCTCGGTGATCAGTTTTCCTTCATATGTCGGTCCGAAACGTGGCCATCATCGGCTCATAAAAATTTATTTTATTTCTCATCTTACATTTTGGAAGGCTGTCACAAGTTATGTGGAAATAATGGGGGTGTAGCCATATTGATCTGGTAAATCCTCCGGTCAGGAATGATCTAGCCATTTACGTTACGAACTGCGAATCCATTTTCGTAGGAGTGCTGAATTCATCTTCTCAACAAAAAAAGAAAGACGTTATTCTTCGTTGCATCTACCGTTCGCCAGCATCACCAGCTTCAGACATTTGCGTTGAACTTAGCACTTGCCTTAATACAATTGCGCTTGAAGATAAGAATGTTGTAGCCATAAACATAGATATTCTTCACGCCTGTGATGCATACTACACTATATATAGAACTGTTTTCAGGGATATTGACATGAGTCGCTTATAACACTGCCCACTCGATGCATTCCCGGATATTGTAGGAGCCTTATTTAGCCGCCGTGGTTGCTCAGTGGTTATGGTGTTGGGCTGCTAAGTACGACGTCGCGGGATTGAATCCCGGCCACGGCGGCCGCATTTCGATGGGGGCGAAATGCGAAAACACCTGTGTACTTAGATTGAGGTGCACGTTAAGGAACACCAGGGGGTCGAAATTTCCGGACTCCTCCACTACGGCGTGCCTCATAACCAGAAAGCGGTTTAGGCACGTATAACCCCATAATCTAACAGCCTTATTGACCACGTATTTTCAAATGTCACACACCTGATGCATGCGGTGTTCTTGAACGAAATATTATTAATCGTTATTCGATTTTTTTTCGCTTTCAGCATGACTCGCCGAATGTTATTCGCTGGTTTAAAAAAGCGATACTTAACAAAGTTCACTGACCAGATCGCTAAATATCATGGCCGTACAGAACAAATAGAACAGACGCTAATATCGCATTTGACGAGTTTTTAGTAGCAATCCAACGGTGTATCAGGCAGTCTTCTAGAGTAGCAAAGTTTACTGGAACTTCTCGGCTAATCACTACCCATTTTTTGCTGACTAACATGTTACTAAAATTTAAGCGCAGAAAGGAGAATTTGCATAAAAATTAAAAAAGCGTCCATTTACCACACCATTAAAATTACGGTACAACTTGTATTGCAACACATTTATTAATAATAGAAGCTGCAAGAAACTACGATGAATCTAGGAATCTTAATGCTAGTAACGACTTCAAACAGCAATGCTAGATAATAAAATTTGTTTTAGATAAGAATAACAACCAGGCGAGCATTAGCGAAAAAAAAATAATCCGGAGTTTTGCGCACGAATCGCTTAGATAACGCTAACACCTTCAATGAATTCAATCCGTTCGCACTAAAACATCCAATAATGTAGTCACAACTCACGGATCATTTCAACTTTCTCACAATATTTCTACCTTTTTCTTACAGGCCCAAATGAATTCCTAAATATAACAAGTCAACTATAAGTACCAAGTGCAGGTGATGAAATTCATTGCGCAAATGATAGCGCACCTTATATCTCGTCCTCTTTCACATATCATCACTCTCATATTAAGGACGGGAGCATTTCCAGAGCAGCTACAAAGCGCAAAAGTAATCCCGATAGTTAAAAACGGGGACAGAACCTGTCCTTATACGTATCTACTAATCTCCATACTGCCCTTTTTGAATAAGGTGATAGAAAAATGCATAGAAAAACGGTTAAATCAATATAAATCTAAATTACATATATTGTCGGCTAAACTATTTGGGTTAAGAGCGGGTTTCTCTGCTAACCTTGTACTCCTATCCTTTGATGACGAAATTAAAGAGGTAATCAAAAAAGGCAATTACGTTGGAGCTCTATTTACACCGATCGAACCAAAGCGCTTCACAACATAGGTCTCTGTATTCTGTTTGATTAACTTACCTCTATCGTATTGTTGCTACCACACTAAGCCTTTTGTAAAAGCCATTTATGAACAGGCAGCAAGCTGTTTCTGTTAATCCAACACTATCAAATTACTCGCCCATTCAGAGCGGCGCAGTTCAAGTGTCTATTCTCCAGCCGTTTTTATTTCCTACGCATAGCAAGGATCTGCCTAATGTTTTGACTCAAGCTGAACAATTCCTTTGTGCAGCTGACGCTGCTATGCTTGCTACTGACCGGTCTCTTGTTTCCCTTACAACTGTGCTAAACCCTTATCTATATAACATAGTCGTATGGCGCCGGTTTAACTCCCTCTAAATTAACCCGTCTATACACGACATTCATTATCTTCTCTTCTGCACAAAAAAAGTATCTCATATACTCCGGCAGTAACCATTAAATGTTATTCCATTTGCACAGTTACTCAGTGTTCATTTATCGGCGTTACACTAGACTCAATTAAAGTACACAGGTCACCTCGCTAATTTACTGCATAAAAGAGCTCGTGGGATACGAATAAGGCCCAAATGCCACATTATTTTACTACCTAACATTACTAGCTCTTCCTTTGATTTTTATTCACAGTCATTTTACCTACTGCTCTGCGACATGGGGTAGTACATATTCTACACATATAACCCAATTACAACACATTCAAAATTATGCAATCAGGATTCTAACCTTAAGTCCATTTCGGTGCAGTGCCTCTTAACTTCTTCGCAATTACCAGTATACAATTGCTCAACTGTACAAATTTCATCTCGTAATTATTTTGTATCGATATCTTAATGAGCTCTTGCCATCCTACATATTTAGTGGAAGGAAACTTGTTAATGGTAATAAACTATATTTGCTTTCAATCATAATTTGCTTTCACCTTTAATTCTAACTAACTGCGGCTGACAAACGATCCCCTTCTCTAACATATCATTTTGGAATCGCGTCCCAACTCACATCAAACACATCACTTCGTTCTCATTAAAAAAAAAGTACTTTCTTTGTTATTAGATGGTTGTTCTTTTTTGTTCACGTTTCTCACAAACAGTTACGCACTAAATTCTGAGTTATGCTTGTTTAGCATACTAGAAGTCACTGATATTCTGTATGTCTTTTTCATTTCTTGAAGTGTCCTTTGCATAAAATCTATAGTATTCATATCTTGTTGTATTGTTATATATGAACCGTACTTCTATTATTCCTTTATATGTAGGCGCAGCATCGCAGAAATTCATTTACGTATATTTCTATTTATGGAATTGTATTTCTTGCGTTTTTTGCTTCTTCGGCTTTTGCTATATTGCACATTTCACGCGTATTACCTTGCTGTCAATATCATTGCTTTTATACAGTAAGAGCTTACAGCGTCGTGCTCTGGGGCTTCGTTCTTTGTCTCCTATGATGGACAACATTTTGCAACTGAATAAAAAAATATCTGATTCTGATCTCTGCTAAGAGCGCACACTGAGGGGAGTGCAGCCAATCCTGCAGAACTTTTCCTAAACCTAGGGATTCCGATCAGTGCTTGAAAAAGTCGGAAACTGAATAAAATCAAGGGAAAGTTTGAAGTTGCAAATCAACATTCGAAACCTCGAACTCTGTAGTTGCTGCTGACGTTTCGACGGTCGACGTCGAGATCTTTTCGGCTATGTCCACTTAATCGTTCAATATCGCGAAAAGTTTGATAGAAAACTTCCGCGCCTAAAATGATACCGAAGGTGCCTTGTTTTATCTTTTGGTGATGCTTTAGCTCGGGCCCCAAAAAGTACTGTTGACAGCACTAGTTCTATTGCCACCTCATTACACTTACACTTAAGCCCAGAAAAACTGTATGCTGCAAAGTTTCGCTTATACGAAATAAATTTCGCTGTTGTTTAATCTTAGAGAACATCCACCAAGAAGCTAAACGACCTTGTTTCGCAGAAATCTAGGAAGCGTTGAAGAAAATCTTGTTCTGAATGTGGGTAAGACGGGCTCTGAAGCTGGGCTGCCCTGCTTTAAGGCAACGGCAGGAGTTTCTTGACCTCTACTAAAAACAATAGCGCAGGAAAATGGTGTAGTGTAGTTCGCGGGACAAGTTACACAATATGAAGCACGAGCTCACGCATCTACCCAATAATAATAATAATAATAATAATAATAATAATAATAATAATAATAATAAAAATAATAATAATAATAATAATAATAATAATAATAATAGCAAGTTTATTTGACCATCAGGTCATACATGATGATGCAGGGGGACCGAAGTAAAAGCTGTTCAACAGCTTGACAGAGCAACGACCCCCCTTTTTCGGCAGTAGCATAGAAAGTGATATAAAAAAAAGATACACATTAAGAAACACTGCTCACGGCGGTCACATTGCACTACAGAACAATTTATAAACATGTTACAAAATGACTGCATATGGCACATAGGTTTGTTTTTTAAAATGTATTAAGCCATAGACACATGACAAAGGAAATGAAGGATTCTAATAGTTTATACAATGCAATGACATGGCAGAGGCACTTTAACAGTAAAACACAGAATAACATCGAGTAACACCCTAATTGTGCAAAGTGATTGGGCTGTCGTTGCATAAATAAATAGCCAAGAATAACCATTATGTCATCGCTGTGTGCTGTAGCAGACCGAAATACAGATATGTTTTCTTAATGTGCCGTGCGGCTGAGACTCAAACCACAGGAAATATTTAAGTGTGGCGCGTCTTCTTCGTCTGCCGTGGCCTTCACGAATCTCGTGAGCTAGTTCGAAGAGAGGCACGAAAGTAAAGGAAGAGGAATGGGCGGCGGATGGATCCGCAGTTTGGCCTCATTGAACCACTGCAGTAAAGTCGGAAAGTTTTTAACTGGGTGTAGTAGCCCGCAGTTACGGAGGACCTGGCGCACATTAAGGGTTGCAAGTGATCAAGGGGGACCACACACACCGGCAGCACCGTCCGTGCCACCTCTGATACCGAGTTTTGACCTTGCACGAGTATTACAGTAGCTACAGCTATGATCCTACCGCAGTTGTGGATCGCCGATCCAGCACTATAGTTCATTCAAGCTAACAAATCCCGCATGCGTTGCATGGCGTCGGAATTCAGCATGAACGATCTGATCCTTGAGGCGCTGCCACCACGGGCAATGATCTATGTACGCAAGATTCATACAGCCTCTGGGCGAAACTCCGTACACAACAATCAAGGGGACTCTCCTTCACTGCCCTGTGTGGCCTGCACGAGTCCAGCAGCTATTGAGTACCAAGGAGCTCGTTGACTAACTTCCAACCCAGTTTCTCCATCACCTTCAGCACCTGCTCGAAGACACGGCAGATTCTCTCGACGTGGCCGCAATCCGTGATTTGTTCCTGCTGCGTCTTCTGCTAAACGTACGATTGACTCTTGTCTCAGCTCATAAGAGTTCGTTCCCGGAACATGCATGACGGCCGACGACATGATGGACTGCGCAAGCAGTCATGAACACTGCTCGTAGATCGCATGGGTCCGAGGTGGATTACCTAAAGATAAAATTTGAAAATCTCGCATCTCAAGTATGCGCCAAGAACTTCGTGGCACTCGTATCACTAACAGCTCATTATGTCGACTTCATCAGCCGCTCACGCCGTCTCCCACATGCTGGTCGTTCTCGCAAGCTTCACGCAATTTTTCACTGCAGAACCTGTGCTACTACAAACGCCATTTTGCTGCTGCTGCTCGTCGATGTACTTCCCCCTATTCATAGCACACAGGCAACTCTGCAGCCTATGGTCAGCAACAGTGGCGCACGATCACGGGAATTCCGTAAGCGACAGTTTCTACATCACCGACCGTATCACAGCTTTGCGTTTGTTTGTTGACCCGGGTGCAGAAATGAGCATTATCCCTTCATCTCAACCTCATTGCCATCGCCACGAAAAGTCAGCCCGCTTCAGGCTATCAATTCTTCAGCCATCGCAAACGACGGTAAGTGTCTCAACACTGCCTTCGGCGTAAAAACATGGTTTCAGTGGCTATTCTGAATAGCAAACATCCGCTAAGAAATCTTAAGAGCAGATTTCTTGACAGTTCCACGTTCTCGTGTACCAGAACTGCTATCGCCTGGTTGGTAGCATCACCTTTATAATTGTCAATAGTCTCTGTGAGCCACTAGGCGTTTAGGCCCAACTTCCGTCAAACCGTCTGCCTCTACGTATACTGCTTCCTCGCTGAGTTTTTAGAGATCATTACACAGGCACCGACTGGCAAGCCTCCCAAATACGCCGGGACGCATTGTATTGTCAGCACACGACGCGTGCGCAATGCCACTTCCGCAGACTCCTTCCTGATAACGTCGTTCTTACTTGCAACGAGTTCAAAAAAATATTCATCGTTCATCAAGCTTGTGTTCGTCGGTGCTCTACATGATGCCCAAAGGAAAAGGGTTGGTGGCCTTGTTGTGACTGTCGCACGCTCAATGCGGCCGCTGTCCCTGAACGCTAAATTTCACCCAACATTACGGACTACACACTCTCTATAGGTGGGACCATGACCTATCCCAAAATAGGATTTCACGGAGGCTTACTACCAGATCCCTGCTGAACGAATTAATGTTGCCAAAAATTATATCACTGCCCTGGTTCGTCTCCAAGTTTTGTTGTTTGCCATTTGGTTCGTGCAAGTGATCCACAGGTTCGGGTGTTTTATGGATGAAGTCATGAGGACTTCATCGTTTTGCTTCGCTTACATTGATGATCTCCTCATCGCTAGTGTTATGAGATCTACCAGGCTCTCATCGGCAGCATGACAAGAGGGCCAGAGGTTTGGACTGAATCATGTCCTGACAGTGACGGCGCAAGAGGTAGCCAAATCATAATGTGTTTCCTTCTTAATGAGGACCATGCATCATGACGTTAAGGCGCTGAATTATAAAGGCGTCAATCCTTTTGCATCCACCTGAGTATGAGGTTGCAGCTCTGCTACATTGGGAGCGTGCAGTGTATCCGAGAGCGTTGCCAGCAAGAGTGAGAGAGAGCACTGAACAGTGGCGGTGCGTTCCGACATGCTCGCAGCTCAGCGGTGAAGCGTCACCGGGGAATCCTTTGGGACTGCGGGCCGCTGCGCGTTCACAACACTACTAAGTATGCTGAGACGCACAAAGCACATTTCCGTCATTTCCGTGTGCTCGTCTGCGCGATTATGATCGTGATCATCATCAATGCTCATAACTATCAATCTGGGATTTCGAAGACAGATATCCTAGAACATCGCATAACCAAGACAGGCAGCACTCCGCAGCGTGACGAACTCTAGGCCGCCATCGACTATCCACTTCCAATCTCCATACGCAGCCTGGGTCGTTTTCTAGGCCTTGACAATGTTTATTGCCTTTTCGGCCCCCTTTCCCCCATGCCGCGCGGGCCGCTTACTTCTTTTTTTTGTTTTTACTTGTACGCGGGGTGTTTTTTTTTTTGATCGCGCGCGTGCTACGGCGCATCACACGCCAGCTCGCAAGCAAAGCACGCTACGCAGTGCATTGGCATTGCTTGCGAGCGGGCGCGTGGTGCATCGTGGGCTATGCGTTGGCACGCACGCAGTCTTGCCCACACTTACACCAGCACGTGCCGGGACATAAAAAAATTCCACTTCCAACACAACACTGTATCTCATCGATTTGTCCTGCAGGCCACGGCCAGCCTAGGTCTGGAAGCAAGGTTTCAGGCTTTTCTTAGATCATTCCTCATGAACAGAACAGCCACCATCAGGATTGCACAACTCAAGTGAGATGAGTTCGCGCTAGGGGCCAGAGGCACTCCCCAAGGAGCAGTCATCTCCCCCTTACTGTTCAACATAGTCATGAAGGGCTTGTCAGAAAGGCTCAAATCCCTTCCTAATATAAGCCACTCGCTATACGCAGACGACATTACGATTTGGTGCCCCGGAGGATCACTTGCAGAGGTAGAGCACTCGCTACAATCAGCCCTAGACGCAACGGAGTCCTACCTGGAAGACACAGGCCTCCAACTATCACCAAACAAATCTGAATTGTTACTTTACAGGCCAGCCAGGCAAGGTGTTCGGGGGCTCACCCCCCTAAACCAACTTCCGATATCCCTCTTTGCGATAAACGGGCAGCCCATTCCTCAAGTCGAATATATCCGAATCCTAGGATTACTAATTGACGCGCGTGGATGTAACGCCAAAACGCTCACGTGCATCACGGCGAAAACCGAGAGCATGCTAAGACTAGTTGCTAGAGTATCCGGACGAAAGAAGGGACTAAGTGAAGGCAACCTCCTCAGGATCCATCACGCTTTCCTAATGAGCCACATCACCTATGTAGCCTCGGCCCTTAAATGGACCAAAACCGAAAAGAATAAGCTGAACATTCTCATGCGCAAGAGCATAAAAAAGGTACTGGGGTTACCAGTAAGCACTTGCTCGGACAGGTTAAACAAACTCGGTATGCACAACGACATCGATGAAGTGATCGAAGCGCAGGTCACCGCTCAGGTAGTCAGGCTCTCGTCAACCAGGGCAGGGAGACGCATCCTAGATGAGGCCGGCATGGCTCCAAGAATGCTCAATGAACGGAAAATCACCTTTTCCAGGGAGGCACGGGCCACCTTTGTGGTCAGCCCATTCCCTCGGAATATGCACCCGCAATACAATGTAGGGAGACGAAAAGCCCGAGCACGGGCGATTTTACAGAAGGCCAGTGAGAATCAGGATTCGACTGTCTTTGTCGACGCGGCTCAGTACGGCAACTCTAGCACGTTCGCTTTGGCAATCATTGACGGCAAAGGGGAATTACGCTCCTCGGCGTCGGTTAGGTTTCCTTCAAGTGGAGTCGCGGAACAGGATGTCATAGCCCTGGCCATGACCGACCCCTCGCGCACCAACGTTTTCACCGACTCACGAGCGGCCATCAAAGCTTTCGAATCGGGTAACCTAGCCCTCGAGGCTGCCTCCATTCTGGAAAAGAGAACAAACCCTGGCACTCACTTCATCTCTTGGTTTCCCGCCCATATGGGTGCGGACGTTCATCAGAACATACCTAACCTCAACGAGCTTGCCCATGACCGTGCGCGAGATCTAACACACCGCGGCGGCATGGAGGCCATATGGGGAAAGGATGAAATGCAGCAGAACGATCCGCTCCTTACTTTTCACGAGATAACATCTCACTATCGGCTTAGCAGAAGGGCCTATCCTCTTCCTCACCCGAAGTTAGACAGGTCTCAGACAGTTTTACTTAGAATGCTCCAGACGGGCTCATTCCCTTCGCTGGGCTTTTTCAGCCGTATCTACAGAGACGTGCATTCGAGCTGTCCGGCCTGTAATGAGATCTATTGTTCCTTAGCGCACATGCTCTGGCAATGCCCCGCGTTACCTAACGGCCCTCTCTCCAGCGAAGCCGACTGGGAAGAGGCACTCCGGAGCCCATCGCTCCAGACACAACTAGAGGCAATCCAGAGGGCCCGAGAAAGGGCGGAACATCATGGCGTTCCTGCCCCGACTTGAACGCGGCCAGCGGCTTCCGCGGATCGCCGATAGGGGCCTGCGCTGAAGCTCCTCAGGATCAAATAAAGTTCATTGTCTGTCTGTCTGTCCAACACAACAGATCTTTGGTCTCGCTTTATTGACTTCGCTTCCGAAAACAAAGATTTTTCTTATAATGTTTGGTGATACACGCTCAAACAATGAGCAAAAATGAAAGGTGCATGACAAATAAAAGAGTACTAAACACAAAAGTTCGCAGACGGTGAAATAACAAAAAAGCGCTAAAAAATGCGAACGCCGTTTAATGTAGACAGGCATATTAAAAAAAACGATTTTTAAATAACGTGCTCAAGACCGAAATGTAGACGAGTTTTTGAAATATGCACTAAGATATTGCACAGACCTGGACGACGTGCATGACATAGTCATGAGAACTATCTCAATGGAAAACTCACTGGTAATGACAAAAAGAATGACACGCAAAATACCTACAACTACAACAAAATGCTAAAATTGTTTGATTGACAGCCATAACAAAAATGGAGCTAACTTTTAAACATGCACGAAAGTATATGAGATGCGTGACATGTTCATTACTACTGAACAAAATGAAAAAGACATGGCAGAACAAAATAACATTGTACTAAAAACTGAAATACACATTATCACATTATATTGCAATTGGCCGCAATTTGAGTAACGGTGGCAAGCGGGAACAGAACGTAGTCGGCTGTTGCAGCAGCACATAAAAAACATTCCTAGAAAGGCCTATTTCCCAATCAAAGACCAGGTAAAATAAGTCAACAACACGACTTTTTTTTCGGCCCGAATGCAATGCTTAGGAATAAAATTACGTTACTTAACGCACTAAGTCGTACCTACTGGGCACTCCTTTGTATAATAAACATGAACTGCAAAAATGTACATGTAGGACACATGCATTGCTCATGCTTTCCAGAAGCAAAAAAAAAGCGTATCATGCCTGCACATGAATGTTCGTGCGGCTTTCACTTCGGCGATTACTGAGATAATACACAAACAGGAACAGTAATTTTTCAGCTATTAGTACGTTTGTAGAACGTGGAACACAGAAAAAGCATTGAGGGCGGAATGAAAATCTGGGAAAGTAACTGAACTTGCAGAATGAGACTTGGCACAGAAAAACACAAGTCATAGACCAGGTGACAATGAGGAGGAACATATATTTGTCAGCTTTCTCTACCACGCACTACTATGTGTCAAGACGGGTCTTCCCCCTCTCGCACCCCACCTTATGTAGGGCGCGGGCGGTTACCCTTCGACTTTTAAAAGCCCGTGCGTACCCTAACTTCGCTGTTTTTCATGCCATATACCGCGAAAGATATCCCAGCGCGGACTGCCCTGCCTGTGGACTAAGGGCAACATTGGACCATGTGTTGTGGGAGTGTGAAGCCATCGGCTCCTCCTTTGGCGAGGATAGGTGGGCTGCGCTCTTGGGCAGCCCCGAACTCAATAACCAAATCCTGGCCGTCCAGAGTGCCCGCGATCGGGCCGTCAAGCTCGGCTTGGCGGTCCCTACGTGGGACTAGCCCGGTGGCGCGGGGTCTCCCCTGCGTCTTCTCTGGACCGAAATAAAGTTACTTCACTCAGTCACTCACTGCACGATGCACGAGCGCTACGAGTCGTGAAACGGGTGAAACATTGCGGAGCGCACACAAGTACCGAGGACCACGACACTGATGAAACTACCCACGCCTGTCAACACACAGCAGCGCATGCTTCCCGATAACAGCAGACAACGCAACATGAAACGTCATGCAGCGGGCTAAGCTGGCGCCGGGCAGGCGGGGCCGCACGGCGCGAGCGCGCACACAGTCGAAGGTGAGGGAGTTGCGAGGGAGTGACGAGGGATGGCGAGGGAAAAGGAGTTGGGGGAAGGGCTCGGCCTACTGGATCGGCGCGAGTGCGCGCGACGATGTACGAGGCCATGCTTGGGAAACGGATTTTCGGCTTCGCCCTCCTAATAGGTAGCGCCAATTACCTCTTCCACCGAAGCCTGTGAGTTTCCCACCGCGGATGCCATTTCAGACTGCTGCGGCAACGCTCGCACATGCGCGAGAGTATAAAATCAGGTGCAGCTGCGCAATGCACGGCGACATGAAATTTCAATTACAGTTGCCCTCTTGCGAATAAGTTACGCCGCGTTACTGGTCATGGTGACCACCGACAGATTCCTGTCTTCAGGGCTCTTAGGACGAGCCAACGCGCTGCTGTTCTTTACGGAGATTGTATTTTTCACCGCTGTGTGTGTGATTTCACTACGCTGTCAATTTTCCATAGGCGGTGAGGAGGCCTCGGAGTGCCCTGGTATCCACTCGTAACACTATGCCATGAGGAGACGCCTGAACGCGCTGTCATTCATGGTTAAATACACAGTTTAATACGTCTGCTGTGGCGCTGGAGAGGTGCCACGCTAACAAGCCGCTCTCCACGATACCCCACACATGTCGGACTGGGCAAAAAAAAAGCAAAATAAGCTCTAAACCTATACCAGCGGAAATCACAATATGATAAGAAGGCATGGCCTAGTACGAGGCTCCGGGTTAAATCTCGCTACCATGGGACTTTAGGTGCGCTTCATTGAAGTGCACTAACGCATTTGCGATTTGACCTAATTGCAATGCGGCTGCAGCTGTCTGTTCAGGGCGCAAGGTATACAATGGGCTGTATAATGCAGTAAAAGACCATCAATCCGAACAAGTGGACTGAGTGCCACTACATTGACAGCGTTTCTTACGCTGACGGCACATATCTACCACTAGAAAGGACCCTTTTGGCAATGATGGAGCTTTATATAAAGCAATTATACAGATACATTTCTCACAGAACAACCAGGCTATATAATATCTCTGCCTTGCTTGGTTTGGAAACATGTAAGAACATATTTATATTGCAAGAACTGAAAGTTAACGTGGCATAAATGGACAATCACCTTGATCTCCTTGGGAGAGCTGGCGTCGATAAAAGCTGCCTGAACGACGCTGTTGCCCTGGATGAACAGGAATAAGTAGAATTATTAGGGCGTACCGCAACAATGCGGGATCGTTAGCTGTCGAAGAGCGCAGTAGGCGACCAAGGGCAAAAAACAACCTCACCGATTTGCTTATCGTTGCCTATGTTGCAGCGGATCCGTTCATGAACGCCAACGAAATTCGCGATGAGCTTCGGCTAAGTGTCTCGTCGAGCACACTCCGGCGGCAACTGCGAGAAGCAGCGCTGCAGAGCTGCGCGGCTGCTCAGAAGCCTCATCTGACCGAGAACCAGAGGCAGCTAATGCTTGAGTTCACGCACTTTGTGGAAGATGGACGGTGGATGAAGGGCACCAAGTGGTTTTCAGCGATGAGTCCACCTTCTCATCGAGATTGGATCAGTAACGTCTTGTTCGGCGCCCTATGAGATGCAGGTGAGAGTTTACAGCACTTTTGAATTATTCACAGTAAAACAAAATTACCTTAGAATAACGTCATGCGTCAGCTCAGCACCGTCTGTATCAAAATTTCCCAAGAATGAGAATACGCATATTACAAATGCCAGCGCTTGTCTCATTCCCATGCCAGAGTTATATTTCTTTTCACACACGGCAAAAAAATTTGTGATCAACCTAGCGCAGATTCACAAGTTGGCTAGATTAACCACCATGATTCGCAGAGTTCAAGTGCGCTCATTTCAGACCGAGGACCCACTTTCTTTCAGTGAAATTTCTCCATATACGCGCAACGTTAGTGCCACACAATGCGTACATTTTGATGCTGCACAATTTTGGTACATAGAATTGCAGTTTAAGCCAAGCAGCGTTACTTTTTTTTGTCATACGGAAATGCAATATACATATATATGTCATCATCATCATCATCAGCCTAGTTACGCCCACTGCAGGGCAAAGGCCTCTCCCATACTTCTCCAACTACCCCGGTCATGTACTAATTGTGGCCATGTTGTCCCTGCAAACGTCATAATGTCGTCCGCCCACCTAACTTTCTGCCGCCCCCTGCTACGCTTCCCTTCCCTTGGAATCCAGTCCGTAACCCTTAATGACCATCGGTTATCTCCCCTCCTCATTACATGTCCGGCCCATGTCCATTTCTTTTTCTTTATTTCAACTAAGATGTCATTTACCCGCGTTTGTTGCCTCACCCAATCCCTTAACGTTACACCGATCATTCTTCTTTCCATAGCTCGTTGCGTCGTCCTCAATTTCAGCAGAACCCTTTTCGTAAGCCTCCAGGTTTCTGCTCCATATGTGAGTACTGGTAATACACAGCTGTTATACACTTTCCTTTTGAGGGATAGTGGCAACCTGCCGTTCATGATTTGAGATTGCCTGCCAAACGCACCCCAGCCCATTCTTATTCTTCTGGTTATTTCAGTCTCATGATCCGGATCCGTGGTCACTACCTGCCCTAAGTAGATGTATTCCCTTACCACTTCCACTGCCTCGCTACCTATCATAAACTGCTGTTCTCTTCCGAGACTGTTAAACATTACTTTAGTTTTCTGCAGATTAATTTTCAGACCCACCCTTCTGCTTTGCCTCTCCAGGTCAGTGAGCATGCATTGCAATTGGTCTCCTGAGTTACTAAGCAAGGCAATATCATCAGCGAATCGCAAGTTGCTAAGCTATTCTCCATCAACTTTTATCCCCATTTCTTCCCACTCCAGGGGCGCTATAACGTAAAACTATTCCAAACTTTTCTATTCCAATTGTGCTATCAGCCCTCCGCGATTGGTCGAAAACTTTTTTCGACCACCCCCCCATTTCACCTGTCTGTCACGCGACGTTACAAAAACGGCAATACCTCCCCATATGATATGATGTGTGCACACTGATTATGCATGATTTGACAGAAAAAAGAAAAACAGTTATTTCTGATTCGACCCCTTTTCGCCATTAGCCCTCGGCTATTGGTAAAAAGTTTTCGGGCTGCATCCACTTCACCTGCCTGTCACGCGACGTCACAAAACCGCACGAACTCACCGCGTCAAAGTGACGTGTACGCGATAAAGACGCATTAATATGCCGAACAAAACTGAATTTTTTTCGGAATAGCCGCAGGCTGCCCCGTTCCGAAAGGAATAAAAGATAGCTACTGCCGATCGCTGAGACGCTGGCTACTCGCACCTGCCGGAGAGCATGGGTGTATTTGCGTAAGATAAAACTTCTTGCGTGACCGTGTAACGTTTTTAAGCACTTTCGACACGTTTACTACCTCATTCTGCCAACTCTTCTTTGCTGAGGGTCAATTTTAGCGTCATTCATAAGCTTCCGTTGCATGCCGCCGCGATTTTCGACCAGCCACCACAAGCTAAGTAAGGGAAAGCCGACCAACCGCAGACGTCGGCACCACCCTCTTCATCCGCTTATCGGTTTTCAGTGCACTTGCTCTGCCCTAGTGAATCCCTCTCCACTTGAACGTTCTCCTCGCCTCTTGTCAGCCAATTAGATACAACAAGCCGCTCAGTGTAGGCAATGTTATTCGTTTTTCAAGGAAACAAAAGGGACCTCCTATGAACGAGGAGAGCGTTTGATTGGTCTCTTTAGACAACCCTATGGGTGACCGCCCGGTGCTTGCGTCGGTGGTTACGCAAATTTGACGTCAGGAAATTGGAATAGAAACATATTGGAATAGTTTTACGTTATAGGGCCCCAGGTCTCTGAATACCTCCTGTAAACATGCGGTGAATAGCATTGGAGAGATCGTATCTCCCTGTCTGACGCCTTTCTTTATTGGGATTTTGTTGCTTTCTTTGTGGAGGGCTACGGTGGCTGTCGAGCCGCTATAGATATCTTCCAGTATTTTTACGTATGGCTCATCTACACCCTGATTCCGTAATGCCTCCATGACTGCTGATGTTTCGACTGAATCAAACGCTTTCTCGTAATCAATGAAAGCTATATATAAGGGTTGGTTATATTCTGCACATTTTTCTATCACCTGATTGATAGTGTGAATATGGTCTATTGTTGAGGAGCCTTTACGGAATCCTGCCTGGTCCTTTGGTTGACAGAAGTCTAAGGTGTTCCTGATTCTATTTGCGATTACCTTAGTAAATACTTTGTAGGCGACGGACAGTAAGCTGATTGGTCTATAATTTTTCAAGTCTTTGGCGTCCCCTTTCTTATGGATTAGAATTATGTTAGCGTTCTTCCAAGATTCCGGTACGCTCGAGGTTATGAGGCATTGCGTATACAGGGTGGCCAGTTTCTCTAGAACAATCTGACCACCATCCTTCAAGAAATCTGCTGTTACCTGATCCTCCCCAGCTGCCTTCCCCCTTTGCATAGCTCCTAAGGCTTTCTTTACTTCTTCTGGCTTTACCTGCGGGATTTCGAATTCCTCTAGGCTATTTTCGCGTCCACGATCGTCGTTGGTGCCACTGGCACTGTATAAATATCTGTAGAACTCCTCAGCCACTTGAACTATCTCATCCATATTAGTAACGATATTGCCGGCTTTGTCTCTCAACGCACACATCTGATTCTTGCCTATTCCTAGTTTCTTCTTCACTGTTTTTAGGCTTCCTCCGTTCCTGAGAGCCTGTTCAATTCTATCCATATTATAGTTCCTGATGTCCGCTGTCTTACGCTTGTTGATTAACTTAGAAAGTTCTGCCAGTTCTATTCTAGCTGTAGGGTTAGAGGCTTTCATACATTGGCGTTTCTTAATCAGATCTTTTGTCTCCTGCGATAGCTTACTGGTTTCTTGTCTAACGGCTTTACCACCGACTTCTAATGCGCACTCCTTAATGATGCCCATGAGATTGTCGATCATTGCTTCAACACTAAGGCCGTCTTCCTGAGTTAAAGCCGGATACCTGTTCTGTAGCTTGATGCGGAATTCCTCTAGTTTTCCTCTTCCCGCTAAATCATTGATTATATATATATATATATATATATATATATATATATATATATATATATATATATATATATATATATATATATATATATATATATATAGTGAAGTAGACGCGCGTATGAAGCGGTTTATTGACGTTTCGGCCGGGGTCCGGCATTCTGATGAAGGCCGGACCCCGGCCGAAACATCAATAAACCGCTTCATACGCGCGTCTACTTCACTGTGAATATTTACCCGGACCCAGAACTGCTTTTTTTCTGGTATATATATATGTACATCAACAGGCCAACATTTTTTATTGCTTTTATGCATTTCTTTTAGTATTTCTCCTGTTGTTAGCTCTAATCATCGGGTGCGTGCAAGTATAACTTGTGTAATGAAATCGCCTACACCTCATTACGTAGTGTTTACCGTAGAGCATGTGCCCGTGTCAAAAGAGCATGTTGTTTACCACTGAGCTCACACTCCAGGTAAATGAAACTCTTCTGCAAACCCAAGTTAGTTACCTGGTCTCTTGAATTGCGTTTAACGAGAGTTTGCTGTAAACATTAGGCTGTAGCGTCCCCAGAACCTGTGTACGCAGCACGCAAGCGCATTGCGTAAGGAAATATTCACCGCAGCGCCTGTAGATACACCTGTAATATGCGTAACGATGTCGACAATTGTAAGTAATATTCGCATTGATCCGGCCCGCTCATTTGGGTGTTGCCTAGCATTGTAAAAAAGTATTCAGTAAATATAGTCGGTTGAAGTTCAATCCAAGTCAAACCTCTGTTCCGGACGTCGTTTTACCAAGTTTAAATCGTAGGCAATCCGTTCATGAAGGTGTTTTATATTCAATAGTGCAAACTTTGTGTTCTGTATGTGTGCAAGCTCGATGATTAGTAAAATCAGCACGCTTGCTGTACGGTCTGGCTTATTTTTCTACTTTATCTTCTGTAGAGAGAGCGTTATGGTGATAATAATCCGTGAAATGCTGAAAGTGTAACAATTGAGCAAAGATCCCGTCGGCTCCGAACTCAACCGAATCGAACATGTTTGGGGTATCGTGGAGAGCCGCCTGTTAGCGTGTCACCTCTCCAGCGCCACAGCAGACGCATTATGCTACGGACATAGCAATGAATGGCAGTGCGTTCAGGCGTATCCTCGTGGCATCGCGTTACGAGTGGATACCAGGGCACCTCCGAGGTGTCGTCGCCGTCTATGGAAAAATGACAGCGGAGTGAAATCACGCATACAGTGGGGAATATTACCATCTCAGAAAAAAACAGCAGCACGTTAGCTCGTCCTTAGTGTCCGCAAGACCGCAATATGTCGGTGGTCACAACGTCCAGTAACGCAGCATAACTTATTCGCAAGTGGGCAACTGTAATCGGAACTTCATGGCAGCGTGCGCCGCACAGCTTAGTATAATAGAAAATATATAATATTTTATATTATCGCGCATATGCCAGGGTTGCAGCAGCTTTCTGCAGTGACGCCCTCACGTGCATTTCTTTTTCAAGCCTTATTAAAGGTTTTGCAAAATATAAAGGCAGTGAAAAGTAATGAGCTTCCTTTCAGTTATCATAAAGTGTTTGTTTCCTTATTTAGTTTTTTCCTCTTGAGTAGTTACTCATGGCAGGTTTCTTTTGCATTGCCACCACCTATGAGACTACTGCAGCCTCTCTGACTTTCCGCTTGACGTGTTTTGTTGCTGTGTAGCCCACCCTACAGCCGCATACTTGCTGGTAAGCTTCCTAGCTATTTTCCACCACTGCGAATCAATGTTTTTCCTGTACAGATACCTCAACACTCTCCCAGCCCATTTATTTACTTTCTTCTATACTCCTCAGTCGTTCTTCATACTCAATTTTACTGTGAGCTTCCCTCACTTCAAAACTAGTCCAGCCAATGTCACCCTGCACAGCTTCATTTGTAGTCTTCCCGTGAGCGCCCAACACCAGGCGTCCCACTGACCTTTGGTTGCCATCGAGTCCTGATTGTACCCCTGATTTAGAGCACACAACCGCATTTCCAAAAGTAATGCCTGGAACCATTACAACTTTCCACATACGTCGGAGCACCTCTAACCTATTTTGTCCCCATAGCACTCTGTGCTTCATTTTGACTGCATTTCTCCACCCCATTATGTGGCCGAGGTGAGTGCCATCTGGAGGTATTGCCAGGCGTCCGGAGTACCGCTCCGTAGCTTCAAGATAATCGCGCCACGGCGCGCGCAAATGGCCGACGCCGTGGCTGGCCTGTTAGCATAGCGGGGCGTGGCATTTGGCGAGGAATTTCGGGAGCCGCCCTACGTTTCTGTGTAGGCGCGAGCGAGAGATGGTGCGTGAGAGAAAATTTGGAGCATTTTGCTCCTTCAATATATGACTATTGCTACGCACAACACAGGAGAAGTTTCTTTGCTCGTGTTGTATGCGTTTGTCCCCTAGCGGCGCTCACCATTGCGGAGTGGGGTCCAATTTGTTCACGCTGCTACGCTGGCTACCGGCGCGGTGAAGAAGTGGAAAGGACGCCCAATTCGGTGATACCTCTGTGTTTCTCGTGCCTGTGGCGCTGTTGCTGAGTCAGTCATGCCGGATTAAGCCTTTCTCGCCGGTTACAGCGCTCTACTTTCAAAAAAACATGACTGATTTTTTCGGGGGAGCAGTAGTGGCTGTAGTAGAGCGCGTACTTGCCAGGGTGGTGCAGTATCTCCGCTCTTTGCAAACTTTTCGTTTGCTGCTGTCCGCGACTTTTGAGGATCGTTTTTGAGTGGCCCCTTTGAGTGAAATAAACGCACAGCGCCTTAGAAACCGCAGCTTAACGCCATAGCCTGATGTCAAGCCGTGCTGATTATTGGCTTTGTGCCTCGGTTGCGTTAGCTTCGGTTTAGCTTTGCTTAAGGTTAGGTTAGGTTAGGTTACGATGCCGTAAAAGGCATTAGGGTAGCGCGACGCGTGTTCTCAAGGCGATTGCAGTGGCTTCGAGCGTCACCGGTGGCCTTTCAACCCCTCGCGTTCAACCAAGGTTGCTCAGGCACTCTGTATTTCAGATTTCCAATATATGTGGCCCACGCTCTACCGCAGTTTTTACTGCTCACAAGAAAATATCTGTGCTGTTATTTTCAAGGTACATCGCCGTAAGGCGTGAGAAAGGTATGATCTGGCACGGCTGACTCATTACAGGCGCCGTAGGTGTGCGACTGTCTGTCCGACATAGCGTGGCATAGCCGAGACACAGCGGTCGCCAAACGGGACGTCCACTGTGCACTGCTTCACCTGTTTTACCGTGCCGGTAGCTAGCGTCGGAGCGTAAACAAATTCGACCTCACTCCGCAATGCCGACATGTTCATGGACAAACGCACACAACACGCACTAAGAAACGTGTCCTTCATTGCGCTTAGTCATATATTCAAGGAGCAAGAGTCCCCACATTTTCTATCTGGCACCCGCTCTTACTTGCGCATGCGCAGAAACCTCCAGCGCCTCCGGAAGAGCGACGCCCTCCTGCACTTACTAGCAATTGTAAAGTGGCGACCGGTCTATGATTAGTAGAAATGCTGGACAGGGGTTTCTTTCAGCTTTCCCGAAACGGTATTATGTTTTCGGTTACAGTAATCTTACAGTCCGACGTTATCATGTCTTTAGGTTGTGTGCAAGTCCTACCTTGCGATTTCTTTAAGTATTTTAGCTTAAGAAATTCAATTAGCTGAGCAGGTTCCACGCGCCACAGGGAAGGCCTGGGTATGAGCGGTTCCAATATCTTTTTGCCGAAACGACGTCCTCCGCTGGAGGCCAGACACCGACGCGAGACGCCAATGCTGGATCTTCTGCGACACGGGGCCCCTAACGCAATCGCATTCAAATATTGCCTTCATGCTTAAATCATGCATTCAGCCCGAGTGGGCACTGCCATAGAGCCCAGCGGCCAAATTGACTGCAGCGCACCAAGCGTCGGAATAACGCTTCCGGTTTGTGTATTGTGAGAGCGCGTTTTGAACACTAGCTTGCATGCGTTAAGGCGACTGCGCTAATCAGCGTGGCATTTGTTCCTTGCTTTTTTTTTTTTGCTCGCGGAATCGTTCTGTTGCCTAATAAAAATGATTGCAAACGATCTTTAAAAGCCTCCATGTAAATTTCATAAAGTAGACGCAAGACGCCTTGTAAATGAGTACATGTTTATTTTGTTCCATATAAAAGCTTGTTCCGGGCTCTAGAACAACAGCGCAACAAACCAGGCTAAATGCGAAAGAGAAAGGTCGCCGAACAAGCGAACTTTACATGCGCAGTCGGCCTCGCTCGCTTCGGTGGCGTGTTTTGAGCATCAACCACGCATCCGGCGCGCCGCTATCTTGTTGCTAGGTAATTCAGGAAAAATAAGTCGCTAAGCGCAGTTTAATTTGTGCGCAAAACTTCTTAGTTTGAGGGGGAAGGAATAAAATGAATAAAACGTCTGTAATTTTATTTTGCATTCTTTTTTTCCGATGCTCGCTTCTGCAAACGAATGGGATGACCAGTAGGCATGAAGTGTTTCCTCCTGCCAGTTTTCATCGAGCGCCCCCGATGATGATGATGATGATGATAGCCTCATGTTATGGCTCATACCCACACTGGCGGATTGGCCGAGAATTGCGTGCTGAAATGTTCTCCTATTCTGTTTGAAGTGCCACTTATTCGATTATTTAAAAAATATATATATAGCGAAAACATACAAAAACAAATAAAATACAAGACAAAAGTTAAAAAGTTATTCGTTTTGTTGACGTCATGTAACTGCAAACGGCATCAAATACGTCCCTGTGGCTGACCTCTCTATTGGTATTTCTTTCTCTACGCTTAAGTCGAATGCCGTCTGTTTTTTCTTCCTTTTTTACAACGCGTTCCAGGAGTATCTTCAAAAAGAAACGTCCCAAATTTTCCATAAAGACACCCAAACGTTGCAGCTCTTGCTTGCACGTTTTCCGTCTACTGAGCGAAATGTACTTATCATCGCCGTTATTTAATTAAAAGTAAAGAGAGACGGCGTGCGCACTTCGATGCTGTCATTTATAAGGACCCTAATTCACAAGAATATTTACGGTAGATTTATCTGTAAGAGAAAATGCAAGCCCACATTGATGCTCGGCATATATTTAGCGGAATTCGCTAGCCAATTACAAGGGGTTCAAGGAACGATGATCTTTATAACTTCCGCCGCAAAAGCTTGCGCCATTTGCTGCAGTGCACCGGCGTTGTTTCCATCAGCATCGTCATTGCCGAATAATGACATGAAGAAGACGACGACAAGTTGTGCCGGTTGTGCAGGATTTTTTGTCCGCGTAGAAAAGCTTCTTTTTTCATGTTTTCCTGCGGCTATCAGGCAACATCTTGCAGCTCTTCAGTCAACTTCAGCTGAAGCAATGGGTGAGCATCGTTCCTTGTGTACTCAGGCGTGCGGTATTCAAAAATTATAGTTTTACCTTAGCCACTTTCATTACAGGTCACCAATGAGGCAGTCGATTGTAAAGAGAGCTGCAGATCAAGTTTCCAACTGTGTGGTTGAACGGAACTGTTGTGTGTAAACCGTAATGTAATGCTGATTGACCGCGACGAATACGGGCAAAAGTGCTCCTTTTTAAGAGTAAACACTTAGGTGCCTGCTTAATACATAGTCGGAAATCTTGTAATATTCGAGTCACACGCATGCCCGACGCACTTAGGTAAAGAAATGAGAGAACAGAGATTTCATTCATTAGAATGACAACAGCGAAATGCAGCGCCATACAATAAAATACCCTGCAGTAGATTATAACTGAAATTCATTTTGCAGATTGCACTTTCTTGGTGTGTAACTATGCAATGGGCAAACAAAGTAATCAGCGCAGGATAATGGGCTAACTGACAATCCTTTTAGTTCACTGTCTGAGAGGCGGCTCTACATACACTGTAGATCGTGGTTCTCTGCAGCACAAAGAAAAAAGGGGAATACCGAGAGACGCCAGACTGCAACAAGTAGCACTTCGCATTCACAGTGACATATGCATTTCATTTTATGACATTTCTACTGATTATACATTTTACTGACGTGCCTGTCACGTCATCGATTAATAATGTAGACTCAATTTATTCGGCGGGTCAACCCCGAGAAAGTGTCATATCAAAGTGGGCCTATCCCAGGGACTGTGCAATGCGTGGCGCCGTGGTTCGCGTCTCTGGGGTTTTACCATGTTGTGTGGATGCCACGCATTCGGTATGCTTCTGAACTATGTGCAGGCAATAATCGGTTAGAGCATTTAATAAACAGATCGAGAAAAGCTTTACTTCACATCACTTTGAATATTCACGCTGAATGCGCACATGAGTTTGTAGCAGGCTGCCTTCCTAATTGTTCTTACCCTTTATTCTGTCTATGATACTGCTACATGCATAATGCGTGTTTATTTTGGACGATGCGCGTGGGTGTGCAGACGAAGAAGATGAACTGCTTTTGGGGCTCTCAAGCTGTGGGCTGAACTGTCCAGTGCTGTACTTGTTTTTGAAAATATAGCGTAAATAAGTTTTACTCTTTAAATCCCCCTTCTCGTTACACTTTTTGGAGGCTGGCGTTCCCCGTGCTCACCACGGAGTTCCGCACCGCCCGTACCACGAAGGTTTCCACCATGGCCCCCGGTAACGACATATCATCTGCATGAATACCTGCGTCTCTAACAACAACGTGCGTTATGGTTACCTATACCCGCGATTCTGGCAAAGTCTGCTATCACGACAATGTTGACGTTGATGATTTTCCCAGCATGTATGAGCCTGTTAGCCAAAACAACCGCTGTGACCCTACCATAATGCTAGCAGTCTGGTTCCAGATACACGTAGGCAAGCTGCCTGGTTGGAATGGCTTGAAGCAGAAGCTGCACGACGTCTTTCTAACCCTAATTAATGGCCGCCAACTGGCTGCATCAAAAGAGCTTGCTGTCAGAGTGCAGTCTTCCACTGAAGAGTATGGTTCGTACATAGAAAACATGCTCGCTCTTTCTCGGAAAGTCAACAAAAAAATGGGCGAGGTTGACAAAGTAGGTCATGTCCTCAAAGGAATCGCTGACGATGCATTCAACTTGTTGATCTACAACATTGTTTTTACTATCCATGTCATTGCCAAGGAGTGCTCCGCTTCGAGCTGACCAAAAGCCGCCACGTTATTCCACATCTCTATGGTCTCCCTTACCTGCCTGCGACGTTATCCTGCGTCGACCTTACCACTACACCCCCCCTTAAACGAAAACATGACGCGTATCGTTCTCCGCGAGCTCGAGACTGGAAGTCCAGCCCCATGCTATTCACGCCCACTTGATCACACCATTGACCAATGAGCACCAGAGACCTGCCTTATCCAGGTCTGCAATAATTTGCCAACCTCAGTTTTCCTGCTACCTGCTCTGTCTTTCAACCTGACGCCAGGCCGGTGTCGACAGCTGTGCATCCCAGCGAGCTTAATTCTCCTCCCGGACTCCGCATCCCTAGTGAGGTGAGAACTCCGGGCGACTAGGCTATATGTTTCTGTGGTCACCGTATTGGCAATGTAGCTCTTTACGGCTGCACCTCTTGGACGTCTCCATACTGGAGCGACTTTTCCCCTTCTCCTCGTGTATAAGCCGATCCACGTCGGTCATCACCTCGCCATAGATCTCCTACGTCTTACGCTTCTGTCGGTGACTATCGTCCCATTCGCTTGCCGTCACCTCAGCGCCGTGGCTTGCCGTCACCTCAGCGCCGTGGCTTGCCGTCAGCCTAGCCACATCGCTGATTGTCGCCGGCCAATTTTGGGTGCTCAGGAATGTAAAACTGGACTTGGCAACTCCGGGTTATAGGGCGCAATAAATGCAGTTTTTTAGCAGTCCACAGGCTCGACGTAAATCTGCAAATGCCGGACCGAATGTTGACGGATGAAAACTATTGGACTCCATGAATGCGCCATCGATGCCATGGAAAGGATAGACGTATTTATGGGTGACTGTTCAAACTCCTATAATCAGCGTCGAAACGCCAGCCGCTGTCCTCTTTCACGAGAATGACAGGGGAGGCCCACGGGCTAAGGAAACTTTCGATGACATCTTTTGTACTTTGTCGATTTCATTCAGGACTATTCGATATTAATGATGGGATACGCGATATAGATCCGTATCCGTCGTAACCATTATCAATAATCGAACGTGCCTCCCAGTCTTCAATTTTGGCCTGACAAAGCTAATTCTAACCCAGGGCATATCGGTAGCCTCGCTGCGCGCTATACCAGACGAACTCGTCACAACGTTTTTCTCTAGACGTCGCATCAATTCTTCACCCCGTTCACTGGACACAATTTGCCTTGAGGCCACATTTACTTCCATGATTGCTACGGACCTAATATCTGAACAAGCAGCACCTTTTGTTTTTTCACCACGATATCGCCGACCTCAACAATCGAAAATTACGTCAGGCACCATTTTTAAGTATCACCCAAATACTGGTTACGCTAGTACGATTCATCGCCAGCCATATCGAGGTTCTGAATCAGAGCGTAAGGTCGTTGAATAGAAGTGAACAAGATGCTTGCCTTCGTCGAACCCTTGGGAATCGACCGTTGTGCTTTCTAACGTAGAAGATAGCACTTGGCGTTATCGCGTATATTATCGTGATCTAAACCGAATAACCAAAAAGAACATCTACTCCTTCCATTGCCTTGACGGCGCCCGCAGTTGCCTCCACGGTGCCAACTACTTTTCCTCGATGGACTTTCGGTTTGGTTACTGGCGAATTTCTGGGAATAAAAGGCCAAAGAGTAGACTGCGTTCGTCGCCTCGGACGGTCTGTATGAGTTACCAGCTATATCATTTGGTCTATGTAACGCACCAGCAATGTTCAAACGTATGATGACTCTTTGCAACAAGATTTCAAGGCTTCAAATGGTCAACATGCCTTTGCTAGCTAGACGACTTTATTGTATTTTCCCCTACAGTCCATACACAAACTGAACGCTTATCAGCTATATAGGTTTTCCTCAAGGCTGGGCTTAAACTGAATTCATCGGCGTGTCCCTTGGGTCGCCGGCAGATTAGTGCTGGGCCACATTGCCGAGGCTTCCAGTATTCTATCAGACCCTGAGAAAATTCGTGCTGTCACGTTTTTCCCATACCTCAGTCTGTCAAAGACGTGCGAAATTTGGTAGGACTAAGCTGCTAACTTTCGACTGTTCGTAACAGATTTCGCAGCGATTGCTCAACAACTTACTTATCATCTGAAGAAGGATGTATGTTTACGTGGTGTTCCCCTCGGACTGCTGCAATTTCGCACCTCACTACCATTCTCACCATGCCGCCTATACTGACCAGATGTGGCCTGTCCTCTTCTACAGAGTTACGTACCGATGCCAGTGGTCACGGGACAGGAGCCGTCGTAGCCGCTCACCAACGGGGACAAGATCGTGGCATCCATTACGCACGCCGCCTCCTTACAGCAGCGGAGCGCAACTATTCGATTACTGAGCGTGAATGCCCGGCGCTCGCCTGGGTTGTTTTCAAATTCCTCCAGTATTTGTACGACACGCAATTCTCTGTAACGATGAACCGTCACTCAAGGATCCTGTCGACCGGCTTGATCGCTGGGCTTTGTGGCTACAAGGATATCCTTATATCGTGGTGTGCTAGCCGGGCCGGCTGCATCAAGACGCATACTGATTATCACGCTATCCCGTAGACGAACCACTCACCGACCCTGACCCCTATGCCGGCGCTTGCTTTCTCTCTGTTTTTAAGCTGCTACTCGTTGCCGATGAGCAAAGCCGTGAAGCCACCTTGCGCGCCGTCATTGATGCTCCATCAAGATGATCCCTTCACCTGTTTGTTCTCCCAGATGGTGCATTATACCGCCACAATATACGCCCCGACGGTCGTGCCCTACTCTTTGTCATTCCGAAGCACCTCCGGACATCTGTTCTCCAAGAACTTTAGGATTTACCAATGCCAGGTCACCTTGGCGTCTCCCGCACCTACGACCGGACTAGCCGACGCTTCTATTAGCCAGGCTTTGCACGCTACGTCCTGAAATACAATGCGGCCTGTGAGAAGCTACGGCGCCGAAAAACATCATCGACGCTGCCTGGCGGGTGCCTTCAATCACTCAACGTCTCGTCGCAGCCTTTCTTTCGCGTTGGCTTGGATTTTCGTGGGCCTTTACCTCTACAACAACAAGTGACTAGTGAGTCGCTGTGACTAATGAGTCGCCATCACTAGAGCAATTCTAACAAGCTGTGCCACCGAAGGAGATTTTCTTCAACAACTTGATTTTACAACATGTATCTCCATGGCAACCGCTCACTGGCCATGGCTGATATTCTTTTAAAAAAATTATCGTCAAATCAACCAAGCGCAAGCTACGTCTTACGATCCACAAGCTTATGATCTCACGGAGCGCATGAATTGAACTCTGGCAGACATGCTTGAAATGTATGTCTCATCCGACCATGCAGATTGGGACCTTATGTGACTCTAGTCATATTTTCATACACTTCTTTGAGCCACAACACAGCGAGTTATTACCCGTTCTTTTCGTCGTTCGGCCGAGAACCTACATTGCCACTGGACTGCCGCAACAGAGACCGATCAACATCCGCTTGGTGCCATCACCAAGACAGCCCAAGAACGCGAAATTACCCACGCTCTCCTGCTGGCCGCCCTGGAGAACCAGTGACGTTCGTACGATTGTCGACCCAGAGCCGTGCACTTTTCGACATGACATTGGTACTGCAGTGGTCCCCGACCCGTCAAGTTGGCTGTTAGAAAAGCTCCTGTCTAGGTACACAGGCCCATACCAAGTGGTGCGGGTTGTTACCCCAGTTACGCACGAAATCGCCGCAGACAACGCCAGTGGCTCATGTGCCCCGGATTCCACTGAAGTTGTGCATGCCGAGCACCTCAAACCCTATTACTCGTTTGTTAACACCGATATTCAGACCCACCGCCCCGGCTCTTCTGCCACAGGGGATAATGCCACCTGCATGTTGCCTGTTCTTTCTTCTTTTTTGACGATGCGCACGGGCATCCCGGTGAAGAACTGCTTCTGGGTCTCGAGCTGTCGGCTGAACTGGCCAGCGTTGCAGTTGTTGGAAATATACAGTGCACATAACCGTCAATGTTTAATCCCTTATTCGCGTAACAACACGAATGCTTTTCTGCAGCGATCTCAACAAAATGATGTAGGCGTTTACAACGTGTTAGTTGGCTAGTCGGTTAGTTATGATGGAATATGGCAGCTCACTTTGAAACAGGGATGTGACACAATGAACAAACACGAGAGCTGTTGTCAAAATAGGAAGTCTCCGACACTCTGTTCCCAACAAAGCATCACATCAACGGTTAGCACGATGGTGTGCTCTTATCCAGTTGATTATAGCTTCCCTTAACATTCTTGTAACTTTAGCATTACACTCATAGGTATGTTTTCTTAGCATTTATACTCTATACTGCGCATCATGTTCCAGCTTTGGAGAGGTGTAGCTTAGAGAAACATTATTTTATCTTTACACGTGCACTGTACAGCACTTGTGCTGTACTAAATGTGAAAGATCTGAATGCCATGGGGCGCATTCATTAGGATAAAAAGCCAAAGTTGTCCAATATTTGGCTGTGTAGAGGGATGAATACTGTACAGAAGATTAGGTTTCGATATCTGCAAATATATTTGTATTCATGTACCGATATAGTTGACACAATTCAAAGACATAAAGAAGCTTCAATGGAATGATTTATTAACACGCTTGGGTTATTTATATCACGTAGCTGCTTGGAGCAGTGTACATGCACTTGTCCCTGCACGCTTAAGCCCCTTTAGAGGAAACCAAGGTAGTAAAATCACAGAACAATTGTGCATGTGAACTAAAGTTTTCTTGGTTAATATAAGGTATGTAATCGTCGATTTGGTGCATGGTCGTACAGAATCGTAGAAAAATAAATGTAGATTCTACGTATATTTTTAATCGTTGCGATGTGACGGTGTTGTGATGCGGGTAATTAAATGCTGTACAACTGCTAATCGTCGGTAATGCAGTTTTACAGGATACCACTTCCGGTCATGTCCGAAAAATAGGCAGCCATGCAGAAACCCTCACCATGCGACCAACGTGATCCACGCACCTACGGATTTAACTTCGTCTGCGATTGGTCGACTTATGCTATGCACTATCTCTAAAGCCGTTGCTGACCAAGCAGAAGTGACGAATCCCGTTACATGGGTGGGGGTGCTTCAGAGGATGCCCCACTGAAGACGAATAGTTATATGCAGGCAGTTTCACGCATGAGGTGTTTGGAGGAAAAGCCGCAGTCACAATCAGTAAAATCAAGGACGGTAAGCATTGAAAATATTGTTTTCAAAAGGCAGTAAAAAGGTTGCAACTGCTTCACTTGCTAGTGCTGTCTATGGGTCACTCACCTTACACTAATTTCTTAGTGTTTTTAGAGGCCTGTAATTGGCGTGGTTGTACAGGTACTTTATTTGGAAAGATTGAATGCGCTTTGCAGACAATCACAAGGAAGAAGACGGTACACGCGCCTGTCCCGTCTTCTTTCTTATGATCGTCTACAAACCGCAGCCGATCTTTCCAAATACAATGAACCAACTTGCCCAACAACGCATCCTGCTAATGTACAGGTACTGTATTCACTCCCGGTAAATCCAACGATATATTACTTCACTTATGGCAACAATAAGGCCTACATATTGTGCAACACTTTCTTTGTTTTGACAGCAATAATTATGCATGTTCGTATCATCGTTGCGGCCATTTCTGTAGCCATTGTGTGGCGATGGTATCAACGTGCGTGGATTGCCCACGAGATGACTCTTAGACGGCGCCCAGAAACGCACCTTGCGTTTGGTTGCAAAAGTGCCGATGCGAAGAGGAGGAATCACTACGCTCCACTCATTCGGTACTGCCCGAGCCATGAAAGGTTTTAGCTTTCGCTGTTGGCATGAATTTTGTGCACGTAGATTTAGGGTGCTTGCTGAGCAGCTGAACGCATAACAATATGTCGCGAATCCCCCGGTCGTAACGGTACGGACAGAAAACATGAACCTAAACCTATGTAATCCTTTCTTTGGGCGCTGATAACCATATTTACTTTCCGTCGTTCTCGTGCACAATGGATGTGCAACGGGGCAACGCCATTGACGGCAGTGCTGGCATTGCTCATCGTACAAACATTGTGACTCGCCTACTATCGGCCAGGACGCTCTACCTGTTGCGGAACAGCAGCTGACTGACTAGCATGCTGCGTCACGTCAGATCGCCTCCGCATATTGGTAGAACAACCTGCGAGGAGATTCGCCCAACAGAAAATCTTGCTAGTGGCTTCAGTGTGTTTCGCCTTCGGGAGAGACTGACGATTTCTTGATTAAGAACATTCTTTGCCACCTTTCTCGAACGCTCAAGTACAGTTTCTCTGTAAAATGCAAAACACACGTCTGATTGTCATGTGGAAAAGTTTCGTGCTGGCTATTTATTTGGTTTCTTAGACATGGCCGCATAAAATACAATATAAAGTGCCCGCGTAGTTCCACAGTTTTGTTATCTTGCCGTGGCAGTAGTTGTGCTCACGTATGATGATTTATAATTGCAAGAATTCATGACATAAGGGAGATTAAGGGATCCGAAAAAGCTAAATGTTCAACGAAGATTATAATCAGCTGGGAATGAGGCAAAAAATAAATGAGGAAAATTACTTGTTTGTTGCACTCTATGATAATGAAAGCAGGTTAAATTTAAAGCAAACCTTTTGATCCTACCTAAAGGGGGAGGGAAGTGAACGGGAATGAAGCGAAAAGGCCAGTGGACGGGTGATCGTGCAAACGTCGGTGGCGTCCATTAGGCCATCAGTTATCGTGGCATCGCTCGTTCAAAGAAGCACCAAAAGACAGGAAAAAAAGAAAACGCTGAACTGAGCTCATTCTTGTGACTTATTCGACCTCTTTCTAAAATGTACTTTCCAGATCGATCAGGAGGGACCAATGTAAGTAGACTGACTTTCTCTTGAGCATTTCTTGCTATCAGAAAACTTGTTGAACAAAATTTCTGGTTCACCGACCGACCGAGCGGATAACCTTGTTAGATAAAATATGAGATACAGTATAATATTTTTCGGTATTATGGATATTGTAAATTAGGAACGCATACTTTAATATAATATAATGTCCACAGTGTAGCCGGAACTTAGCGGTCTTGTTTCGTTAATATTTTACCATCACGTTGAGAGAAGGAGGCGGGATAAAGCGACGTCTAAGTATGCGATCGATTCAATTCTCAAGATAGTGCGAGGATTACCTCGAGAACCTAACACTTTTTCTAATACTAGATTTTCTTATAGCACAGTCAGCTGCGCTGGACAGGTATAGTAGTGCACGAACATAGTTGAAGGGTATTATTAGGTGGGAGAAAATATGCGAAGATTATTTAAGTAACCTTCAATAAAACAAAGAAACACGCGTGCGTTCTAAACCCAATAAGCCAAAATTTCGGTCTAAAGTATTCTATCAGGGTAGCAAACATTTTTGAGAAATGTGTGTTGTCTTAGAGATATTGGCTCATATGAATGCAGATGGGTTTCTTCCTGGCGACCTGGGTATGGAAGAAGTAAACGAACTCTTTCTCAGCAAAGTGAAAATCGCTCTGTTAAAACAAAAGCGCCACGTCTGCCGCCATTCGCAGGGTGCATCCAGTGGCAGTAAGATTATTTTATTCACTATTGACGTCATTCTTTAAGAGAATAAAGCAAGGATACGTCTGCTTGTTTAGTATGTTTAGTCCACGATAGCATAGTCGAGGACAGGACAACTCGGGGAACAATTAGCTCGCAGCTTCATCCTGGGGATAGACCATCTTAGCTGTATTTCCGTAAGAACCATAAGTTCACAATCGCCTCCAGGCATGTACCCAGGGGAGGGCCCGGGGTATATCCGCCCCCCCCCCCCCCCCAAATTTAGGCAGCATATCCCCATCTCCTCCCCGCCCATACCAGCTGTTCTCACGCACATTCCTACAGCGCCGACAAATCAATCTATTCGGCGGTCAACATTTTGCTACCTTTTACAGCGAGAGCTTGTTATGACTAAACTTCCATAGTGTTTTTTTTTCGCCGTCTGTCAGCAGAAAAAATCAACACGTGGGCCGATCCTGATGATAATGCCGAAAGGGTTCAAACTCAATGCAACATACCCCTGTGGGCTCGGGAATCTGTATCACGCCATTCGGAATATTCGGATTGGGCCCACATTTAAGGAGTGCTAACGCCTGCTTCACCTCTGCCGCGGGTGTGCTCGGAGGTGAAGCACTTTGCTTTCCACTTGAGAGCTTTGACTGTCGACAGGTCTCGCTGTGACTCCGTCTGCACAGAGTCGAATGGAATAGACAAAGGTGAACCAAAAAGATCATGGAACCATGTAAGAGCACTCCGAGCTCAAAAAAAAAATTGCAGAGAGTTATTAGGGATGAAGACGCTAACATCTTCAAAGAAGACGATGCACTGTAACACATCAGAGACGGTATTCGGGGTAACTTCGGCATGAAAGAAAGTGTAGTTCAGGCTCAAAGAGTTATAGCAACAACAGATAAGCCTGTGAGAAAAATTTGCCATAGAAAAATGTGCTCGAAAAATGCTGAACAAAATGCCCCTAATAACACGGCCGCAGGGACTGAATAGGTCCCCTTACCAGGCACGTAGCCAAGAGGGGGTCCGATGGCGCCCGTTACCCTATCCCCGCCCACGCCACCATTCCTCACACATAGCCCTAAAGCACCGCGAAACCAATCTTGAGACTTGACATCTATTTGGCGGTGAACATTTTGCTGCCTTTTTCACTCTTTTTGGATGGCGGTAGTTATCGGAATCTCCTGGGGTGTGTATGTTGTACAGTGACATCAGCCCTAACCAGACTGCTTTGCAAGCGCTGACGGCGCGTGCGTTTATCGTTTGTTAGCTTTCCCTTATTATGCAAAAAGGAAGTCAGGCGTTCGGCGTTCGTGATGTCCACTTCTCTACTCTTGTGTCCTGTGTGCACACCTCACTTCTTTTTTGCGCAATGAATCCTTACCAACTAGCTCAGCTTTCTCTCGTTCTAAGCTTTCCCTTGTTCTCCCTTTCCCCTTCCCCCTCTTGGTTTCGTATATATACGCTCCGAGGCGGAAGCAATAAATAGTCACGTTGCAACCATCGAACTTCGTGCTGTCGTATACAGTAAGACACGCCACGTGTGTCGTAACTATGTAACAGTGAACGCCAATTTTCTCATCGATTCGATGCGCGCGCGATCTACTCGAGATGCTTTCAGTTGTCACCCCCTATTCAACGGCCACACGCACTGCTGTTGCATCGCTAGTTCAGCCATCTTTGATTAGACTGATCCATAGACCAGGAAACGCATCCGGTTGGTAGTCAGCTGGTCTGTATGGCCGAGGAAGGATTTCTGGCCGGAGAAATGGCCAGTTGCGTCTAACTTTTTCTTTTGCTTCATCATTTCCTCGAGTAACGGCTCGTCGCGTGTCTGGCATTTCCTCGGAACTGCATAGCCACTGTTTGACTTAGATAAGGTGGAAAATATAACAGTGCGAAGCAGCGTCCATCATCAAACCCTGTAATAACCCTTAAACCCATGATCTGTCACTCATCTGGTTTTTCCCGAATTGTACAGCATTTTTCAGGAAAATTGGCAACTGGAAACAAGAATCGTAAGGAGTTGTGAAATGAAGCGATATACTAAGGGAGAGAGCAGAGGTAACAGCCAAATTGGAATGAAAACCGAAAATTAACAAATTTAGCCACTGTTTGTGAAAATATTTATGGATCAGCACCTGTTTACTTAAAAAGGAAGCAGAGAAAAGGGCGCCGGAGAATAATTCCATGCATATTGAATGACGCTTTTACAGTTATCAGTTGAGACGCCTGACGTAGCCACTTCTTTGCTGCGCTAAAGTGGGTTGCTGTCTTTCCCGGCGGAAGCAGTATGTCCAGAACCATAGCGTCCTGCGCTATACGCGGTTGTACTGGACTGGCGGCTGCGCATCGTTACGCAACTTCCCAGATAAAAATACGAGTTGGTTTTGGCACTTGGTAGAGCAGTAAACGAGGGTATAAAAGAACCGTAATTGCTTTGCAATGTTATACTTCTGTATAGTTCCTGCAGAGCTAGTTCATTATATGCTAACGGAATTTTTTTTTGCACTTTAGCTTGTTTACTTGTTCTTGGCAGCGTTCTTCCTGCGCTTCTTTCCTTCGCGATACTATTTGATGTTGTTCCTTGTTTGCCAAGTAAGGGATAGGTGTATCTCACAGGCGTACCTATGAGGTACACCTCATTTTATTTCTCGTTCGTGGATTTACTCGTCTTGATGGCGAATGGTGGGCATCATTCTCATTTGCACCAGTAAAGTACCCCGCCCATCATTTGCATAGATAAGCTGCCTATAAATGCTGCGTCCGTGCCTGCCCCAACGAGTTGAATGAGAACCCTTGGTCAAAAGAGCACGTCACTGCTAACTAATGCCATGAAAGAACGGACGAGAATGGGAAAAATTCCGGTGGGTAGCGTGAAAGCAAGATGAATGTTATCTGCAAAGGGAAAGGTGTTAAATATAAGACGGGTTCAAACAATCCACTTGCGTTAAGGTCGGTGATATGTAAAATGGTAATACACGCCATAATATTCCATCTGTTGAAGTCAGCGGAATTGAGGTACTAGGAGAATATTGACTTGGTTCAGGCGAGACAGAGGCGTTGAGTGTAATCTATTTGTACTAACTCAGTGCGTAGCGGTTTCTGTAGATCAGGATATACCTTTAGGGGTAGCATTTCTAGATATTAAAAAACGCCTACGACAACGTAGACAGGTAATTATCATGGAATATTCTCAAGCACGAAGGCATTCGTGATGATTTTGTGGAGCTGTTGAGGTATATCTAAAGGGTATGTTGGCGAAAACTTTCAAAAATGTTTTCAAAATTGCCTGTGGCAGATATATAGCACAATTCTATTACATGAGCTGGTCTAGTCGAAGAGGCCGATATTATTTGCACAACGAATTGAAATGAAAAATAGACTAATTAATAAAATCACTAGTTAAGTTTTTCACTGATTGCCCGATGGCACATATAGCAATCTACAAATTCTAGGAGGTAAGACTCAGACGCACATCCACTTGAACATAATTGTGTGGATGACGTTAATTACAATATATGCGACGTCAAATTTGCGGTGAAAATGCAATGTCGCTCGTCTCACTTTCTTCGCAAAACGTCGTTTTATGCATTGAAGCACGAAAAAAGTAGAATGCCAATGCATTTTCACGCAAGTTTGGGAATTATTCTCTCGAAACTGGTTTCATCCTCAGAATTCATGGCAAGTGGATTTGCCTTGCGAACTCCGCGGCTGTAATTGGTAATTTGAATATGTGCCATTATGTCATTAGTTTGAAACGCAATTAGTAATTTTTCGTAACTAGTCTATTTTGCATTCGAATCTTTTGTGCCAGCATTTGGTGCCAGCAAAGAATCATGTGTCGGCAGTTTTGAGTAGACTAGCTTGTGGACAATAACTATACCAGAGGTAGGTTAAAAATTGTGTTATAGTCTTCGCTTGGACACCCAGAATATAGAGACAGCCCTATACATATTGTATGGGAAGGCCGTAAATGTAATGAAGTGATTGAAATTCAGCAAGATCTGAAACAAGGATGTCCTCTTCTACATTCTTTCTCATGCTTCGTGTTAAGTGCATAGAGAGACCACTCGTAAACATTAACCTAAAGTTTCATTAATCCTGCATGTGTAATGAACAAATGGTGCAACAGAAGCTCCCCAGAATAATGTATTCTGACGACGTAGTCTTACTAGCGAATAGCGGACAGTGCAAGAACTACAGACCCTGGCGTACAACTATGCCAACGCAGTGACATATCTAGACCCTAAGTTCGAGAATAGGGGACATATCGGGAAATCGGGAATTATGATCTGTAATGAAAAGACGAGAAATTACGCGGTGTCAATTCAACTACAAGTCATTCTCATATTCAAGCTATATAAGTATATCGGTGTACATACAAACACAGCAAAGACTAACTCAAGCACCCTGTAAGATAACCAGAAAATAAAATGAAAGCATAATGTCACAGTACTGAAACAGAACACTTTGGGGCCGGAATAAATATGAGGCAGTGCGTGGAATCTGGAAAGGAGTGAGGGTGCCAGGGCCAACGTTCGCAAACGTCATTCTATGCTTAAACTGTGATATCTTCTAGGGAGCACTAAGGCGCATAAATCAGAACAAATGGGTGGCTAAAGTGCACAAGTATCTCTACATGGGAAGCGTGGGCAAACAATTGAGGAAGATGTCAGGAAAGTTTTCAAACAAGTACAAGGTGATTGAAAGTGAAAGTAGACAACAAGTTTTCATCAGAAAGAAACTAATAGAAACAGAGACAGCGAATTGGATGCTAAGAATGCAAACTAAGAGACCATGCAGATTTACAAGAATTAGAAGAAAGAAATGAATCAGAATACGTATAAGATAACACATAAAGGAGTGACTTCCTATTTGAAGTTCGGGCTGTCTGCCTTATAAGAAAAACATACCGGAGCAACTATTCACAAGATGAGGCATGTCTATGCTGCATCAAAATCCGAAGGCCGCTCAGCACATCCATAGGAATGGGAGGGAAGTCGCCCAGTACCACCCGTAGGTAATGTACACCTTCTATAAGTGGTTGGATTTAAAGTGGAGTGAAGCATCAAGCGGTCGCCAGTCTAGAAAAGCAAGAGTCTTCTAGATTATTGGTAGAAAAAAAAGCAGGTAAGAGATTGACAAGACCGGATCCGCTAGAGGCATGGTAGCGGTACGACGTTAATAGAGAAGGTTAAAGAAGAATATTAGGAGAAAATGGAGATGCATACAAATATGATAGACTGAAAAGCATGTACAGCATTTGTGATAAAATGAAGCAAGCTAAGTGACTGTTTGTTGTTGCGCCGTTCCAAAGGGGATGCCAGTAAATTGACACCACCACTATCATGATTACGGAAGAAATGCAATAAGTGCGACAGCTTAAATTTTCAGTGAAAACCTGTTTATTAGGAGGATTTGCTTCTCTTTGTGTCGGTAGTTTTGTTTGGTGCAATTTACGAGGAAACATGTCCAGGGTGGCAATCTTGATCCTGACACTCGCACAGTTGTGTTTTAACAACGAACTTCCGTGAAGATAAGCGGTCACTTATGTTTTATACCGCATTTGAATCACTACTGGCATAGTTTCTTAAATTTCACGCGATCGGCAAGTGGCAGTATACGTTGAGCGAACTTCTTCGCTTTCGAATAAGGGAACGTGTCAGATATTCCGTTCATTTCACTTATTGTGGCACATCGCAGGAGACACCTTCTCCGGCAGCCGCGGTTGCGCCCAGGTTACTCGGTCCAGCTGCGAACGAATCCCCGGCGCAGAGAGCAGCTGAAACTAGCCCGGAAGTGGACTCGTCTCCTTTGCCCTTTGCGCAACCTGGCCGTGTTGGCTCGCCCAATGAGCTCCGAGCACAGGAGGCGCCAGTGCGCATCGTAGGCCGCGTCAACATGCAAGTACTGCGCTGATCTACTCCTAAAGAGTGTGATTATTTCGGAAGACAGGTTCAGCATTGTCGGCAAAATTGTCACCTGACCATCAACTGACGTGCTGTTATTTTTCAGAGGTCGCAGTTTTAAGTCAGCATAGTCGACATTACCTTGTCACAATGAGCCACCGACAATGCTCTGTGGTTATAAAGCTTAATATATGTACCACCATTACTGATGCGTTTCCCTGTAAAGTAAGGTAATTACGAATCATCCCGATGCTTTCCTTGCGAAAGTATGCGGTACTTTGACGGCTAAGCTCTGTCCCGCTGCCGTGAGGGTAATATAAACTAGAATAAAAACAATAACACTTGACATTATTCAGGTGCCTCAAATACGAGAGCTCTGAACAAGTTTGCCCAGATGATTTGTACAAACTTCCAGATCAATATTGAATATCGCAATACCACACTTGCTTGTGAATGATGGTGACCGAAACTGCCCTATAGAAGTACTGGTCGCTTTCGACTTCCCTTAACAGGCCATCATTAAGTAGTCATTCCCGTATGTACGAAGGTTAGTAAACTTTAATGGTGTGTACCTAAGGGAGTACTCTGCTGATCACATGTAACAAAAGAAGGCACGCGACTAGAAAAGTGCGTGATTTCACATTGTGTACAGCGCGGCGCTTGTCTCATTTGTGAATTTCTCCGAAGTAAGTAGATTCGCACTATTATCTCAGTTTCTCGTTGTGGCGAGCCTTTTGTTGCCCTGAACAACACAATACTAGTGTGTGCCAAGCTTACAGGATCACGAAGCCATGTTTGCCGAAGTGTGGACACAGACACCGGTAGCACGCACTCCAACGCGTATTAGCGCGCGGGTGCTCCGATTAGAAAGGAGCCGACTAGCAACGTCGCAATCTCTCCGCAAGGCAAGCAATCGGCACTGGTGCGCTGCAATGAAACTTCAGCGTGTTTTGTCTGCACACAAGATAATTTCAAGCCACGAAACAGATTGCAACCAAAAACAGCCTAAAGCAGGCTGCAACAGTTACACTTGTCGGATGAAATCAATGGTGTATGCGAAGCACCTGCTGAAGCCGTATGATCTAGCGGGCTATTAGGATAAAAACAAATTATACAGCAACACCCCTGGAATTGTAAAAAGTATGCGAAAGCATAGCCCAAAATTTCAGTTGGCGCGCCCCCAATCTACCACCAACGCCTACATTTCAAGTTGGCTCACTCTCAAAATTAGGCTGGCCAATACCCAAATTTAGAGTTGGCCAATCCCCAAATGTGAATTTGGCCAACACCACAATATAAGTCTGCCCACCCACAAATGTAAGTCAGTCCGCACCCAAATTCAAGTTAGTCCATCCCCGAATGTAAGCTCACACATCCCCAAATTTAGGATCACTTACCCCCAAATTGCAAGTTCACCTATTCTCATATTTCAAGTTGACACACCCCAATAGCTCAAGTTGGCTCACGTTCATACTTTTAATTGGCAAGCACCCAAATTTCCAGTTAGTCCACGCTCTAATTGCAGATCGCCCACCCACAAATATCAGTTGGCCTACCTCCCCATTTCAAGCTCACCCACTCCCAAATTTTAGTTAGCCTACCCCTTCTATGAGCTTCCCCACGCGTTTTTTATGGAGCCCTATGTATCCCTGTGGATAATGACACGTGGTCTCGAGTACCTTTTGCGGTTGAGCGCTTTTCACCACCTAAAAATGTTATCGCTCCCCTCGGGACACGCCTTCATGTATCGGAAGTTTCTGGTATCTTATCTGTGGTTCTATCCGCTGTCTGTTGTCACCGAAACTTGTTTATTCTGATTGCATGTATGTTCGACCCGAATGGTGTGGAACTCTAAGAGACACGCGGGCACCAGCGAATGCTCTTCAACGTTCGATGGCTCATGTTTAAAAGCCGACGATCGCCGACCGAGTTCGCCGCTATTGCTGTGTTTTGTGCGTTCTTCTTTAGAGGGCAAAAGTTCGCCCAATAAGGTTAGTTTCGTTATTCAGACTTCTACCACTGTAATATTGTCACGTGGTAGTGAGGTATAAAGAACACAGTATCAATAAAGCTAAAGACGAAACTAACTTTTATTAAGCCAACCTATGCCCACAAAAACAAACTACACTCACAGGACGTCGACAGTGGCTAACACAGCCGGCGATCGTCAAAATCTCATGAGTGGGACAAGCGTGTCGGCTTTTGTACATCAGTCGTCGAATGTTCCAGATCGCTGGTACCCGCGTGTCTTCGAGACAGCTCTACCTTATTCGCGTCACGCATACGTAGAATCAGATTACGCAAACTTCGGTCACATACAGCGGATAGAACCATCGATAACATTCCAGAAACTTCCTATACATACAGGCGCGTCCTGCGCTGTGCGATTATATTTTTAGGCGGTGAAACGTGGTCACCCGATACAGATAAACAAGTACACGTGTCAGTATTATCGTCGCTTCTAGGTTACAATATTCTGTGCAAGCAACTGTATTGTATTGTAGCAACTGTAAGCAACTGTACTGTTTAAATCGTTCTCTATCTCTTATAAAACTACCAATCAACTACATTCACACTATCATAACGATTGAATATAATATTATGTTTTAATGATTAAACTTGTTATAACGATTAAATATGCTTTATATGTCAAAAGAAATTAGAAATCGATTGAAAAGGAAAATACAACGATAAAGAGGTATCTGTGTGCTCCAGACAGATCACAGAGTCTTTTACAAGAAAAAAAAAAAAAACATCACTGGTTGTAACGTAAGAGATAAAACTTCTACCTGACTAGGCTGCAAGAAAGACGAATTGGCAGGCCATAAACGCAATAGAGCCGATTGGCAAGTATTGGGTGAAAGCAGGGGAGCTGATGGACCCAGTTTTGTAAGGGCAACGCTTCTGTAAGAACGCTCGCATGTATTTCTTAATCCGACTATACGAAACCAACAGATAATGAAGAAACGTAAAGCATAGGATAAATTGTTTTCGGTGTCTAATTGAAGTGCCAAAATGAGAAACTAATGGGAAATTGAGGAAAACTCAGCTTGCTGACGCTGAGAGCCTAATCTACAACCTCTGCGTTAATCGCGCGCGTTGCACTACAAATTGTGATAAAGCGACAGCAGTTACCACGTCCATGCATTTTGGGGTATTTACGGACGCGTGCAAGATATAACCAAAGGAGTGTTAATCACCGCCACACTTCACCGCAGAAGTGAAACAAACCTTGAATTACCGATTAGTTTCTGCATCGCTTCGAGAATTTTGGCGCTGTTTTAGTTGTGATAATTATAATTTGTGATACCTTGCTCAGCATACGGAAAACAGTAACCCGATTTGTACAGTCGGTTGTTTCGAAATATTTTGTTAGATCGGCATTCGAAAATTCGGAATAGGTATTTTTTTTTAATACGAATAAAATATTCTCAACAACTATTCATATTCGCAACTTCGAGATTCACCTATCCTATAGCAAACTCATTACTAAAGCTAGAGCCCTTTAGACTCTGTTGGTAAACTCACTGTTTTCCTTCAGCTGCATGAACATTGGAGGAAATTGCACGAAATTATTTACTTGAAGATAGCGTATATTAGAGTGTTTCAAAATAGCTACATTATGAAAATTCACTTCACAGTTACACCGAGAGTTTTAGTGACGTTTTTGTCTCACTTCAGTGATACGCGTCCTCAAATTTTGGCAGCTCTACACTGTAATTCTTCATAATGTAAAAATGAAAAGAAGATCTGTCCATAACTACGGTAACTTTCACTGACGCATTTTTCAGCCTTTTTTAGTGCAATTGCAAAGAGGTAATCCTTTAGGGAGGCGAACTTCACGCTATACGTGCCACGCGAGCCCGGTCTATGTATACATTCTCCGCCCAGTCGGGAACATGAACTTCCGTATAATATCCAATGAGTATTCTCCAATAAATCAACGTGTGATTGAGACAATAAAGAAAAGAACATGCCATCGTTTACGGATCTCCGGCTGCTAAAGCAGCATCTACCTTACGTTCCTCCCAGCCCCGCTGCGCGCCGACTTGCTCCGCTCCCCTTGCAAGGAGCCCTCCGTGGCAGGATTTACGCTAAAGCATACGAAAAACGAACAGGCACTGAAGAGAATTCAAAGGGGAAATCATATGCAGGGTAGTGCAGCTGCCGTTGTTGATCGATCCCAGGTGGCACGCACTGCAAAGATCACTATATATACATATATATATAAATATATATATATATATATATATATATATATATATATATATATATATATATATATATATATATATATATATATATATATATATATATTGCTACGAAACAGCCACTACAGTGTGGTTGCCCTGAAGAGGAGGAAGACCACGTGGACCCGCTTGATATAGCCTCGCCATTGTGGCCTTCCGTTAGCTTCCTGTGAATAAATGTATATAGCATTGGGCTACAGCTACACTTAACATTAATTTGGCGGAAGTGCGGGGTTCCCTGTACCCGTCATGGAGCTTCGCAGCGGTCGCAATGGCGGCAGTCCGGCTTCGGCTCCTGCTAGCGGCCCTTCATCTACACAGCCGTCTCCGCCTGCAGCCCCGACCTACGTCACCATTTCCCCCCCTCGGGATTCTGATGTTGACGTTGACGTTGACGTTGACTTCTGATGTTGACGACTGGCTCCGCTTATACGAACGTGTCAGCACCAGTCACAGGTGGGATCCGACTATTATGCTTACAAACGTTCTTTTCTACCTCGACGGAGCTCCACTTGCATAGTTCCAGACTGAAGAAGAGCGGTTCTCGAGTTGGGGTCTCTTCAAAGAGAAGCTCCGCGACCTTTTTGGCAATCCGTTCGGTCACCAAATCAATGCCAAAAAAGGCCTTGCCACACGTGTGCAGACGTCGACCGAGTCCTACGTGCCGTACATTCTCGACGTCTTGGCCCTTTGTGCCAAGGCTGACCCGACCATGTCTGAGGACTAGAAGGTTAATCACGTCCTCGAAGGCATTGCTGACGACGCCTTCAATTTACTGGAGTTTACGAACGTCACTAGCATCGATACGATCCTCAAGGAGTGCCGCCGTCTCGAGCAGGCTAAAAGCCGCCGCGTATACCAGCACATCACGCGACTTCCCAACGCAGCTATTACGTCATCCTGTGACGACCTCTTCCACCAGACGTCGCGATGTGACAACTTGACCCGCATCATTCGTCGTGAAGTCGAAGCGGCACAACTGGCTGCCCCGTCGTTCCCATCACCTGATCATTCTCCGGTGGCAATCTCCTTGATACAGGCCGTCGTCCGTCAAGAGTTGTCCAACGTCGGCCTACAATCCATTGGTTCCGTACTCTCAGAACCTCTCTCTCCACGCACGTCCCCACCGCGCTCTTCTTACTCTTATGGACAGTGCAACCCGTCCGAATGGCGAACCGTGGACGACAAGCCGATCTGTGTTTACTGCCGACGCATTGGTCATGTCGCTCGCCATTGCCGCTGCCGTTGGACTTCTCCGACGACCAATTCTTCTGATTGCCACTCTCGCACGTCTGCCGCATCCTTTTCCTTCGCCCCTTTTATGTCCGCTCCATCCACCATTCTCTCGCTCTCTCTCTTTCTCTCTCCACACACACACACACACACACACACACGCACACACACACACACATATATATATATATATATATATATATATATATATATATATATATAGAGAGAGAGAGAGAGAGAGAGAGAGAGATGGAGGAGAGAAAGAGATGGAGGAGGGAGGGAGAGATGACCTTCCCCCACTCGAAAATTAGCTGGTATGCCACTGGTGCATTTGGCGAGTTTATCAAAAGCGGGTCAGGTCACTATAGATTGTATGTCCAAAATGGCATATTTTATGAGGTCAACAACATTGTTGCACGTACCCAGCAGGCAAAAAAAAAAAACGGCTGCCGGAGCCCGGATGCGCTCGGCACACCGACTACACGGAGATGGCTTGGCTGCGGAACCAAGCGCGACATCTTGTGGCCACTGTCGTCACGTTTATCTTTCTAGCCTAAGCAGTCGAAATGAAAGCTTGGCCCCAGTTAGGCGATTCATACATTGCGCATTGGCAGGCAGTTGATCCCTAAGCGGTTCGATAAAGCTTTACAATTAGTTCAGGGCACGCAGCCCTTTCTAATATCGTCTGTAGAGCTTTCGATATTGTGTGGGCTGCAAGCGATCTATGACCCTCTTTTCCACCACAAGGAAAGAGTCATAAAAGAAAAGCTGTACCTTGCTGGAGTAGATTTCCCATGTTCAGAGCTCAGCGGCTGACACGCGATGCTCGAAGCGCGTGGCTGGCGGACGATTTTTGAGCCAGCGTTGGATACTGGGTACACTGACTCGATGCATTTTTCTATCAAATAAAAGCGAATGTCTTTTTAATAGTCTCTGGCTGCATTAGGCCCCCTCAGAAATGATGCACCGTTCAGCGTGGTGGTACAAGAAGGGCGGAGCTCGTCACGCTACCATGGCTCTTACTTTTTAGAATGTGAGGTTCCCTAAGATGCTGGTGAATGTTAGAGCACATGCCTTTGTGAATTTCGCACTTACTGAAATGATGCCGCTACTGTGGTGAATTGTGTCCACCTCATTGCGTTCAGAAGCACGAAACCATTGACATTGATTCACCGCAGCGGGTGCAATACGCACTGCGTCTACCGACGTGTCCCGTATTTTCCCCCGTCTCTATGTTTCTACTGAAGCTGACAACCGACAGCGTAATACTGTGGTGAACAGCACTCTATCCACTCAGTCTGCGCGTCACGCCTTGTTTTAAATGCAAAATGACAGACTTCAAGAAAGTTATTTCTGTGCAACTAGGACAGTGTTGCCGTCGTGCTGCATGAAAAAGCTTTATTTCCACATATTTATGGCACGCAGCGCTTCATGTAGTATAGTGATCTCTTATGACAATACGCAATAACTTGCATGTAGCACTCGCGAGTCCGTGCCCGTCCTTGAACGCCTTTCCTCGAGTTTGTATTGGGCTTCACTTGCTTAACGATGTGTGACCGACTCGCCCAACAAAATGCAATATTGAAAGCCGGAATAACCCGAGTAGCATTCGTACGGGTCTCAGCGAACCTCCCGAGATCGCGCAATCGATTGGTCGGTCGGTCGGTTGGTCGGTCGGTCGGTCGGTCGGTCGGTCAGTCGGTCGGTCGGTCGGTCGGTCGGTCGGTCGGTCCGTCCGTCCGTCCGTCCGTCCGTCCGTCCGTCCGTCCGTCCGTCCGTCCGTCCGTCCGTGCGTCTGTACGTTCGTCTGTCCGTCCGTCTGTCCGCCTGCCGCCCGTCGGTCTGTCCATCCGTATTTCTGTCTGTCCGTTTTCCCGCTAAATTAGGACCCTTGGTAGACCATGACCCATTGGGTAGCCCATAGGCCTGCTGAGGTGAGGAAACAGGCTTCGAAACCAACCTTCGGACTAACTTGGATCGCTTAATACGTGATATTCGGCATGCGCTACTCTTCAATAAGTTTATTTTACGTCCAGCTGTGTCAATGGGTATGTGTCACTTGCCATGTGGCACTTCGTCTGTGTCGCTATACAATAAACCACTACTGTGTGCCGCCTCTTTAATGACTAACATATGCGTTTACAATTTGGAACGGTGCTCGGCGGAATTCAAGCGGCGCCAAGTGTGAACTACAGGGCAGTGCCGGCAGGTGGCGCACAGCTTGTAGTGGGATGCGTGAGAGAAGTATTCAGCTGATGACCTCTTTCGGCGTTGCCAATACGGTGTATCGCTACATTGATTCAATGCCAATCGCATTACAATCGACATTCATCGTGAGATGGATTCTGCTGGAAGATTTTACGCGGTTTTTCCAAGTGTGGCTCATGTTCAATTTTTTGTTAATGCGACGGCTTTATCAATAGAATTTACCTCCTTTTCAATTACATTAAAGAAGACGTACCGATGCAGAAAGCAGTGCCGTCAAACATAGCCTCTAAAGGTCTAGCTCTCGTGATGGAGGAACCCTTGAAACTGGCTCGTGACGAACGCGCCACGCATTTCCATACGGCACTGTGACCGACAGAAGGATGCTCTTGTTTAGAGCATTCGGCCGCTGTATGGGGCTGGCACGCATTTTCTTCAAGCACTACGGACGCGAGAGAGGGGGCCAGACTGAGCGTACGTGCCTCCCATCGGCTCCACCAAAACCCGATTTACGCCCGTTCCAATGACCATAGGACAACGGCCAAGATACCCGTTTGACTATACTCGACGAGATCTACACCTGGACATCATTTTCGAACCGGTGGGCGAATGCTTTCCCTCAATATCGAAGTTTGAAGATCCGAAGTGGGCTCAGCTGCGTCGGGTAACAAACGCGGCAAGAAGGCTCACAGAAACGCACGGCGTTCCCTATGCATAGGCCTGGTCTGTGAGACCGCTGCCGCCTCAATAGAGCAAATGTCTCGGAAGGCCCCTGAAGAGCCAACGACGGCTACCGGTACAGCACCGGCACCCATGTGCTCTACTTCAGGACACTCAGCGAACGATTATAACAAACAATCTTCATCCACCGAGATGGAACACGATTTCGACAAGGACCTCATCGAACTCAACCCGATAAAGGCGGACCGCACTGGCGGTAGTTGACACATTGTTCAATCACAAAGAGCTAGGAAACAACGTAAGAAGAACGAAAAAAGGAAGGAAGCCCAATCTCCTTAGAAACGGGGCTCACCATGTCAGGCTAACTTCGCGAGAGGGGAACGCGGCGTCCATTCATATGGTGTGGCCGACAACCAAGCAAATCGCTCCCACCATCCAAAATGCAAGTATCTACCAGCGCTACCAAAGGAAACGTAAAAATCAGGATGCGTCCCACAAAGGCATGAACACAGACATACTAATACCAACCTTGGCGAGTGCCATTCTCAAGGCAAGCCAACCAACCCAAGACAATCTCAGTCAAACTCAAGATGGACCCCTGACGCGAGAGAGAATCCCGGGCATGGATTTCATCCTCCGCACTCGCCCCGGATAAATATTATAATATTTTTGGTGAACAGCACGGATGTGGCCAACGTACTCCGCGGCGTCACGCAACTGGAATTGAACGGACGCGTACCCCAATTCAACACATACGTAGCTGACCCCGACAACTGCTATCGAGGTGTGGTTCCCGGCATTCCAGCGGACACACCCATGGGACATTTAGTAGCCAACATGCGAATACGGACACACGCAGTGAATCCAACGAGCTCGGATGCTAGGCAAGTCATCCACGATGCTCATCACGTTAACCAGTGGCTCCCTTTCCAAATGTATTTATTACATGGGAGGAGAGAAGTGACTCGATCCATACAAGCCCAGTGTTCGAATATACAGGGAATGTTTCCAAGCGGGACACCTACCGGATATGTGCCCCCACCCGATCAACATCTGCAAAAATGCGGCCTGAAAGATCCTCCCGCCCTTGGACATGAGTGTGTGATCAAATGCGCCGTGTGCGGAGCGACAGACCACGTGACTAGCAGCAACAAATGTCCACAGAAACTAAAGAACATTCGTTCCAAGAACACCAATCGTCAGTCCCGCTCACTAGAGTGAGTGGGCCAGAAGAAACTGCGATGGTTCAGTTAAGAGGATGAGGAAGACAGCCATCGCCACAAATCCACATCTTCTAAAGGCCAAATGTCGTAAAGGCCAGTTTGTCGTAAATAATCCTAATCCATAAGAAAGCGGATGCCAAAGACTTGAAAAACTATAGGCCAATCAGCTTACTGTCCATTGCCTACAAAGTATTTACTAAGGTAATCATAAATAGAATCAGGAACACCTTAGGCTTCTGTCAACCAAAGGGACGGGCAGGATTTCATAAAGGCTGCTCAACAATAGACCTTATTCACACTATCAATCAAGGGATAATGTGCGGAATGTAACCAACCCTTATATATAGCCTTCATTGATTACCAGAAAGCGTTTGGTTCAGTCGAACCCTCATCAGTCATACAGGCATTGCGGAATCAGGGTGTAGACGAGCTAGTTTAGGCGGACGGATGAGATTAAGAAGTTTGCAGGGAGAAAATGGCGACAATTAGCACAAGATCGGGGTAATTGGAGAAGTATGGGAGAGGCCTTTGCCCTGCAGTGGGCGTAGCCAGGCTGATGATGATGATTTCGTACGATCGCACGTGAATCGACGCGCACAGCTGTGGAGACGGCACTATCCTCACAAGTATGCTATCAGAATTAGCGGCGCTGTGTTCTGTAGCAACTTTGTTGTCCTAAGACTGACTTCACCATTGTCGTATAACAGGTATTTCTCTATTTCAGACGCTCTAGTCGACTCCTTTTCTGGGCCCTTTTGGTATCCTGCATGGTGATTGGAGCTGCCGCTCTCCTTTTTGCGGTTTATACCTTCATTATGTTAGGTAATTGCCCTTTTTTTCTGTGTGACGGGAAAAAGTGTTTTTTGTCTCTACACCCAGTTGAAAAAGACAACAGGAATTATTGTGGCAACTACAGAAATTTCTGTCGCGACTACAGAAATTTGTGTTGTACGACAGAAGTTCTTGATGTTTTTGTAGTTGCGACAGACATTTCTGACGTTACGACAGAAATTCGGATGTCGCAGCAGAAACATTCTGTCGCGAAGACCAAGAGTTCTGAAGTCGCAACAGAAACGTTCTGTCGCGTCTACAAGAGTTCTGAAGTCGTTACAAAAGCTTTCTATCGTGACAGCGATTCTGACGTTACGACATAAATTCTGTCATTGCAATAGAAAGATTCTGTCGCGAAGACGAAGAGTTCTGAAGTCGCAACAGAAACTTTCGGTCACGACAACAAGAGTTCTGTAGTCAAAACAGCTTTCTATTGTGACAGCGATTCTGACGTTACGACAGAAATTCTGTCGTCGCAAGAGAAAGATTCTGTCGCGACGACGAAGAGCTCTGAAGTCGCAACAAAAACGTTCTGTCGTGACAAGAATTCTGTAGTCACAACAGCTTTCTGTCATGACAGCGACTGACTTTACGACCGCAATTCTGACGTCGCAACAGAAACATTCGGTCGCGACGGCCAAGAGTTCTGTAGTCGCAACAGAAACGTTCTGTCGCGACCACAAGAGTGTATGAAGTCGCAACAACAGCTTTTTACCGCAACTGCGATTGTGACGTCGCAACAGGAACTCTCTGTCGGGACTACACAGAAATGTGCTACTTTTTGTCGCAGCGACATAAGTTCTGACGCCTCGACAGAAGCGCGTTCCATCGCGACGCTTTAAAATTGTATGTCAGTTTCGCATTGGTGGTGTACACTGTACTTTTTTCTTGCACGGTATTCAATCGTGCTTCTCTGAAGCCGGCAATGATGATAGCACCGACACCGGTATTAAAGTCGACGTGGCCAATTGTTATAATTGTGCCTTACGACGAGGCACTAGCAACGCCATACTGGCCTCATCGAAATCATGCCATCTGCGGGAATGTCTGCGTATCCGTTTTACTTTATTTGGTAAGATGTGGCACACAGGCCTGTGGACCTAAATGTGCCGTTACACTGGCACATTAGTTAATTTCCCAGAAATATTGCATAAGCTTTCGCGAAGCGAAAAGGAAGTCTTGGGTTGTTCCTCAAAGTTGCATGACAAGCTGCTTCGCTCTGGTCTCATTATTCTGGTACAGCGCTGCGGTGAGAAACCAGTATGCTGTCAGAAAGAACACTCATCCACGAATGTTTATGTAGCTATTTTGCATTGAACACACGAATTATGTGCGCGCTCAAAAGTGTAAAGAACGAGAGATAACTGTCGAAATTAGCAGTAACAGCCCCAACCGTCACCGTTGTCTATTTCTGAATTTCTTATTTAATACGGACATCGTACATCAATATTGATGTCCTAGCACTCCACGATGTACCTGTCGATGGTAACAACACTTTTGCTCTTCTAGAGATGCGGCAGGAGACGCGGTGGAGTGATAGCGCATCTTGGCTTTTAAGATGCAAATGTAGACATCAGCGAATCGTACTATTGACATCGCCGAAATGTACACTAGACACACATGGCAGGAGTGGGGCAGTGGTAAAGTACCGGGTTCGGAATCGTGAGGTCGCAAGTTGGAGTCCTCAACGGCGACGTTTTTTTTTACTTTTTTTATTGTACTAACAAATTTACATAGCCTTAAGGATATCCCTGTCAATTTTTAATTAAATATTGATGAAGAACTGCAGAAGCTTATACTACAGGACGCCACACTACAGACAACAGAACTACAGACAATAGAACTACAGGCAACAGAACTACAGAAACAACGTCCCAAAATACGACAGACTGAAATTTCCTGTTCTGTTTTTCAACTAGGCAGGCATAAACGGAGATCCTATTTTATATGGACGAAGAATAGGCCTATCCGCATGTACATTTAGACAATACCGCAATAACGAGCAACGAACAGGGCACAATGGGAGGCACAATTTTGTTCTGATTTAAGTTTATTATCATTCAATGCTGCAAAACGTCCTTCACTGAGGGATAGAGATGTAGAAGCAACCTTAAGGTGACGACATTACAAAGTTGAGTCAAAGCAAAAGAAGCCAAATTTAAAGCGCGCAGTATCTCTGATGAGGTCAGCTGAACTCGGGTAATTCTAGTCTAGGAAAATGTGGAGGAAAAATGAATGCGAGAATCCAACGATGGAATCTTGTAGCGGGATAGCGGTGTTCAAATGGCCTGTCCGATAAACACGATGCGCCAGTTGAATCAGCTAACTCCCACGTGAAGGGAAGAAAAAGTCATGTGGCAGAGAAAGGCAAAACATTCGACTACAAGAGTAAAAAGTAGACAGTGATAATTTTGATTTACGCACACAAAGATGAACAACTGCATGGAAGCGGGCGTAAAACGCTATAAGTGCAAGTGACAATAGAGTATAACGTATACGGTGAAACGGTATAAGTAAATGTGGCGTTATCCCGAGGGGCATAGAAACTCTTTAGCGTTGTTCACATTGATAATTTTTCTTGCCACAGTGCAAGATGACCCACTCGCGTTCGAGTACGATAGAATGACCTAACGCTATTGTTGCTTAAGAACTCGTAGGTACGGCTAATGCAATACGATGCCAAGAAAATGCAAGTGTGTTTATAATGACACATCGACCGGTAAGTGCAGAACTTCCATTTGAATCTAGCGACAGTACGCTACGCTTTACTGTTTTATGTCAATTTAAAGAGCAGCTTAGAAATAAGCTCTTTTCCATAGAAAAAAATGGGAGCAGCGAACTGCATTAAAAAACTATCTATGGGCACTTTGCTGAGCTAAACTGCTACAGGTGAAAGCATATCTATGACTGCCTGTGGCGCTGTTGTCTGAACTTTTCTGCGAACGGACGCCGCCGTAGGCATGAGCATGGTATGCTATCACAGCCATACTGCAAGGTTTGTCGCCGCTCTGCATGCATACCCACGCGCATGTCCCCGTTCTCCCATGCGCCCACTCGCACAGCGGTACTGGCATGGTGCCACCTCTCCTTGCTCCCCTTGCCGGTGATCACCGCCTTCCTGCGTCCACCACGGTCTGCGCTCAGACACTCATGAGCCACTAAAAGTTTACGCCTTAATATTGTTACGGAAGGATGAAAGAAGAGAGAGGAAGAAAAAGGTCGGAGACGCTGGCTGCTGCGTTTTGTTGGTGGTCAGCCATCTTAGTTATTTTTACTCATCCTTGTATATATATTGTCAATAGAGTTTGTATATACTCGCAACTTTCTCGTAACATATTGGTGGAGGTGCGGTGCGGGGTACCACGACTATAAATGGAGCTCCGCAGCCATAATCGTCCGCACCATAATGGACGGTGAGCACGGGGGATCACCGTCGTTGCCGCCTCCAACGTCACCGTCCCAAACTACGTCGCTGTCACCTTCGGTGGTCATTCTGCAACCCTAGGATCTATGAACCTTGTGCGGGACCGATGGCGCCGACGTTGAAGAGTTGGTGGTCATGTACGAATGCGTGAGTGGAATCAACAGATGGGACCCTACGCTTATGTTAGTTAACCTGTTGTTCTACCTAAGAGGCACGGCTAAGGTGGTGTACGAAAACCACGAAGAGGAGCTAACCAGCTGGGACCAATGCAAAGAGAAATGGATAGAGTTGTTTCGCAAACCAGGCGGCCGTAAAATTTCCGCAAAACAGGAACTGACCTCACATGCCCAATCCCCCAAGGAGTCCTATATCTCGCACATCCAGGACATGCTGGCAGCTTGCCGTAAAGCCGGTCCCGACATGACAGAAGCAGAGAAAGTCGAATACGTGCTTAAGGGCATTGCTGACGACGGGTAAATCTGCTCATGTGCAAGAGCTGCTCTATAGTTGACGCAATCATTAAAGAGTGCCGAAAATTCGAGCATGCCAAAAGTCGACGCGTCTCGCAACCATTCGGGAGACTTTCCAATTCTGCAGCAACGTCGACGTGTGAAGATCAACCCGCACAGCAGCATGCGTCGCCATCAGAAGACGTGGTGCGAATCGTCAGACGTGAATTGGATACGATGACACCCGCAGGTTTCTGTTCGCGTCTCCCTGATGCTACCACATTTTCAGTTCCCCTCGTACAAGCCTTCGTTCGCCAGAAACTTGAAAACTTTGGCCTATATTCGCTCTGTGCTGTCGCCAATCCCAGAGCTAACGAACGCCCTTCTACTATTTTCGCTCCACCCCGACGCTTCTCTCCAAATTATTGCAGCCCGACATAGTGGAGAAATGCGGACGACCAGCCGATATGTTTCACCTGTCGCTGCATTATCATGGCGCCCAATACTTTCGCAACTAGTGGCCCTCAACACCTCGCACACAGACCAACCTGAGCCGTTTTGATGGAAATACGCGGAATATTTCGGCCACCGCCGAGTCTAACAGCGCCACCAACTCTGCTCGGAACACGAGGTACAGCCGCTCATCATAGCAGCGCGGACACCAGTCTCGTTCTCCGCAACCACGTGGCCCATCTTCCCGTTCGCCAAAGCCACGTCGCCTTTCGCCCCCTGTGGCTTTAGGCTGCATACTTTCGGGAAACTAGAAAATATAGCGCTTGGAGGTGTTGCTGCATCGCCGACTACTGCAGCAAGTCCTCTGTCTATGCCCACAAGGAGAAGTGTAATTGACATCGAAATAAACGGTGTACGTGTCCAAGCACTCGTCAACACTGGAGCCCACGTGTCTCTGATGAGTGCTAGCGTACTTAGACGTTTAAAGAAGGTCCTCACCCCAGCAGCTTCTCGAGTGCTTCGTGTAGCTGACGGCGGCGTGCTGGTTGTTTTTGCAATGTGTGCTGCGTGTTTAATTATAGCCGGCTGCCCTACTTTTATTCTCTTTGCTGTGAATGACAACTGCCTCGTAATGTTATCCTTGGCTTGGACTTTTTATCCAATCATTCTACTCTCATCGACTGCGCGACCGGCGTTCTTCAGTTACAACTGCCTCAACTCGCCGGTGCTCCGAGTATCACCCCACCGCGTGCTTGCTTCAAGATGCGCGTCTGTCACCCGAGGTAGTTACTTACGTCAATTTGACCGCCCAACCACAGGATCCTGACGGTGAATATGTGCTTCACCCCATCATCGCCGTGCTTTTGAACCGGAACGCTGCTATTGCGCATATGTTGGTCACGGTTACAAATAATTACGTCGTTCTACCTCTTCTTAAGTTCAGCCTACGCCCTCAAGTGCTTCCGGCCGGCATGTTCTTGGCCAGCATTTGTAGTGGTTGGGAATTTGACATTCAGAGTCTGAATGCCGAGAGTGGCATATTAGCGCCAGTTGCAGCTGGCAACTCTGGTTCCTTAACGAATGACTTCGCGAAAATGATTGCACCTGCCTTCACCTCTGCACAGGCCACGGACATATGACTCCTGCTTGAATCGTACAGTGACATCTTTGATTTAGGCCACAGGCCATTGGGCGAAACATCTGTTGTTCGCCACGGTATAAATACTGGAGATACGAATCCTATTCGTCGGCGTCTCTATCATGTATCGCATGCTGAATGTCAAGTCATCCAATTAGAAGTGGACAAATGGTGCGCAAAGGGGTCATCAAGCCATCAGCCAGCCTTTGGGCTTCGCCTGTCATCCTTGCGAAAAAAAAAAGTACCTTGCGTTTTTGCGTCGATTATTGCCACTTAAACAAGATCACGAGAAAGGATGCCTACTCACTACCACGCATAGACGACGCATTCGACTGCTTGCACGGAACGAAATACTTCTTGTCCATCGATATTCGATCTGGCTACTGGCAGATTTCAGCTGATGAAATGAGCCGCGAGAAGACGGCCTTCATCATGCCGGATCGCTTATATCATTTCAAAGTCATGCCCTTTGGTCTATGCGATGCTCCTTCGACATTTGAACGTATGATGGATTCTCTTCTACAGAGCTACAAATGAACCACCTGTGTTTGTTACTTTGACGACGTTATTGTTTTTCTCCCACGTTCGGCAGCCACCCTACCCGACTCGCTTCAATTCTAGCTGTCTTCCGAAAAGCCGGCCTTCAAATGAACTCCATGAAGTGTAAAGCCGGACGCCGTCAGATCACCCTGTTGGGACACCTCGTTGACGCATCCGGTGTCTGACCAGATCCGGAAAAGTTAGCGCCGTATGCAGTTTTGCTGTGCCATGTTCTGTCTCTGACGTGCGCTGCTTTGTCGGCCTGTGTTTCGCCGACGTCAAACTTTCGCCGTTTCGTCAAAAATTTTGCCGACGTTGCTCGGCCTTTGATAGATCTTCTAAAAAAGAACACGCCAGTCTCATGGGGCCCAGAGCAGGCTCACGCGTTTGCCGCAGTCATCGGGTTTCTGACCACCCCTCCCATACTTGCCCACTTTGATCCCTCTGCACCGACCGAACTCCACATTGACGCAAGCGGCTATGGCATCGGTGCTGTCCTCATCGAACGCCAACATGGTACCGAGTGCGTGATAGCTTACGCCTGCCGCCTACAGTCACCTGCCTAGAGAAATTACTCCATCACCGATCTGGACTGCTTGGCTTTAGTTTGGGCTGTCGCCAAGTCCTAGCCATAATTGTACAGCCGCACCTTTGCAGTCGTCAAAGACCACCACGCACTCTGCTGGCTGTCTTCCCTCCGGGACCCGACTGTACGGCTTGGTCATTGGGCTTTACGGCTCCAGGAAGTCTCATTTAGTGCCCATTACAAGACTGAACGCCTGTACAAAGATGCTGACTGCCTCTCGCGTCCCCCCGTAGAACCTCTCGATCGTATTGCGCTTGATCCGGTTACCTGCGTGATGGATTTGACTCACATGACCGACATGCACGCTGAACAACAACGCGACGTGTCCTTATGGTTAATCTTCGCCGTAGTGCAAACTGGTAGCACCGACGACACGTGCCGCATGTTCGTGCTGCATGACGGCATCCTCTACTGCCATAATATCAGCGCTGACAGCCCTGAGTTGCTGCTTGTCCTTCCTCGTCGTCTGTGATCCGTCGTTTTCTAACAACTTCGCGATGCTCCGACGGCGGGACAGCTTGGCTACCGCTTTGTGCGTCGTTATCTCTCAACTTGCGAATTGTGTCAGCGCCGGAAGAAACCAACCCTGGCACTTGTCGGATGACTCCATCCCATTGAAGTTCCCTCTGAACCATTCTTTCGCGTAGGCCTTGACCTGCTTGGCCCTTTTCCGACGACGACTAGAGGGAACAAGTGGATCGCTGGCGCTACTGCTTACGCGACAGGCTATGCGATAACAAAGGCGTTGCCAACTGGTTGCGCAACTCACGTCGCCTATTTTGTCCTTCATGACGTCATTCTCCAGCACGGTGCACCTCGACAGTTACTTACAGACCGCGACCACTCGTTCTTGTCTCGAGTTGTCGACGACCTCCTCCACTCTTGTGCCACTGAACACAAGCAGTCCACCGCCTACCGCCCACAAACGAACGGTCTTATGGAGCGTCTCAACCAAGCAATCCCAGAGATGCTGTCGATGTACGTCTCGAACCATCTCCTCCACTGGGACGCCGCGCTGGCTTGCATGATGTTCGCGTATAACTCGTCCTGACATGACACCACAGAATATTCACCCTTTTATTTCTTGTATGGTCGCATCTCCACACTGCCGTTTGACACCATCCTTCCTTCTGTGCGACGCGTTGGAACTGAGTACGCCCGCGAAGTCATCGATAACGCTCACATGGCACGTCAAATCGCGCAATCTCGTTTATTAGCCTCACAGCATATACAGAAAGACCGTTACGACCACTGCCATCGCGACGTTAAGTTCGCACCAGGTGCTTGGGTGCTTCTCTGGTCACCATATCGTCGGGTTGGCCTCTCCCAAAAGCTTCTCTCTCGCTACACAGGGCCTTATGAAGTCCTACGCCAAATTAATGACGTCAATTACGAGATTTCGCCTCTACGCTTTGATGCATTCTCAAATCAGGCGCCTGTCGACGTCGTGGACGTTTGGCGGCTAAAGCCATACTTCACTCGAAATTCTTCGCCTGCCATGCGCCGAGAGGGCACTTCGCCACTCGGGGGTCCTGTTAAGGAAGATGAGAGAAAAAAGAGGAAGGAGAAGATCGGAGATGCTGGCTGCTGCGTGTTGTTGGTGGTCAGTCATCCTAGCTATTCTGACTCATCCTGTATATATATTGTAAGTATAGTTTGTATATACTCGTACTATCCCCGTAAGAATATTATGCTTAGGTGGACCAAGTATGGTTATCACAAAACATCGGAATGCGATTGTACCTAAATACGATTTCAATTTTCATCGTCCTTGAGCGAGAACCAGTAATTTTTTGATAGCCGAAAACTTTTTAATAACATACAATGCTTCAATAGAGTTCATGATCAGCTAATTTTATGACCAGTCAGGCATTGTTTTGGGGCTGTGTGGTTATCGCAGCCTTTCTGCTGGCACACTCTATCAATGATAATGTCCATTGTTTATCAGAAAGACTTTATTGCGGTATTTTTTTCAAATAGCTTGGAACCAGTGCGACGAAAGTACTATCTCAACGCCAGTTTCTGAACTAGTCACGCGGAATTTACAGGATTGCATGGTGCAGGGACGCTAAGACATTTGGTGATATTATTATGGATTTCAGCCCTTAAGCTTCTGTGGCATGTAGTTCACGTCGTATATACTATCACGATCAATTATGATTCGCAACGGGGCATACCATCCTCCGCTTTTTGTATAAATGAAAAAAAAACCTGTTCAATTTTTTCTAAGCAGTGTGCCACTTGTAATTGGAGCGTCATTTATTTTTTGAAATTCTTGTGTATTTCTTCTTCCATACAGTCTTTCCTGTTTTCGGTAATGGGCTTCCGCCTTTAAACTCCTACTGGGCGCGATGATATCTACGTTGCGTTACCTTACTCGCCTCTTATAATAAACTCCGCCAAATGGTATTTCAGTTATTGCAACTTAACAAATGCGTGAATGAATGGATGAATAAATAAATAAATAAATAAATAAATAAATAAATAAATAAATAAATAAATAACTCGATAAATAAATAAATAAATAAATAAATAAATAAATAAATAAATAAATAAAACTATAAATAAATAAATCACTCTTACTGACACCGGCTCTGAGGTCGGACAGTCCCTAAAATAAGCGCGATTTTAGGTAATATGTAACACGGCGGTGGTTTCGCTACGGAATCCAAAACGAATGAGTTTCGCTATGTTTGTGTGAGAGAATGCACTGTTTGAGCGTGACTCTATGGCAAAGCCGAAGAATGTTCTGAACAGTAACATCACGCTCGCCTACGGAGGCCGCGGAGAATGACTTCAGGCACATGAAGCAGACAGCCTCAAACACTTCATCATGCAACTAGTTGACTGGCTTTTCAAACAGCGGCCGTTTATGCGTTAAAGTAATCTATATCTTTTTGAGCAATACATATCGCGTACTATAGGGGCCAAGTACCTGTAGACGAGTCCTTACCAGCTTATGTTACGACGCGCGCGACCTAATAAAGAGCAACTGCAGTAATAACGGTTATTGATGTCCATGCGTCCCTGGGGCTTGTATTGCTTGTGGAACATGCCTCGGAAGGGCTTTGCGGGCAGCCCTTCCTGCATATGTGAGCGCAGAGAGGGCTAGTTTTGCCATAGAGAACTAGCAGTACGTACCGCGTCTTGCAAATTAAAATCATGCTATATCAGGTGCAACGCTTAAATATCTCCAACTTGGCGACGATAAGCCTAACGGAGAGGCCTGTATTGACATTCTGTGTTTTCGCTGCGAAAAGGAACGTTTTCTTAATTGTTTGTTACATGTAGCTTCAGTGTCCAGAGGCTACGACAAAACTTACAGCGTTGGGAAGATTTGAAACTGCGATAATTTTCCGCTAAAAACGTTACTCCTGCATTGGTAGCAATAAAATATTTGTGTTGTTTTTTCGCTATTAGGAAACAGTGACAATATCAGAAGTACAAGCGCCGTCGGAACGATCACTGTGTCAGCAGTTATTGACCTGTCGCCTTCCCCTGTGACACCATCTACAATGATAAAAAAAGGTATCGGGACTTTTTGGACTTCCTGGCCTTTCGCCATCGTTTCAACATTTTTTTCAGGTTTGATATAAGCCTACTGTGCCCTTTCATGAGAGCCTGCGCCTGAATGCTGCGGTACATCAGACGCCTCTGCGTAGGTTGGAAGAACGCAACCTCGAAGTTGCTGAGGTTATATTCTATGCTTTCAATTGCCAAAACAGCGGAAACAGAACGCCTTTGGGGAAACGGAATAAACGGCACCATATGCTCAAATATTTACGCTCAAGCCAACCGCCTTTTACCAGCATCAAATACATTTATGAAATGCAATCATGGGCACATAAAATGTGGCTGACTATTTAACGCAACTCAAAAAGTGGAATAATGAAGCACCAGTCACGGATATATTTGTCCATAACGCTTAGCTAAGGAGCCAGATTCTTAGATATCTTCATATCTTCATAGCTAGATGCAACAGTTGTATGTTTTGAACACTTCTCCGGCTTACTTTAGTAAAGCTAACTTACTCGGCGTAATAATTTATAACACTTTAGAAACACTGTGCAACTTTGTCAAAGCAGACATAAGACTGAGGTAACGTCTTTCTAGAGTATGAGCTCGGAAATATACTTCTCTTATTTTGATTTGAGAAATCAGACTAATGTCTGTGCTTAGCCAACAAAAATGACCTCCGAAGGCCAAAGCAAATCTTGCGTTACCCATTTTCTGGCTGCAGGGCCTTAAAAATGATATTGTTTCATTTCTGTACTTTGTGCATCAGAGAAGGAACAATAACCAGACTTTAACATTGTGCTGCTGTGAAATGTGTGGTTTGATTCACGTGTTCTAAAATACATGATTGTTTCTTCGCGAATGCTCATCGTATTCGAGACTTCGTATATTCGCCAATTCCTAATATATACGTTTGGACTCGCTTAGCTCAAAAGAAGCGGCTGTTTCAATGAAGTGTTTTATAAGTTGATGATTCGACCCTGTTATTCGCCCGAACGTCCTTTTTGTCCTTTTGGACAATAAGTTTTCCAGCGAAAACTGATTCACCTTAGGGTAAAATATGCCTGCTACCTCTGCAGTAACTTATTGTTGACAGATGCAGGATTATAAGCAAATAGAGTATTTACGTTTTATTTATTTATTTATTTGTATATACACCACAGGTTCCACTCGATGCACTCTATGATGCGGGAGAAAATACACCAAAATAATATTGAACGTAAACAGGAACAAATTAGGGTTGTTGTCAGGTTGAAGTGTTGTTTGTTTTTTCGTAGGCACAGGGACGACGCAAGTTGCGAAGTAAATAAACTATATCTTGACGAACTTGTGCCCATAACAGAACTTCTGGCAAACATTGTTCGGTGGTGGAGAAAACAACATGTGCGGTCGCGCGTCGGTGGAAAAAATAATACCAGCGTTCTTCTGACCGGTCTGCAATTTTACACTATGTCGGAATTTTACAACCACGACGCCAAACGTACTAGAGCATGGCGCCCGCAGCGCGCGTGTCATATGATAAAGGGTACCCACTCTTTTATCGAATGCATCTCCAACACGCTATCTACGCCGAAACTAGTCGAAAACGGTGCTGTGCAAAAAAAACGGATGCCAACTGAAATTAGCGCATGTGGCATGGCTCCCCCAGCAAAGAGCGTCGTCCCGATCCTACAAAGAGGACAAGGCAAACTAGACGCGAAACGTTCAAACAAGTAACGAAACGTAAAAAGAAAAACAAACTATTGTTAGCGATTCTGCTAACGCTGAAAAAAGCTTCTTTATGCGCACGACGTGGACGACTTCGGGGCATGATGGGAGTCGTGCAGATTGGGTCAATAATCCGGAAGAACTTCGTACTTGAATGACAAAAGGCGCCGTGTGATCTTGTGGGGAAAAAGTAGAGATGGAGGAGCTTCTTGCTAAGACTGCAACGACGAAGCGGTGTCCACACCATCGCACGATCACCAGGCGCGAACTCTTGTTCCCGCCGTCGCAAATTGTAATGTCGGGCATCATGTTGCTGCCGCCTGATGAGTGTTGGGGTAAGCTGGTGGCGGTAATCGGCATGTTGTAGAAAGCCGGTGACATTTTTTTTGTGTCCTCGTCGTCGATGTGGGGTAGCATGGTTTTCAGCTTAGTAGTGGTTTCTATGCCGTAAACCAGCTCGTAAGGAGTCATATGCATTGTCTCTTGCTGCACCGTAATACGCGAACCTGACGCAGTGACGAACTTTGTCTCATGTCTTGTGCTCGACGTCCACGTGCATAGCGAGCATACCGGCAAGCATTTTCTTTAAGCTTTCCGTCAGGCCGTTCATCTGGGGGTTGTAGACGGTACTTCGGCGATGACGCGTATGCCGGAAACTCAGAATCTGCTGTGTGGAGCAGGGAACGGCGTTCCTGTGTCGGTAATGAGGACCTAGGGTGCACGATGCCGGAGAACGATAATCCTCACAAAGAATCTTGAGACCTCGAGTGCACTTCCTGACGGTAACGCCTTTGTTTTGACGTAGCGCATCAGGTAGTCTGTCGTCACTGGTGTCCACTTGTTTGCGCAAGTCAACGTCGGGAACGGGCCTAGTAGGTCCAACCCGATTCGTTCACAGTGTTTCGTTATTGAGTCTATAGGTTTCAGTAGTCCAGTCGGCCTGGCAATAGGGGGCCTTAAGGCGCTGGCAGTCACGGCAGATCCTTACGTACGCCGCCAGTAGTATTTTTCCCGAATTCTTGGTAAAGTACGAGCGAATTCTAGGTGCGCTGCTGCAGGCTCGTCGTGGGACGCTTCTAAAATCACTTGCCGCAGATTGTCTGGCACTACTTGGAGGTATGTTGACTTATTTGGTGCGGAGTTCTTCCGGAGTACGCCATCGGGCAGGCACAGCGACGAAATGGCACGCCTGTACGTCCTGGGTTGTGAATCGATGTTGTGCTCTGAGACGTCAACGACGCGGCGTAGGTCGGGATCGGTGCGTTCACTGCTTGCGATGTTACTAGCACTTATCAGCCAAAGACACGTCATCGTTGTCATCGTTTGGCGACCCTGGACCGACGGGTGTTCTTGACAGGCCGTCGGCATCGGTATGTTTTTTTCGCTAACTTATACACTACTGTCCCATCAAACCTGTGTAGCCGTATGCTACTGCAAGCCAGGCCACTTGATGGGCCGGTCAGGTTAGCGAACCAGCACAAAGCATGGTGGTCGCTGACTACCTTGAACATCATGCCATACAAGTTGGGCCGAAATCTGGTGACCGCCCAGATGACAAGCAAGACAACTCTTTTTGGTCGTGGAATAACTGCATTCAGCCTTCGACAGAAACCTGCTAGTTTACGCCATGACTCGCTCAAAGCCGTCCTCTGGACCGATACAGCACCAAGCCCTGCGGCACTTGCGTCCGTGTGAATCTTCGTGTGGGCATTCTAAACAAAATACCCAAGTATTGGCGGCGACTACAGCCGTCGCTGAAGTCGCCAGAAGGAGTGTTCTTGTGGCTGGTCTCACACAAGGTTCACATCAGCTTTCGTGCGGGGAGTAACGGGCTCGGCGATTCGTGGGAAATCCCAGACAAAAGCCCTTAGTAGGCGCAAAGGCCGAAAAACATGCGAAAGGCTTTCTTGTCAGAGGGCTGAGGAAAGCTGGCGATTGCGGCCGTCTTCTGTGAGTCAGGGCGTACACTGTCACGATTAACCACGTGGCCTAAAAACAGCACCTCCTCGTAAGCGAAGTGACACTTTTCTGGCCTTAAGGCAATCCCAATAATTTGATCGCGTTGAGTCCAGCCTTTGAAGGTGCACGTGAAAGTTTTCTGCGAAAACAATGACGTCGTCGAGGTAAACACGGCAAGTTTGCCAGGCGTCCACGGCTGGCCCGAATTTCTCCAGTGTCCCCTTCCTTAATGACTTCGATGTGGTCGTCAGTGCATATTCGGATGCTTTCCCGGCTAGACGGGCGTTTTCCAACGCGAAACACCTGTACCAAAAATGTGAAGTTCATGTCCGAGTGGTTGCGCGTAGGCACAATAACGAAGACATTTGGGAATAAATAAACTATTTGGGCGAATTTGTGCCCTTAAGAGAACTTCTAGTAAACACCTTTTGGCGGCGGCAAGAACAGCATGTGTGGTCGAGCGCCGGCGGCAAGAAAAATTGGCTGCGGCTTAGCTCACCTAACCCTGGATACGCAAAGTGATATCGTGGTTTAGCCTGGTTAAGCCTTGGTTTCACTTCGTTTACGTTTGATTTACCTGTCATTATACTTAGGTATAGAATAATCTTTACGCCAAGTATGACGGCTATGCGTTTGTTGGCGACTAGACATGAGTGTGATTAGGCTTGGTTAAACACGCATCGTTTGACGGTGCGACGCCTGTTACAGGGAAAGCGCAAGTGCTAGACATGAGAAAAGACGCCGCGAACATGTGCAGCGTCGAAGATCAAACAGACAAGGCGTGAACGCGTTCGCTACATTGATCTCGAAGGTGCAACGCCGTTTGCATTCCGGAACCTCTCCAGCGAAGCAGCCACGGAGTGTTCAGACACCGATTGGCGACGATGGCTCAAAGCGTCCCGCTCCCGCGCAATGCTCAGAGAAGGCGGCCCAGCCTCGCTCTCATCGATGGCTAAGCTCCCACCATAGATTAAAGAACAAACTTTAGAGAAGGGAAACTGTATCTTCCCGAAAATAAGAAGCGGCAACGAATGGAACTAAGCGGAGGACCCGACAGATGGCGCTACTTAAACAGGAAGCGGAAATACATTTTTTTAGTGCAATATCCAACATGGCCGCTTTTTACCGGTGGTGTACGCTGGGTGCGCACCGTGCTCGCCTTGCTGTCTTTGCAGCACGCCTCAGCTGCCGGTTTGTAGGAAGATTAGCCGAAGATAAAGAGGAACGGAAGATAACAACATGAAAAGGGACTAACTCTTCAGCATATCTGCGCAGAAAAGCGTTCAGTATGTTGTCTGTTGTATGTTGGGTATGTGCAGTGCGTATGTGCTCTTCATGAGTTTACCTCTTCACGCGACTTCGTGTTTCTGGATATGTTCTCTGGTGATGGGCCGCTCTTAAATGAACCTCTTTCACTCCACATGAATAATTGGGTATGAGCTGCTGGATATCTTCGACACCTAAATGAGGTTCTTTCATACCGATATTGATCACCAGGGATGTGCAGCTAAGTATGTGCCGCCCTTCAATAAACTACCGCTAAATTAGGTCACTGTGTATATGCCACTGGTTGTGTGAAGAAAATTATGTGCCACTCTTTAGTAAGCCAGTTTCAGGTTAACTGGGTTTGGTGGTTATCCATCGTACTGATGACTTGCACTTACTCAACGCCATCAAAGGCAGAAGAGGACACGATGCAGTGTCATCTGCTAGCGCTGCCAAAGCGACGAATATATTGTGACAAATTAGTTAGATGGGCAGAAAATTCCTATGCTGTGTATATGTACGAACCTACATTACTGAATGTAAAATCTGTATAGAAAGCAACCGGACATGTAGAAGATATTAATGATACATCATATGAAGACGACTGTTTACGGTAATAAGTTTCGTGCTAGTGTTTATTGCGTTATCCGACATACGAGCATCGCGCCTGGCGATATACAGCGATGTGATGGCAAAATGGTGGTGGCCTAAAGAAAACTGTCCAAAGCAGCTGCTGCAATGACAAAAAGAATTCGCCCAGTCGAGGCGTCTATACTGGAAGGCTTGCTGTATGTAAGGGGATGTAAGTTGACGAAATGGCTATTTGAATAACCTAAGTACTGCGTATTTTATTAGCAATATTAAGCACTAGAGAAGCGAGGGTCCTTACCCCATGAAGTATCATTAGCTGCACGAATACCAAATCTAATAGATCAAGAGACATCCAAGAAGTTTTCTTACGCACCACATTACATATGTAGCTTCTATAATATTTCACATTTGATCCCGCAGCATCCACTGCGGCGAGCACTCCAAGCAGCTCCACCGGAAATGCAGCAACTAAACCTACACGTGAGTTTCTCGGCAAGAAGCCCACAATGCGTGCAGCCGTGAGAGAATATAGAACACCTCCTTTGCTGAGTAACACTTAAGCAGCATTAACGGCCAAACCAGCGTAACCCTTTTGTTTGTGTTCTAATGAAAGCTTCGACTTAAATAATATAAAAACAATAACATCAACACATTCCTTCATTCTCCGAAAGGCAGGATGCATAACAGCAGTTTATGAGTGCCGTGTAATCACGGGAAGGGCCGCACCGGTATGCGTGCCGGAGCAGCATCATGACAACGGAAAATTTGCAAAGAAAACGAGAAACAATCGTCTTGGGTGCAATGGTGGGGCGCAGACGAATCAGCGAATTGTCGCGCACCGCTTAGTAAAGGGCGACAGCTGCAATTTGACCTCTGAGGCCGGGGTGCTGCTATGATCGGCTCTTTCGTGTTCTTACGTGCAGCGTGTAAGTCACCGTCGCAATCTTTTCTTTGGGCGGTTAGCTTTCGCAGCAAGGTCTTTCGGCTTATTTGTAAGTTTCCAGGCGTCTGCAGCGAAGAGGAAGTGTTTGTGTGCGTACGGCGCTGACGTTTAAACGCAACGTTGTCCGTACGTCGAGGAGCGCGGCATACTTGCAGCCGTCCGCCAATTACGCGTCAACGATATGTGCGGATGTTTTTGGCTGAAGCAGTAATCGGAGCTCGCCGCAACGAACACATCTGGGTAGGCGTTTTTTGGTTAAGCGTGCAAGTTCCCTGAACTGTGTGTCGGCAAATTACATCAAATAGCCCGGTCCTCGCCTAAGGACCAAACCTCGCGAAAATAGCGAAAAAATGTCCAGTCCTTGCGCAGGTATTTGGGTTAGATGAAGGCTCTGAATAATATCTGTTCACAAGAGCGTCATCAGGTCAAGAAATTAGAGTTCACTTGGGTCTTTGGTATCAAGCTTATTCTGTAAGCTCTGCACATACAAAATGAAAGTGTTATTCTGAATGTTGGTAGAGAGATTTGAACAGAAAAGAGAAAGCGGGAAAACGATGATGCACCACCGGGGATGCGGTTTGCTCATTGACGTCAGCGATAGCCCGTAGGGCAGGCTCTTTACAATATACTGCTGTGTGTGTGTTTTTTTTTTTTCACTGGTAAGAGTAACTCCGTGCAATAAAGGTACACGAACGTGAAAACTCCTGAAAGTAGGTATCCATAATATTTAATTCGCAGAAGGCATTCAAGCCGAGAAAATGAACGCACCTGGGTCGTCTATGCGGTATTTTAGACTAAACTACATCGAGGATAACGTAGTTAGACAGCTACGTTTGTAAGGGCCCGGCGACGCCAAACAGTACCTGACGCCTGCGTCCGGCAGAAGACGAAAATTCGGCGACAAAAGATGCCCAAGAGAGTCGACAATGATGCCAAAGACGCTTTACTTTCTCCGACAATAATTTTCGGTGGATTCGTTGTGTATTTTATAGTAGGCTTCACTGCATGGAGAGCATTTGCTTGAAGAGTACCTTTCGTTATTGTAGTTATACCCTACTAACTATACTCGCCATAGGTTGTGGTTTTTATCTGACCTTGACATTTTAAGGTCGTAAAAAGTGATTTTACTTAAAGATATCTGTCGCCAGAAATTTAATTCTGACACGGGGATCACGAGAAAAAAAGAGGGAGATGGGGCGCTGTCTTTGGTGTGTCTAACAATTGCAGGCTTCGTAGAGCTAATAAGGCAAGAGTTTGGTTGAAGTGCGTGATAAACGTCAAGTAGACTATTGCGATGTTCACCACGTCGTACCTTTCGAGGGGATTGTAACGTATGTTAGTTCGAGCATTGAGACTGATTATGGCCGATTCTGTTGGGAACGAAGACACCTTTATTTCAACGAAACTGCAGCAATCTTGGAAGCTCCCTTGAACCACAGGGTTGCCTTCCTTCGTTCCAAAGAGTGCTATACATGGACACTACATCATCCCCTCAGGGAAGGAAAAAATCAGTTTTTCTTAAACACGAAGCCTTTCAGGTGCCTAGGTCGTTGCCTGGATCGTTGGGGGTACCGTTGGGGGTACCGTTGGGGGAGCTGCTGATATGGCTTGGCTAGGAGTAGCTATGCTGGGGGTTGCAAGGTCATTGTTACTCGGCACAGCTTCATCATGCAGATATGGCATGTCGGTCATATCCTGATGTAGTTCCACTTGAACTGTGCTTGCGTCTTTGAAGAAACTTGAGTTGCGACAAATTGACACTCCATCTCTGGACGCTGTGATTCTGGAGCCATTGACTTTGGTGATTGTGTATGGGTGTGGGTCATAGTAAGGCGAAAACTTGTTTGACCTGTCCTGTTTACAGAGGACTTGTTGCCCCACACACAGCTGGTTGTTACTCGTATGCCTCCGAGTGTCGACGTACCCCTTGTTGTAAGCCTTTCTTTTAGTGTCATTCTGTCTGGCCTCATAGTGAGCCGAGTTGTGAGTACCAGCGACAAGTGTCGGTAGAAGATTCTTCATGGGTCTCCCAAACAGAAGTTCAAACGGAGATTTTTCTGTGGAACTATGGGGTGTGGACCTATAAGCCAGCAGGAACGACTGAAGCTCATTGGTCCAATCCAAGTGGTTGACACTACTTGCGAGTATAGACTTTTTGAGGGTGCGCATGAATCTTTCTGCTTCCCCATTAAACTCTGGCCAGCGTGGAGTGATGCGGTGATGCTTGAACCCGAGCTCACTGGCGAACTCTGCAAAACTCTCACTCTGAAATGGTGAGCCATTGTCTGACTTTACAACTTCTGGACAGCCGAACTGAGCGAAAACAGTGCGCAGTTGCTTGATGACTGTAGGTACTTCAAGAGTGTGTAGGATGCTAACAACTTGGTACTTGGACAAATCATCCAGTACTGCCATGGCATACTTGCCATCAGAGAAAGGGCCAGCAAAATCTAACGACAGTTCAGTCCATGGACCTCGATGGAGCTCCTGGATTGGCAAGGGATCTCGATGGCGTACTGGTGTGTTCGCTTGGCATGCCAGGCGACTCTTAACTGCCTGGTGCATTAAATAGTTTATCCCTGGAAACCACACTTTCTCAGGCAACAGCTGTTTTGTCTGGACAATGCCTTGGTGTCCTCGATGTGCAAGATGCACCGCCTTAGCGTGAAGTTGTGCTGGCAGTACTATCCGCGTGGCTCTTAACACAAGGCCTTCTTTGAAAACTGATAGTTATGTCGCAACGCGAGAGAAGGGCATCAGAGTTGTGGTCTTCCAATCTTTTCCTTGCTGGGGTTGCGTTAGGGCTTTCTTGAGCGAGTTCATCACCGGGTCAGCGAGCGTTGCTTCGGTTACCTCCTCTCTGGCAATGGCTCGAGGCAGGCTATGAGACACAATGAAGTTCACATACTGTTCGGCGACAGACTCCATGCACCGAAATGGTGACGTGGAGTTTACTTGGTGTCGGGACAAGTGGTCAGATGGGTTACTTGGACCACTAGTGTGTTGCACTTCATAGGTGTATTGTTGAATTCGAAGGGCCAAACGCTCCAGCCGTGCTGAAGGCAGGGAGCGAGGGTTGCTGGGAATGCTGACCAATGGCTTGTGGTCTGTCAGTAGGCAGAATGCTGTCCCATACAAGTAGATGTGAAAATGCTCAATTCCCCACACCACGGCCAGCATTTCCCGTTCAATTTGAGAGTAGCGTGCCTCCACAGGAGAAAGAGCATGACTCCCATATACTACCACTCTGGTTTCGCTTCCGGATGTCGGTGTGAGAATGGCACCAAGGCCATGAGGAGCAGCATCTACAATGAGTGTGATGTTCTTTCCTGGATCGAAGTAGGCGAGAGTTGTGGCCTCGGAAAGCTTTCTCTTCAGTTCGTCCAGGGTGTCTTGCTGTATGTCTGTCCAACACTAGTCCTCTCCTTTGGCCGTGAGTTTCCTGAGTGGTTGGGTGAAGTGGGCCAAGTTTGGTGTGAACCGACCACAGTAGTTAACGAGCCCGAGGAGACCCTTCAGTTCAGTGGCGCTGGAAGGTGGTGATGCACCCAAGATCTCACACTCCTTAGTGGGGTTCGGTTGCACAACATTGCTGGAGAACACATGCCCGAAAAATGTAAGTTCCAGTTGGTAGAACCTGCATTTGTTGACGTTCAGTGTGAGACCACTTGCAAGTAGGCATTCCAATGCGGCCTTCAAAGCCTTATCATGCTCTTTCTTAGTATTTCCATACACCAATATGTCATCGCTTACGTTGAGCACGTTGGGGATGTTAGTTAGAGCCTGACGGTTGGTGTCCTGAAACACTTCGGCTGCTGAGTTGATTCTGAAGTTGAGTATCTTGTATCGGAAGAGCCCAGCATGTGTGGAGAAAGTGGTGATCACACGGGATGATGCGTCAAGTTCTAGTTGGTGGTACCCATCTTTCAGATCAAGTTTAGAGAATAAGATGGAGCCGTTCAAAGCAACAAAGATGTCGTCCACTGTGGGTGTGACATGTCTCTCACGCTGGATAGATTGGTTGGCACAGCGCATGTCAACACACATTCGAATGTGCTCGGGATCATGTGGCTTCGGTACTGCCACAATTGGTGATACCCAGGGGGTTGGTCCTTCAGTCTTTTCGATTATTGCCAAGGGACTGTAGCCTTTCGAGTTCTTTTTCCACTGGCTTTCGCATAGAGAACGGAATGTGTCTGTGAGATTGGGCTACTGGTTGAACACTGTGGTCAACATGGAGGCCACCTGGAAGTCCTTTAGACAGCCCACTCCCTTGAAGAGGTCTGGGTAGGCCATCCGCGGATCCAGTCTGTTGGTAACCTCTCCCACACTATACGTGATCTGGACTAGTCCTAGACGGGAAGCTGCAGAGAAACTGAGCAGTGGTGCACAGTCTCAGGACACAACGTAGAGAGTTTCATGGCTGCTGCTCTCCTTGTAGGTCATGACAACATCAAGCTTTCCAAGTAGCGGTAAAGGAGAATTTGCCTCACAAGCAAATACTTTCTTATATGTCTTGGACAGCGTTTCCTTGCCTAAACGATTTTTTAAGCTGTTTCAACCGACGACAGACACGGTAGCGTCAGTATCATTTGTAATACGGACGTCCTCGCCATCAAGTGTGACGTCCACCTGTGGAGATCCCTTGACTGAGTGACAGTGAGAGGAGGTCATGAAAACGTGTTCATGACTGTCAGGGCTGCTCTCCCGCACGACTGCGTGTACGGCTTTGTGTGCTGAACGACACACACTAGCAAAGTGTCCAGTTTTGTAACACGCAGTACACCGTTTGCCGAGAGCGCGGCAACTAGAGCGTCCCTTACTGTGAGGCCATGGTTTTCCGCAGTTGTAGCATGTCGCGCTTGCCCGTTGATGGCCCGGAGGCTTACGAGTCCGTGACTGCTCTTACCCATGGTGTTTCGGCTGATGAGGTCGCGAGGTGCACTCGGAGATTACTGCAAGTTTAGACGCTGACGCCGAGTTTTCCTTACACTGCCGGCTTTTTTGCTCGATCACGGAGATGTCGTGCTCGACCTATTCAAATTACCTGCTTTGTTTGAGAATTCTTTACAAGTTGAGGTCATGCTGCATGGTATACCAGCGTAGATGTGTGGACGTTGTAGACAGCAATATTTGATTCTTGATTTCGGTGTGGTCATCGGCGAAAGCACAGTGCCTAACAAGCTGTCGTAGCATGGCGTAAAATGCACCGAGCTACTCGTTTTCCATTTGCTTGGCTTGACGGAAGCGGTAAACCTCGAAGGTAGTGTTTACTCGGGGTGCGAAATAGTCATCGAGCTTCCTACTTGCTGCGATGTAGAAAGGGGTTGCGTTACTGGAGCCGCCGGGCTTGAAATGGTAGATGCAGCTGTGGCTGCGGGTGGATCGGGTAGTGCACAGTACATGTCATACACTTCTTCCCCCACGTAGTGTAGTAGTATGGCCGTCTTCTGGGCATCGGCTGTGATACCGCAGGCTACGATGAAGTTTTCGAAGCGTTTCACCCACTTCAACCACTCGGTGCCGACGTTGTTGGCGTCAGTGGCACGCGCGTCAAAGAAAGGGAAGGGTGGAAGCATGTTGTGCGCCATACCGCAAAGTAGAAGTTTCGAGAATGTGTGTTGGTATGTTCGTTCTGCTTAAAATCGTTGCTTGGCAGCCTTCACGAAGTTCCGACGCATTCTCGTCGCCATTGTAACGTATGGTAGTTCGAGCATTGAGACTGATAATGGCCGATTCTGTTGGGAACGAACACACATTTATTTCAACGAAACTGCAGCCATCTTGGAAGCTACCTTGAACCCCAGGGTTGCCTTCCTTCATTCCAAAGAGTGCTATACATGGACACTACAGGGTTGATCCAACTTCCGCGCTCGAAGGTGTTATATTTAGGCTTCACGATTATCCTTGGCAAACGATTGTGAATAATTCGATGGCCTTAAGCTAATATCCGTCAGTTTCGCAAACCAATGGACAACTGCTGTCTTTAGATCTTTCACATTTGGTCGACCCTTATTGCTGTCTTCGCTCCGTTTGTTCGCCATATACAGTTCTTGGATGTGGAACTATATTTATGGAAAGTTCCTATTCTTCAAGTTCACACGCATATATTCGTATTTCGTGAAGTAATGTCGTAAGGGCTGCACAAGTTGGATGAACGGTACCTTCGTGTGTACGTGGGGACCAGTAATCTGCATTTTGGTAGGCAGAAAAAGTTATGGCCTCCAATGTTATATCCTCCCACAATGTCGGCACCCTTCAAACACAATAGACAATGCGCTAACGATCAACAGATTATCAAAAAATAATAAAGTTTATAAGCTGAACAAAAGCCGTAAGTCAAAGCTTGGCCGGTACAACAGGTGCAAATCAGTAAACAAAATTAAATTGGTTTAGTGTCATCGTCTCGAAGTTTCACAGTGGGGTATGTGGCGCGCCCTATTACTTATGGCAAGATAAGCGTGCTGAACGTAAACAGGAAACAGGGTAATCAATTGCTCTTGCCATCAACTTGCATTTGCAAGCGACCGTCATGTCGTGAGATTGAGCCCGCTACCTCACGCTTAGCAGGTGAAAGCCACCGCCACTATGTCACCTCGCCGTGAAGGAAAGAAGAAATGAAAAGTTATTTTCCTTCAGCGTATGGCATATTAATCCTAAATATAAACAAAATAACAGCGGAGCAAAAAAGCACTCCCGACCCATAGTGCTCGTTTGAACATTTCTCTGTACGCAATGCAATCGCGAAGGAAAATTGCACTAGCGCAGAATTGTGGCTACGCTCTGGAAAAATACACGCTTCGAAAACTATTTCGTATTCGTGAGCAGTGTTACATTTTCAAGGCAGTGTTTAGCTACAGAATGTCTGCAGCGACGGTGGTAGGCGCGTCTCGACAGAAACAAAGGAAGATGCTTTTTTTTAATTAACGTCCTGATTTAGGGAGCGCTCGGCGCCTCTGTTTCTTTATTTATCGAACAAGCGCCAATTTGTCACCCACCTATTACCGTGAATAAAACTTTTTAGAAGCACTGCAGGGAAATTATTCTTTGGAGTGCCTACCTGTGCGCTCAAGTGATCAGCGAAACACTGCCATTAGTGCGGATTGTTTAAAAGCACGGAATGCAAACTATTAGGGAAACACACAGAATTCTCAGCAAGAGATGTGATATTAAGGTTTACAGAGGCAGCATCAACGTAAACACTTATATAGTAGCAACCAAAATTCTCATCAACAATAATTCGCCTACATTACAGATCTGCAAGCTGGAATAAACTTAAGAATTCCTGAAAAACTAGTTTCTTTTTTGAGAAGAAACAGATTATGGCGGTAAAGCGAATGAGGCATTCTGCCACTAATGACAGGGTCTTCGCTTCGGTTCTGCGAAGTGGGGGTAGAATGTCGGTGGAGGCAGAATTACTACATACGCGTCCTTAATACGCAGCGAAAATACTATATGCAGTAGCACGTTGCTCCTCCTCCCTATTCTTTCCCGTATCCCATCTTTCATATTTTATTTTCCTGGATGTAAATGATCTCCTCCGACAAGAGCGGAAATGCTTTTCAATGAACATGCCCACGAATCGTCTACAACACTTTCTGTGAGCATCAAATAGCCACTAGCAATCTAAATTATTCCCCAATCACTCGCTTCTTATGTTGGTCTCAGAAAAATTAAGCCCGTCGCCACCTTTAGCAAATACCGGGTCAAAATACCAGCGGACACTTTCAAATACCAGCAAATACCAGCGGACACTTTCGAAAATGTCCTAAAGGGAAGCTGAAGCGGTTTTCAATTTCCATGAATTGCTGGGATTGGGAAGAACAGACCTAATAATTTACGGTTCCGAAATTTTTTTCTTCGTTTTGTTAATATAAGGGGCGGAAATCGCTTTCTAAATCACCCCCGCGGACACGCCCCCATCGCTTCTTGGAGCGCCGGGTGAGGAGGTTACCAGAGGAGCGAACCGGCGAGAGTGACGTCACTGGCGGGGACCGAGCTGCCGGACCGGCGTGCTGGCATGCGCTGGCATGCCTCTTTCCGTCCTGCGTTTTACTGAACGACGCTACGAGAGATTTGCCGCCACCGCCGCTCACGTTTGTTTTGCGATTTTCGTAAACTGTTCTTTCCTTCTGTGCTGCGTGAGTGCCTACAGCCACGGGCGCCCTACATGCCCTCGTTCTGTGCAACATTCGGCTGCGCGAACACACGCGGGCGAGACGATGTGGTGTTTCACAGGTTCCCGAAGCACAAGAAACTTGCAGCGCAGTGCGGTGAGGAGAGATAAGTTCGTGCCGACGAAATCAACTGTGCTGTGCTCGGACCATTTCCGCGATAGCCGGATAGCCTTACGACAAATGCGGAAACGCATTGTTGCTAGCGTTGCTATACTCCGTTTCATATATCAGGTGCAACGCTGTGGAGGCTTGAGATACTTCTTGCAGTAGCTGCGTTCGCACTTAGAAAAAGTTCGGTGTTTCTTGACCCGATTTTTGAGAAACTTTTTCATATATAAGCTCAGTTCTGAATGAAAAAAAAAAGAATTTACCCATAGAAACAATCCGTGTACTTATACGGCTGCTAACACGTTCTTTTAAATCAATTTTCTTTTCGGCATTCTTTAATTGCAGCCCGTCGCGGCAGCTTCACGTGCATGCTCGCGCGAGCAAATGCCGCTGGCACGCTGCCAACCATAGACGGAAACGCGCGCAGTAATAAATTTGGGTAACCGGACTTCGTGCGTAGCTTCCACAGCGTTGCACCTGAGGTATAAATTGGAGTATAGGCTTGCCTAGTGACATTCGACGTACGGTTGCAGTTATCATGTTTACCACACGGCGGTGCTAAAACTGCCTAATATCTTTATGTCAACACTAGCATGGAGCGCGCATACCGATTCTTGATCGAGCCACAATCGCAAAGTCGTCGAACCATATTCTGAATATTGCACATATAATCCCCCTGACCATCTCGATCTGGATGTGTATGATAAGCAACTTCCATGACTCTACCTCGCAGCTCTGCATGTGCGCGCTTTGAAACGCGGCACTTATATTTGCGATCGTGTATCAACGCTCAGAAAACCACGGCACTTCAGACAAGCAGCGGCAAGGTGCTTAATTGACATCGCGGAATTGTACCCGTGTTTACAATCTAATGAGAAGTTAGTGCTTCGGTATTCTTCCAGCAGCAAGTTCCCAGTGACATTTTAGCGCATTTTTTCTCCCGTCATTGGAACGTGCAGCTACATGAAAAAAAAAGCATACGTAACAGCTAAGATTCCCAGCGCGCGAGAAGGTGTACACATCGCTCTCGCTTTTGGCACACTCAACATCGTCGTTGCCGCCGTTGCCGCCATCGTTTTCCGTATCGGCTGTCGGTTCGAACATGTACGGCGAAAATACAAGCTGTCCGAGACAGCGAGAACGTTCCATAATGCTTACAACTCAGCTATGCAGCCAGAACAGAACAGCGTGCTACGCTCTCAAACGGCGGCGCCGACCGGCGACTGCCGCCACTGACGTCACAGCGGCTCCGACCAATCACGGGCAACAGCGGCGTTCGCGCGATACCCTGAGGCGCTGGTGCGCGTTTTCATGAAAAAACAGCCGCTTGCGCTTGTTTCCGTCCTTTTTGAACGAGATATTCGTGTTCAGGGGACTCAAAACTGTAGAATGCCGCAGAGAACTCATTTTTTTCGAAAAGTGTTTCAGCTTCCCTTTAAGGTTGCCTGAGGCAGATAGAACAATTGTAGTCAGTGAGGGTTCCATCTCGAAGTGAGGTTGCCTACTCGAAGAGATGGAACATTACTTGCACAAGAAATTGAAATCCATAATAGAATAATTTTCAAAAATTCCCAAATTGAGGCAACTGATTTCCTTTCGCACAAATTGCAATTTACAACTTCTAACCGGGGAGATCTCAAGGCAGCTCCACTTCGAATTATTTCGCAAAATGACAGCAGTTTCGAGATATTAATTTCAAATCTTTGCGGCGAAATGCATTGATGTTTCAGTTAAAACGGGATTTTCTTAAGAAGGCAAGTGCAACGACAGTGCATTTTCACCGAAAGATCTACTGCGCAGACCTCGAAAATGGTGTGATTCACACAGTTCTTTTCAAATGGATGTGCCTTGTAGGCTCATGCGCTAGAACTTATAAATTGCAATATATGGCTTAGGGTAATCCGCTTGAATTTTAATTTGTGAATTTTCGTTAAATTTTCGAATATGTATTTAAATATTTTGTGCAAGTATTGTCCCCCTCTTCGAACAGACCAGCTTATGGAATAGAATAGTACAATCTGCCACAGAAAATGTGAAAAAATTTTGAACATGTTGGCTGACATTTTGTTGTGCTTTGGACATATAATGGACACATTATCGAATTTACATAAATCGAATCTGAACGAATGTATGCAAAGTTCCTCGAGTGGACAGTCGCGCGGCAATTTTTCGTGTATCTGCGAGCTTCTTTGAGGCACACAAAAGCGCTCTGATGTAGCACATATTGAGTAACAGAAATCTGTATGGAGAGATTTTCATGTTGCTCTACCCTTATCGAATGGACACTTTTCATCTAATTATAACATCTGAGACGTTGATAAATATTTCGTATTTTTCAGTTAGGGGTAATGAAAAAAGAATTTGATCATCTCCAAGCAGCGGCAAACAATATGACCTTGGTTCTGTACAGCTACCTGGCATCTGCATATATTCGATGTTTGGCTGAATTTTCGTGACACACCATGTATACCTTTTCATAGCATCGAACGGAAGGCATCACTACATTTTGGTTTCGTTAAGATTCTCTGCCGGCATTCTTATACAAATGTATTATACTAAAGACATATCGCCGGCAGTTTGCATTTCTTTGTTAAAAGGGCAGCGAAGCTGTCGCTCTAGATAAGCACCGGAACAGGCTCTTTGGATAGTCCTAAACTTTTGGGTGACTAGCACTTAATAAACTGAGGTATAGCTAGAAGAAGGCTATGTTTGCTTGCTTGACGTGCGATGTAATAATAAACGTTCACATGATAAACTCAATGGTGGACAAAAAGCTGTCGTAAAAGCTTTAATAATTGGGAGCAATTTTCTCAATTCTAGTGTTTAATTTTTATAGTTACTAATTTGAGTGAACCTGACCACTTACTGCAAGCTTGAAAATTGTATCAGTTAAAAATTATCGTTTGCTAACCTAGCTCATGGTAGTACAACTGAACCAACGCATTGGTAAAAATATTGCATTTTATGGAACACTTACTAGCTTGACAAGTTCAACAAGTTTATACATTGCAAATCATTGTCCCGTAAAGGAGATAGTAGAAGACACCCACGGAACAACCTCTTACTATGAAATCGTCTAACATTTCTTAAGCACCAGCCCCAGACCCCTTGAATCGATGCCTGCATTGTTTGTAGCGCTTTGTGGGCCATGCAAACCCACGCTGAAAAAGACATTGAAATTAAATGCAGCACGACTAAGGAATAATACATTGCAAATCACTAATCGAATACGTGGCTTTTGGATGCACATGTGATGTTTACGACGTTCCTGGTCACTTTTAAAGCACGATACGACCATCGTTTGACAAAACATATTTTTTTGTTGTGTTGCAAACATTTAAGTTAATCTCAGCCATTCTTTTCCAAGGGAGAATAGTGGCGCAAAAATATCCGCTGATCTGCACCATGACATACAACGTCAATGAGAATTCAACCTTGCCGGGGGATGCTGTCTGTCAGTACATATTCTACGACTTCTTCTACAAGAAGGCGAACAGCAAGAGCACAATGTTCCCATGTTTCACTCTTCAATGACAAAAAATATAACCTCTCAATGTTTCCAATTCCCGCTGGCACTGAACCCTGCTACGCGGGAACTGCGCAGAGGCGTCACTTGATGGCGCCGCCCATGCCGTGGTGTGCAATGGCACATTAGTGGTCCGGGTATCTAGTGCAGGATCTATGCATTTAATATAACCTGATATTACTTAACAGCGAATATACGTGTCATGCACAGGCAACGTGGCAATGCAGAAACAGAAAGCCACATATCAACTGCGCGTCGTTCTGACAAACAATCCACGAACGGCAAGACCAAATGACGACACTAAACATGGAAAAGATTTTTCGCATGGAGATCGAAAACGTTTAGCCTTTGAATTTGGGGATGATACTAATGCAAAGCACGAGTCATTAATATGGAAGTTTCTAAAAATGAATGTAAATGAAGTAAAAGAGCAGCAGGAGATAAATTGTTGGATTGGAACGAGGAAACCACGTGAGTGGTGGAATGAGAAAATAAAGCAAGCTATAAAAGAGCGTAAGCAGGCGTCTAGTGATCATCAAGAAGCCAAGAAATTGGTATTACAAGAAGAGCTGATCTTTATATTGAACAAATACCGAGAAAAGAATGGCGTGGTGACTGAGATCGTACAACAAAAAAATTAATGCGCAAGTGAACGTTTGGTGCACAGCATTCTCCAGAGAGAGAAGGACACGCCATAAAGACTCTCCAACCATGAAGCAGCACTTGTACCTGCGAGTAAATATTCGTAAACGGCTACAATGAATGAAGACGGTAATACCTTTGAATGAGACGATGAACTTCGATGCATCATGTACGTTTTCGTACTTTCATCAAGGCAAAAAAGTGATTTGGACCCAAACTTACCCAGCGACTATAAAAAAGTGCGAGATATCAAAATTTAACACAGATAGCTTTTACTGGATAAAAACAAGAGAATATACCTGATGACATGGTGGCGGGATCATATGAAATCTCAATGCAGCTAATTGCAAAAATCATTCCAAAGTGCAAGGAATTGCTGAGTAGTTGCACATAGCAAGTAATTAAAACGAAGAAAACACCGGATTGAAAGCCTGTGAGCAATATGAACTTCATCTCAAAAGGAAGTTATTCAGGGAGAGCGTAGCTCTTACTGGCTACATTCAGTAACGTTCGGAATATTTTGACACGTGTATTGGTTTGTCTTTATCAGGCTACACATTTCACTGCCTAAGAAATGTTATCGATGCTTCCATCCGTTGTCTGTGACCAAACCTTCTGTAATCTGATCGCAGGTGTGCACGACGCGAATAATGTAGAGAAAGGGAGATAAAGCTTTATTATATCCTTGAAGGGGTTCAGGGGTGGCGGGGTCCGGAGACTAACCCCCAATCCCCCTCTTCCTGAGAGGCGGCCAGTCCTTGCTTTCTGGTGGCGTCTTCGGCTATCCGGATGGCCCAGAGCTGCTCCTGTGGGTCCAAGCTAAGCAGCAATGTCTCCCACTGCTCGGCCGTAGTTATGATACATGTGTTAGTGCGGCAAGTGTTGGTGGGTGAGGCTTTGGGGCATTCCCCGATAAGATGACCGAGGTGAGCGCGGGTCTCGCACGCTTTTTAGAGTGGGGAGTATGCATAGGGGTATATGCGGTTGTAAAGCACGGGGTCGGAAAAGTTAGTGTCTGAAGGAGTCGCCAAGTGGTGTATTGAGACTTCTTCAGTGTTTTGTGAGCTGGAGGGTAGCGTAACCGCTCTCTGCGGTAGTGCAGGAGAATTTCTCGGAACGTGACCATTCGGTCCAGCGCGTGACCGCGATACAGAACAGAGGGCTGGTCGGAATCGGTAGACGCAGGAGAACGATGATGTGCCCGGTGTGCGAGAGCTCGGGCGGCATCGTGGGCGGCTTCGTTTCCAGCCAGACCCGAGTGACCAGTGGCGCAGATGATCTGCACGTGGCGTTGCCTTGAGGGAGGAATCCCAGAGAGAATCTTCTGCACTTGGGGTGTTATCAGTCCTTTCGTGTAGTAACGAATGGCCGTTTTTGAATCACTGATGATGCAGTGTGCATTGGTAGCCGCGTAGGCCAAAGCAATGGCCATTTCTTCTCCTACTTTGGGTTGCGCGGTGAATATTGATGCGGCCGCGGGGAGGCGGTACGGCAAACCAGCGACTGCGATGACCGCCATGGCGTTTTGGTTGGGTTATTCTGCTGCGTCCACGTAGGTTGCGTCAGCGGCTTGGTCGTGGCGCTTTTGTAGTAGTTTAGCTCTTTCTGCCCGTCGCTCCGGGCAGTGTTCAGGGTGCATATTGCGAGGTATGGGTGGGATAACTAGCTGAGCACAAATGTTTGGAGGGATAGGTACTTTTGGTCTGAATTGGGTGGTGTAGGTTATGCCTAGGGTGCCTAGAATGTTCATGCGGAGCTTACGCAAGCCATTCTGCAGTACAGTCAGACAAGGCACACGAGGACAACTGCCTACCACCGACAGACAAATAGTCATACAGAGCGCCTGAAGAAAAACCTCGCCGACATGAAAGCAATGTACGTCGACGTTGAACAGAAGACCTGGGATGTAGTCCTGCCGTACTTAACATTCGCTTACATCACGGCGGTGCAAGAAACAACACAGATCACGCCTTTTCACACAGATCACACAGATCACGCCGGCAGGAACCCGACGACGAAGCTCGACGCCATGCTGCCACATGTCACTGAAGAAGAGAAGCTTGACGTTGCTACCTATATCCAGCGTGCCTAAAAAACCCCACACATCGTACCCCTACGAATCAAGAACCAGCAGTGTACAGACAGCTGACACTACAACCTCCGACGACGCTTCCTCGATTACCAGCTCGGCGACCGTGTTTGGGTTTGGACCCCGATACGCCAACGAGGGCTGAGTGAGTAACTATAGCGACGCGATTTCGCACCCTACAAGGTCATTGGACGTACTGGCACACTGGAATATGAGGTCGTGCCAGACGCCATTTCGCATTCACAGCGGCGCCGCGCACAATCTGATGTGGTCCACGTGGTGTGTCTTAAATCATTTTACGGACGCTGACGAACTTCCTTATTTTGTTGTTCTCTTTGCTACAGGTGTTTTCATTTATTACTGTCGTTTGCAGCATCCGGTCGATGCTTTTTAAGAGGGGGGCCTCGGTACGTGAACTTGTTTGTCTTTATCGGGCAACACGTTTCACCGCTTAACAAATGTTATCGATGCTTCCATCCGCTGTCTCTGACGGAACCTTCTGTAATCTGATCGCATATGTGCGCGACGCGAATAATGTAGAACTTTGTGGAAGGCGCGCGGGTCCCAGCGAGTACTCTGGAACATTCGACTGCTGATGTATAAAAGCCGACGCGCTTGACCCGCTGACCAGATTTTCGACGATCACCGACTGTGTTCGCCGCTATCGCCGTTCTTGGAATGTAGCCTGTTTTTGAGGTCACAAGTTTGCCCAATAAAGCGCTATTTTCCTCTTTCTCAGTTTGCCTGCTTTTTTCACAGTCACTACCAGGTGACAATATAGAAAGGCACTTCGGGCCATAGAGTTAGAACTTTCGAAGAGGCTGAACAACAAAGGTGTTCTGGTGGAACTACGGAATGCGTCCAGACGAGGCAGCACCTTGCAATAACTCCTTGCATAGAGACTTCATTAGCTCAGAAAAGATTTTTAGGCATCGCATTTCTACATAATAAGGAAGCCTACGACAACGTAGACAGTAAATTGTTGTGGGATATTTTACCCATACACGACAATTACGGGGCATACTGACGGAGATATGTAAACACAACATAGTGAAAAATTTAAAGCGCAAGCCACAAATGTAATCAAGTGGTCGAAATGCGCCAAGAAGTTAGCAAGGATGTCTCCTGTCTATGTGGTGGTTCATGCTTTATGTCAAGGAATAAAAATATGCTGAGAAAACACTGAATCGGGGTTTGATAGCTTTACCTCAAAAGCGCAGACACGCAATGGAGGAAGAGGTCCCGAATGTTGGCAACCAAGTAAAGGGTAATGTAAAGTGTAAACAACCATATGTCAAAGAAAGAAAGAAAATGCGCGCTCAAAAAAAAATGGGAATACAGAAATTATAAGGGAAAATCTGTACGATAACAGAAAGGGTATTTCCTTCCTATTTGAGGATAACGGTGGTGGTCAAAGGACAATAGATACTCGATCAAACACTCGCACCTAGGTGATCTATTCGAATGCTGCAGCAAAAATCCGAAGACCACTAAGCAGATTCTAAAGAACGCGAAGGATTTCACTGTGAGAGCTGTGGTTACTGTGCGCCGTCCAAAAGCGCTTGGACTTAAAGCGGACGAAAGCATCAGTCGTTGAGGTGCCGAGAAAAGCAGAGGATATTTATGTTATTTATGGAGTACAAGCAGGCCAGATATTGATATGATTTCATCCTTTACAGACATAGACAGAGGAACAAGGTGCATAAAAAATTATCGGGTAAAAGAAGTTGTAGTTTCGCCCGAAAGGCGAAGCATCGATTGCGATAGCAAATTAGTGCAAAGCTATATGAAGTAAGGAGATTAGTTTTGTCAGCCGCATACGCTTGTGGGCATATACATACTAAATAAGTTAACCAGTATGGTTTCACACGCGCACAAGCAAAGATGAACCCATCTCACTTGTTGACCGCAGAAATACGCTGTCAAAATGCTCGAGTGAGCAAAGGCTGCAGCTCTGCTCCATCACGCATCAACACGAACTAAGTCACGAAAATACAGCGCACAGCGGGATCTCTCCTCGTCGCACATTCCTTTCAAGGTGCAGCGGTGCGGACAGGAGAGTGCAGCCACCCGAGCGACCCGGAGTACATCTCCCCCACTTCCCTTATCTACCGACTCTCCGGAGCATTGTGCGCGACGGAATACAGTGCGCTACCTCTCCGTTTTCCTCCCTTGCGGGTGCGAAATAGGGCCGCGATCGGCGGCTCACCCTCGCGCCCTTTCACTTTCGCATACAGCGTACGGTGAGCGGCGAAGATTTTACTGCCCTTGGATTTTATACAGAATGACATGGTGCTATAGCGCAAAAAAGAACGGGAAAGCGATTCGAAAGGACAGAAAAAGGAAAACGGAGATGCTGGTAGCGCGGTCTTTCTTTCCGTTCTAACTGTCCTTTAGAATGTTTCTTTTTCCAGCGTTTTAGATTCATTTTTGCGCTACAACACCATGTCGTTCAGCAAACACCAACTCGCCCTAGAAAAGTTAATGTGCTATATGGGGACCTCACGTCGATGCCGAAGGCAGAATTGCGCCTGGAGTGTCCACATATTTACTTTCGCAACAAAAAGATTAAGGAGTTATATACCAAAACGCTAGAAGAAAAAGCATGTATAGCATGCCTGTATAACTAAAGCACACTAAGTGATTCTTTGTTAACGCCCTCTTTTAAAGGCAATGCCGAAAAATAATCATCATGATCATCATCATTATGACAGCTGAGAACCCGGTTTACACATTTAGGCATTTTGGGGTTTTTAATGCGATGTCGCTGCAGTGCTTCGATGCTAAGCACGTTCACATCGACATTCTTCTTCAGGTAGTTCGTGGCTGTATTTTTTTCCCTCAGTTTTCGGGGCCTGTCTGTCTGTGCCTCTACGCCTTGTTCTCGTCCACATGGGTCACTGCTGGTCCGTGGTGTAATATTTACAGCATCTGGGCTTGGTGGTGAGAGAACCATGCTCGAGAGCAATCGTTCGGCTAATCTACCCCATGGGTATGTGCAGTGCGTATGTGCTCTTCATGAGTTTACCTCTTCACGCGACTTCGTGTTTCTGGATATGTTCACTGGTCGTGGGCCGCTCTTCAATGAACCTCTTTCACTCCACTTGAATAATTGGGTATGAGCTGCTGGATATCTTCCACACCTAAATGAGCTTCTTTCATACCGATATAGATCACCAGGAATGTGCAGCTAAGTATGTGCCGCTCTTCAATAAACTACCGCTAAATTAGGTCACTGTGTATATGCCACTGGCTATGTGAAGCAAATTATGTGCCACTCTTTAGTAAGCCAGTTTATGGTTAACTGGGGTTGGTGGTTATCCATCGTACTGATGACTTGCACTTACTCAACACCATCAAAGGCAGAAGAGGACATGATGCAGTGCCATCTGCTAGCGCTGCCATACCGACGAATATATTGTGGCAAATTAGTTAGATGGGCAGAAAATTCCTATGCTGTGTATATGTACGAACCTACATTAGTGAATGTAAAATCGGTATAGAAAACAACCGGACATGTAGAAGATATTAATGATACATCATATGAAGACGACTGTTTGCGGTAATAAGTTTCGTGCTAGTGTTTATTGCGTTATCCGACATGTGGCCTAAAGAAAACTGTCCAAAGCATCTGCTGCAATGACAAAAAGAATTCTCCCAGTCGAGGCGTCTATACTGGAAGGCTTGCTCTATGTAAGGCGATGTAAGTTGACGAAATGGCTATTTCAATAACCTAAGTACTGCGTATTTTATTAGCAATATTAAGCACTAGAGAAGCGAGGCTCCTTACCCCATTAAGTATCATTAGCTGCACGAATACCAAGTCTAATAGATCGAGAGACATTCAAGAAGTTTTCTTACGCACCACATTACATATATAGCTTCTATAATATTTCACATTTGATCCCGCAGCATCCACTGCGGCGAGCACTCCAAGCAGCTCCACCGGAAATGCAGCAACTAAACCTACACGTGAGTTTCTCGGCAAGAAGCCCACAATGCGTGCAGCCATGAGAGAATATAAAACACCTCCATTGCTGAGTAACCCTTAAGCAGCATTAAGGGCCAAACCAGCGCAACTCTTTTGTTTGTGTTCTAATGAAAGCTTCGACTTAAATAATAAGAAAACAATAACATCAACACATTCCTTCATTCTCCGAAAGGCAGGATGCATAACAGCAGTGTATGACTGCCGTGTAATCACGAGAAAGGGCCACACCGGTATGCGTGCCAGAGCCGCATCATGACAACGCAAAATTTGCAAAGAAAACGAGAAACAGTCGTCTTGGGTGCAATGATGCGGCGTAGACGAATCAGCGAATTCTCGCGCACCGCTTAGTAAAGGGCGACAGCTGCAATTTGACCTCTGAGGCCGGGGTGCTGCTATGATCGGCTCTTTCGTGTTCTTACGTGCAGCGTGTAAGTCGCCGTCACAATCTTTTCTTTGGACGGTTAGCTTTCGCAGCAAGGTCTTTCTGCTTATTTGTAAGTTTCCAGGCGTCTGCAGCGAAGAGGAAGTGTTTGTGTGCGTACGGCGCTGACGTTTAAACGCAACGTTGTCCGTACGTCGAGGAGCGCAGCATACTAGCAGCCGTCCGCCAATTACGCGTCAACGATATGTGCGGATGTTTTTGGCTGAAGCAGTAATCGGAGCTCTCCGCAACGAACAAATCTGGGTAGGCGTTTTTTGGTTAAGCGTGCAAGTTCCCTGAACTGTGTGTCGGCAAATTACATCAAATAGCCCGGTCCTCGCCTAAGGACCACACCTCACGAAAATAGCGAAAAAATGTCCAGTCCTTGCGCAGGTATTTGAGTTACATGAAGGCTCTGAATAATATCTGTGCGCAAGAGCGTCATCAGGTGAAGAAATTAGAGTTCACTTGGGTCTTTGGTATCAAGCTTATTCTGTAAGCTCTGCACATACAAAATGAAAGTGTTATTCTGAATGTTGGTAGAGAGATTTGAGCAGAAAAGAGAAAGCGGCAAAACGATGATGCACCACCGGGGATGCGGTTTGCTCATTGACGTCGGCGATAGCCCGTAGGGCAGGCTCTTTACAAAATAGTGCTGTGTGTGTTTTTTTTTTCACTCGTAAGAGTAACTTCGTGCAAAAAAGATACACGAAGGTGAAAACTCCTGAAAGTAGGTATCCATAATATTTAATTCGCAGAAGGCATTCAAGCCGAGAAAATGAACGTACCTGGGTCGTCTATGCAGTATTTTAGACTAAACTACATCGAGTATAACGCAGCTAGACAGCTACGTTTGTAAGGGCCCGGCGACGCCAAACAGTACCTGACGCCTGCGTCCGGCAGAAGACGAAAATTCGGCAACAAAAGATGCCCAAGAGAGTCGACAAAAGATGCCCAAGACGCTTTACTTTCTCCGACAATTATTTTCGGTGGATTCTTTGTGTATCTTATAGTAGGCTTCACTGCATGGAGAGAATTTGCTTGAAGAGTACCTTTCGTTATTGTAGTTCAACCATGCTAACTCGCCATAGGTTGTGGTTTTTATCTGACGTTGACATTTTAAGGTCGTAAAAAGTGATTTTACTTAAAGAGATCTGTCGCCAAGAATTTCATTCTGACACGGGGATCACGAGAAAAAAAGAGGGAGATGGGGCGCTGTCTTTGGTGTGTCTAACAATTGCAGGCTTCATAGATCTAATAAGGCAACAGTTTGGTTGAAGTGCGTGATAAACGTCAACTAGACTATTGCGATGTTCAGCACGTCATATCCTTCGAGGGGATTGTAACGTATGTTAGTTCGAGCATTGAGACTGATTATGGCCGATTCTGTTGGGAACGAACACACATTTATTTCAACGAAACTGCAGCAATCTTGGAAGCTCCCTTGAACCACAGGTTTGCCTTCCTTCATTCCAAAGAGTGCTATACATGGACACTACATCATCCCCTCAGGGAAGGAAAAAATCTGTTTTGATTAAACACGAAGCCTTTCAGGTGCCTAGGTTTTTGCCTGGATCGTTGGGGGTACCGCTGTGAGACGGTCTTGGGAGCTGCTGATCTGGCTTGGCTAGGAGTAGCTATGCTGGGGGTTGGAAGGTCACTGTTACTCGGCACAGCTTCATTATCCAGATATGACATGTCGGTCAGGTCCTGATGTCGTTCCACTTGAACTGTGCTTGCGTCTTTGAAGAAACTTGAGTTGCGACAAATCGACACTCCATCTCTGGACGCTGTGATTCTGGAGCCATTGACTTTGGTGATTGTGTATGGGTGTGGGTAATAGTAAGGCGAAAACTTGTTTGACCTGTCCTGTTTACAGAGGACTTGTCCCACACACAGCTGCTTGTTACTCGTATGCCTCCGAGTGTCGACGTACCCCTTGTTGTATGCCTTTCTTTTAGTGTCATTCTGTCTGGCCTCATAGTGAGCCGAGTTGTGAGTACCAGCGACAAGTGTCAGTAGAAGATTCTTCATGGGTCTCCCAAACAGAAGTTCAAACGGAGATTTTTCTGTGGAACTATGGGGTGTGGACCTATAAGCCAGCAGGAACGACTGAAGCTCATTGGTCCAATCCAAGTGGGTGACACGACTTGCGAGTATAGACTTCTTGAGGGTGCGCATGAATCTTTCTGCTTCCCCGTTAAGCTCTGGCCAGCGTGGAGTGATGCGGTGATGCTTGAACCCGAGCTCACTGGCGAACTCTGCAAAACTCTCACTCTGAAATGGTGAGCCATTGTCTGACTTTACAACTTCTGGACAGCCGAACTGAGCGAAAACAGTGCGCAGTTGCTCGATGACTGTAGGTGCTTCAAGAGTGTGTAGGATGCTAACAACTTGTTACTTGGAGAAATCATTCAGTACTGCCATGGCATACTTGCCATCAGAGAAAGGGCCAGCAAAATCTAACGACAGGTCAGTCCAAGGGCCTCGAGGGAGCTCCTGGATTGGCAAGGGATCTCGATGGCGTACTGGTGTGTTCGCTTGGCATGCCAGGCGACTCTTAACTGTCTGGTCCATTAAATAGTCTATCCCTGGAAACCACACTTTCTCACGCAACAGCTGTTTTGTCTTGACAATGCCTTGGTGTCCTCGATTTGCAAGATGCACCGCCTTAGCGTGAAGTTGTGCTGGCAGTACTATCCGCGTGCCTCTTAACACAAGGCCTTCTTTGAAAACTGACAGTTATGTCGCAACGCGAGAGAAGGGCATCAGAGTTCTGGTCTTCCAATCTTTGCCTTGCTGGGGTTGCGTTAGGGCTTTCTTGAGCGTGTTCATCACCGGGTCAGCGAGCGTTGCATCGGTTACCTCCTCTCTGGCCATGGCACGAGGCAGGCTATGAGACATAATGAAGTTCACATACTGTTCGGCGACAGACTTCATGCTCCGAAATGGTGACGTGGAGTTTACTGGGTGCTGGGACAAGTAGTCAGATGGGTTACTTGGACCACTAGTGTGTTGCACTTCATAGGTGTATTGTTGAATTCGGAGTGCCAAGCGTTCCAGCCGTGCTGAAGGCAGGGAGCGAGGGTTGCTGAGAATGCTGACCAATGGTTTGTGGGCTGTCAGTAGGCAGAATGCTGTCAATACAAGTAGATGTGAAAATGCTCAATTCCCCACACCACGGCCAGCATTTCCCGTTCAGTTTGAGAGTAGCGTGCCTCCACAGGAGAAAGAGCACGACTCCCATATACTACCACTCTGGTTTCGCTTCCGGTGTCTGCGTGAGAATGGCACCAAGGCCATGAGGAGCAGCATTCACAATGAGTGTGATGTTCTTTCCTGGATCGAAGTAGGCGAGAATTGTCGCCTCGGAAAGCTTTCTCTTCAGTTCTTCCAGTGTGTCTTGCTCTATGTCTGTCCAACACCAGTCCTCTCCTTTGGCCGTGAGTTTCCTGAGTGGTTGGGTGAGGTGGGCCAAGTCGGGTATGAACCGACCACAGTAGTTAACGAGCCCGAGGAGACCCTTCAGTTCAGTGGCGCTGGGAGGTGGTGATGCACCCAAGATCCCACACACCTTAGTGGGGTTCGGTTGCACAACATTGCTGGAGAACACATGCCCGAAAAATGTAAGTTCCAGTTGGTAGAACCTGCATTTGTTGACGTTCAGTGTGAGACCGCTTGCAAGTAGGCGTAACAATGCGGCCTTCAAAGCCTTATCATGCTCTTTCTTAGTATTTCCGTACACCAATATGTCATCGCTTACGTTGAGCACTTTGGGGATGTTAGTTAGAACCTGACGGTTGGTGTCCTGAAACACTTCAGCTGCTGAGTTGATTCTGAAGTTGAGTCTCTTGTATCGGAAGAGCCCAGCATGTGTGGAGAAAGTGGTGATCACACGGGATGATGCGTCAAGTTCTAGTTGGTGGTACCCATCTTTCAGATCAAGTTAAGAGAATAAGATGGAGCCGTTCAAAGCAACAAAGATGTCGTCCACTGTGGGTGTGACATGTCTCTCACGCTGGATAGATTGGTTGGCACAGCGCATGTCAACACACATTCGAATGTGCTCGGGCTCATGTGGCTTCGGTACTGCCACAATTGGTGAAACCCAGGGGGTTGGTCCTTCAGTCTTTTCGATTATTGCCAAGGGACTGTAGCCTTTCGAGCTCTTTTTCCACTGGCTTTCGCATAGAGAACGGAATGCGTCTGTGAGGTTGGGCTACTGGTTGAACACTGGGGTCAACATGGAGGTGAACCTGGAAGTCCTTTAGACAGCCCACTCCCTTGAAGAGGTCTGGGTAGGCCATCCGCGGATCCAGTCTGTTGGTAAACTCTCCCACACTATACGTGATCTGGACTAGTCCTAGACGGGAAGCTGCAGAGAAACTGAGCAGTGGTGCACAGTCTCCGGACACAACGTAGAGAGTTTCATGGCTGCTGCTCTCCTTGTAGGTCATGACAACATCAAGCTTTCCAAGTAGCGGTAAAGGAGAATTTGCCTCATAAGCAAATACTTTCTTAGATGTCTTGGACAGCGTTTCCTTGCCTTAATGATTTTTAAGCTGTTTCAACCGACGACAGACACGGTAGCGCCAGTATCATTTGTAAAACGGACGTCCTCGCCATGAAGTGTGACGTCCACCTGTGAAGATCCCTTGACTGCGTGACAGTGAGAGGAGGTCATGAAAACGTGTTCATGACTGTAAGGGCTGCTGTCCCGAACGACTGCGTGTACGGCTTTGTGTGCTGAACGACACACACTAGCAAAGTGTCCAGTTTTGTGACACGCAGTACACCGTTTGCCGAGAGCGGGGCAACTAGAGCGTCCCTTACGGTGAGGCCATGGTTTTCCGCAGTTGTAGCATGTCGCGTTTGCCCGTTGATGGCGCGGAGGCTTACGAGTCCGTGACTGCCCTTACCCATGGTGTTTCGGCTGATGAGATCGCGAGGTGCGCTCGGAGATTACTGCAAGTGCAGACGCTGACGCCGAGTTTTCCTTACACTGCCGGCTTTCTTGCTCGATCACGGAGATGTCGTGCTCGACCTCTTCAAATAACCTGCCTTGTTTGAGAATTCTTTACAAGTCGAGGTCATGCTGTATGGCATACCAGCGTAGATGTGTGGACGTTGTAGACAGCAATATTTGATTCTTGATTTCGGTGTGGTCATTGGCGAAAACACAGTGCCTACCAAGCTGTAGTAGCCTGGCGTAAAATGCGCCGAGCGACTCGTTTTCCATTTGCTTGGCTTGACGGAAGCGGTAAACCTCGAAGGTAGTGTTTACTCGGGGTGCGAAATAGTCATCGAGCTTCCTGCGTGTTGCGATGTAGAAAGGGGTTGCGTTACTGGAGCCACGGTGCTTGAAATGGTAGACGCAGCTGCGGCTGCGGGAGGATCGGGTAGTGCACAGTACATGTCATACACTTCTTCCCCCACGTAGTGCAGTAGTATGGCCATCTTCCGGGCATCGGCTGTTATACCGCAGGCTACGATGAAGTTTTCGAAGCGTTTCACCCACTTCAACCACTCGGTGCCGACGTTGTTGGCGTCAGTGGCACGCGCGTCGAAGAAAGGTAACGATGGAAGCATGTTGTGCGCCATACCGCAAAGTAGAAGTTTCGAGAATGTGTGTTTGTATCTTCGTTCTGCTTAAAATCGTTGCTTGGCAGCCTTCACGAAGTTCCGACGCATTCTCGTCGCCATTGTAACGTATGGTAGTTCGAGCAGTGAGACTGATTATGGCCGATTCTGTTGGGAACGAACACACGTTTATTTCAACGAAACTGCAGCCATCTTGGAGGCTACCTTGAACCCCAGGGTTGCCTTCCTTCATTCCAAAGAGTGGTATACATGGACACTACAGGGTTGATCCAACTTCCGCGCTCGAAGGTGTCATATTTAGGCTCCGCGATGTTCCTTGGCTAACGATTGTGAATATTTCAATGGCCTTAAGCTAATATCCGTCAGTTTCGCAAACCAATGGACAACTGCTGTCTTTAGATCTTTCTCATTTGGTCGACCCTTATTGCTGTCTTCGCTCCGTTTGTTCGCCATATACAGTTCTTGAATGTGGAACTATATTTATAGAAAGTTCCTATTCTTCGAGTTCACACGCATATATTCATGTTTCGTGAAGTAATGTCGTAAGGGCTGCACAAGTTGGATGAACGGTACCTTCGTGTGTACGTGGGGACCAGTAATCTGCATTTTGGTAGGCAGAAAAAGTTATGGCCTCCAATGTTATATCCTCCCACAACGTCGGCACCCTTCAAACACAATAGACACTGCGCTAACGATCAACAGATTATCGAAAATTAATAAAGTTTATAAGCTGAACAAAAGCCGTAAGTCAAAGCTTGGCCAGTACAACATGTGCAAATCAGTAAACAAAATTAAATTGGTTTAGTGTCATCGTCTCGAAGTTTCGTAGTGGGGTATGTGGCGCGCCCTATTACTTATGGCAAGATAAGCGTGCTGAACGTAAACAGGAAACAGGGTAAACAATTGCTCTTGCCATCAACCTGCATTTGCAAGCGACCGTCATGTCGTGAGATTGAGCCCGCTACCTCACGCTTAGCAGGTGAAAGCCACCGCCACTATGTCACCTCGCCGTGAAGGAAAGAAGAAATGAAAGGTTATTTTCCTTCAGCATATTGCATCCTAAATATAAACAAAATAACAGCGGAGCAAAAAAGCACTCCCGATCCATAGGGCTCGATTGAACATTTCTCTCTGCGCAATGCAATCGCGAAGGAAAATTGCACTAGCGCAGAATTGTGGCTACGCTCTGGAAAAATACACGCTTCGACAACTATGTCGTATTCTTGAGCACTGTTACATTTTCAAGGCAGTGTTTAGCTACAGAATGTCTGCAGCGACGGTGGTAGGCGCGTCTCGACAGAAACAAAAGAAGATGCTTTTTTTTTAAATTAACGTCCTGATTTAAGGAGCGCTCGGCGCCTCTGTTTCTTTATTTATCGAACAAGCGCCAATTTGTCACCCACCTATTACCGTGAATAAAACTTTTTAGAAGCACTGCAGGGAAATTATTCTTTGGAGTGCCTACCTGTGCGCTCAAGTGATCAGCGAAACACTGCCATTAGTGCGGATTGTTTAAAAGCACGGAATGCAAACTATTAGGGAAACACACAGAATTCTCAGCAAGAGATGTTATATTAAGGTTTACAGAGGCGGCATCAACGTAAACACTTATATAGTAGCAACCAAAATTCTCATCAACAATAATTCGCCTACATTACAGATCTGCTAGCTGGAATAAACTTAAGAACTCCTGAAAAACTGGTTTCTTTTCTGAGAAGAAACAGATTATGGCGCTAAAACGAATGAGGCATTCTGCCACTAATGACAGGGTCTTCGCTTCGGTTCTGCGAAGTGGGGGTCGAATGTCGGTGGAGGCAGAATCATTACACACGCGTCCATAATGCGCAGCTAAAATACTACATGCAGTAGCACGTTGCTCCTCCTCCCTATTCTTTCCCGTACCCCAGCTTTCATATTTTATTTTCCTGGATGTAAATGATCTCCTCCGACAAGAGCGCAAATGTTTTTCAATAAACATGCCCACCAATCGTCTACAACACTTTCTGTGAGCATCAAATAGCCACTAGCAACCTAAATTATTCCCCAATCACTCGCTTCTTATGTTGATCTGAGAAAAATTGAGCCCGTCGCCACCTTTAGCAAATACCGGCTGTTTCAGCGGACACTTTCGAAAATGTCTTAAGGTTGCCTGAGGCAGATAGTACAATTGTAGTCAGAGAGGGTTCCATATCGAAGTGAGGTTGCCTACTCGAAGAGATGGAACATTACTCGCACAAGAAATTGAAATGCATAATAGAATAATTTTCAAAAATTCACAAATTGAGGCAACTGATTTCCTTTCGCACAAATTGCAATTTACAACTTCTAACCGGGGAGTTCGCAAGGCAGCTCCACTTCGAATTATTTCGCAAGATGACAGCAGTTTCGAGATATTAATTTCAAATCTTTGCGGCGAAATGCATTGATGTTTCAGTTGGTTTTCTGCATCAATGCATAAAACGGGATTTTCTGAAGAAGGCAAGTGCAACGACAGTGCATGTTTACCGAAAGATATACTGCGCAGACCTCGAAAATGGTGTGGTTCACACAGTTCTTTTCAAATGGATGTGCCTTGTAGTCTCATGAGCTAGAACTTATCAATTGCAATGTATGGCTTAGGGTAATCCGCTTGAATTTTAATTTGTGAATTTTCGTTAATTATTCGAATATGTATTTAAATATTTTGTGCAAGTATTGTCCCACTCTTCGAACAGACCAGCTAATGGAATAGAATAGTACAATCTGCCACAGAAAATGTTAAAAATTTTGAACATGTTGGCTGACATTTGGTTGTGCTTTGGACATATAATGGACACATTATCGAATTTACATAAATCGAATCTGAACGAATGTATGCAACGTTCCTCGAGTGGACAGTCGCGCGGCAATTTTTCGTGTATCCGCGAGCTTCTTTGAGGCACACAAAAGCGCTCTGATGTAGCACATATTGAGTAACAGAAATCGGTATGGAGAGATTTTCATGTTGCTCTACCCTTATCTAATGGACACTTTTCATCTAATTATAACATCTGAGAAGTTGATAAATATTTCGGATTTTTCAGTTAGGGGTAATGAAAAAAGAATCTGATCATCTCCAAGCGGCGGCAAACAATATGACCTTGGTTCTGTACAGCTACCTGGCATCTGCATATATTCGATGTTTGGCTAAATTTTCGTGACACACCATGTATACCTTTTTATAGCATCGAACGGAAGGCATCACTACATTTTGGTTTCGTTAAGATTCTCTGCCGGCATTCTTATACAAATGTATTATACTAAAGACTTATCGCCGGCACTTTGAATTTCTTTGTTAAAAGGGCAGCGAAGCTGTCGCTCTAGATGAGCGCCGGAACAGGCTCTTTGGATAGTCCTAAACTTTTGGGTGACTAGCACTTAATAAACTGAGGTATAGCTAGAAGAAGGCTATGTTTGCTTGCTTGACGTGCGATGTAATAATAAACGTTCACATGATAAACTCAATGGTGGAGAAAAAGCTGTCGTAAAGGCTTTAATAATTGGGAGCAATTTTCTCAATTCTAGTGTTTAATTTTTATAGTTACTAATTTGAGCGAACCTGACCACTTACTGCAAGCTTGAAAAGTTATATCTGTTAAAAATTATCATTTGCTACCCTAGCTCATGGTAGTACAACTGAACCAACGCGTTGGTAAAAATATTGCATTTTATGGAAAACTTACTAGTTTGACAAGTTCAACAAGTTTATACATTGCAAATCATTGCCCGTAAAGGAGATAGTAGAATGCACCCACGGAACAACCTCTTACTATGAAATCGTCTAACATTTCTTAAGCACCAGCCCCAGACCCCTTCAATCGATGCCTGCATTGTTTGGAGCGCTTTGTGGGCCATGCAAACCCACGCTGAAAAAGACACTGAAATTAAATGCAGCACGACTAAGGAATAATAAATTGCAAATCACTAATCGAATACGTGGCTTTTGGATGCACATGTGATGTTTACGACGTTTCTGGTCACTTTTAAAGCACGACACGACCATCGTTTGACAAAACATATTTTTTTGTTGTGTTGCAAACATTTATGTTAATTTCAGCCATTTTTTTCCAAGGGAGAATAGTGGCGCAACAATATCCGCTGATCTGCACCATGACATACAACGTCAATGAGACTTCAACCTTGCCGGGAGATGCTGTCTGTCAGTACATATTCTACGACTTCTTCTACAAGAAGGCGAACAGCAAGAGCACAATGTTCCCATGTTTCACTCTTCAATGACAAAAAATATAACCTCTCAATGTTTCCAATTCCCGCTGGCAATGAACCCTGCTATGCGGGAACTGCGCAGAGGCGTCACTTGATGGCGCCGGCCGTGCAGTGGTGTGCAATGGTACAGTAGTGGTCCGGGTATCTAGTGCAGGATCTATGCATTTAATATAACCTGACATTACTTAACAGCGAATATAGGTGTCATGCACAGGCAACGTGGCAATGCAGAAACAGAAAGCTACATATCAACTGCGCGTCAGTCTGACAGACAATCCACGAAAGGCAAGACCAAATGACGACACATAAACACGGAAAAGATTTTTCGCATTGAGATCGAAAGCGTTTAGCCTTTGAATTTGGGGACGATACTAATTCAAAACAAGAGTAATTATTATGGAAGTTTCTAAAAATGAATGTAAATGAAATAAAAGAGCAGCAGGAAATAAATTTTTGGATTGGAACGAGGAAGCCACGTGAGTGGTGGAATGAGAAAATAAAGCAAGCTATAAAAGAGCGCAAGCAGGCGCCTAGTGATCATCAAGAAGCCAAGAAATTGGTATTACAAGAAGAGGTGATTTTTATATTGAACAAATACCGAGAAAAGAATAGCATGGTGACTGAGCTCGTACAACAAAAAAATAAATGCACAAGTGAGCGTTTGGCGCACAGCATTCTCCAGAGAGAGAAGGACACGCCAGAAAGACTCTCCAACCATGAAGAAGCCCTTGTACCTGCGAGTAAATATTTGCAAACGGCTACAATGAATGAAGACGGTAATATCTTTGAAAGAGACGATGAACTTCGATGCCTCACGTACGTTTTCGTACTTTCGTACTTTCGTACTCAAACTTATCCAGCGACTATAAAAAAGTGCGAGGTATCAAAATTGAGCACAGATAGCTTTTACTGGATAAAAACAAGAGAATATACCTGATGACATGGCGGCAGGACCATATGAAATCCCAATGCAGCTAATTGCAAAAATCATTCCAAAGTGCAAGGAATGGCTGAGTAGTTGCACATAGCAATAATTAAAACGAAGAAAATACCGGATTGAAGGCCCGGAAGCAATATGAACTTCATCTGAAAAGGAAGTTATTAAGGGTAAGATGAGCTCCTACTGGCTACATTCAGTAACGTACGCAATATATTGACAGGTGTACTAGCTTGTCTTTATCAAGCTACACATTTCACCGCCTAAGAAATATTATCGATTCTTCCATCGGCTGTCTGTGACCGAACCTTCTGTAATCTGATCGCATCTGTGCACGACACGAATAATGTAGAGAAAGGGAGATAAAGCTTTATTATACCCTTGAAGAGGTTCAGGGGTGGCGGGGTCGGGAGACTAACCCCCAATACCCCTCTTCCTGAGAGGCGGCCAGTCCTTGTTTTCTGGCGGCGTCTTCGGCCATCCGGATGGCCCAGAGCTTCTCCTGTGGGTCCAACCTAAGCATCAATGTCTCCCACTGCTCGGGCGCAGTTATGATGCGTGTGTTAATGCGGCAAGTGTTGGTGGATGAGGCTTTGGTGCATTTCCCGATAATATGATCGAGGTCAGCGCGGGTCTCGCACGCTTTTTAGAGTGGGGAGTATGCATCGGGGTATATGCGGTTATAAAGCACGGGGTCGGAAAAGTTAGTGTCTGAAGGAGTCGCCAAGTGGTGTATTGAGACTTGTTCAGTGTTTTGTGAGCTGGAGGGTAGCGTAACCACTCTCTGCGGTAGTGCAGGAGAATTTCTCAGGACGTGACCATTCGGTCCCGCGCGTGACCGCGATACAGAACAGAGGGCTGGTCGGAATCGGTAGAAGTAGGAGAACGATGATGTGCCCGGTGTGGGAGAGCTCGGGCGGCATCGTGGGCGGCTTCGTTTCGAGCCAGACCCGAGTGACCAGTGGCCCAGATGATCTGCACGCGACGTTGCCTTGAGGGAGGAATGCCAGAAATAATCTTCTGCACTTGGGGTGTTATCAGTCCTCTTGTGTAGTAACGAATGGCCGTTTTTGAATCGCTGATGATGCAGTGTGCATTGGTAGCCGCGTAGGCCAAAGCAATGGCCGTTTCTTCTCCTACTTTAGGTTGCCCGGTGAATATTGATGCGGCCGCGGGGAGGCGGTACGGCGAACCAGCAACTGCGACGACCACAATGGCGTTTTGGTTGGGGTATTCTGCTGCGTCCACGTAGGTTACGTCAGCGGCTTGGTCGTGGCGCTTTTGTAGTACTTTAGCTCTTTTTGCCCGTCGCTCCGGACAGTGTTCAGGGTGCATATTTCGAGGTATGGATGGGATAACTAGCAGCACAAATGTTTTGAGGGATAGGTACTTTGGTCCGAATTGGGTGGTGTAGGTAATGCCTAGGGTGCCTATAATGTTCATGCCCGTGCTGGAATTGGTGAGTCGTTCGTATTGACTAATACGCTGCGCTTCAATAAGCTCGTCTATGGAGTTATGAATGCCGAGGGCGTCCAGTTTTTCGTTAGATGTGGTGATGGGAAGATGTAGGGCTTGTTTATAGGCCCTCTTGATCATGGTATTGACTTTGAGCTTGTCAATTGCATTGAGGCTAACGTGCGGGGCGACATAGGTGATCCTGCTCAGGGCGTAGGCGGTTACCCGGCGTATAAGGTTGTCGCGGCTCACCCTCGCGCCCTTTCACTTTCGCATACAGCGTACGGCGTGCGGCGAAGATTTTACCACCCTTGGATTTTATATAGAATGACATGGCGCTATAGCGCAAAAAAGAGCTGGAAAATGATTCTAAAGGACAGAAAAAGGAAAAGGAAAACGACGCTGCTGGTAGCGCGGTCTTTCTTTCCGTTCTTACTGTCCTTTAGGATGTTTCTTTTTCCTGCGTTTTAGGTTATTTTTGCGCTACAACACCATGTCGTTCAGCAAACACCAACTCGCCCTAGAAAAGTTAATGTGCTATATGGGGACCTCACGTCGATTCCGACGGCGAAATTGCGGCTGGAGTGTCCACATATTTACTATCACAATAAAAAGACTAAGGAGTTATATACCAAAACGCTAGAACAAAAAGCATGTATAGCATGCCTGTATAACTAAAGCACACTAAGTGATTATTTGTTAACTCCCTCTTTTAAAGGCAACGCCAAAAAATAATCATCATGATCATCATCATTATGACAGCTGAGAAACCGGTTTCCACATTTAGGCATTTTGGGGTTTTTAATGCGATGTCGCTGCAGTGCTTAGATGCTAAGCACGTTCACATCGACATTATTATTCAGGTAGTTCGTGCCTGTATTTTTTTCCCTCACTTTCCGGGGCCTGTCTGTCTGTGCCTCTACGCCTTGTTCTCGTCAACTTGTGTCACTGCTGGTCCATGGCGTAATATTTAAAGCATCTGGGCTTGGTGATGAGAGAACCATGCTCGAGAGCAATCGTTCGGCTAATCTTCCCCATGGGTATGTGGAGTGCGTATGTGCTCTTCATGAGTTTACCTCTTCACGCGACTTCGTGTTTCTGGATATGTTCACTGGTCATGGGCCGCTCTTCAATGAACCTCTTTCACTCCACTTGAATAATTGGGTATGAGCTGCTGGATATCTTCCACACCTAAATGAGCTTCTTTCATACCGATATAGATCACCAGGGATGTGCAGCTAAGTATGTGCCGCCCTTCAATAAAGTACCGCTAAATTAGGTCACTGTGTATATGCCACTGGCTATGTGCAGCAAATTATGTGCCACTCTTTAGTAAGCCAGTTTCACGTTAACTGGGGTCGGTGGTTATCCATCGTACTGATGACTTGCGCTTACTCAACGCCATCAAAGGCAGAAGAGGAGATGATGCAGTGCCATCTGCTAGCGCTGCCAAACCGACGAATATATTGTAATAAATTATTTAGGTGAGCAGAAAATGCCTATGCTGTGAATATGTAGAAACGTACATTACTGAATATAAAATCTGTATAGAAAGCAACCGGACTTGTAGAAGCTATTAATGATACATCATATGAAGACAACTCTTTACGGTAATAAGTTTCGTGCTAGTGTTTATTGCGTTATCCGACATACCAGCATTGCGCATGGCTATATACAGCGATGTGATCGCAAAATGGTGGTGGCCTAAAGAAAACTGTCCAAAGCAGCCGCTGCAATGACAAAAAGAATTCTCCCAGTCAAGGCGTCTATACTGGAAGGATTGCTTTGTGTAAGGTGATGTAAGTTGACGAAGTGGCTATTTGAATAACCTAAATACTGCGTATTTTATTAGGAATATTAGGCACAAGAGAAGCGGGGCTCCTTAGCCCATGAAGTATCATTAGCAGCACGAATACCAAGTCTAATAGATCGAGAGACATTCAAGAAGTTTCTTTGCGCACCACATTACATATAAAAATATAGCTTCTGTAATATTTCAAATTTGATCCCGCAGCATCCACTGCGGCGAGCACTCCAAGCAGCTCCACCGGAAATGCAGCAACTAATCCTACACGTGAGTTTCTCTGCAAGAAGCCCACAATGCGTGCAGCCGTGAGAGAATATAAAACACCTCCATTGCTGAGTAACCCTTAAGCAGCATTAAGGGCCAAACCAGCGTAACTCTTTTGTTTGTGTTCTAATGAAAGCTTCGACACAAATGATATAAAAACAATAACATCAACATATTCCTTCATTCTCGGAAAGGCAGGATGCATAACAGCAGTGTATGAGTGCCGTGTAATCACGAGAAAGGGCCACACCGGTATGCGTGCCAGAGCCGCATCATGACAATGCAAAATTTTCAAAGAAAACGAGAAACAGTCGTCTTGGGTGCAATGATGCGGCGTAGACGAATCAGCGAATTCTCGCGCACCGCTTAGTAAAGGGCGACAGCTGCAATTTGACCTATGAGGCCGGGGTGCTGCTATGATCGGCTCTTTCGTGTTCTTACGTGCAGCGCGTAAGCCGTCGTAGCAATCTTTTCTTTGGGCGGTTAGCTTTCGCAGCAAGGTCTCTCGGCTTATTTGTAAGCTTCCAGGCATCTGCAGCGAAGAGGAAGTGTTTGTGTGCGTACGGCGCTGACGTTTAAACGCAACGTTGTTCGTACGTCTAGGAGCGCGGCATTCTAGCAGCGGGCCGCCAATTACGCGTCAACGATATGTGCGGATGTTTTTGGCTGAAGCAGTAATCGGAGCTCGCCGCAACGAACAAATCTGGGTAGGCGTTTTTTGGGTAAGCGTGCAAGTTCCCTGAACTGCGTGTCGGCAAATTACATCAAATAGCCCGGTCCCCGCCTAAGGACCACACCTCGCGAAAATAGCGAAAAAATTTCCAGTCCTTGCGCAGGTATTTGGATTACATGAAAGCTCTGAAAAATATATGTGCACAAGAGCGTCATCAGGTCAAGAAATTATAGTTCACTTGGGTCTTTGGTCTCACGCTTATTCTGCAAGCTCTGCACATACAAAATGAAAGTGTTATTCTGAATGTTGGTAGAGAGATTTGAACAGAAAAGAGAAAGCGGCAAAACGATGATGCACCACCGGGGATGTGGTTTGCTCATTGACGTCGGCGATAGCCCGTAGGGTAGGTTCATTACAATATGGTGCTTTGTGTTTTTTTTTTCACTGGTAAGAGTAACTCCGTGCAAGAAAGATACATGAACGTGAAAACTCCTGAAGTAGGTATCCATAATATTTAATTCGCAGAAGGCCTTCAACCGAGAAAATGAACGTACCTGTATCGTCTATGCGGTATTTTAGACTAAACAACATCGATGATAAAGGAGCTAGACAGCTACGAATGTAGGTACCCGGCGACGCCAAACAGTACCTGACGCCTGCGTCCGGCAGAAGACGAAAATTCGGCAACAAAAGATGCCCAAGAGAGTCGACAAAAGATGCCCAAGACGCTTTACTTTCTCCGACAATTATTTTCGGTGGATTCTTTGTGTATCTTATAGTAGGCTTCACTGCATGGAGAGAATTTGCTTGAAGAGTACCTTTCGTTATTGTAGTTCAACCATGCTAACTCGCCATAGGTTGTGGTTTTTATCTGACGTTGACATTTTAAGGTCGTAAAAAGTGATTTTACTTAAAGAGATCTGTCGCCAAGAATTTCATTCTGACACGGGGATCACGAGAAAAAAAGAGGGAGATGGGGCGCTGTCTTTGGTGTGTCTAACAATTGCAGGCTTCATAGATCTAATAAGGCAACAGTTTGGTTGAAGTGCGTGATAAACGTCAACTAGACTATTGCGATGTTCAGCACGTCATATCCTTCGAGGGGATTGTAACGTATGTTAGTTCGAGCATTGAGACTGATTATGGCCGATTCTGTTGGGAACGAACACACATTTATTTCAACGAAACTGCAGCAATCTTGGAAGCTCCCTTGAACCACAGGTTTGCCTTCCTTCATTCCAAAGAGTGCTATACATGGACACTACATCATCCCCTCAGGGAAGGAAAAAATCTGTTTTGATTAAACACGAAGCCTTTCAGGTGCCTAGGTTTTTGCCTGGATCGTTGGGGGTACCGCTGTGAGACGGTCTTGGGAGCTGCTGATCTGGCTTGGCTAGGAGTAGCTATGCTGGGGGTTGGAAGGTCACTGTTACTCGGCACAGCTTCATTATCCAGATATGACATGTCGGTCAGGTCCTGATGTCGTTCCACTTGAACTGTGCTTGCGTCTTTGAAGAAACTTGAGTTGCGACAAATCGACACTCCATCTCTGGACGCTGTGATTCTGGAGCCATTGACTTTGGTGATTGTGTATGGGTGTGGGTAATAGTAAGGCGAAAACTTGTTTGACCTGTCCTGTTTACAGAGGACTTGTCCCACACACAGCTGCTTGTTACTCGTATGCCTCCGAGTGTCGACGTACCCCTTGTTGTATGCCTTTCTTTTAGTGTCATTCTGTCTGGCCTCATAGTGAGCCGAGTTGTGAGTACCAGCGACAAGTGTCAGTAGAAGATTCTTCATGGGTCTCCCAAACAGAAGTTCAAACGGAGATTTTTCTGTGGAACTATGGGGTGTGCACCTATAAGCCAGCAGGAACGACTGAAGCTCATTGGTCCAATCCAAGTGGGTGACACGACTTGCGAGTATAGACTTCTTGAGGGTGCGCATGAATCTTTCTGCTTCCCCGTTAAGCTCTGGCCAGCGTGGAGTGATGCGGTGATGCTTGAACCCGAGCTCACTGGCGAACTCTGCAAAACTCTCACTCTGAAATGGTGAGCCATTGTCTGACTTTACAACTTCTGGACAGCCGAACTGAGCGAAAACAGTGCGCAGTTGCTCGATGACTGTAGGTGCTTCAAGAGTGTGTAGGATGCTAACAACTTGTTACTTGGAGAAATCATTCAGTACTGCCATGGCATACTTGCCATCAGAGAAAGGGCCAGCAAAATCTAACGACAGGTCAGTCCAAGGGCCTCGAGGGAGCTCCTGGATTGGCAAGGGATCTCGATGGCGTACTGGTGTGTTCGCTTGGCATGCCAGGCGACTCTTAACTGTCTGGTCCATTAAATAGTCTATCCCTGGAAACCACACTTTCTCACGCAACAGCTGTTTTGTCTTGACAATGCCTTGGTGTCCTCGATGTGCAAGATGCACCGCCTTAGCGTGAAGTTGTGCTGGCAGTACTATCCGCGTGCCTCTTAACACAAGGCCTTCTTTGAAAACTGACAGTTATGTCGCAACGCGAGAGAAGGGCATCAGAGTTCTGGTCTTCCAATCTTTGCCTTGCTGGGGTTGCGTTAGGGCTTTCTTGAGCGTGTTCATCACCGGGTCAGCGAGCGTTGCTTCGGTTACCTCCTCTCTGGCCATGGCACGAGGCAGGCTATGAGACATAATGAAGTTCACATACTGTTCGGCGACAGACTTCATGCTCCGAAATGGTGACGTGGAGTTTACTGGGTGCTGGGACAAGTAGTCAGATGGGTTACTTGGACCACTAGTGTGTTGCACTTCATAGGTGTATTGTTGAATTCGGAGTGCCAAGCGTTCCAGCCGTGCTGAAGGCAGGGAGCGAGGGTTGCTGAGAATGCTGACCAATGGTTTGTGGGCTGTCAGTAGGCAGAATGCTGTCCAATACAAGTAGATGTGAAAATGCTCAATTCCCCACACCACGGCCAGCATTTCCCGTTCAGTTTGAGAGTAGCGTGCCTCCACAGGAGAAAGAGCACGACTCCCATATACTACCACTCTGGTTTCGCTTCCGGTGTCTGCGTGAGAATGGCACCAAGGCCATGAGGAGCAGCATTCACAATGAGTGTGATGTTCTTTCCTGGATCGAAGTAGGCGAGAATTGTCGCCTCGGAAAGCTTTCTCTTCAGTTCTTCCAGTGTGTCTTGCTCTATGTCTGTCCAACACCAGTCCTCTCCTTTGGCCGTGAGTTTCCTGAGTGGTTGGGTGAGGTGGGCCAAGTCGGGTATGAACCGACCACAGTAGTTAACGAGCCCGAGGAGACCCTTCAGTTCAGTGGCGCTGGGAGGTGGTGATGCACCCAAGATCCCACACACCTTAGTGGGGTTCGGTTGCACAACATTGCTGGAGAACACATGCCCGAAAAATGTAAGTTCCAGTTGGTAGAACCTGCATTTGTTGACGTTCAGTGTGAGACCGCTTGCAAGTAGGCATTCCAATGCGGCCTTCAAAGCCTTATCATGCTCTTTCTTAGTATTTCCGTACACCAATATGTCATCGCTTACGTTGAGCACTTTGGGGATGTTAGTTAGAACCTGACGGTTGGTGTCCTGAAACACTTCGGCTGCTGAGTTGATTCTGAAGTTGAGTCTCTTGTATCGGAAGAGCCCAGCATGTGTGGAGAAAGTGGTGATCACACGGGATGATGCGTCAAGTTCTAGTTGGTGGTACCCATCTTTCAGATCAAGTTAAGAGAATAAGATGGAGCCGTTCAAAGCAACAAAGATGTCGTCCACTGTGGGTGTGACATGTCTCTCACGCTGGATAGATTGGTTGGCACAGCGCATGTCAACACACATACGAATGTGCTCGGGCTCATGTGGCTTCGGTACTGCCACAATTGGTGAAACCCAGGGGGTTGGTCCTTCAGTCTTTTCGATTATTGCCAAGGGACTGTAGCCTTTCGAGCTCTTTTTCCACTGGCTTTCGCATAGAGAACGGAATGCGTCTGTGAGGTTGGGCTACTGGTTGAACACTGGGGTCAACATGGAGGTGAACCTGGAAGTCCTTTAGACAGCCCACTCCCTTGAAGAGGTCTGGGTAGGCCATCCGCGGATCCAGTCTGTTGGTAAACTCTCCCACACTATACGTGATCTGGACTAGTCCTAGACGGGAAGCTGCAGAGAAACTGAGCAGTGGTGCACAGTCTCCGGACACAACGTAGAGAGTTTCATGGCTGCTGCTCTCCTTGTAGGTCATGACAACATCAAGCTTTCCAAGTAGCGGTAAAGGAGAATTTGCCTCATAAGCAAATACTTTCTTAGATGTCTTGGACAGCGTTTCCTTGCCTTAATGATTTTTAAGCTGTTTCAACCGACGACAGACACGGTAGCGCCAGTATCATTTGTAAAACGGACGTCCTCGCCATGAAGTGTGACGTCCACCTGTGAAGATCCCTTGACTGCGTGACAGTGAGAGGAGGTCATGAAAACGTGTTCATGACTGTAAGGGCTGCTGTCCCGAACGACTGCGTGTACGGCTTTGTGTGCTGAACGACACACACTAGCAAAGTGTCCAGTTTTGTGACACGCAGTACACCGTTTGCCGAGAGCGGGGCAACTAGAGCGTCCCTTACGGTGAGGCCATGGTTTTCCGCAGTTGTAGCATGTCGCGTTTGCCCGTTGATGGCGCGGAGGCTTACGAGTCCGTGACTGCCCTTAACCATGGTGTTTCGGCTGATGAGATCGCGAGGTGCGCTCGGAGATTACTGCAAGTGCAGACGCTGACGCCGAGTTTTCCTTACACTGCCGGCTTTCTTGCTCGATCACGGAGATGTCGTGCTCGACCTCTTCAAATAACCTGCCTTGTTTGAGAATTCTTTACAAGTCGAGGTCATGCTGTATGGCATACCAGCGTAGATGTGTGGACGTTGTAGACAGCAATATTTGATTCTTGATTTCGGTGTGGTCATTGGCGAAAACACAGTGCCTACCAAGCTGTAGTAGCCTGGCGTAAAATGCGCCGAGCGACTCGTTTTCCATTTGCTTGGCTTGACGGAAGCGGTAAACCTCGAAGGTAGTGTTTACTCGGGGTGCGAAATAGTCATCGAGCTTCCTGCGTGTTGCGATGTAGAAAGGGGTTGCGTTACTGGAGCCACGGTGCTTGAAATGGTAGACGCAGCTGCGGCTGCGGGAGGATCGGGTAGTGCACAGTACATGTCATACACTTCTTCCCCCACGTAGTGCAGTAGTATGGCCATCTTCCGGGCATCGGCTGTTATACCGCAGGCTACGATGAAGTTTTCGAAGCGTTTCACCCACTTCAACCACTCGGTGCCGACGTTGTTGGCGTCAGTGGCACGCGCGTCGAAGAAAGGTAACGATGGAAGCATGTTGTGCGCCATACCGCAAAGTAGAAGTTTCGAGAATGTGTGTTTGTATCTTCGTTCTGCTTAAAATCGTTGCTTGGCAGCCTTCACGAAGTTCCGACGCATTCTCGTCGCCATTGTAACGTATGGTAGTTCGAGCAGTGAGACTGATTATGGCCGATTCTGTTGGGAACGAACACACGTTTATTTCAACGAAACTGCAGCCATCTTGGAGGCTACCTTGAACCCCAGGGTTGCCTTCCTTCATTCCAAAGAGTGGTATACATGGACACTACAGGGTTGATCCAACTTCCGCGCTCGAAGGTGTCATATTTAGGCTCCGCGATGTTCCTTGGCTAACGATTGTGAATATTTCAATGGCCTTAAGCTAATATCCGTCAGTTTCGCAAACCAATGGACAACTGCTGTCTTTAGATCTTTCTCATTTGGTCGACCCTTATTGCTGTCTTCGCTCCGTTTGTTCGCCATATACAGTTCTTGAATGTGGAACTATATTTATAGAAAGTTCCTATTCTTCGAGTTCACACGCATATATTCATGTTTCGTGAAGTAATGTCGTAAGGGCTGCACAAGTTGGATGAACGGTACCTTCGTGTGTACGTGGGGACCAGTAATCTGCATTTTGGTAGGCAGAAAAAGTTATGGCCTCCAATGTTATATCCTCCCACAACGTCGGCACCCTTCAAACACAATAGACACTGCGCTAACGATCAACAGATTATCGAAAATTAATAAAGTTTATAAGCTGAACAAAAGCCGTAAGTCAAAGCTTGGCCAGTACAACATGTGCAAATCAGTAAACAAAATTAAATTGGTTTAGTGTCATCGTCTCGAAGTTTCGTAGTGGGGTATGTGGCGCGCCCTATTACTTATGGCAAGATAAGCGTGCTGAACGTAAACAGGAAACAGGGTAAACAATTGCTCTTGCCATCAACCTGCATTTGCAAGCGACCGTCATGTCGTGAGATTGAGCCCGCTACCTCACGCTTAGCAGGTGAAAGCCACCGCCACTATGTCACCTCGCCGTGAAGGAAAGAAGAAATGAAAGGTTATTTTCCTTCAGCATATTGCATATTAATCCTAAATATAAACAAAATAACAGCGGAGCAAAAAAGCACTCCCGATCCATAGGGCTCGATTGAACATTTCTCTCTGCGCAATGCAATCGCGAAGGAAAATTGCACTAGCGCAGAATTGTGGCTACGCTCTGGAAAAATACACGCTTCGACAACTATGTCGTATTCTTGAGCACTGTTACATTTTCAAGGCAGTGTTTAGCTACAGAATGTCTGCAGCGACGGTGGTAGGCGCGTCTCGACAGAAACAAAAGAAGATGCTTTTTTTTTAAATTAACGTCCTGATTTAAGGAGCGCTCGGCGCCTCTGTTTCTTTATTTATCGAACAAGCGCCAATTTGTCACCCACCTATTACCGTGAATAAAACTTTTTAGAAGCACTGCAGGGAAATTATTCTTTGGAGTGCCTACCTGTGCGCTCAAGTGATCAGCGAAACACTGCCATTAGTGCGGATTGTTTAAAAGCACGGAATGCAAACTATTAGGGAAACACACAGAATTCTCAGCAAGAGATGTTATATTAAGGTTTACAGAGGCGGCATCAACGTAAACACTTATATAGTAGCAACCAAAATTCTCATCAACAATAATTCGCCTACATTACAGATCTGCTAGCTGGAATAAACTTAAGAACTCCTGAAAAACTGGTTTCTTTTCTGAGAAGAAACAGATTATGGCGCTAAAACGAATGAGGCATTCTGCCACTAATGACAGGGTCTTCGCTTCGGTTCTGCGAAGTGGGGGTCGAATGTCGGTGGAGGCAGAATCATTACACACGCGTCCATAATGCGCAGCTAAAATACTACATGCAGTAGCACGTTGCTCCTCCTCCCTATTCTTTCCCGTACCCCAGCTTTCATATTTTATTTTCCTGGATGTAAATGATCTCCTCCGACAAGAGCGCAAATGTTTTTCAATAAACATGCCCACCAATCGTCTACAACACTTTCTGTGAGCATCAAATAGCCACTAGCAACCTAAATTATTCCCCAATCACTCGCTTCTTATGTTGATCTGAGAAAAATTGAGCCCGTCGCCACCTTTAGCAAATACCGGCTGTTTCAGCGGACACTTTCGAAAATGTCTTAAGGTTGCCTGAGGCAGATAGCACAATTGTAGTCAGAGAGGGTTCCATATCGAAGTGAGGTTGCCTACTCGAAGAGATGGAACATTACTCGCACAAGAAATTGAAATGCATAATAGAATAATTTTCAAAAATTCACAAATTGAGGCAACTGATTTCCTTTCGCACAAATTGCAATTTACAACTTCTAACCGGGGAGTTCGCAAGGCAGCTCCACTTCGAATTATTTCGCAAGATGACAGCAGTTTCGAGATATTAATTTCAAATCTTTGCGGCGAAATGCATTGATGTTTCAGTTGGTTTTCTGCATCAATGCATAAAACGGGATTTTCTGAAGAAGGCAAGTGCAACGACAGTGCATGTTTACCGAAAGATATACTGCGCAGACCTCGAAAATGGTGTGGTTCACACAGTTCTTTTCAAATGGATGTGCCTTGTAGTCTCATGAGCTAGAACTTATCAATTGCAATGTATGGCTTAGGGTAATCCGCTTGAATTTTAATTTGTGAATTTTCGTTAATTATTCGAATATGTATTTAAATATTTTGTGCAAGTATTGTCCCACTCTTCGAACAGACCAGCTAATGGAATAGAATAGTACAATCTGCCACAGAAAATGTTAAAAATTTTGAACATGTTGGCTGACATTTGGTTGTGCTTTGGACATATAATGGACACATTATCGAATTTACATAAATCGAATCTGAACGAATGTATGCAACGTTCCTCGAGTGGACAGTCGCGCGGCAATTTTTCGTGTATCCGCGAGCTTCTTTGAGGCACACAAAAGCGCTCTGATGTAGCACATATTGAGTAACAGAAATCGGTATGGAGAGATTTTCATGTTGCTCTACCCTTATCTAATGGACACTTTTCATCTAATTATAACATCTGAGAAGTTGATAAATATTTCGGATTTTTCAGTTAGGGGTAATGAAAAAAGAATCTGATCATCTCCAAGCAGCGGCAAACAATATGACCTTGGTTCTGTACAGCTACCTGGCATCTGCATATATTCGATGTTTGGCTGAATTTTCGTGACACACCATGTATACCTTTTCATAGCATCGAACGGAAGGCATCACTACATTTTGGTTTCGTTAAGATTCTCTGCCGGCATTCTTATACAAATGTATTATACTAAAGACTTATCGCCGGCACTTTGAATTTCTTTGTTAAAAGGGCAGCGAAGCTGTCGCTCTAGATGAGCGCCGGAACAGGCTCTTTGGATAGTCCTAAACTTTTGGGTGACTAGCACTTAATAAACTGAGGTATAGCTAGAAGAAGGCTATGTTTGCTTGCTTGACGTGCGATGTAATAATAAACGTTCACATGATAAACTCAATGGTGGAGAAAAAGCTGTCGTAAAGGCTTTAATAATTGGGAGCAATTTTCTCAATTCTAGTGTTTAATTTTTATAGTTACTAATTTGAGCGAACCTGACCACTTACTGCAAGCTTGAAAAGTTATATCTGTTAAAAATTATCATTTGCTACCCTAGCTCATGGTAGTACAACTGAACCAACGCGTTGGTAAAAATATTGCATTTTATGGAAAACTTACTAGTTTGACAAGTTCAACAAGTTTATACATTGCAAATCATTGCCCGTAAAGGAGATAGTAGAATGCACCCACGGAACAACCTCTTACTATGAAATCGTCTAACATTTCTTAAGCACCAGCCCCAGACCCCTTCAATCGATGCCTGCATTGTTTGGAGCGCTTTGTGGGCCATGCAAACCCACGCTGAAAAAGACAATGAAATTAAATGCAGCACGACTAAGGAATAATAAATTGCAAATCACTAATCGAATACGTGGCTTTTGGATGCACATGTGATGTTTACGACGTTTCTGGTCACTTTTAAAGCACGACACGACCATCGTTTGACAAAACATATTTTTTTGTTGTGTTGCAAACATTTATGTTAATTTCAGCCATTTTTTTCCAAGGGAGAATAGTGGCGCAACAATATCCGCTGATCTGCACCATGACATACAACGTCAATGAGACTTCAACCTTGCCGGGAGATGCTGTCTGTCAGTACATATTCTACGACTTCTTCTACAAGAAGGCGAACAGCAAGAGCACAATGTTCCCATGTTTCACTCTTCAATGACAAAAAATATAACCTCTCAATGTTTCCAATTCCCGCTGGCAATGAACCCTGCTATGCGTGAACTGCGCAGAGGCGTCACTTGATGGCGCCGGCCGTGCAGTGGTGTGCAATGGTACAGTAGTGGTCCGGGTATCTAGTGCAGGATCTATGCATTTAATATAACCTGACATTACTTAACAGCGAATATAGGTGTCATGCACAGGCAACGTGGCAATGCAGAAACAGAAAGCTACATATCAACTGCGCGTCAGTCTGACAGACAATCCACGAAAGGCAAGACCAAATGACGACACATAAACACGGAAAAGATTTTTCGCATTGAGATCGAAAGCGTTTAGCCTTTGAATTTGGGGACGATACTAATTCAAAACAAGAGTAATTATTATGGAAGTTTCTAAAAATGAATGTAAATGAAATAAAAGAGCAGCAGGAAATAAATTTTTGGATTGGAACGAGGAAGCCACGTGAGTGGTGGAATGAGAAAATAAAGCAAGCTATAAAAGAGCGCAAGCAGGCGCCTAGTGATCATCAAGAAGCCAAGAAATTGGTATTACAAGAAGAGGTGATTTTTATATTGAACAAATACCGAGAAAAGAATAGCATGGTGACTGAGCTCGTACAACAAAAAAATAAATGCACAAGTGAGCGTTTGGCGCACAGCATTCTCCAGAGAGAGAAGGACACGCCAGAAAGACTCTCCAACCATGAAGAAGCCCTTGTACCTGCGAGTAAATATTTGCAAACGGCTACAATGAATGAAGACGGTAATATCTTTGAAAGAGACGATGAACTTCGATGCCTCACGTACGTTTTCGTACTTTCGTACTTTCGTACTCAAACTTATCCAGCGACTATAAAAAAGTGCGAGGTATCAAAATTGAGCACAGATAGCTTTTACTGGATAAAAACAAGAGAATATACCTGATGACATGGCGGCAGGACCATATGAAATCCCAATGCAGCTAATTGCAAAAATCATTCCAAAGTGCAAGGAATGGCTGAGTAGTTGCACATAGCAATAATTAAAACGAAGAAAATACCGGATTGAAGGCCCGGAAGCAATATGAACTTCATCTGAAAAGGAAGTTATTAAGGGTAAGATGAGCTCCTACTGGCTACATTCAGTAACGTACGCAATATATTGACAGGTGTACTAGCTTGTCTTTATCAAGCTACACATTTCACCGCCTAAGAAATATTATCGATTCTTCCATCGGCTGTCTGTGACCGAACCTTCTGTAATCTGATCGCATCTGTGCACGACACGAATAATGTAGAGAAAGGGAGATAAAGCTTTATTATACCCTTGAAGAGGTTCAGGGGTGGCGGGGTCGGGAGACTAACCCCCAATACCCCTCTTCCTGAGAGGCGGCCAGTCCTTGTTTTCTGGCGGCGTCTTCGGCCATCCGGATGGCCCAGAGCTTCTCCTGTGGGTCCAACCTAAGCATCAATGTCTCCCACTGCTCGGGCGCAGTTATGATGCGTGTGTTAATGCGGCAAGTGTTGGTGGATGAGGCTTTGGTGCATTTCCCGATAATATGATCGAGGTCAGCGCGGGTCTCGCACGCTTTTTAGAGTGGGGAGTATGCATCGGGGTATATGCGGTTATAAAGCACGGGGTCGGAAAAGTTAGTGTCTGAAGGAGGCGCCAAGTGGTGTATTGAGACTTGTTCAGTGTTTTGTGAGCTGGAGGGTAGCGTAACCACTCTCTGCGGTAGTGCAGGAGAATTTCTCAGGACGTGACCATTCGGTCCCGCGCGTGACCGCGATACAGAACAGAGGGCTGGTCGGAATCGGTAGAAGTAGGAGAACGATGATGTGCCCGGTGTGGGAGAGCTCGGGCGGCATCGTGGGCGGCTTCGTTTCGAGCCAGACCCGAGTGACCAGTGGCCCAGATGATCTGCACGCGACGTTGCCTTGAGGGAGGAATGCCAGAAATAATCTTCTGCACTTGGGGTGTTATCAGTCCTCTTGTGTAGTAACGAATGGCCGTTTTTGAATCGCTGATGATGCAGTGTGCATTGGTAGCCGCGTAGGCCAAAGCAATGGCCGTTTCTTCTCCTACTTTAGGTTGCCCGGTGAATATTGATGCGGCCGCGGGGAGGCGGTACGGCGAACCAGCAACTGCGACGACCACAATGGCGTTTTGGTTGGGGTATTCTGCTGCGTCCACGTAGGTTACGTCAGCGGCTTGGTCGTGGCGCTTTTGTAGTACTTTAGCTCTTTTTGCCCGTCGCTCCGGACAGCGTTCAGGGTGCATATTTCGAGGTATGGGTGGGATAACTAGCTGAGCACAAATGTTTTGAGGGATAGGTACTTTGGTCCGAATTGGGTAGTGTAGGTAATGCCTAGGGTGCCTATAATGTTCATGCCCGTGCTGGAATTGGTGAGTCGTTCGTATTGACTAATACGCTGCGCTTCAATAAGCTCGTCTATGGAGTTATGAATGCCGAGGGCGTCCAGTTTTTCGTTAGATGTGGTGATGGGAAGATGTAGGGCTTGTTTATAGGCCCTCTTGATCATGGTATTGACTTTGAGCTTGTCAATTGCATTGAGGCTAACGTGCGGGGCGACATAGGTGATCCTGCTCAGGGCGTAGGCGGTTACCCGGCGTATAAGGTTGTCGCGGCTCACCCTCGCGCCCTTTCACTTTCGCATACAGCGTACGGCGTGCGGCGAAGATTTTACCACCCTTGGATTTTATATAGAATGACATGGTGCTATAGCGCAAAAAAGAGCTGGAAAATGATTCTAAAGGACAGAAAAAGGAAAAGGAAAACGACGCTGCTGGTAGCGCGGTCTTTCTTTCCGTTCTTACTGTCCTTTAGGATGTTTCTTTTTCCTGCGTTTTAGGTTATTTTTGCGCTACAACACCATGTCGTTCAGCAAACACCAACTCGCCCTAGAAAAGTTAATGTGCTATATGGGGACCTCACGTCGATTCCGACGGCGAAATTGCGGCTGGAGTGTCCACATATTTACTATCACAATAAAAAGACTAAGGAGTTATATACCAAAACGCTAGAACAAAAAGCATGTATAGCATGCCTGTATAACTAAAGCACACTAAGTGATTATTTGTTAACTCCCTCTTTTAAAGGCAACGCCAAAAAATAATCATCATGATCATCATCATTATGACAGCTGAGAAACCGGTTTCCACATTTAGGCATTTTGGGGTTTTTAATGCGATGTCGCTGCAGTGCTTAGATGCTAAGCACGTTCACATCGACATTATTATTCAGGTAGTTCGTGCCTGTATTTTTTTCCCTCACTTTCCGGGGCCTGTCTGTCTGTGCCTCTACGCCTTGTTCTCGTCAACTTGTGTCACTGCTGGTCCATGGCGTAATATTTAAAGCATCTGGGCTTGGTGATGAGAGAACCATGCTCGAGAGCAATCGTTCGGCTAATCTTCCCCATGGGTATGTGGAGTGCGTATGTGCTCTTCATGAGTTTACCTCTTCACGCGACTTCGTGTTTCTGGATATGTTCACTGGTCATGGGCCGCTCTTCAATGAACCTCTTTCACTCCACTTGAATAATTGGGTATGAGCTGCTGGATATCTTCCACACCTAAATGAGCTTCTTTCATACCGATATAGATCACCAGGGATGTGCAGCTAAGTATGTGCCGCCCTTCAATAAAGTACCGCTAAATTAGGTCACTGTGTATATGCCACTGGCTATGTGCAGCAAATTATGTGCCACTCTTTAGTAAGCCAGTTTCACGTTAACTGGGGTCGGTGGTTATCCATCGTACTGATGACTTGCGCTTACTCAACGCCATCAAAGGCAGAAGAGGAGATGATGCAGTGCCATCTGCTAGCGCTGCCAAACCGACGAATATATTGTAATAAATTATTTAGGTGAGCAGAAAATGCCTATGCTGTGAATATGTAGAAACGTACATTACTGAATATAAAATCTGTATAGAAAGCAACCGGACTTGTAGAAGCTATTAATGATACATCATATGAAGACAACTCTTTACGGTAATAAGTTTCGTGCTAGTGTTTATTGCGTTATCCGACATACCAGCATTGCGCATGGCTATATACAGCGATGTGATCGCAAAATGGTGGTGGCCTAAAGAAAACTGTCCAAAGCAGCCGCTGCAATGACAAAAAGAATTCTCCCAGTCAAGGCGTCTATACTGGAAGGATTGCTTTGTGTAAGGTGATGTAAGTTGACGAAATGGCTATTTGAATAACCTAAATACTGCGTATTTTATTAGGAATATTAGGCACAAGAGAAGCGGGGCTCCTTAGCCCATGAAGTATCATTAGCAGCACGAATACCAAGTCTAATAGATCGAGAGACATTCAAGAAGTTTCTTTGCGCACCACATTACATATAAAAATATAGCTTCTGTAATATTTCAAATTTGATCCCGCAGCATCCACTGCGGCGAGCACTCCAAGCAGCTCCACCGGAAATGCAGCAACTAATCCTACACGTGAGTTTCTCTGCAAGAAGCCCACAATGCGTGCAGCCGTGAGAGAATATAAAACACCTCCATTGCTGAGTAACCCTTAAGCAGCATTAAGGGCCAAACCAGCGTAACTCTTTTGTTTGTGTTCTAATTAAAGCTTCGACTTAAATGATATAAAAACAATAACATCAACATATTCCTTCATTCTCGGAAAGGCAGGATGCATAACAGCAGTGTATGAGTGCCGTGTAATCACGAGAAAGGGCCACACCGGTATGCGTGCCAGAGCCGCATCATGACAATGCAAAATTTTCAAAGAAAACGAGAAACAGTCGTCTTGGGTGCAATGATGCGGCGTAGACGAATCAGCGAATTCTCGCGCACCGCTTAGTAAAGGGCGACAGCTGCAATTTGACCTATGAGGCCGGGGTGCTGCCATGATCGGCTCTTTCGTGTTCTTACGTGCAGCGCGTAAGCCGTCGTAGCAATCTTTTCTTTGGGCGGTTAGCTTTCGCAGCAAGGTCTCTCGGCTTATTTGTAAGCTTCCAGGCATCTGCAGCGAAGAGGAAGTGTTTGTGTGCGTACGGCGCTGACGTTTAAACGCAACGTTGTTCGTACGTCTAGGAGCGCGGCATTCTAGCAGCGGTCCGCCAATTACGCGTCAACGATATGTGCGGATGTTTTTGGCTGAAGCAGTAATCGGAGCTCGCCGCAACGAACAAATCTGGGTAGGCGTTTTTTGGGTAAGCGTGCAAGTTCCCTGAACTGCGTGTCGGCAAATTACATCAAATAGCCCGGTCCCCGCCTAAGGACCACACCTCGCGAAAATAGCGAAAAAATTTCCAGTCCTTGCGCAGGTATTTGGATTACATGAAAGCTCTGAAAAATATATGTGCACAAGAGCGTCATCAGGTCAAGAAATAATAGTTCACTTGGGTCTTTGGTCTCACGCTTATTCTGCAAGCTCTGCACATACAAAATGAAAGTGTTATTCTGAATGTTGGTAGAGAGATTTGAACAGAAAAGAGAAAGCGGCAAAACGATGATGCACCACCGGGGATGTGGTTTGCTCATTGACGTCGGCGATAGCCCGTAGGGTAGGTTCATTACAATATGGTGCTTTGTGTTTTTTTTTTTCACTGGTAAGAGTAACTCCGTGCAAGAAAGATACATGAACGTGAAAACTCCTGAAGTAGGTATCCATAATATTTAATTCGCAGAAGGCCTTCAACCGAGAAAATGAACGTACCTGTATCGTCTATGCGGTATTTTAGACTAAACAACATCGATGATAAAGGAGCTAGACAGCTACGAATGTAGGTACCCGGCGACGCCAAACAGTACCTGACGCCTGCGTCCGGCAGAAGACGAAAATTCGGCAACAAAAGATGCCCAAGAGAGTCGACAAAAGATGCCCAAGACGCTTTACTTTCTCCGACAATTATTTTCGGTGGATTCTTTGTGTATCTTATAGTAGGCTTCACTGCATGGAGAGAATTTGCTTGAAGAGTACCTTTCGTTATTGTAGTTCAACCATGCTAACTCGCCATAGGCTGTGGTTTTTATCTGACGTTGACATTTTAAGGTCGTAAAAAGTGATTTTACTTAAAGAGATCTGTCGCCAAGAATTTCATTCTGACACGGGGATCACGAGAAAAAAAGAGGGAGATGGGGCGCTGTCTTTGGTGTGTCTAACAATTCCAGGCTTCATAGATCTAATAAGGCAACAGTTTGGTTGAAGTGCGTGATAAACGTCAACTAGACGATTGCGATGTTCAGCACGTCATATCCTTCGAGGGGATTGTAACGTATGTTAGTTCGAGCATTGAGACTGATTATGGCCGATTCTGTTGGGAACGAAAACACATTTATTTCAACGAAACTGCAGCAATCTTGGAAGCTCCCTTGAACCACAGGTTTGCCTTCCTTCATTCCAAAGAGTGCTATACATGGACACTACATCATCCCCTCAGGGAAGGAAAAAATCTGTTTTGATTAAACACGAAGCCTTTCAGGTGCCTAGGTTTTTGCCTGGATCGTTGGGGGTACCGCTGTGAGACGGTCTTGGGAGCTGCTGATCTGGCTTGGCTAGGAGTAGCTATGCTGGGGGTTGGAAGGTCACTGTTACTCGGCACAGCTTCATTATCCAGATATGACATGTCGGTCAGGTCCTGATGTCGTTCCACTTGAACTGTGCTTGCGTCTTTGAAGAAACTTGAGTTGCGACAAATCGACACTCCATCTCTGGACGCTGTGATTCTGGAGCCATTGACTTTGGTGATTGTGTATGGGTGTGGGTAATAGTAAGGCGAAAACTTGTTTGACCTGTCCTGTTTACAGAGGACTTGTCCCACACACAGCTGCTTGTTACTCGTATGCCTCCGAGTGTCGACGTACCCCTTGTTGTATGCCTTTCTTTTAGTGTCATTCTGTCTGGCCTCATAGTGAGCCGAGTTGTGAGTACCAGCGACAAGTGTCAGTAGAAGATTCTTCATGGGTCTCCCAAACAGAAGTTCAAACGGAGATTTTTCTGTGGAACTATGGGGTGTGGACCTATAAGCCAGCAGGAACGACTGAAGCTCATTGGTCCAATCCAAGTGGGTGACACGACTTGCGAGTATAGACTTCTTGAGGGTGCGCATGAATCTTTCTGCTTCCCCGTTAAGCTCTGGCCAGCGTGGAGTGATGCGGTGATGCTTGAACCCGAGCTCACTGGCGAACTCTGCAAAACTCTCACTCTGAAATGGTGAGCCATTGTCTGACTTTACAACTTCTGGACAGCCGAACTGAGCGAAAACAGTGCGCAGTTGCTCGATGACTGTAGGTGCTTCAAGAGTGTGTAGGATGCTAACAACTTGTTACTTGGAGAAATCATTCAGTACTGCCATGGCATACTTGCCATCAGAGAAAGGGCCAGCAAAATCTAACGACAGGTCAGTCCAAGGGCCTCGAGGGAGCTCCTGGATTGGCAAGGGATCTCGATGGCGTACTGGTGTGTTCGCTTGGCATGCCAGGCGACTCTTAACTGTCTGGTCCATTAAATAGTCTATCCCTGGAAACCACACTTTCTCACGCAACAGCTGTTTTGTCTTGACAATGCCTTGGTGTCCTCGATGTGCAAGATGCACCGCCTTAGCGTGAAGTTGTGCTGGCAGTACTATCCGCGTGCCTCTTAACACAAGGCCTTCTCTGAAAACTGACAGTTATGTCGCAACGCGAGAGAAGGGCATCAGAGTTCTGGTCTTCCAATCTTTGCCTTGCTGGGGTTGCGTTAGGGCTTTCTTGAGCGTGTTCATCACCGGGTCAGCGAGCGTTGCTTCGGTTACCTCCTCTCTGGCCATGGCACGAGGCAGGCTATGAGACATAATGAAGTTCACATACTGTTCGGCGACAGACTTCATGCTCCGAAATGGTGACGTGGAGTTTACTGGGTGCTGGGACAAGTAGTCAGATGGGTTACTTGGACCACTAGTGTGTTGCACTTCATAGGTGTATTGTTGAATTCGGAGTGCCAAGCGTTCCAGCCGTGCTGAAGGCAGGGAGCGAGAGTTGCTGAGAATGCTGACCAATGGTTTGTGGGCTGTCAGTAGGCAGAATGCTGTCCAATACAAGTAGATGTGAAAATGCTCAATTCCCCACACCACGGCCAGCATTTCCCGTTCAGTTTGAGAGTAGCGTGCCTCCACAGGAGAAAGAGCACGACTCCCATATACTACCACTCTTGTTTCGCTTCCGGTGTCTGCGTGAGAATGGCAACAAGGCCATGAGGAGCAGCATTCACAATGAGTGTGATGTTCTTTCCTGGATCGAAGTAGGCGAGAATTGTCGCCTCGGAAAGCTTTCTCTTCAGTTCTTCCAGTGTGTCTTGCTCTATGTCTGTCCAACACCAGTCCTCTCCTTTGGCCGTGAGTTTCCTGAGTGGTTGGGTGAGGTGGGCCAAGTCGGGTATGAACCGACCACAGTAGTTAACGAGCCCGAGGAGACCCTTCAGTTCAGTGGCGCTGGGAGGTGGTGATGCACCCAAGATCCCACACACCTTAGTGGGGTTCGGTTGCACAACATTGCTGGAGAACACATGCCCGAAAAATGTAAGTTCCAGTTGGTAGAACCTGCATTTGTTGACGTTCAGTGTGAGACCGCTTGCAAGTAGGCATTCCAATGCGGCCTTCAAAGCCTTATCATGCTCTTTCTTAGTATTTCCGTACACCAATATGTCATCGCTTACGTTGAGCACGTTGGGGATGTTAGTTAGAACCTGACGGTTGGTGTCCTGAAACACTTCGGCTGCTGAGTTGATTCTGAAGTTGAGTCTCTTGTATCGGAAGAGCCCAGCATGTGTGGAGAAAGTGGTGATCACACGGGATGATGCGTCAAGTTCTAGTTGGTGGTACCCATCTTTCAGATCAAGTTAAGAGAATAAGATGGAGCCGTTCAAAGCAACAAAGATGTCGTCCACTGTGGGTGTGACATGTCTCTCACGCTGGATAGATTGGTTGGCACAGCGCATGTCAACACACATTCGAATGTGCTCGGGGTCATGTGGCTTCGGTACTGCCACAATTGGTGAAACCCAGGGGGTTGGTCCTTCAGTCTTTTCGATTATTGCCAAGGGACTGTAGCCTTTCGAGCTCTTTTTCCACTGGCTTTCGCATAGAGAACGGAATGCGTCTGTGAGGTTGGGCTACTGGTTGAACACTGGGGTCAACATGGAGGTGAACCTGGAAGTCCTTTAGACAGCCCACTCCCTTGAAGAGGTCTGGGTAGGCCATCCGCGGATCCAGTCTGTTGGTAAACTCTCCCACACTATACGTGATCTGGACTAGTCCTAGACGGGAAGCTGCAGAGAAACTGAGCAGTGGTGCACAGTCTCCGGACACAACGTAGAGAGTTTCATGGCTGCTGCTCTCCTTGTAGGTCATGACAACATCAAGCTTTCCAAGTAGCGGTAAAGGAGAATTTGCCTCATAAGCAAATACTTTCTTAGATGTCTTGGACAGCGTTTCCTTGCCTTAATGATTTTTAAGCTGTTTCAACCGACGACAGACACGGTAGCGCCAGTATCATTTGTAAAACGGACGTCCTCGCCATGAAGTGTGACGTCCACCTGTGAAGATCCCTTGACTGCGTGACAGTGAGAGGAGGTCATGAAAACGTGTTCATGACTGTAAGGGCTGCTGTCCCGAACGACTGCGTGTACGGCTTTGTGTGCTGAACGACACACACTAGCAAAGTGTCCAGTTTTGTGACACGCAGTACACCGTTTGCCGAGAGCGGGGCAACTAGAGCGTCCCTTACGGTGAGGCCATGGTTTTCCGCAGTTGTAGCATGTCGCGTTTGCCCGTTGATGGCGCGGAGGCTTACGAGTCCGTGACTGCTCTTACCCATGGTGTTTCGGCTGATGAGATCGCGAGGTGCGCTCGGAGATTACTGCAAGTGCAGACGCTGACGCCGAGTTTTCCTTACACTGCCGGCTTTCTTGCTCGATCACGGAGATGTCGTGCTCGACCTCTTCAAATAACCTGCCTTGTTTGAGAATTCTTTACAAGTCGAGGTCATGCTGTATGGCATACCAGCGTAGATGTGTGGACGTTGTAGACAGCAATATTTGATTCTTGATTTCGGTGTGGTCATTGGCGAAAACACAGTGCCTACCAAGCTGTAGTAGCCTGGCGTAAAATGCGCCGAGCGACTCGTTTTCCATTTGCTTGGCTTGACGGAAGCGGTAAACCTCGAAGGTAGTGTTTACTCGGGGTGCGAAATAGTCATCGAGCTTCCTGCGTGCTGCGATGTAGAAAGGGGTTGCGTTACTGGAGCCACGGTGCTTGAAATGGTAGACGCAGCTGCGGCTGCGGGAGGATCGGGTAGTGCACAGTACATGTCATACACTTCTTCCCCCACGTAGTGCAGTAGTATGGCCATCTTCCGGGCATCGGCTGTTATACCGCAGGCTACGATGAAGTTTTCGAAGCGTTTCACCCACTTCAACCACTCGGTGCCGACGTTGTTGGCGTCAGTGGCACGCGCGTCGAAGAAAGGTAACGATGGAAGCATGTTGTGCGCCATACCGCAAAGTAGAAGTTTCGAGAATGTGTGTTTGTATCTTCGTTCTGCTTAAAATCGTTGCTTGGCAGCCTTCACGAAGTTCCGACGCATTCTCGTCGCCATTGTAACGTATGGTAGTTCGAGCAGTGAGACTGATTATGGCCGATTCTGTTGGGAACGAACACACGTTTATTTCAACGAAACTGCAGCCATCTTGGAGGCTACCTTGAACCCCAGGGTTGCCTTCCTTCATTCCAAAGAGTGGTATACATGGACACTACAGGGTTGATCCAACTTCCGCGCTCGAAGGTGTCATATTTAGGCTCCGCGATGTTCCTTGGCTAACGATTGTGAATATTTCAATGGCCTTAAGCTAATATCCGTCAGTTTCGCAAACCAATGGACAACTGCTGTCTTTAGATCTTTCTCATTTGGTCGACCCTTATTGCTGTCTTCGCTCCGTTTGTTCGCCATATACAGTTCTTGAATGTGGAACTATATTTATAGAAAGTTCCTATTCTTCGAGTTCACACGCATATATTCATGTTTCGTGAAGTAATGTCGTAAGGGCTGCACAAGTTGGATGAACGGTACCTTCGTGTGTACGTGGGGACCAGTAATCTGCATTTTGGTAGGCAGAAAAAGTTATGGCCTCCAATGTTATATCCTCCCACAACGTCGGCACCCTTCAAACACAATAGACACTGCGCTAACGATCAACAGATTATCGAAAATTAATAAAGTTTATAAGCTGAACAAAAGCCGTAAATCAAAGCTTGGCCAGTACAACATGTGCAAATGAGTAAACAAAATTAAATTGGTTTAGGGTCATCGTCTCGAAGTTTCGTAGTGGGGTATGTGGCGCGCCCTATTACTTATGGCAAGATAAGCGTGCTGAACGTAAACAGGAAACAGGGTAAACAATTGCTCTTGCCATCAACCTGCATTTGCAAGCGACCGTCATGTCGTGAGATTGAGCCCGCTACCTCACGCTTAGCAGGTGAAAGCCACCGCCACTATGTCACCTCGCCGTGAAGGAAAGAAGAAATGAAAGGTTATTTTCCTTCAGCATATTGCATATTAATCCTAAATATAAACAAAATAACAGCGGAGCAAAAAAGCACTCCCGATCCATAGGGCTCGATTGAACATTTCTCTCTGCGCAATGCAATCGCGAAGGAAAATTGCACTAGCGCAGAATTGTGGCTACGCTCTGGAAAAATACACGCTTCGACAACTATGTCGTATTCTTGAGCACTGTTACATTTTCAAGGCAGTGTTTAGCTACAGAATGTCTGCAGCGACGGTGGTAGGCGCGTCTCGACAGAAACAAAAGAAGATGCTTTTAAATTAACGTCCTGATTTAAGGAGCGCTCGGCGCCTCTGTTTTTTTATTTATCGAACAAGCGCCAATTTGTCACCCACCTATTACTGTGAATAAAACTTTTTAGAAGCACTGCAGGGAAATTATTCTTTGGAGTGCCTACCTGTGCGCTCAAGTGATCAGCGAAACACTGCCATTAGTGCGGATTGTTTAAAAGCACGGAATGCAAACTATTAGGGAAACACACAGAATTCTCAGCAAGAGATGTTATATTAAGGTTTACAGAGGCGGCATCAACGTAAACACTTATATAGTAGCAACCAAAATTCTCATCAACAATAATTCGCCTACATTACAGATCTGCTAGCTGGAATAAACTTAAGAACTCCTGAAAAACTGGTTTCTTTTCTGAGAAGAAACAGATTATGGCGCTAAAACGAATGAGGCATTCTGCCACTAATGACAGGGTCTTCGCTTCGGTTCTGCGAAGTGGGGGTCGAATGTCGGTGGAGGCAGAATCATTACACACGCGTCCATAATGCGCAGCTAAAATACTACATGCAGTAGCACGTTGCTCCTCCTCCCTATTCTTTCCCGTACCCCAGCTTTCATATTTTATTTTCCTGGATGTAAATGATCTCCTCCGACAAGAGCGCAAATGTTTTTCAATAAACATGCCCACCAATCGTCTACAACACTTTCTGTGAGCATCAAATAGCCACTAGCAACCTAAATTATTCCCCAATCACTCGCTTCTTATGTTGATCTGAGAAAAATTGAGCCCGTCGCCACCTTTAGCAAATACCGGCTGTTTCAGCGGACACTTTCGAAAATGTCTTAAGGTTGCCTGAGGCAGATAGCACAATTGTAGTCAGAGAGGGTTCCATATCGAAGTGAGGTTGCCTACTCGAAGAGATGGAACATTACTCGCACAAGAAATTGAAATGCATAATAGAATAATTTTCAAAAATTCACAAATTGAGGCAACTGATTTCCTTTCGCACAAATTGCAATTTACAACTTCTAACCGGGGAGTTCGCAAGGCAGCTCCACTTCGAATTATTTCGCAAGATGACAGCAGTTTCGAGATATTAATTTCAAATCTTTGCGGCGAAATGCATTGATGTTTCAGTTGGTTTTCTGCATCAATGCATAAAACGGGATTTTCTGAAGAAGGCAAGTGCAACGACAGTGCATGTTTACCGAAAGATATACTGCGCAGACCTCGAAAATGGTGTGGTTCACACAGTTCTTTTCAAATGGATGTGCCTTGTAGTCTCATGAGCTAGAACTTATCAATTGCAATGTATGGCTTAGGGTAATCCGCTTGAATTTTAATTTGTGAATTTTCGTTAATTATTCGAATATGTATTTAAATATTTTGTGCAAGTATTGTCCCACTCTTCGAACAGACCAGCTAATGGAATAGAATAGTACAATCTGCCACAGAAAATGTTAAAAATTTTGAACATGTTGGCTGACATTTGGTTGTGCTTTGGACATATAATGGACACATTATCGAATTTACATAAATCGAATCTGAACGAATGTATGCAACGTTCCTCGAGTGGACAGTCGCGCGGCAATTTTTCGTGTATCCGCGAGCTTCTTTGAGGCACACAAAAGCGCTCTGATGTAGCACATATTGAGTAACAGAAATCGGTATGGAGAGATTTTCATGTTGCTCTACCCTTATCTAATGGACACTTTTCATCTAATTATAACATCTGAGAAGTTGATAAATATTTCGGATTTTTCAGTTTGGGGTAATGAAAAAAGAATCTGATCATCTCCAAGCGGCGGCAAACAATATGACCTTGGTTCTGTACAGCTACCTGGCATCTGCATATATTCGATGTTTGGCTAAATTTTCGTGACACACCATGTATACCTTTTTATAGCATCGAACGGAAGGCATCACTACATTTTGGTTTCGTTAAGATTCTCTGCCGGCATTCTTATACAAATGTATTATACTAAAGACTTATCGCCGGCACTTTGAATTTCTTTGTTAAAAGGGCAGCGAAGCTGTCGCTCTAGATGAGCGCCGGAACAGGCTCTTTGGATAGTCCTAAACTTTTGGGTGACTAGCACTTAATAAACTGAGGTATAGCTAGAAGAAGGCTATGTTTGCTTGCTTGACGTGCGATGTAATAATAAACGTTCACATGATAAACTCAATGGTGGAGAAAAAGCTGTCGTAAAGGCTTTAATAATTGGGAGCAATTTTCTCAATTCTAGTGTTTAATTTTTATAGTTACTAATTTGAGCGAACCTGACCACTTACTGCAAGCTTGAAAAGTTATATCTGTTAAAAATTATCATTTGCTACCCTAGCTCATGGTAGTACAACTGAACCAACGCGTTGGTAAAAATATTGCATTTTATGGAAAACTTACTAGTTTGACAAGTTCAACAAGTTTATACATTGCAAATCATTGCCCATAAAGGAGATAGTAGAATGCACCCACGGAACAACCTCTTACTATGAAATCGTCTAACATTTCTTAAGCACCAGCCCCAGACCCCTTCAATCGATGCCTGCATTGTTTGGAGCGCTTTGTGGGCCATGCAAACCCACGCTGAAAAAGACAATGAAATTAAATGCAGCACGACTAAGGAATAATAAATTGCAAATCACTAATCGAATACGTGGCTTTTGGATGCACATGTGATGTTTACGACGTTTCTGGTCACTTTTAAAGCACGACACGACCATCGTTTGACAAAACATATTTTTTTGTTGTGTTGCAAACATTTATGTTAATTTCAGCCATTTTTTTCCAAGGGAGAATAGTGGCGCAACAATATCCGCTGATCTGCACCATGACATACAACGTCAATGAGACTTCAACCTTGCCGGGAGATGCTGTCTGTCAGTACATATTCTACGACTTCTTCTACAAGAAGGCGAACAGCAAGAGCACAATGTTCCCATGTTTCACTCTTCAATGACAAAAAATATAACCTCTCAATGTTTCCAATTCCCGCCGGCAATGAACCCTGCTATGCGTGAACTGCGCAGAGGCGTCACTTGATGGCGCCGGCCGTGCAGTGGTGTGCAATGGTACAGTAGTGGTCCGGGTATCTAGTGCAGGATCTATGCATTTAATATAACCTGACATTACTTAACAGCGAATATAGGTGTCATGCACAGGCAACGTGGCAATGCAGAAACAGAAAGCTACATATCAACTGCGCGTCAGTCTGACAGACAATCCACGAAAGGCAAGACCAAATGACGACACATAAACACGGAAAAGATTTTTCGCATTGAGATCGAAAGCGTTTAGCCTTTGAATTTGGGGACGATACTAATTCAAAACAAGAGTAATTATTATGGAAGTTTCTAAAAATGAATGTAAATGAAATAAAAGAGCAGCAGGAAATAAATTTTTGGATTGGAACGAGGAAGCCACGTGAGTGGTGGAATGAGAAAATAAAGCAAGCTATAAAAGAGCGCAAGCAGGCGCCTAGTGATCATCAAGAAGCCAAAAAATTGGTATTACAAGAAGAGGTGATTTTTATATTGAACAAATACCGAGAAAAGAATAGCATGGTGACTGAGCTCGTACAACAAAAAAATAAATGCACAAGTGAGCGTTTGGCGCACAGCATTCTCCAGAGAGAGAAGGACACGCCAGAAAGACTCTCCAACCATGAAGAAGCCCTTGTACCTGCGAGTAAATATTTGCAAACGGCTACAATGAATGAAGACGGTAATATCTTTGAAAGAGACGATGAACATCGATGCCTCACGTACGTTTTCGTACTTTCGTACTTTCGTACTCAAACTTATCCAGCGACTATAAAAAAGTGCGAGGTATCAAAATTGAGCACAGATAGCTTTTACTGGATAAAAACAAGAGAATATACCTGATGACATGGCGGCAGGACCATATGAAATCCCTATGCAGCTAATTGCAAAAATCATTCCAAAGTGCAAGGAATGGCTGAGTAGTTGCACATAGCAATAATTAAAACGAAGAAAATACCGGATTGAAGGCCCGGAAGCAATATGAACTTCATCTGAAAAGGAAGTTATTAAGGGTAAGATGAGCTCCTACTGGCTACATTCAGTAACGTACGCAATATATTGACAGGTGTACTAGCTTGTCTTTATCAAGCTACACATTTCACCGCCTAAGAAATATTATCGATTCTTCCATCGGCTGTCTGTGACCGAACCTTCTGTAATCTGATCGCATCTGTGCACGACACGAATAATGTAGAGAAAGGGAGATAAAGCTTTATTATACCCTTGAAGAGGTTCAGGGGTGGCGGGGTCGGGAGACTAACCCCCAATACCCCTCTTCCTGAGAGGCGGCCAGTCCTTGTTTTCTGGCGGCGTCTTCGGCCATCCGGATGGCCCAGAGCTTCTCCTGTGGGTCCAACCTAAGCATCAATGTCTCCCACTGCTCGGGCGCAGTTATGATGCGTGTGTTAATGCGGCAAGTGTTGGTGGATGAGGCTTTGGTGCATTTCCCGATAATATGATCGAGGTCAGCGCGGGTCTCGCACGCTTTTTAGAGTGGGGAGTATGCATCGGGGTATATGCGGTTATAAAGCACGGGGTCGGAAAAGTTAGTGTCTGAAGGAGTCGCCAAGTGGTGTATTGAGACTTGTTCAGTGTTTTGTGAGCTGGAGGGTAGCGTAACCACTCTCTGCGGTAGTGCAGGAGAATTTCTCAGGACGTGACCATTCGGTCCCGCGCGTGACCGCGATACAGAACAGAGGGCTGGTCGGAATCGGTAGAAGTAGGAGAACGATGATGTGCCCGGTGTGGGAGAGCTCGGGCGGCATCGTGGGCGGCTTCGTTTCGAGCCAGACCCGAGTGACCAGTGGCCCAGATGATCTGCACGCGACGTTGCCTTGAGGGAGGAATGCCAGAAATAATCTTCTGCACTTGGGGTGTTATCAGTCCTCTTGTGTAGTAACGAATGGCCGTTTTTGAATCGCTGATGATGCAGTGTGCATTGGTAGCCGCGTAGGCCAAAGCAATGGCCGTTTCTTCTCCTACTTTAGGTTGCCCGGTGAATATTGATGCGGCCGCGGGGAGGCGGTACGGCGAACCAGCAACTGCGACGACCACAATGGCGTTTTGGTTGGGGTATTCTGCTGCGTCCACGTAGGTTACGTCAGCGGCTTGGTCATGGCGCTTTTGTAGTACTTTAGCTCTTTTTGCCCGTCGCTCCGGACAGTGTTCAGGGTGCATATTTCGAGGTATGGGTGGGATAACTAGCTGAGCACAAATGTTTTGAGGGATAGGTACTTTGGTCCGAATTGGGTGGTGTAGGTAATGCCTAGGGTGCCTATAATGTTCATGCCCGTGCTGGAATTGGTGAGTCGTTCGTATTGACTAATACGCTGCGCTTCAATAAGCTCGTCTATGGAGTTATGAATGCCGAGGGCGTCCAGTTTTTCGTTAGATGTGGTGATGGGAAGATGTAGGGCTTGTTTATAGGCCCTCTTGATCATGGTATTGACTTTGAGCTTGTCAATTGCATTGAGGCTAACGTGCGGGGCGACATAGGTGATCCTGCTCAGGGCGTAGGCGGTTACCCGGCGTATAAGGTTGTCGCGGCTCACCCTCGCGCCCTTTCACTTTCGCATACAGCGTACGGCGTGCGGCGAAGATTTTACCACCCTTGGATTTTATATAGAATGACATGGTGCTATAGCGCAAAAAAGAGCTGGAAAATGATTCTAAAGGACAGAAAAAGGAAAAGGAAAACGACGCTGCTGGTAGCGCGGTCTTTCTTTCCGTTCTTACTGTCCTTTAGGATGTTTCTTTTTCCTGCGTTTTAGATTTATTTTTGCGCTACAACACCATGTCGTTCAGCAAACACCAACTCGCCCTAGAAAAGTTAATGTGCTATATGGGGACCTCAGGTCGATTCGGACGGCGAAATTGCGGCTGGAGTGTCCACATATTTACTATCACAATAAAAAGACTAAGGAGTTATATACCAAAACGCTAGAACAAAAAGCATGTATAGCATGCCTGTATAACTAAAGCACACTAAGTGATTATTTGTTAACGCCCTCTTTTAAAGGCAACGCCAAAAAATAATCATCATGATCATCATCATTATGACAGCTGAGAAACCGGTTTCCACATTTAGGCATTTTGGGGTTTTTAATGCGATGTCGCTGCAGTGCTTCGATGCTAAGCACGTTCACATCGACATTATTATTCAGGTAGTTCGTGCCTGTATTTTTTTCCCTCACTTTCCGGGGCCTGTCTGTCTGTGCCTCTACGCCTTGTTCTCGTCAACTTGTGTCACTGCTGGTCCATGGCGTAATATTTAAAGCATCTGGGCTTGGTGATGAGAGAACCATGCTCGAGAGCAATCGTTCGGCTAATCTTCCCCATGGGTATGTGGAGTGCGTATGTGCTCTTCATGAGTTTACCTCTTCACGCGACTTCGTGTTTCTGGATATGTTCACTGGTCATGGGCCGCTCTTCAATGAACCTCTTTCACTCCACTTGAATAATTGGGTATGAGCTGCTGGATATCTTCCACACCTAAATGAGCTTCTTTCATACCGATATAGATCACCAGGGATGTGCAGCTAAGTATGTGCCGCCCTTCAATAAAGTACCGCTAAATTAGGTCACTGTGTATATGCCACTGGCTATGTGCAGCAAATTATGTGCCACTCTTTAGTTAGTCAGTTTCACGTTAACTGGGGTCGGTGGTTATCCATCGTACTGATGACTTGCGCTTACTCAACGCCATCAAAGGCAGAAGAGGAGATGATGCAGTGCCATCTGCTAGCGCTGCCAAACCGACGAATATATTGTAATAAATTATTTAGGTGAGCAGAAAATGCCTATGCTGTGAATATGTAGAAACGTACATTACTGAATATAAAATCTGTATAGAAAGCAACCGGACTTGTAGAAGCTATTAATGATACATCATATGAAGACAACTCTTTACGGTAATAAGTTTCGTGCTAGTGTTTATTGCGTTATCCGACATACCAGCATTGCGCATGGCTATATACAGCGATGTGATCGCAAAATGGTGGTGGCCTAAAGAAAACTGTCCAAAGCAGCCGCTGCAATGACAAAAAGAATTCTCCCAGTCAAGGCGTCTATACTGGAAGGATTGCTTTGTGTAAGGTGATGTAAGTTGACGAAATGGCTATTTGAATAACCTAAATACTGCGTATTTTATTAGGAATATTAGGCACAAGAGAAGCGGGGCTCCTTAGCCCATGAAGTATCATTAGCAGCACGAATACCAAGTCTAATAGATCGAGAGACATTCAAGAAGTTTCTTTGCGCACCACATTACATATAAAAATATAGCTTCTGTAATATTTCAAATTTGATCCCGCAGCATCCACTGCGGCGAGCACTCCAAGCAGCTCCACCGGAAATGCAGCAACTAATCCTACACGTGAGTTTCTCTGCAAGAAGCCCACAATGCGTGCAGCCGTGAGAGAATATAAAACAGCTCCATTGCTGAGTAACCCTTAAGCAGCATTAAGGGCCAAACCAGCGTAACTCTTTTGTTTGTGTTCTAATGAAAGCTTCGACTTAAATGATATAAAAACAATAACATCAACATATTCCTTCATTCTCGGAAAGGCAGGATGCATAACAGCAGTGTATGAGTGCCGTGTAATCACGAGAATGGGCCACACCGGTATGCGTGCCAGAGCCGCATCATGACAATGCAAAATTTTCAAAGAAAACGAGAAACAGTCGTCTTGGGTGCAATGATGCGGCGTAGACGAATCAGCGAATTCTCGCGCACCGCTTAGTAAAGGGCGACAGCTGCAATTTGACCTATGAGGCCGGGGTGCTGCTATGATCGGCTCTTTCGTGTTCTTACGTGCAGCGCGTAAGCCGTCGTAGCAATCTTTTCTTTGGGCGGTTAGCTTTCGCAGCAAGGTCTCTCGGCTTATTTGTAAGCTTCCAGGCATCTGCAGCGAAGAGGAAGTGTTTGTGTGCGTACGGCGCTGACGTTTAAACGCAACGTTGTTCGTACGTCTAGGAGCGCGGCATTCTAGCAGCGGGCCGCCAATTACGCGTCAACGATATGTGCGGATGTTTTTGGCTGAAGCAGTAATCGGAGCTCGCCGCAACGAACAAATCTGGGTAGGCGTTTTTTGGGTAAGCGTGCAAGTTCCCTGAACTGCGTGTCGGCAAATTACATCAAATAGCCCGGTCCCCGCCTAAGGACCACACCTCGCGAAAATAGCGAAAAAATTTCCAGTCCTTGCGCAGGTATTTGGATTACATGAAAGCTCTGAAAAATATATGTGCACAAGAGCGTCATCAGGTCAAGAAATTATAGTTCACTTGGGTCTTTGGTCTCACGCTTATTCTGCAAGCTCTGCACATACAAAATGAAAGTGTTATTCTGAATGTTGGTAGAGAGATTTGAACAGAAAAGAGAAAGCGGCAAAACGATGATGCACCACCGGGGATGTGGTTTGCTCATTGACGTCGGCGATAGCCCGTAGGGTAGGTTCATTACAATATGGTGCTTTGTGTTTTTTTTTTCACTGGTAAGAGTAACTCCGTGCAAGAAAGATACATGAACGTGAAAACTCATGAAGTAGGTATCCATAATATTTAATTCGCAGAAGGCCTTCAACCGAGAAAATGAACGTACCTGTATCGTCTATGCGGTATTTTAGACTAAACAACATCGATGATAAAGGAGCTAGACAGCTACGAATGTAGGTACCCGGCGACGCCAGAAGAATGAAACAGTACCTGATGCCTGCGTCCGGCAGAAGACAAAAATTCGGCAACAAAAGATGCCCAAAAGAGTCGAATAACGAGACGCTTTACTTTCTCCGACAATAAAATTTTAGTGGATTCTTCGTGTATTTCATAGTAGGCTTCACTGCATGGAGACAATTTGCTTGAAGAGTACCTTTCGTTATTGTAGTTCAACCGTGCTAACTAAACTGGCCATAGGCTGTGGTTTTTATCTGACGTTGACTTTTTGGGGTCGTAAAAAGCGATTTTACCTAAAGAGATCTGTCGCCAGGAATTTAATTCTTACACGGGGATCACGAGAAAGAGAGAGAGATGGGGCGCTCTCTTTGGTGTGTCTAACTATTGCAGCCTTCATATAGCTAATAAGGCAACAGTGTGGTTGAAGTGCGTGATAAACGTCAAGTAGACTATTGCGACTTTCACCACGTCGTACCTTTCGAGGGGATTGTAACGTATGTTAGTTCGAGCATTGAGATTGATTATGGCCGATTCTGTTGGGAACGAACACACATTTATTTCAACGAAACTGCAGCCATATTGGAAGCTCCCTTGAACCCCAGGGCTGCCTTCCTTCATTCCAAAGACTGCCATACATGGAAACTCCATCATCCCCTCAGGGAAAGAAAAAGTCAGTTTTGCTTAAACACGAAGTCTTTCAGGTGCCTAGGTCGTTGCCTGGATCGTTCGGGGTACCGCTGTGAGACGGTCTTGGGAGCTGCTGATATGGCTTGGCTAGGAGTAGCTATGCTGGGGGTTGGAAGGCCACTGATACTCGGCACAGCTTCGTCATTCAGATATGGCATGTCGGTCGGGTCCTGATGTCGTTCCACTTGAACTGTGCTTGCATCTTTGAAGAAACTTGAGTTGCGAGAAATCGACACTCCATCTCTGGACGCTGTGATTCTGGAGCCATTGACTTTGGTGATTGTGTATGGGTGTAGGTCACAGTAAGGCAAAAACTTGTTTGACCTGTCCTGTTTACAGAGGACTTGTCCCACACACAGCTGCTTGTTACTCGCATGCCTCCGAGTGTCGACGTACCACTTGTTGTATGCTTTTCTTTTAGTGCCATTCTGTCTGGCCTCATAGTGAGCCGAGTTTTGAGTACCAGTAACAAGTGTCGGTAGAAGATTCTTCATGGGTCTTCCGAACAGAAGTTCAAACGAAGATTTCCCTGTGGAACTATGGGGTGTGGACCTATAAGCCAGCAGGAACAACCGAAGCTCATTGGTCCAATCCAGGTGGCGGACACGACTTGAGAGTATAGACTTCTTGAAGGTGCGCATTAATCTTTCTGCTTCCCCATTACCCTCTGGCCACCGTGCAGTGACGCGGTGATGCTTGAACCCGAGCTCACTGGCGAACTCTGCAAAACTCTCACTCTGAAATGGTGAGCCATTGTCGGACTTTACATGCTGTCCCATACAAGTAGATGTGAAAATGCTCAATTCCCCACACCACGGCCAGCATTTCCCGTTCAGTTTGAGAGTAGCGTGCCTCCACAGGAGAAAGAGCACGACTCCCATATACTACCACTCTGGTTTCGCTTCCGGATGTCTGCGTGAGAATGGCACCAAGGCCATGAGGAGCAGCATTCACAATGAGTGTGATGTTCTTTCCTGGATCGAAGTAGGCGAGAGTTGTCGCCTCGGAAAGCTTTCTCTTCAGTTCGTCCAGGGTGTCTTGCTGTATGTCTGTCCAACACCAGTCCTCTCCTTTGGCCGTGAGTTTCCTGAGTGGTTGGGTGAGGTGGGCCAAGTCGGGTATGAACTGACCACAATAGTTAACGAGCCCGAGGACACTCTTCAGTTCAGTGGCGCTGGAAGGTGGTGATGCACCCAAGATCGCAGACACCTTAGTGGGGTCCGGTTGCACAACATTGCTGGAGAAAACATGCCCGAAAAATGTAAGTTCCCGTTGGCAGAACCTGCATTTCTTGACGTTCAGTGTGAGACCACTTGGAAGTAGGCATTCCAATGCGGCCTTCAAAGCCTTATCATGCTCTTTTTTAGTATTTCCATACACCACTATGTCATCTCTTACGTTGAGCACGTTCGGGATGTTAGAACCTGATGGATGGTGTCCTGAAACACTTCGGCCGCTGAGTTGATACCGAAGTTGAGTCTCTTGTATCGGAAGAGCCCAGCATGTGCGGAGAAAGCGGTAATCACACGTGATGATGCGTCAAGTTCTAGTTGGTGGTACCAATCTTTCAGATCAAATTTAGAGAATGAGATGGAGCCGTTCAAAGCAACAAAGATGTCGTCCACTGTGGGTGTGACATGTCTCTCAGGCTGGATAGCTTGGTTGGCACAGCGCATGTCAACACACATTCGAATGTGCTCGGGGTCATGTGGCTTCGGTACTGCCACAATTGGTGATACCCAGAGGGTTGGTCCTTCAGTCTTTTCGATTATGCCAAGGGACTGTAGCCTTTCGAGCTCTTTTTCCAATGGCTTTCGCATAGAGAAGGGAATGCGTCTGTGAGGCTGGGCTTCTGGTTGAACACTGGGGTCAACATGAAGGTGCACCTGCAAGTCCTTTAGACAGCCCACTCCTTTGAAGAGGTCTGGGTTGGCCATCCTCGGATCCAGTCTGTTGGTAACCTCTCCCACACAATACGTGATCTGGACTAGTCCTAGACGGGAAGCTGCAGAGAAACTGAGCAGTGGTGCAGTCTCCGGACACAACGTAGAGAGTTTCATGGCTGCTGCCCTCCTTGTAGGTCATGACAACATCAAGCTTTCCAAGTACGGGTAAAGGAGAATTTGCCCCATAAGCAAATACTTTCTTAGATGTCTTGGACAGCGTTTCCTTGCTTAAACAATTTTTTAAGCTGTTTGAACCGACGACAGACACGGTAGCGCCAGTATTACTTGTAAAACGGACGTCCTCACCATCAAGTTTGACGTCCACCTGTGGAGATCCCTTGACTGCGTGACAGTGAGAGGAGGTCATGAAAACGTGTTCATCACTGTCAGGGCTGCTGTGCCGCACGACTGCGTGTACGGCTTTGCGTGCTGAACGACACACACTAGCAAAGTGTCCAGTTTTGTGACACGCAGTACACCGTTTGCCGAGAGCGGGGCAACTAGAGTGTCCCTTACCTTGAGGCCATGGTTTTCCGCAGTTGTAGCATGTCGCGTTTGCCCGTTGATGGCGCGGAGGCTCACGAGTCCGTGACGGCTCTTTCCCATGGTGCTTCGGCTGATGAGGTCGCGAAGTGCGCTCGGAGTTTACTGCAAGTGTAGACGCTGACGCCGAGTTTTCTTACACTGCCGGCTTTCTTGCTCGATCACGGAGATGTCGTGCTCGACGTCTTCAAATAACCTGCCTTGTTTGAGAATTCCTTACTAGTAGAGGTCATGCTGCATGGCATACCAGCGTAGACGTGTGGACGTTGTAGACAGCAATATTTGATTCTTGATTTCGGTGTGGTCATCGGCGAATGCACAGTGCCTAACAAGCTGTCGTAGCCTGGCGTAAAATGCGCCGAGCGACTCGTTTTCCATTTGCTTGGCTTGACGGAAGCGGTAAACCTCGAAGGTGGTGTTTACTCGGGGTGCGAAATAGTCATCGAGCTTCCTACGTGCGGTGTAGAGAGGGGTTGCGTTACTGGAGCCACCGGTGCTTGAAATGGTAGACGCAGCTACGGCTGCGGGAGGATCGGGTAGTGCACAGTACATGTCATACACTTCTTCCCCCACGTAGTGTAGTAGTATGGCCATCTTCCGGGCATCGGCTGTGATACCGCAGGCTACGATGAAGTTTTCGAAGCGTTTCACCCCCTTCAACCACTCGGTGCCGACGTTGTTGGCGTCAGTGGCACGCGCGTCGAAGAAAGGGAACGATGGAAGCATGTTGTGCGCCATACCGCAAAGTAGAAGTTTCTACAATGTGTGTTGGTACCTTCGTTCTGCTTAAAATCGTTGCTTGGCAGCCTTCACGAAGTTCAGACGCATCCTCGTCGCCATTGTAACGTATGGTAGTTCGAGCATTGAGACTGATTATGGCCGATTCTGTTGGGAACGAACACACATTTATTTCAACGAAACTGCAGCCATCTTGGAAGGTCTCTTGAACCCCAGGGTTGCCTTCCTTCATTCCAAAGACTGCTATACATGGACACTACAGGGATGATCCAACTTCCGCGCTGGAAGGTGTTATATTTAGGCTCCACGAAGATCCTTGGCAAACGATTGTAAATTATTCGATGGCCTTAAGCTAATATCCGCCAGTTTCGCAAACCAACGGACAACTGCTGTCTTTAGATCTTTCACATTTGGTAGAGCCTTATTGCTATCTTCGCTCCGTTCGTTCGCCATATACAGTTCTTGGATGTGGAACTATATTTATGGAAAGTTCCTATTCTTCAAGTTCGCACGCATATATTCGTGTTTCGTGAAGTAAAGTCGTAAGGGCTGCACAAGTTGGGTGAACGGTACCTTCGTGTATACGTGGGGACGAGTAATCTGCATTTTGGTAGGCAGAAAAAGTTATGGCCTCTAACATATTATATCCTCCCACAACGTCGGCACCCTTCAAACACAATAGACACTGCGCTAACGATCAACAGATTATCAAAAAATAATAAAGTTTATAAGCTGAACAAAAGCCGTACGGCAAAGCTTGCGCAGTGCAACAGGTGCAAATCAGTTAACAAAATGAAATTGGTTTAGTGTCATCGTCTCGAAGTTTCACAGTGGGGTATGTGGCGCGGCCTATTACTTATGGCAAGATAAGCATGCTGAACGTAAACAGGAAACAGGGTAAACAATTGCTCTTGCCATCAACCTGCATTTGCAAGCGACCGTCATGTCGTGAGATTGAGCCCGCTACCTCACGCTTACCAGGTGAAAGCCAGCGCCACTAAGTCACCTCGCCGTGAAGGAAAGAAGAAATGAAAGGTTATTTTCCTTCAGTGTATTGCATAATAATCCTAAATATAAACAGAATAACAGCGGAGCGACAAAGCACTCCCGATCTCATTGGGCTCGATTGAACATTTCTCTGTACGCAATGCAATCGCGAAGGAAAATTGCGGTAGCGCAGAATTGTGGCTACGCTCTGGAAAATACACGCTTCGAAAACTATTTCGTGTTAGTGAGCAGTGTTACGTTTCCAAGGCAGTGTTTAGCTACAGAATGTCTCCAGCGATGGTGGTAGGCGCGTCTCGACAGAAACAAATGAAAATGTTTTTTTTTAAGTTCACTTCCTGATTTCAGGAGCGCTCGGCGCCTTTGTTTCTTTATTTATCGAACAAGCTCCAATTTGTCACCCACTTATTACCGTGATTAAGACTTTTTAGAAGCACTGCAGGGAAATTATTCTTTGGAGTGCCTACCTGTGCGCTCAAGTGATCAGCGAAACACTGCCATTAGTGCGGATTGTTTAAAAGCACGGAATGCAAACTATTAGGGAAACACACAGAATTCTCAGCAAGAGATGTGATATTAAGGTTTACAGAGGCGGCATCAACGTAAACACTTATATAGTAGCAACCAAAATTCTCATCAACGATAATTCGCCTACATTACAGATCTGCAAGCTGGAATAAACTTAAGAACTCCTGAAAAACTGGTTTCTTTTTGAGAAGAAACAGATTATGGCGGTAAAGCGAATGAGGCATTCTGCCACTAATGACAGGGTCTTCGCTTCGTTTCTGCGAAGTGGGGGTCGAATGTCGGTGGAGGCAGAATTAATGGACACGCGTCCTTAATGCGCAGCGAAAATAATACATGCAGTAGCACGTTGCTCCTCCTCCCTATTCTTTCCCGTATCCCATCTTTCATATTTTATTTTCCTGGATGTAAATGATCTCCTCCGACAAGAGCGGAAATGCTTTTCAATAAACATGCCCACCAATCGTGTACAACACTTTCTGTGAGCATCAAATAGCCACTCGCAATCTAAATTATTCCCCAATCACTCGCTTCTTATGTTGGTCTCAGAAAAATTGAGCCCGTCGCCACCTTTAGCAAATACCGGGTGTTTCAGCGGACACTTTAGAAAATGTCTTAAGGTTGCCTGAGGCAGATAGCACAATTGTAGTCAGTGAGGGTTCCATCTCGAAGTGAGGTTGCCTTCTCGAAGAGATGGAACATTACTCGCACAAGAAATTGCAATGCATAATAGAATAATTTTCAAAAATTCACAAATTGAGGCAACTGATTTCCTTTCGCACAAATTGCAATTTACAACTTCTAACCGGGGAGTTCGCAAGGCAGCTCCACTTCGAATTATTTCGCAAGATGACAGCAGTTTCGAGATATTAATTTCAAATTTTTGCGGCGAAATGCATTGATGTTTCAGTTGGTTTTCTGCATCAATGCATAAAACGGGATTTTCTTAAGAAGGCAAGTGCAACGACAGTGCATTTTTACCGAAAGATCTGCTGCGCAGACCTCGAAAATGGTGTGATTTACGCAGTTCTTTTCAAATGGATGTGCCTTGTAGTCTCATGCGCTAGAACTTATAAATTGCAATGTATGGCTTAGGGTAATCCGCTTGAATTTTAATTTGTGAATTTTCGTTAAATTTTCGAATATGTATTTAAATATTTTGTGCAAGTATTGTCCCCCTCTTCGAACAGACCAGCTTATGGAATAGAATAGTACAATCTGCCACAGAAAATGTTAAAAAATTTTGAACATGTTGACTGACATTTGGTTGTGCATTGGACATGTAATGGACACATTATCGAATTTACATAAATCGAATCTGAACGAATGTATGCAAAGTTCCTCGAGTGGACAGTCGCGCGGAAATTTTTCGTGTATCTGCGAGCTTCTTTGAGGCACACAAAAGCGCTCTGATGTAGCACATATTGAGTAACAGAAATCTGTATGGAGAGATTTTCATGTTGCTCTACCCTTATCTAATGGACACTTTTCATCTAATTATAACATCTGAGACGTTGATAAATATTTTGGATTTTTCAGTTAGGGGTAATGAAAAAAGAATCTGATCATCTCCAAGCAGCGGCAAACAATATGACCTTGGTTCTGTACAGCTACCTGGCATCTGCATATATTCGATGTTTGGCTAACTTTTCGTGACACACCATGTATACCTTTTCATGGCATCGAACGGAAGGCATCACTACATTTTTGTTTCGTTAAGATTCTCTGCCGGCATTCTTATACAAATGTATTATACTAAAGACATATCGCCGGCACTTTGCATTTCTTTGTTAAAAGGGCAGCGAAGCTGTCGCTCTAGATAAGCACCGGAACAGGCTCTTTGGATAGTCCTAAACTTTTGGGTGACCAGCACTTAATAAACTTAGGTATAGCTAGAAGAAGGCTATGTTTGCTTGCTTGACGTGCGATGTAATAATAAACGTTCACATGATAAACTCAATGGTGGACAAAAAGCTGTCGTAAAGGCTTTAATAATTGGGAGCAATTTTCTCAATTCTAGTGTTTAATTTTTATAGTTACTAATTTGAGTGAACCTGACCACTTACTGCAAGCTTGAAAAGTTATATCAGTTAAAAATTATCATTTGCTAACCTAGCTCATGGTAGTACAACTGAACCAACGCGTTGGTAAAAATATTGTATTTTATGGAAAACTTACTAGCTTGACAAGTTCAACAAGTTTATACATTGCAAATCATTGTCCCGTAAAGGAGATAGTAGAAGACAGCCACGGAACAACCTCTTACTATGAAATCGTCTAAAATTTCTCAAGCACCAGCCCCAGACCCCTTCAATCGATGCCTGCATTGTTTAGAGCGCTTTGTGGGCCATGCAAACCCACGCTGAACAAGACATTGAAATGAAATGCAGCACTACTAAGGAATAATAAATTGCAAATTACTAATCGAATACGTCGCTTTTGGATGCACATTTGATGTTTACGACGTTCCTGGTCACTTTTAAAGCACGACACGACCATCGTTTGACAAAACATATTTTTTTGTTGTGTTGCAAACATTTATGTTAATATCAGCCATTCTTTTCCAAGGGAGAATAGTGGCGCAAAAATATCCGCTGATCTGCACCATGACATACAACGTCAATGAGAATTCAACCTTGCCGGGGGATGCTGTCTGTCAGTACATATTCTACGACTTCTTCTACAAGAAGGCGAACAGCAAGAGCACAATGTTCCCATGTTTCACTCTTCAATGACAAAAAATATAACCTCTCAATGTTTCCAATTCCCGCTGGCACTGAACCCTGCTACGCGGGAACTGCGCAGAGGCGTCACTTGATGGCGCCGCCCATGCCGTGGTGTGCAATGGCACAGTAGTGGTCCGGGTATCTAGTGCAGGATCTATGCATTTAATATAACCTGATATTACTTAACAGCGAATATACGTGTCATGCACAGGCAACGTGGCAATGCAGAAACAGAAAGCCACATATCAACTGCGCGTCGTTCTGACAAACAATCCACGAACGGCAAGACCAAATGACGACACTAAACATGGAAAAGATTTTTCGCATGGAGATCGAAAACGTTTAGCCTTTGAATTTGGGGATGATACTAATGCAAAGCACGAGTCATTAATATGGAAGTTTCTAAAAATGAATGTAAATGAAGTAAAAGAGCAGCAGGAGATAAATTGTTGGATTGGAACGAGGAAACCACGTGAGTGGTGGAATGAGAAAATAAAGCAAGCTATAAAAGAGCGTAAGCAGGCGTCTAGTGATCATCAAGAAGCCAAGAAATTGGTATTACAAGAAGAGCTGATCTTTATTTTGAACAAATACCGAGAAAAGAATGGCGTGGTGACTGAGATCGTACAACAAAAAAATTAATGCGCAAGTGAACGTTTGGTGCACAGCATTCTCCAGAGAGAGAAGGACACGCCATAAAGACTCTCCAACCATGAAGGAGCACTTGTACCTGCGAGTAAATATTCGTAAACGGCTACAATGAATGAAGACGGTAATACCTTTGAAAGAGACGATGAACTTCGATGCATCATGTACGTTTTCGTACTTTCATCAAGGCAAAAAAGTGATTTGGACCCAAACTTACCCAGCGACTATAAAAAAGTGCGAGATATCAAAATTTAACACAGATAGCTTTTACTGGATAAAAACAAGAGAATATACCTGATGACATGGTGGCGGGATCATATGAAATCTCAATGCAGCTAATTGCAAAAATCATTCCAAAGAGCAAGGAATTGCTGAGTAGTTGCACATAGCAAGTAATTAAAACGAAGAAAATACCGGATTGAAAGCCTGTGAGCAATATGAACTTCATCTCAAAAGGAAGTTATTCAGGGAGAGCGTAGCTCTTACTGGATACATTCAGTAACGTTCGGAATATTTTGACACGTGTATTGGTTTGTCTTTATCAGGCTACACATTTCACTGCCTAAGAAATGTTATCGATTCTTCCTTCCGTTGTCTGTGACCGAACCTTCTGTAATCTGATCGCAGGTGTGCACGACGCGAATAATGTAGAGAAAGGGAGATAAAGCTTTATTATATCCTTGAAGGGGTTCAGGGGTGGCGGGGTCGGGAGACTAACCCCCAATCCCCCTCTTCCTGAGAGGCGGCCAGTCCTTGCTTTCTGGTGGCGTCTTCGGCTATCCGGATGGCCCAGAGCTGCTCCTGTGGGTCCAAGCTAAGCAGCAATGTCTCCCACTGCTCGGCCGTAGTTATGATACATGTGTTAGTGCGGCAAGTGTTGGTGGGTGAGGCTTTGGGGCATTCCCCGATAAGATGACCGAGGTGAGCGCGGGTCTCGCACGCTTTTTAGAGTGGGGAGTATGCATAGGGGTATATGCGGTTGTAAAGCACGGGGTCGGAAAAGTTAGTGTCTGAAGGAGTCGCCAAGTGGTGTATTGAGACTTCTTCAGTGTTTTGTGAGCTGGAGGGTAGCGTAACCGCTCTCTGCGGTAGTGCAGGAGAATTTCTCGGAACGTGACCATTCGGTCCAGCGCGTGACCGCGATACAGAACAGAGGGCTGGTCGGAATCGGTAGACGCAGGAGAACGATGATGTGCCCGGTGTGCGAGAGCTCGGGCGGCATCGTGGGCGGCTTCGTTTCCAGCCAGACCCGAGTGACCAGAGGCGCAGATGATCTGCACGTGGCGTTGCCTTGAGGGAGGAATCCCAGAGAGAATCTTCTGCACTTGGGGTGTTATCAGTCCTTTCGTGTAGTAACGAATGGCCGTTTTTGAATCACTGATGATGCAGTGTGCATTGGTAGCCGCGTAGGCCAAAGCAATGGCCATTTCTTCTCCTACTTTGGGTTGCGCGGTGAATATTGATGCGGCCGCGGGGAGGCGGTACGGCAAACCAGCGACTGCGATGACCGCCATGGCGTTTTGGTTGGGTTATTCTGCTGCGTCCACGTAGGTTGCGTCAGCGGCTTGGTCGTGGCGCTTTTGTAGTAGTTTAGCTCTTTCTGCCCGTCGCTCCGGGCAGTGTTCAGGGTGCATATTGCGAGGTATGGGTGGGATAACTAGCTGAGCACAAATGTTTGGAGGGATAGGTACTTTTGGTCTGAATTGGGTGGTGTAGGTTATGCCTAGGGTGCCTAGAATGTTCATGCGGAGCTTACGCAAGCCATTCTGCAGTACAGTCAGACAAGGCACACGAGGACAACTGCCTACCACCGACAGACAAATAGTCATACAGAGCGCCTGAAGAAAAACCTCGCCGACATGAAAGCAATGTACGTCGACGTTGAACAGAAGACTTGGGATGCAGTCCTGCCGTACTTAACATTCACTTACATCACGGCGGTGCAAGAAACAACACAGATCACGCCGTTTCACACAGATCACACAGATCACGCCGGCAGGAACCCGACGACGAAGCTCGACGCCATGCTGCCACATGTCACTGAAGAAGAGAAGCTTGACGTTGCTACCTATATCCAGCGTGCCTAAAAAACCCCACACATCGTACCCCTACGAATCAAGAACCAGCAGTGTACAGACAGCAGACACTACAACCTCCGACGACGCTTCCTCGATTACCAGCTCGGCAACCGTGTTTGGGTTTGGACCCCGATACGCCAACGAGGGCTGAGTGAGTAACTATAGCGACGCGATTTCGCACCCTACAAGGTCATTGGACGTACTGGCACACTGGAATATGAGGTCGTGCCAGACGCCATTTCGCATTCACAGCGGCGCCGCGCACAATCTGATGTGGTCCACGTGGTGTGTCTTAAATCATTTTACGGACGCTGACGAACTTCCTTATTTTGTTGTTCTCTTTGCTACGGGTGTTTTCATTTATTACTGTCGTTTGCAGCATCCGGTCGATGCTTTTTAAGAGGGGGGCCTCGGTACGTGAACTTGTTTGTCTTTATCGGGCAACACGTTTCACCGCTTAACAAATGTTATCGATGCTTCCATCCGCTGTCTCTGACGGAACCTTCTGTAGTCTGATCGCATATGTGCGCGACGCGAATAATGTAGAACTTTGTGGAAGGCGCGCGGGTCCCAGCGAGTACTCTGGAACATTCGACTGCTGATGTATAAAAGCCGACGCGCTTGACCCGCTGACCAGATTTTCGACGATCACCGACTGTGTTCGCCGCTATCGCCGTTCTTGGAATGTAGCCTGTTTTTGAGGCCACAAGTTTGCCCAATAAAGCGCTATTTTCCTCTTTCTCAGTTTGCCTGCTTTTTTCACAGTCACTACCAGGTGACAATATAGAAAGGCACTTCGGGCCATAAAGTTAGAACTTTCGAAGAGGCTGAACAACAAAGGTGTTCTGGGGGAACTACGGAATGCGTCCAGACGAGGCAGCACCTTGCAATAACTCCTTGCATAGAGACTTCATTAGCTCAGAAAAGATTTTTAGGCATCGCATTTCTACATAATAAGGAAGCCTACGACAACGTAGACAGTCAATTGTTGTGGGATATTTTACCCATACACGACAATTACGGGGCATACTGACGGAGATATGTAAACACAACATAGTGAAAAATTTAAAGCGCAAGCCACAAATGTAATCAAGTGGTCGAAATGCGCCAAGAAGTTAGCAAGGATGTCTCCTGTCTATGTGGTGGTTCATGCTTTATGTCAAGGAATAAAAATATGCTGAGAAAACACTGAATCGGGGTTTGATAGCTTTACCTCAAAAGCGCAGACACGCAATGGAGGAAGAGGTCCCGAATGTTGGCAACCAAGTAAAGGGTAATGTAAAGTGTAAACAACCATATGTCAAAGAAAGAAAGAAAATGCGCGCTCAAAAAAAATGGGAATACAGAAATTATAAGGGAAAATCTGTACGATAACAGAAAGGGTATTTCCTTCCTATTTGAGGATAACGGTGGTGGTCAAAGGACAATAGATACTCGATCAAACACTCGCACCTAGGTGATCTATTCGAATGCTGCAGCAAAAATCCGAAGACCACTAAGCAGATTCTAAAGAACGCGAAGGATTTCACTGTGAGAGCTGTGGTTACTGTGCGCCGTCCAAAAGCGCTTGGACTTAAAGCGGACGCAAGCATCAGTAGTTGAGGTGCCGAGAAAAGCAGAGGATATTTATGTTATTTATGGAGTACAAGCAGGCCAGATATTGATATGATTTCATCCTTTACAGACATAGACAGAGGAACAAGGTGCATAAAAAATTATCGGGTAAAAGAAGTTGTAGTTTCGCCCGAAAGGCGAAGCATCGATTGCGATAGCAAATTAGTGCAGAGCTATATGAAGTAAGGAGAGTAGTTTTGTCAGCCGCATACGCTTGTGGGCGTAGACATACTAAATAAGTTAACCAGTATGGTTTCACACGCGCACAAGCAAAGACGAACCCATCTCACTTGTTGACCGCAGAAATACACTGTCAAAATGCTCGAGTGAGCAAAGGCTGCAGCTCTGCTCCATCACGCATCAACACGAACTAAGTCACGAAAATACAGCGCACAGCGGGATCTCTCCTCGTCGCACATTCCTTTCAAGGTGCAGCGGTGCGGACAGGAGAGTGCAGCCACCCGGGCGACCCGGAGTACATCTCCCCCACTTCCCTTATCTACCCACTACCCGGAGCCTTGAGCGGGAAGGAATACAGTGCGCTTCCTCTCCGTTTTCCTCCCTTGAGGGCGCGAAATAGGGCCGCGATCGGCGGCTCACCCTCGCGCCCTTTCACTTTCGCATACAGCGTACAGCGCGCGGCGAAGATTTTACCGCCCTTGGATTTTATACAGAATGACATGGTGCTATAGCGCAAAAAAGAACGGGAAAATGATTCGAAAGGACAGAAAACGGAAAACGGAGCTGCTGGTAGCGCGGTCCTTCTTTCCGTTCTAACTGTCCTTTAGGATGTTTCTTTTTCCAGCGTTTTAGATTCATTTTTGCGCTACAACACCATGTTGTTAAGCAAACACCAACTCGCCCTAGAAAAGTTAATGTGCTATATGGGGACCTCACGTCGATTCCGACGGCAGAATTGCGCCTGGAGTGTCCACATATTTACTTTCGCAATAAAAAGATTAAGGAGTTATATACCAAAACGCTAGAAGAAAAAGCATGTATAGCATGCCTGTATAACTAAAGCACACTAAGTGATTCTTTGTTAACGCCCTCTTTTAAAGGCAATGCCAAAAAATAATCATCATGATCATCATCATCATTATGACAGCTGAGAACCCGGTTTACACATTTAGGCATTTTGGGGTTTTTAATGCGATGTCGCTGCAGTGCTTCGATGCTAAGCACGTTCACATCGACATTCTTCTTCAGGTAGTTCGTGGCTGTATTTTTTTCCCTCACTTTTCGTGGCCTGTCTGTCTGTGCCTCTACGCCTTGTTCTCGTCAACTTGTGTCACTGCTGGTCCATGACGTAATATTTACAGCATCTGGGCTTGGTGATGAGAGAACCATGCTCGAGAGCAATCGTTCGGCTAATCTACCCTATGGGTATGTGCAGTGCGTATGTGCTCTTCATGAGTTTACCTCTTCACGCGACTTCGTGTTTCTGGATATGTTCACTGGTCATGGGCCGCTCTTCAATGAACCTCTTTCACTCCACTTGAATAATTGGGTATGAGCTGCTGGATATCTTCCACACCTAAATGAGCTTCTTTCATACCGATATAGATCACCAGGGGTGTGCAGCTAAGTATGTGCCGCCCTTCAATAAACTACCGCTAAATTAGGTCACTGTGTATATGCCACTGGCTATGTGAAACAAATTATGTGCCACTCTTTAGTAAGCCATTTTAAGGTTAACTGGGATTCGTGGTTATCCATCGTACTGATGACTTGCACTTACTCAACGCCATCAAAGGCAGAAGAGGACATGATGCAGTACCATCTGCTAGAGCTTCCAAACCGACGAATATATTGTGGCAAATTAGTTAGATGGGCCGAAAATTCCTATTTTGTGTATATGTACGAACCTACATTACTGAATGTAAAATCTGTATAGAAAACAACCGGACATGTAGAAGATATTAATGATACATCATATGAAGACGACTGTTTGCGGTAATAAGTTTCGTGCTAGTGTTTATTGCGTTATCCGACGTGTGGCCTAAAGAAAACTGTCCAAAGCAGCTGCGGCAATGACAAAAAGAATTCTCCCAGTCGAGGCGTCTATACTGGAAGGCTTGCTGTATGTAAGGCGATGTAAGTTGACGAAATGGCTATTTGAATAACCTAAGTACTGCGTATTTTATTAGCAATATTAAGCACTAGAGAAGCGAGGCTCCTTACCCCATGAAGTATCATTAGCTGCACGAATACCAAGTCTAATAGATCGAGAGACATTCAAGAAGTTTTCTTACGCACCACATTACATATATAGCTTCTATAATATTTCACATTTGATCCCGCAGCATCCACTGCGGCGAGCACTCCAAGCAGCTCCACCGGAAATGCAGCAACTAATCCTACACGTGAGTTTCTCGGCAAGAAGCCCACAATGCGTGCAGCCGTGAGAGAATATAAAACACCTCCTTTGCTGAGTAACACTTAAGCAGCATTAACGGCCAAACCAGCGTAACTCTTTTGTGTGTGTTTCAATGAAAGCGTCGACTTATATAATATAAAAACAATAACATCAACACATTCCTTCATTCTCCGAAAGGCAGGATGCCTCACAGCAGTTTATGAGTGCCGTGTAATCACGGGAAAGGGCCACACCGGTTTGCGTGCCAGAGCCGCATCATGACAACGCAAAATTTGCAAAGAAAACGAGAAACAGTCGTCTTGGGTGCAATGATGCGGCGCAGACGAATCAGCGAATTCTCGCGCACCGCTTAGTAAAGGGCGACAGCTGCAATTTGACCTCTGAGGCCGGGGTGCTGCTATGATCGGCTCTTTCGTGTTCTTACGTGCAGCGTGTAAGTCGCCGTCGCAATCTTTTCTTTGGGCGGTTAGCTTTCGCAGCAAGGTCTTTCGGCTCATTTGTAAGCTTCCAGGCGTCTGCAGCGAAGAGGAAGTGTTTGTGTGCGTACGGCGCTGACGTTTAAACGCAACGTTGTCCGTACGTCGAGGAGCGCGGCATACTAGCAGCCGTCCGCCAATTACGCGTCAACGATATGTGCGGATGTTTTTGGCTGAAGCAGTAATAGGAGCTCGCCGCAACGAACAAATCTGGGTAGGCGTTTTTTGGTTAAGCGTGCAAGTTCCCTGAAATGTGTGTCGGCAAATTACATCAAATAGCCCGGTCCTCGCCTAAGGACCACACCTCGCGAAAATAGCGAAAAAATGTCCAGTCCTTGCGCAGGTATTTGAGTTACATGAAGGCTCTGAATAATATCTGTGCGCAAGAGCGTCATCAGGTCAAGAAATTAGAGTTCACTTGGGTCTTTGGTATCAAGCTTATTCTGTAAGCTCTGCACATACAAAATGAAAGTGTTATTCTGAATGTTGGTAGAGAGATTTGAACAGAAAAGAGAAAGCGGCAAAACGATGATGCACCACCGGGGATGCGGTTTGCGCATTGACGTCGGCGATAGCCCGTAGGGCAGGCTCTTTACAATATAGTGCTGTGTGTGTTTTTTTTTCACTTGTAGGAGTAACTCCGTGCAAAAAAGATACACGAACGTGAAAACTTCCGAAAGTAGGTATCCATAATATTTAATTCGCAGAAGGCATTCAAGCCGAGAAAATGAACGTACCTGGGTCGTCTATGCAGTATTTTAGACTAAACTACATCGAGGATAACGTAGCTAGACAGCTACGTTTGTAAGGGCCCGGCGACGCCAAACAGTACCTGACGCCTGCGTCCGGCAGAAGACGAAAATTCGGCAACAAAAGATGCCCAAGAGAGTCGACAAAAGATGCCCAAGACGCTTTACTTTCTCCGACAATTATTTTCGGTGGATTCTTTGTGTATCTTATAGTAGGCTTCACTGCATGGAGATAATTTGCTTGAAGAGTACCTTTCGTTATTGTAGTTCAACCATGCTAACTAAACTCGCCATAGGTTGTGGTTTTTATCTGACGTTGACATTTTAAGGGCGTAAAAAGTGATTTTACTTAAAGAGATCTGTCGCCAGGAATTTCATTCTGACAAGGGGATCACGAGAAAAAAAGAGGGAGATGGGGCGCTGTCTTTGGTGTGTCTAACAATTGCAGGCTTCATAGAGCTAATAAGGCAACAGTTTGGTTGAAGTGCGTGATAAACGTCAACTAGACTATTGCGATGTTCACCACGTCATATCCTTCGAGTGGATTGTAACGTATGTTAGTTCGAGCATTGAGACTGATTATGGCCGATTCTGTTGGGAACGAACACACATTTATTTCAACGAAACTGCAGCAATCTCGGAAGCTCCCTTGAACCACAGGTTTGCCTTCCTTCATTCCAAAGTGTGCTATACATGGACACTACATCATCCCCTCAGGGAAGGAAAAAATCAGTTTTGCTTAAACACGAATCCTTTCAGGTGCCTAGGTTGTTCCCTGGATCGTTGGGGGTACCGCTGTGAGACGGTCTTGGGAGCTGCTGATCTGGCTTGGCTAGGAGTAGCTATGCTGGGGGTTGGAAGGTCACTGTTACTCGCACAGCTTCATCATCCAGATATGACATGTCGGTCAGGTCCTGATGTCGTTCCACTTGAACTGTGCTTGCGTCTTTGAAGAAACTTGAGTTGCGACAAATCGACACTCCATCTCTGGACGCTGTGATTCTGGAGCCATTGACTTTGGTGATTGTGTATGGGTGTGGGTCATAGTAAGGCGAAAACGTGTTTGACCTGTCCTGTTTACAGAGGACTTGTTGTCCCACACACAGCTGGTTGTTACTCGTATGCCTCCGAGTGTCGACGTACCCCTTGTTGTATGCCTTTCTTTTAGTGTCATTCTGTCTAGCCTCATAGTGTGCCGAGTTGTGAGTACCAGCGACAAATGTCAGTAGAGGATTGTTCATGGGTCTCCCAAACAGAAGTCCAAACGGAGATTTTTCTGTGGAACTATGGGGTGTGGACCTATAAGCCAGTAGGCACGACTGAAGCTCATTGGTCCAATCCAAGTGGTGGACACTACTTGCGAGTATAGACTTTTTGAGGGTGCGCATGATACTTTGTGCTTCCCCATTAAACTCTGGCCAGCGTGGAGTGATGCGGTGATGCTTGAACCCGAGCTCACTGGCGAACTCTGCAATACTCTCGCTCAGAAATGGTGAGCCATTGTCTGACTTTACAACTTCTGGACAGCCAAACTGAGCGAAAACAGTGCGCAGTTGCTCGGTGACTGTAGGTGCTTCAAGACTGTCTAGGATGCTAACAACTTGGTACTTGGAGAAATCATTCAGTACTGCCATGGCATACTTGCCATCAGAGAAAGGGCCAGCAAAATCTAACGACAGTTCAGTCCAAGGGCCTCGAGGGAGCTCCTGGATTGGCAAGGGATCTCGATGGCGTACTGGTGTGTTCGCTTGGCATGCCAGGCGACCCTTAACTGTCTGGTCCATTAAATAGTCTATCCCTGGAAACCACACTTTCTCACGCAACAGCTGTTTTGTCTTGACAATGCCTTGGTGTCCTCGATGTGCAAGATGCACCGCCTTGGCGTGAAGTTGTGCTGGCAGTACTATCCGCGTGCCTCTTAACACAAGGGCTTCTTTGAAAACTGACAGTTATGTCGCAACGCGAGAGAAGGGCATCAGACTTGTGGTCTTCCAATCTTTGCCTTGCTGGGGTTGCGTTAGGGCTTTCTTGAGCGAGTTCATCACCGGGTCAGCGAGCGTTGCTTCGGTTACCTCCTCTCTGGTCATGGCACGAGGCAGGCTATGAGACACAATGAAGTTCACGTACTGTTCGGCGACAGACTCCATGCTCCGAAATGGTGACGTGGAGTTTACTGGGTGTCGGGACAAGTAGTCAGATGGGTTACTTGGACCACTAGTGTGTTGCACTTCATAGGTGTATTGTTGAATTCGAAGTGCCAAACGTTCTAGCCGTGCTGAAGGCAGGGAGCGAGGGTTGCTGAGAATGCTGACCAATGGTTTGTGGGCTGTAAGTAGGCAGAATGCTGTCTTATACAAGTAGATGTGAAAATGCTCAATTCCCCACACCACGGCCAGCATTTCCCGTTCACTTTGAGAGTAGCGTGCCTCCACAGGAGAAAGAGCACGACTCCCATATACTACCACTCTGGTTTCGCTTCCGGATGTCTGCGTGAGAATGGCACCAAGGCCATGAGGAGCAGCATTCACAATGAGTGTGATGTTCTTTCCTGGATCGAAGTAGGCGAGAGTTGTCGCCTCGGAAAGCTTTCTCTTCAGTTCGTCCAGGGTGTCTTGCTGTATGTCTGTCCAACACCAGTCCTCTCCTTTGGCCGTGAGTTTCCTGAGTGGTTGGGTGAGGTGGGCCAAGTCGGGTATGAACCGACCACAGTAGTTAACGAGCCCGAGGAGACCCTTCAGTTCAGTGGCGCTGGAAGGTGGTGATGCACCCAAGATCGCACACACCTTAGTGGGGTTCGGTTGCACAACATTGCTGGAGAACACATGCCCGAAAAATGTAAGTTCCAGTTGGTAGAACCGGCAATTGTTGACGTTCAGTGTGAGACCACTTGCAAGTAGGCATTTCAATGCGGCCTTCAAAGCCTTATCATGCTCTTTCTTAGTATTTCCATACACCAATATGTCATCGCTTACGTTGAGCACGTTGGGGATGTTAGAACCTGACGGTTGGTGTCCTGAAACACTTCGGCTGCTGAGTTGATTCTGAAGCTGAGTCTCTTGTATCGGAAGAGCCCAGCATGTGTGGAGAAAGTGGTGATCACACGGGATGATGCGTCAAGTTCTAGTTGGTGGTACCCATCTTTCAGATCAAGTTAAGAGAATAAGATGGAGCCGTTCAAAGCAACAAAGATGTCGTCCACTGTGGGTGTGACATGTCCCTCACGCTGGATAGATTGGTTGGCACAGCGCATGTCAACACACATTCGAATGTGCTCGGGGTCATGTGGCTTCGGTACTGCCACAATTGGTGAAACCCAGGGGGTTGGTCCTTCAGTCTTTTCGATTATTGCCAAGGGACTGTAGCCTTTCGAGCTCATTTTCCACTGGCTTTCGCATAGAGAACGGAATGCGTCTGTGAGGTTGGGCTACTGGTTGAACACTGGGGTCAACATGGAGGTGCACCTGGAAGTCCTTTAGACAGCCCACTCCCTTGAAGAGGTCTGGGTCGGCCATCCGCGGATCCAGTCTGTTGGTAACCTCTCCCACACTAAAGATCTGGACTAGTCCTAGACGGGAAGCTGCAGAGAAACTGAGCAGCGGTGCACAGTCTCCGGACACAACGTAGAGAGTTTCATGGCTGCTGCTCTCCTTGTAGGTCATGACAACATCAAGCTTTCCAAGTAGCGGTAAAGGAGAATTTGCCTCATCAGCAAATACTTTCTTAGATGTCTTGGACAGCGTTTCCTTGCCTAAATGATTTTTTAAGCTGTTTCAACTGACGACAGACACGGTAGCGCCAGTATCATTTGTAAAACGGACGTCCTCGCCATGAAGTGTGACGTCCACCTGTGAAGATCCCTTGACTGCGTGACAGTGAGAGGAGGTCATGAAAACGTGTTCATGACTGTCAGGGCTGCTGTCCCGCACGACTGCGTGTACGGCTTTGTGTTCTGAACGACACACACTAGCAAAGTGTCCAGTTTTGCGACACGCAGTACACCGTTTGCCGAGTGCGGGGCAACAAGAGCGTCCCTTACGGTGAGGCCATGGTTTTCCGCAGTTGTAGCATGTCGCGTTTGCCCGTTGATGGCGCGGAGGCTTACGAGTCCGTGACTGCTCTTACCCATGGTGTTTCGGCTGATGGGGTCGCGAGGTGCGCTCGGAGATTACTGCAAGTGTAGACGCTGACGCCGAGTTTTCCTTACACTGCCGGCTTTCTTGCTCGATCACGGAGATGTCGTGCTCGACCTCTTCAAATAACCTGCCTTGTTTGAGAATTCTTTACAAGTCGAGGTCATGCTGCATGGAATACCAGCGTAGATGTGTGGACGTTGTAGACAGCAATATTTGATTCTTGATTTCGTTGTGGTCATCGGCGAAAGCACAGTGCCTAACAAGCTGTCGTAGCCTGGCGTAAAATGCGCCGAGCGACTCGTTTTCCATTTGCTTGGCTTGACGGAAGCGGTAAACCTCGAAGGTAGTGTTTACTCGGGGTAAGAAATAATCATCGAGCTTCCTACGTGCTGCGATGTAGAAAGGGGTTGCGTTACTGGAGCCACCGGTGCTTGAAATGGTAGACGCAGCTGCGGCTGCGGGAGGATCGGGTAGTGCACAGTACATGTCATACACTTCTTCCCCCACGTAGTGTAGTAGTATGGCCATCTTCCGGTCATCGGCTGTGATACCGCAGGCTACGATGAAGTTTTCTAAGCGTTTCACCCACTTCAACCACTCGGTGCCGACGTTGTTGGCGTCAGTGGCACGCGCGTCGAAGAAAGGGAACGATGGAAGCATGTTGTGCGCCATTCCGCAAAGTAGAAGTTCCTAGTATGTGTGTTTGTATCTTCGTTCTGCTTAAAATCGTTGCTTGGCAGCCTTCATGAAGTTCCGACGCATTCTCGTCGCCATTGTAACGTATGGTAGTTCGAGTAGTGAGTCTGATTATGGCCGATTCTGTTGGGAACGAACACACATTTATTTCAACGAAACTGCAGCCATCTTGGAAGCTACCTTGAACCCCAGGGTTGCCTTCCTTCATTCCAAAGAGTGGTATACATGGACACTACAGGGTTGATCCAACTTCCGCGCTCGAAGGTGTCATATTTAGGCTCCGCGATGTTCCTTGGCTAACGATTGTGAATAATTCAATGGCCATAAGCTAATATCCGTCAGTTTCGCAAACCAAAGGACAACTGCTGTCTTTAGATCTTTCTCATTTGGTCGACCCTTATTGCTGTCTTCGCTCCGTTTGTTCGCCATATACAGTTCTTGAGTGTGGAACTATATTTATGGAAAGTTCCTATTCTTCAAGTTCACACGCATATATTCGTGTTTCGTGAAGTAATGTCGTAAGGGCTGCACAAGTTGGATGAACTGCACCTTCGTGTGTACGTGGGGACCAGTAATCTGCATTTTGGTATGCAGAAAAAGTTATGGTCTCCAATGTTATATCCTCCCACAACGTCGGCACCCTTCAAACACAATAGACACTGCGGTAACGATCAACAGATTATCAAAAAATAATAAAGTTTATAAGCTGAACAAAAGCCGTAAGTCAAAGCTTGGCCAGTACAACAGGTGCCAATCAGTAAACAAAATTAAATTGGTTTAGTGTCATCGTCTCGAAGTTTCGTAGTGGGGTATGTGGCGCGCCCTATTACTTATGGCAAGATAAGCGTGCTGAACGTAAACAGGAAACAGGGTAAACAATTGCTCTTGCCATCAACCTGCATTTGCAAGCGACCGTCATGTCGTGAGATTGAGCCCGCTACCTCTTGTGTAGTAACGAATGGCCGTTTTTGAATCGCTGATGATACAGTGTGCATTGGTAGCCGCGTACGCCAAAGCAATGGCCGTTTCATCTCCTACTTTAGGTTGCCCGGTGAATATTGATGCGGCCGCGGGGAGGCGGTACGGCGAACCAGCGACTGCGACGACCGCCATGGCGTTTTGGTTGGGGTATTCTGCTGCGTCCACGTAGGTTACGTCAGCGGCTTGGTCGTGGCGCTTTTGTAGTAGTTTAGCACTTTCTGCCCGTCGCTCCGGACAGTGTTCAGGGTGCATATTTCGAGGTATGGGTGGGATAACTAGCTGAGCACAAATGTTTGGAGGGATAGGTACTTTGGTCCGAATTGGGTGGTGTAGGTAATGCCTAGGGTGCCTAGAATGTTCATGCCCGTGCTGGAATTGGTGAGTCGTTCGTATTGACTAATACGCTGCGCTTCAATAAGCTCGTCTATGGTGTTATGAATGCCGAGGGCGTCCAGTTTTTCGTTAGATGTGGTGATGGGAAGATGTAGGGCTTGTTTATAGGCCCTCTTGATCATGGTATTGACTTTGAGCTTGTCAGTTGCATTGAGGCTAACGTGCGGGGCGACATAGGTGATCCTGCTCAGGGCGTAGGCGGTTACCCGGCGTATAAGGTTGTCCCGGCTCACCGTCGCGCCCTTTCACTTTCGCATACAGCGTACGGCGTGCGGCGAAGATTTTACCACCGTTGGATTTTATATAGAATGACATGGTGCTATAGCGCAAAAAAGAGCTGGAAAATGATTCTAAAGGACAGAAAAAGGAAAAGGAAAACGACGCTGCTGGTAGCGCGGTCTTTCTTTCCGTTTTTACTGTCCTTTAGGATGTTTCTTTTTCCTGCGTTTTAGATTTATTTTTGCGCTACAACACCATGTCGTTCAGCAAACACCAACTCGCCCTAGAAAGGTTAATGTGCTATATGGGGACCTCAGGTCGATTCGGACGGCGAAATTGCGGCTGGAGTGTCCACATATTTACTATCGCAATAAAAAGATTAAGGAGTTATATACCAAAACGCTAGAAGAAAAAGCATGTATAGCATGCCTGTATAACTAAAGCACACTAAGTGATTATTTGTTAACGCCCTCTTTTAAAGGCAACGCCAAAAATAATCATCATGATCATCATCATTATGACAGCTGAGAAACCGGTTTCCACGTTTAGGCATTTTGGGGTTTTTAATGCGATGTCGCTGCAGTGCTCCGATGCTAAGCACGTTCACATCGACATTATTCTTCAGGTAGTTCGTGCCTGTATTTTTTTCCCTCACTTTCCGGGGCCTGTCTGTCTGTGCCTCTACGCCTTGTTCTCGTCAACTTGTGTCACTGCTGGTCCATGGCGTAATATTTACAGCATCTGGGCTTGGTGATGAGAGAACCATGCTCGAGAGCAATCGTTCGGCTAATCTTCCCCATGGGTATGTGTAGTGCGTATGTGCTCTTCATGAGTTTACCTCTTCACGCGACTTCGTGTTTCTGGATATGTTCACTGGTCATGGGCCGCTCTTCAATGAACCTCTTTCACTCCACTTGAATAATTGGGTATGAGCTGCTGGATATCTTCCACACCTAAATGAGCTTCTTTCATACCGATATAGATCACCAGGGATGTGCAGCTAAGTATGCGCCACCCTTCAATAAACTACCGCTAAATGAGGTCACTGTGTATATGCCACTGGTTTTGTGCAGCAACTTATGAGGCACTCTTTAGTACGCCAGTTTCACGTTAAGTGGGGTCGGTGGTTATCCATCGTACTGATGACTTGCGCTTACTCAACGCCATCAAATGCAGAAGAGGAGATGATGCAGTGCCATCAACTAGCGCTGCCAAACCGACGAATATATTGTGGTAAATCAGTTAGATGGGCAGAAAATGCCTATGCTGTGTATTTGTACAAACCTGCATTACTAATTATAAAATCTGTATACAAGCAACCGGTCACGTAGAAGATATTAATGATACATCATATGTCGACGACTGTTTACGGTAATAAGCTTCGTGCTAGTGTTTATTGCGTTATCCGACATACCAGCATCGCGCCTGGGGATATACAGCGATGTGATCGCAAAATGGTGGTGGCCTAAAGAAAACTGTCCAAAGCAGCTGCTGCAATGACAGAAAGAGTTCTCCCAGTCGAGGAGTCTATACTAGAAGGCTTGCTGTATGTAAGGCGATGTATGTTGACGAAATTGCTATTTGAATAACCTAAGTACTGCGTATTTTATTAGCAATATTAAGCACTAGAGAAGCGGGGCTCCTTACCCCATGAAGTATCATTAGCTGCACGAATACCAAGTTTAATATATTGAGAGACAATTCAAGAAGTTCCTTTACGCACCACATTACATATAAAAATATAGTGTCTATATTATTTCACATTTGATCCCGCAGCATCCACTGCGGCGAGCACTCCAAGCAGCTCCACCGGAAATGCAGCAACTAATCCTACACGTGAGTTTCTCGGCAAGAAGCCCACAATGAGTGCAGCCGTGAGAGAATTTAAAACACCTCCTTTGCTGAGTAACCCTTAAGCAGCATTAAGGGCCAAATGAGCGTAACTCTTTTGTTTGCGTTCTAAAGAAAGCTTCGACCTAAATAATATAAAAACAATAACATCAACACATTCCTTCATTGTCCGAAAGGCAGGATGCTAACAGCAGTGTATGAGTGCCGTGTAATCACGAGAAAGGGCCACACTGGTTTGCGTGCTGGAGCCGCATCATGACAACGCAAAATTTGCAAAGAAAACGAGAAACAATCGTCTTCGATGCAATGATGCGGCTCACACGAATCAGAGAATCTTCGCGCACCACTAGAAAATAACGAAAGCTGCAATTTTACCTCTGAGGCCGGGGTGCTGCTGTGATCGGCTCTTTCGTGTTCTCACGTGCAGCGCGTAAGACGCCGTCGCAATCGTTTCTTTTGGTGGCTAGCTTCTGTAGCAAGGTCTTTCGGCTTATTTGTAAGCTTCCAGGCATCTGCAACGAAGGAGAAGGGTTTGTGCGCGTACGGCGCTGACGTTTAAGCGCAAGGTTGTCCGTACGTCGAAGAGCACGGCAGTGTTGCAGCCTGCTGCCAATTATGCGTCAACGTCAAGTGCGTATGTCTGTGGCTGAAGCAGGAATCGGACCTCGGCGCAGCAAATCTGGGTAGCTGTTTTTCGGTTAAGCGTGCAAGTTCTCGGAACTGTGTGTCGCCAAATTACATCAAATGGTCTGGTCACAGTTTAAGGACCACACCTCGCAAAAATAGCGAAACAATGTCTACTCCTTGTCCAGGTATGGGGGTTACATGAAGGCTCTGAATAATATCTGCGCACAAGAGCGTCATCAGGTCAAGAAATTAGAGTTCACTTGTGTCTTTGGCATCAAGCTTATTCTGTAAGCTCTGCACATACAAAATTGAAGTGTTATTCTGAATGTTGACAGATAGATTTGAACAGAAAACAGAAAGCGGCAAAACGATGACGCACCACCGGGGATGCGGTTCGCTCATTAACGTCGGCGGTAACCCGTAGGGCAGGTTCATTACAATGTAGTGCTTTGTATTTTTTTCACTCGTAAGAGTAACTCAGTGCAAGAAAGAGTCACGAAAGTGAAAACTCCTGAAAGTAGATATCCATAATTTTTTATTGGCTGAAGACATTTAAGCGCAGCAAATTAACGTACCCTGGTCGTCTTTGCGTTATTTTAGAATAAACTACATTGAGGATAAAGTACCTAGAACGCTACAGATATAGTGACCCGGCGACGACTGAAGATTGAAGCAGTATCTGACGCCTCCTTCCGGCAGAAGACAAAAATTGGGCGGCGCAAGATGGCCAAGAGAGTCCAATAACGAGAATCTTTACTTTCTTCGACAATAATTTTCGGTGGATTCTTCGTGTATACTATAGTACAGTTCACTGCATGGCGGCAATTTGTTTGAAAAGTAGCTTTCATTTAGTGTCGTTCAACCGTACTAGCTAAATTCGCCATAGGTTGTGGTTTATATCTGACGTTTGTATTTTAAGGTCTTAAAAAGTGATTCTACTTAAAGAGATCTGTCGCTAGAAAGTTAATAGTGACACGGGGATAACGAGCAAAAAAGTGAGAGATGGGGTGCTGTCTTTGGTGTGTCTAACAATTGCAGCTATCATGAGCTAATAAGGCAACATGTTTGGTTGAAGTGCGTGATAAACGTCAAGTAGACTATTAAAACGTTCACAACGTCGTACCTTTCGAGGGGATGATCCAACTCTCGCACTCGAAGGGGTGATATTTAAGCCCCGCGAAGATCCTTGGCAAACGATTGTCAATAATTGGTTGGCCTTACGCTAAAGGACGCCAGTTTCACAAACCAACGGACAACTGCTGTCTTTAGATCTTTCCCATTTGGTCGGCCCTTGTGGCTATCTTCCCGCCGCACGTTCGCCATATACAGTCCTTGGATGTGGAAAAAAAATCATGGAAAGATCCTATTGTTTAAATTAGCACGCATATATTTGTTTCGTGAAGGAACGTCGTAACGGCTGCGCAAGTAGGATGAACGGTACTTTGGCGTGTACGTGGGGACAAGTAATCTGCATTTTGGTAGGCACAAAAAATTATGGCCTCCAGAATTATGTCCTCTCACAACGTCGGCACGCTTCAAACACAATAGACACTGCGGTAACGATGAAGAGCTTATCAAAAAATAATAAAGTTTACAAGCTAAAAAAAAGCCGTGAGGCAAAGCTTGGCCAGTGCAACAGGTGTAAATCAGTAAACAAAATAAATTGGTTTAGTTTCATCGTCTCGAAGCCTCACAGTGGGGTATGTGGTGCGCCGCATTACTTGTGGCAAGATAAGCTTGCTAAACGTAAACAGGAAACCGGGTTCTTGCCATCCTATCAACGTGAATTTGTAAGCGACCGTCCTGTCGTGAGATTGAGCCCGCTACCTCACGCTTAGCAGGTGAAAGCCACCGCCACTATGTCACCTCGCCGTGAAGGAAAGAAGAAATGAAAGGTTATTTTCCTTCAGCGTATTGCATATTAATCCTAAATATAAACAAAATAACAGTGGAGCGGCGAAGCACTCTCGACCCATAGGGCTCGATTGAACATTTCTCTGTACGCAATGCAATCGCGAAGGAAAATTACGCTAGCGCAGAATTGTGGTTACGCCCTGGAAAAGTACACGCTTCGAAAATTATTTCATGTTCGTGAGCACTATTACATTTTCAAGGGAGCGTTTAGCTATACAGTATACTATGTTTGCACCTTTCTCATTGCTAATTCCACATCTTCATAAAACTTTTTTTCTTCATTAACATGAAATGAGATTGGCGCATAGGCTTTGATTTCCCTTAATCTATATTTCTTATTTAGCTTTATTGCGATGACTGCTACCCTTTACTTAATCCCGCAGAATTCATCAATCTTACCCGCTGTGTCCTTGTGGGTTTGAAATCGTGCCCCGTATTGCCCCTTTTCTGGAAGGCATCTGTAGCAGAGCACGTGGCTGTTAGTCAGTCCAGTTAAATTGTTAAATATCCCAAACAATGCATGCCCTACTAGAAAATCCTATTTGTTTTCAAACGGGTTTCATCAAATAGGGTTATGGAACGGGACCCCGTTTGATCCTGTTCAGTCCTGACCTGTTTAAATCCCGTTTATTCCTGTTTAAACCTGACCCGTTTAAATCCTGTTTGAACCTGACCCGTTTAAATGCTGTTTAATCCTGACCCGTTTAAATCCTGTTTAATCCTGACCCGTTTAATCCCCTGTCCTATCTAACCCAGACCTGTTTGCCCCTGTTCAGACCTATTTTTTGCTACATTCATACCAGGTCCTTTCAGAATGGATTGATGTTGCTTAATATAATTTAATCTTTACACCTATTTTGTACACTTGTGTATTTACGATCACCATTGAAGAGAAGTAGATCAGCATTAGGTTCGCAACAAGAATGCCACTTTCATATGTAGGTTTGCCTGGTACATTGCTTGATACGAAGATGAACGCAATTTTCGGCATAAATTGATTGCCACTACCACTACCAAGTTTTGCATGACCCACGAGTACGTTCTCTATGTATGACCTACAAGAAAATGCACCCGAAGAATAGTGCACCTCATTTTCATATTTACTACAAGTATGCAAATGTAATTCTTGCAAGTTTAGTATATGTTCGATTACTTGTACTTGTCTTAATGCAGTGCTTTTTGCTGTAATGGTTTGTTCACAAATCCACAGTAAAGCGTAATTTTGGGGTGAAAAATGTCAGCAAAGTGTTGGCATGTACTTGTAAGTGAAAAAGACAAGTATACTTTACGTAGGTATTTCTGTACACCCACTTGAGCTTTCATTAAGCCTCAAGTCCTCCGGCTTAAATAAAAGCATGTCATAAATGTTCCAAGCACTGTTTATTGGACCTTCTAACGGTATTTCTATGCATCCAGTCTGCCGAGAGAAGACCGTTGGAGTGGGTTGCTTGGGTGAGAGCGAGCAGGGCACCTGAAAAAGTAAAACCAATAATTTATCTGGACTCATGCAACAGGTTAGCACATAGGCAAATTTGCCTATGTTCCCACAGATAAGAAAGGTTCAGCATTCCGGTCATAGAAGATAATGAATAAATCCTATTGAAAAATATTTGGTTTCATGCAACGCCTGTGCTTCAAGGCAACATGGATTACTGTGGGAGAATAAGCTGTCATAATTAGCAGGCGATTCAAGCAAGTCTTATAGGAAAATGATGGACACATCGTTTGATTAACAATAATTACTAGTATTGAAGCAACCGAATACAAACATGAAATACCTTTAAAAACAACCCCGACAGGTTGAGATAATAAATTATTCAGAAACTAAACCCTTCTGCCAGCAAAATACCGTAGTGTACTGGCTTTGACATTGCGCTGCTCAGACAGAGGGCATAGGATTGAGTCCCGGCCACAATGGCTGCATTTAGATGGCAGGGAAATGCCAAAACCCCTATGTAAGGTCTATTGGGTACACGTTAAAGGAGACTAGGGGTCCCACCAACTTGAAGTTATAAAAACAAGGGTAAATTTCGAGATCCGCAAACTCACAAAAGTAGAAGGCCCTGGCCATGCGAAGACCATATAAAGCCTTTTAAGGTAGGTGCCAGCAGCCGCTAAATTTCTTGCAAAAGCGAAATATAGCAGAAGCGGTATTTTTCCGTAGATAACTTTTGCAAGGTATTTTACAATTTGACACCCGACATGTTGGGCATCTACGGGCAACAGCAATTCTTGCACAGATCATAGCAAACACTGTTGCACCTAGGTATACATAGACATAGGCATAGGCACAGTCGCCGACTTATTTTCCGGACTCCGAAAATTCGGACATGATTACTCGGTCTGCTTCACGGCACCGCCATTCTCCCCATGGACCATAATGTAGAACAGCTTCCAAAAATTCGGACGCCTTGCAACCTCTCGTCTGATATTTCGGACACTCCTTGAGCCAACTTGATCGAGAGCACCATGCACCGACTATGACTGTTGCATTGTTCCGCTTGCTGAACGCCATTGTTGTTTTGAACGGAGTCTCCTTGCTGCCCCACGAAGTGGTGCTACTGCAAATCCCTGCTCATCATCGACGTTTCTGCCTGGTTTGTAGCTACAGCAGTTCCGGTCTCAGCTTAGTATGCGATGTCAAGATAATCCAGCAGCTCATTTGTTTGTTTCTTCGTGCACGACGCTGCGAGTAGGCCAGGTTTTTGTTTGTGCAACTGATGTCAGCGTGACGATGTTTGACGAAGGAAGATGGGCCAATTCATTTCACTAATATCTAGAATAGCTACCTGTAAGCACCACCTACCTTTCAACAACATTTGCAAAGCAAAAAAACCTCATCCTGAAAAGTCTGCACATGAAGACATCGGTTGCATCATCACCGTGGGGCCTCAAGATAATTCGGCAAGCCAAGAAATTACTGACAGCACGAGTGCAATCATGCCAACAGGAAATCAGTGGCTGAATAATGCACCTTCTACCAATTGGTAGACAGTGCATTTTCGCAAAGCCCTAACTACAGCAGATCATTGTTCAGGAGTACCCGAATGCACAACTCTATGCCATTTTCACGCCGACTCTAGGGAAGCGCCTCTGCACAGTTGCAAGAAGAAAAAAACCTAGATGCCCCAAGAGAAATGAGCCCACTCAAGCCATGGAAGTCATGTTTACCTTGTCTTCCTACAACTACTCTAAACCTAGGACTGCTGTTTTGCACAAGGGAACAAACGTCAACATTGGTGCCTCACCCAACACAAGTGGTCTGCGCCGTAGAAGGTGCCATCAGTCAGCCCACAGATGAGGCCCACGCCAGTGCTGTCAGTGTGCTGTACAAATTGCAGAAGCACAGCCTACAAGCTTGTCTGCCTTAGTGTGATCGCAATTATGAACGAAAACCAACGAATCAAGTTTGTTTCATGCTGAGAACAGTTGCCTCATGCTGGATTTTCCTACAATTCTTTCTAAGCAAAGGTAATGCTTGGTTTGTTGTGTAGGCATGTAAATAACGAAAAGGCCTGCATCACTATCTCTGAAAAAAATCATGTAAGAAAGCACGTAGAGTACACAGGTGCAGTGTCTATCACATATCATTTCGTGCAGTAGAGGCTACATCGGATAAACCGGCCAATGTATAAATGACTGGCAGCGTGACCAAGCAAACTTGATGCGTGGGTCAGTTAGCAGTGGTATTGCACTGCTCTCGGTGCACATGCACCTATGTTTGAAAGCTGCTTGATCGTGACAAAATATAAAGACAAAAGCGCTGGAGAGATATCTGAGGCTTCTCTTATATGTATGACGAGGAACCTAGCACTAGCTCCCCATGCAGAGAATTAGTAGACAGTGAGACTGCTTCTTATCATCGTAAAACAAGTGTCACGCTCACCATGTGATGCGTTCTTTTCGTTTCTGTTCGAACAGCATGTTCTCAGATCTATTCTCACCCTTTCACCTTTTGCACAATATCACTGTGCGAGCTATAATACTGAACTTTAGTAGCACTCTGTCCTGTTGCCTCCGTTCTTTCCTTGTGAATTGTGTACCTAATAAGGCCTTTTTGGTGAAAGAGTGCAAGTTTAACGCATAAACTAGCGCCATGGCACATTGCAATAAAGGACTGTTATGATTCTCTCAAAATATGTCCATGCAGAACAGTGTCAAAAGCACAGCTTAAAGAAAGAACAAGAGTGTATCTATCATAAAGACCAATCCTTGTCTTTTTTCCTTAATATAATTTTCAATACCGATATTGAAGTACAAGCTCACCATATTATATCACCTTGTCAATGAAGCAAGGCACAATGGCGCCCAACTGTCGCGGGACCAACTTGGATGTGGAGATCAGCGCAGATCAGCAACATAGCATGGTCTGCTTACACTTCTCCAGGTCCAGCCATACCTATACCAGCTATAAAACAAGTGAGCTTAGAATCACAAGCGAAACAATATAAAAAGTGACACTGAATAAAGCAACTTTCGTTAAGCATAAATAGGATCGAAATGCTGACATTATGCACATAAGTATCTTCACTTTGAGCAGGAAAGCATCCAATTTAAGAAAGATTATATGCATGAGCTATCTATGTGAGAAAGATTATTCGAACGCCCTCTATTTGCTATAGCCCTTCCCTTATGCATGGATGTCTCCCTGACTGAGTGACCTGGGCTGATCCCAGGTATAGTGTAATTAAAGGTTGTCACTTGGTGGGCCAATCCCGATACTTGCACAATAATTGTAATGTGTATTGTAATGCTGGCCATCCTGCAGGCACTGCAACATTATAGCACCCATAAGGCTAATGGTATTACCTGATAAGGCTAACTAATAAGTGTCCCCAGAAGCATAACTCGGCATGTATACTCGGAGGCCATTATTATAAGAGAAGCAATAGCAGAGGTGAAGCTTTATCCTGTGCCATATGCAAAATGGCCGAGCACGCCCAGCTTTTGGTTACATTCTCACTTGTGACCACTTCAACAGGCTGACTGACATGCGTAACCAGCAGTTTGTAGGACCACATTTTCATAACCTGCATTTTTTTTAGATCTGAAGAGATCAGCTTCAAGCTCCTTGCTGCGCTGCACTCGAGAAGCATTATAAACTGGCAACATTTAAATGCTAAGCTGCATGGTTTGTTGCATGCTTTAGGAATTTACTTATTTATTATACACATAGCTCATAGGCTCCAGTTGGAGTATTGCATGAGGTGGCAAGAAAACGAATTCTGAACTAAGAAGAACATTCAACAAAACAAGTCAGACCAAAGAAACAAAAATAACATACTCTCATATTGGGACTATGTATCCGGCAGCTAGCTTATAAAAGAGACAATTATGAATGTTTTACTACTGGTAGCGCTTTAGGGGATGGAATGTAGAATTCCAAGCTTCATACACTTTTAAGCCACCTTTCGTAGCTTTTTGTTTTGAAGTCCTATTCTCTGTACTATTATAGAAATGAATACCCCCCTCCAAAATAATACAAAGAAGAACATGTAATGCACAGTATTGTAACACAATAATGTAATGCACAACAGTGAATACTTAGGAAAATGTAATTAACAACATGGAGTCTATGTGGGCACAGATGTTAGAAGTCTACATGAAAGCATAATAATAAAGGTGGGCAGAGCATTTATGCTTTTGTCGGGCAACCTGCAGCAAGACATACCGGTAAAAGGATATGCATGCCTCACAACACAGTGCCTAAAAATATATGTCACAATACAGTGAGCAGGTATATCATGCTTATCTACAATAGCCCCTAATTATATTTAACTCAGAGGGGGCTACCTATGTAACTTGATCAAACTGAAGGTGGGCCAAATTCTAAATATATGATTCAAGTATACAGAAAATGGACGTTATGAATATGGCATCTACAGCAAAAGTGTTGTACATTATTGTTGTACATTATGTCATACCTGCCAAGCTCTGAACATATTATTTTGTAAAAATGCTGCAGATACTAAATTCTTTGTTGGGGACATAGCACACATTATTTTAAAGCTTGCTCTCAGCACCCCCATTGTTGCATACACACACACATTATTAATAAAGGGAAAATCGCACATCCACCCTCTCGTAGCAATTGCTACAAAGGAAACCCGTACGGATTCCTCAAAGGGAAGCCTCACAGTTGGAAAAAAGAAACCGTCCAGGTCTGGGACTCAAACCCGGGACCATTGTCTTTCCGGGACAGTCGCTTTACCATCCAAGATAACCAGGCGGCTAGCAGATGGCCGGGCAAATTCGAATTTGTCGACAACATGAAGCAAAGGCAAGGGTCTGACGTAATAGTTCTGCGGAGACGCGCAAGATGTAGAGAGGTAATTAATAAAGGGGAGAAAAATATTACGTCACACCCTTGCCTTTGCTTCGTCTTTTCAACTAATTCGACTTCGCCCTGCCATGTGCTAGCCACCTGGTTATCTCAGATGGTAGAGTGGCTGCCTCGGAAAGGTGGTAGTCCCGGGTTCGAGTCCCGGACCAGGACGAATTTTTCTTCAACTGCGCGGCTTTCCTTTTCAGGAACACATACGGGTTTCCTTTGTAGCAAATGCTACGAGCGGGCGGTTGTCTGATTTTCCCTTTAATCCTTCTCTCCACCTCGTGTGTTTGCGCAGAACTATTACGTCACACACACATTATCAACCATTATTTAACTTGTCATGCAGCACAAAAAGCAGCAGCAAACTTGAAACCAGTAACTGACAACGTTGTTTTTTTGTTAGATTACAGAGCTTTTTCAGCGTGTTTGCTGCTGCCGCTTTACGCTGCTTCATGAATTTATCTGACCAAACTTCCCTAAAGCAAGTGCCCCTCTGATGTTCTCGTTAGAGATATTGCATCACTATTATTAAACCAGTGCAAGAACAATTACAATTATTTTTACATGCATTTTAACAATGTCATGCCCCTAATATCTCAACAGCTTTAAAACATCTTAACCAACACAACTTCATTGTCTTTCTAAGGTGACAGTCATAAAATTGTAAAATGAGCCCACATTTGCAAACCCACGAAAAATTCAGGAGAGTTTCCAAACATGGATGATACCAACAAAATCTCCAGCTCATGTAAGTAGCAGCAACTGCTTTGCACATATCTAGTCACAGCATGCACATCAGGTACTTTGCCGTGCTCTTGAGGCTGCAGAAGTTCGCAGGTGCATATGTGGAGGTGCCTCTCGTTCACAAAATCTTGCCATCCCTAAACAATAATAAACGCTTAATTTAGTGTAATCCCTGCTGAAACTGCAAACTTGTGATATAAAAAGATCACGCCATATTTTGAAAAAAGTCTCATACAACCAGTTACATGAAGCTGCAACTGGTTGTGCAAATATCTGATCGTAACATCACAGGCGGTTAAATAACACGTAAATCGAACTGTAGCAAACATGAATCTACTATGAAAAGGTTCACACAAACGTACAGCTGTATAACGTGAAATGTGAATTGTACTATCAAAAAATTCTTTAGGCGTTCCAAAACCTAATTTGTTTATGCGGCGCAACAAAGCACTGCTCCCGAAGGACGATGCGCTCAAAATTACAACAGAGCACCTCTTTTTCTGGAGAGACAATACAGAAAAGAGAAAGATTTTTCGATTAAAAAGAAACATTGCTTTTGTAATTTCGGCTTCTCTGCAAGATCGGAACCCTTTACAAGTACACGAAAACACACAGGACACTAATACACGTCATCTGACGACACTTTATAAACAGAAGAATTTCCATACAAGCTGAAAATCTGGCCATGCGTCGACGAAGAAATCGGGTGCTATCTCGCGCAGCTGTTAGTTGTGAAGACGACACATCGACGTACTACTTCTAGAAATGCCTATACCATTTCTCAATGAAAAATTATGTACACAACCAGTAACTTTCCTTGCTTGAATTTCTGTGCCCATTTAGATCAAAGAACCACCCGCGCTAGCATGCCTCATAGGTGAAAGTATATAAACCACAGATAGAGCTGTTGGTAGCATGAATACGTTTTAGGACAATTTCCATGGAACTTTTTGCTAAATGTGCACTGCGACATGAAGAACAACCATTTGAAAAGCACATTTATAATTCTTGCTGCTTTACTAATCCGGATTCGCTTGTTGTACGGACCTTGCGATACGTACAAGAACGCACACTTCACGAACCATAGACAGGAAGAATGCGCGCAAGCGCCGGACTTACCTTTCTAGGCGTACTCGGAAAACGCTCCTTTTAGCGTCACAGGTGCCGCGGCATCGACTGCACCGACGGTCCTTCCGGCGCACACACTGTTGAATTGCGGATCAACTACAGGACGTAAGAGCACAATTTTCACCGAATTCTTCCGTACAGTGTGACACGGCGCGAGAGTGCCAGAGGAGGAGATCCTTTTCGTGAGCCCGGAACAAAGAAAGTGGCGAAGGGTCATACCTTCGACATAGGCGCACCACACGAAGGATACTGCGGGCTACATTATGCGGTTCCAGGGGTTTTGCGATTCTCAATGCATACAAAATGCACCACAAGTTCTCTCGGCACAGCGTACACACGATTAAACAACTGCATCGCACGGCGTCAATGCAGCGCGCACTCACATGTAGCTAAGGCTGAAGACGGCAAAATAATATCACCTGTAACTTTACCGGCGCTACCTGTGCTGCCATCTGTAAGCCGCATTGATCTCATAGATGGTGACGGCGTTGTATTTCGATGTTATGCAAGTCTCACAGGGTCTTGTACGACGTGTTTCAGCGATGCTGCTTTTAATAGAGAGGACAGCAATGTTCGTATACGCCGTATAGACGTCTTACCTACTTGAAAAACACAACAGGAAATCTTCAGTCTGTCGTATTTTGGGACGTTGTGACTGTCGTTCTGTTCTCTGTAGTGTGACGTCTTGCAGTCCAAAATTCTGTAGTTCCTGATCAATATTCGATTAAAAAGTGACACAGACCTCTTTAAGGTTAAGTAAAATTATTATTAAAAATAAAAAAAACAAGCCTTCGCCTAGGATTTGAAATGGGGACCTCACGGTCCCGAGGCAAGCATCTTACCACTGCACCACGCCTAACATGCCGGATAAGGTACATTTTGGCTATGCCAACAGTATAAATCGCAGTCTGGGTTGCTGTTTACATTTACATTTTAAATGCCAAGATGCGCTTTCACTTCACCGCGTCAACTGCCGCATCTCTATATGAGCAAAAGTGCTGTTACTTTCGACAGGTACATCGTGGAGTGCTAGAACACCGATTTTGCTGTAACGATATCCATATTTAATAAGAAATCCAGAAATAGACAACGGCGACCGGGGACACTGAGGGTTGTTACTGCTAATTTAGACAGTTGTCTCTTGCTCTTTACACTTTTGAGCTCGCATATAATTCGTGTGTTCAATGCAAAATAGCTACATAACGTTTACTACGTTTACTTTTTGTATTTTGCATCTGAGCCTTGTATTTATTGCTGTATTTTGTGTTACAACTTGTATTTAACATTTTTCAATTTTGCTAATCCTGTTGTTTTTGCATATATTATGTGTTCGCCCCTCCTGCTTGGGCCTACTGTAGGCCTGAAGTATGTTCTAAATACAAAAATAAAAATAAACACTCGTGGGTGAGTCTTGATCCGGACAGTATACTGGCTTCTCACGGCAGCGCTGTACCACAGTAATGAGACCCGAGCGAGACAGCTTTTCACGCAACTTTGTGGAACAATCCAAAACTTCTTTTCCGCTTCGCATAAGGTTGTGCAACATTTCTGGGAAATTAACTGATGTGTCAGTGTAACCGCACATGTAAGTACACAGGGCTGTGTGCCCCATCTTACCAAATAAAACAAAGCGGATACGCAGCCATTCCCGCAGATGGCATGATTTTGATCAGCGGCCGATTTTGAGAGGCCGGTAGGGCGTTGCTGGTGCCGTGTCATCACGGCACAATTATAACAATTGGCCACGTCGACTTTAATACCGGTGTCGATGCTATCAATATTGCCGGCTTCAGAGAAGCACGATTGAATACCGTGCAAGAGAAAAGTACAGTGTGCACCACCGATGCGAAGCTGACATTTTAAAGGGCCGCGACCGAAAGTGCTTCTGTTGCGACTTCAGAACTCTTGGCCGTCGCGACCGAATGGTTCTGTTGCGACGTCAAAATTCCTGTCGTAATGTCAGAAATGTCTGTCGCAACTACGGAAACGTTGGAAACTTCTGTCGTACAACAGAAATTTCTGTATTTGCAGCAGGAATTCCTGTTGTCTTTTTCAACTGGGCAGGACCGGGAATCGGTTTGAAATTCGCAGCTAGCACATCGCAGTTTGGTCTGTGAATGTTCCGAGGTGGTCACGCAATTTCTGTAGAGCTTGATAATGGCCCCAATGTAGCACTAGGGGCTAAATTGTCAGGATATCGAACAATAAAAAAGTTCCTCCCCAGTTCTATTCAAGCATTAAACTGGTATGCATGGTACCATCCAGTATGGTCCCCACAAAGCTCCAGATTAAACCAGCTTTTGTGCCAAACAGGCGACCCTATATGGTGCCACTGCGTCCAGTAGAAGCCAGTTTAGTTGCAAACAGGGCCCCTGTTAAGACCCATTTCTGCGTGAACTGGTCGTGCTTATACCTGCTTGCATGCCAAACGGGACCCCAATCAGACCTGTTCGTGTGTGAACTGGTCCTGTTTATACCTCTTTGCATGCCAAACGGGACCCCGTTCAGACCTGTACGTGTGTAAACTGGGGCCCTATAACGTAAAACTATTCCAATATGTTTCTATTCCAATTTGCTAACGTCACACTTGCGTAACCACCGACGCAAGCACCGGGTGGTCACCCACAGGTTTGTCTAAACAGACCAATCAAACGCTCTCCTCGTTCATAGGAGGTCCCTTTTGTTTACTTGAAAAACGAATAACATTGCCAACACTGAGCGGCTTGTCGTATCTAATTGGCTCACAAGGGGCGAGGAGAACGCTCAAATGGAGAGGGATTCACTGGGGCAGAGCCAGTGCACTGAAAATTGATAACTGAATGAAGAGGGCGGTGCCGGCGTATGCGATTGGTCGGCTTTGGTCGGATTGGTGCGATTGGTCGGATTGGTCGAAAATCGCGGCGGCATGCAACAGAAGCTTAAGAATGACTCTAAAACTGACCCTCAGCAAAGAAGAGTTGGCAGAATGAGGTAGTAAACGTGCCGAAAGTGCTTGAAAACGTTACGCGGTCACGCAAGAATTTTTATTGTACGCAAATGCACCCATGCTTACCGGCAGGTGCGAGTAGTCAGCGTCTCAGCGATCGGCGGCAGCCATCTTTTATTCCTTTCGGAACGGGGCAGCCTGCGGCGATTCCGAAAGAAATTCAGTTATGTTCAGCATAATAATGCATCTTTATTGCGGACACGTCAGTTTGACGCGGTGAGTTCCTGCGGTTTTGTGACGTCGCGTGACAGGCAGGTGAAGTAGGTGCAGCCCGAAAACATTTTACCAATAGCCGACGGCTAATGGCGAAAAAAGGTCCAATCAGAAATTACTGTTTTTCTTTTATCTGTCAAATCATACATAATCAGTGTGTACCCCTCATATCAGATGGGGAGGTATTGCGGTTTTCGTGACGTCGCGTGCCAGACAGGTGAAGTGGGGGGTGGTCGAAAAACGTTTTTGACCAATCGCGGAGGGCTGATAGCAGAATTGGAGTAGAAAAATTTGGAATAGTTTTACGTTATAGCGCCCCTGGTCCAGTTTATACCTGTTTGCATGCCAAACGGGACCCCGTTCAAACCTGTTCATGTGTAAACCGGTCATGTTTATACCTGTTTGTTGCTAAACAGGTCCCTGTTAAAACCAGTTTAAACCTGTATAACCCAGTTTGAATTTAAATAGGATTTTCCAATAGGGTGATAATACCTCAAAAAAGTCCGCGTAACATAGCTTCGCTCGAGAGGGCTCGTGAATTAAGCGATGCCAGGTTCAGTTTTCAAATGCCGCCTGTCAAGATCTAGGCATTCTTGGCGCCCTCTGGCACGTCGCAGGCCTGAATGCCGGGTTGGCCAGGGCAAGGCGGCATTCATCAGAGACATTAGAGCCATTAGAGACTGAATGGTGGCGTCGAGGAGAGGTAGAATAGCGAGTTTCTAATCTGAAGCTCAGAAGTTTGAAGCGTCGTTCAGTCCGATTCATTTTGAGGAATAGAGCGGCACCCGACACTGGCAAAAAATTTGCCGAGTGCCAGTAGGGTTATACTAGTTCTGGCGCAACAAAATTAGGAAGGCCCACTAGCTTCAGCAAGCACACGCACACTCTCTAGAACAGGAATTAGCCTCCCTAGTGCAGTATTTCGTCACTACAACCCTTATGACTCTTGCTATTAACAATATCTTATGCTCACTAAAATCTTATATCTGAAACTTTTAACTGTAATTTTACGCTCTGAGTCACAACAAAATTCAGACACGTTGTGCATTTACGGTATCTGTGCGCATTCAGCGTTTCTTGAGGCAGAAAGCATCGATAAATCGCAAAACATTCCGCACACTTCTTTTTAAGATAGCAGTCGCGGTCTATTCGTCTTCGTTTGTTGCTCTGGAGGTCATGCGAAGTAGTTAATCATTTTGCATGTAACTTGCACTCAGCTAGTTAAGGGTACCTGGTTTGCTAACGGGCTTCAGATTCTGGCCCATTATCTAAAACTGTTTGGTTGCTTGTTACTCCCTATCATGGTTACGGGATTAAAGTTAGATGTGGTTCGGCACGGTGTTTGATTTCTCGGTACAAATGAGTCATTTTAAGCTTAGCGTCATTAACATGAACATCCGACACGGCAGCATTTTTAATACTAGCTGTATAAAGCTGGGACAGAGCCTCTTGGCTTACAACAGTTCATGCTCTGCTAATGTACAATTTCTTCCCCTCCTACTTCGCTGCAACCCAACGTTTCCACAGAAACGTTGCCAAGGGGGTTTACCTTCTTCAGTAGTTTTTTTTTTACCGAATAGCGAACAATATTTTGGAATATTGGCTTATCTTGAGGTAATATCTCTACCAGTAATGAACTGTAGACAATATCAGTGAACTCATAGCTTATTTGGACTGACACTTTTTCAGTTCAGGAGCAATAAGTGGAATTTATGAGCTTCCCGAGTAAGAATTATGCGTTGCTTAGCACGTGCACAATAGCAAGCTTAACTCGAGGAACTATGGAATAGTTACCTGTGCATTTCTGTATTCCGTCGAGAAAAAATTCAGCATGGCCAAGCTAGCAAAACACCTCGATACCAGTTTTCGTGTGTGTGTAGCCTGGGAGACACAAGAAAGGCAATGCTTCAGCAAACGAGGACGATTTCTTATGCATCACATATGTGATGTTCTTCTGGACTGTGTCTTCTGTAAGATGTTCTTCCTGTCGCAGTAAATAGTGTCAGAAAAGCCACCCAAACCTGCTGATTTATTTTCAGGCTGCAGTAGCAAACGTTTAATAAGCCCATTTCTCTGTGTCATCAGAAAGAAACGCCTTCAGTTGTCAAATTATAGCCTTTAACGCAGGAGGGAACTCATACTGATATGCAGTTATAGACAAAGCCCCTGACTGCGGGATCGCTCAATTTAAGTGCCATCTCAATAAAGGAGCAACCTCTTTGAATTTGCAACAGTGCCCGTCTCACCGCCTGTTTGATTCACTTTCAGTTTGAGGATATTCCAGAGCTTGACATATTTCATTGAGGAGCTAGGTATATTAGTTGTTATTCAGTGATAAACCTATAATAGTGTGCACTATGAGCCATGATATTAAGGCAGAGCTAAACGAGCTTATTAAAACACAATTGCGAAATTTTTGTTAGATCTAGCTTCAAAATAGAAGTGAAATACCGTTATACGGAGTTGTGCCTACTGAGATGGCTACTTATTTTCTTTAGGTATTTTACTTACTTTTTTCAAACACTTTATCTTACATACTGGTAACTTTCCAGAGGTGCGTTAGACACAGATGATAGCTGCTAGAGAAGATGTGTACATTCTATGTGGCCTACTTTCGCAACTTTCTTCTAAGATATAGTTGGATCTTTGAGCTCTCAGCAAGACATACGTTAGTCATTTCAACAAGGATGCGAGACCTCGTGTGGACGTATTGTTAATTGTATCGCAGTGTGTGGTGAGCGTTCTGAATTCTTTTCTCCATATCTAGTGATCAAGGACGAGGGGAAGATAAGTTGAAACCAACGTAACAAATATTGATAAATGACTAAAGAGTAGAATTGTGTCACTAGTAAAAATCAGTAGAAGTTTTTTTTTATAACAGATGAATGTAAGACTTTGGTGCCGTATCTTTCTGCTAAACCAATAAGAATGTACGGAATAGCCGTGGAAAACGAAGAGAAGAATTATATGCATAGGATGAGAAAATTAGGCAACGTCACCAAGACTCGCGAATAGAATACATTTTTCCTTAAGGCACTTTCGGACTCAAGCTCACCAGAATTCTTCTCAGGCGGGCAAGCTGATACTCACGACGGCCAAACTAAGCGGGGCTCGCTCGCACTCAAACTCACGAGAATCACGATAACATGCAAAGCTCGGTGCTAACCCGTGCTTTCAGAAATGAATCTTAACTTGAAGCGCATGCTTCACGTAATCTAGACGCCACCTAACGTGAATGCGTCCACGGAAACGCAATGAGCATCTTGAGCACGCTCACGCCAGGCCTCATCAAGATCAAATTAAGCATCGGTTTTAACTTAATGCGCCCCTCACCAGATCCCATAGCAAATAATGGTTATACACCGAATGTTGTTACGTGTCCTCTGGGGAGTCTTCTGCCTCAGATATTTTTCATATCGGCTCAGTAATAACCGAGATAGAAATATTTCAGTGCCTCAAATCATGATTTCAGCAGGCGGGCTCCACTGCCAAGCCAGACGCTCTCTCCACTCGCGCTGTCTCATAGAGTTTCTCACTATAACACGTAGCGGGAAATCTGGCGCTACCATCGCTGGGAGTTTCGTAAGGGGCGCTGTGCCGTCATGGAAATGGCGGTATATGTGCCTGCGAGGCTTGTGTTGGCTGTTGTTGTAAGAGGCTTCGTCTAAAACGTGGATATGGCTACACAAATAACGGGTTCCTAAAGTAAAATCTTCATGAAACATTTCCATTGAGGCAAATTGCATCTTTACTCACCTACAATGCATGACGAAGGGAAGAAAAGAAAGGACAGACGACAAACTGTTTCAAAAGGAGCGTGGATCTTGTCGTCTGTCCTCCAAATTTAGCGGCCCGCTGATACTTTTTATGTATCACATAATTGTACATGCAACAACAAGCTCTCATAGGTAAACAAAACATGTTTTTGTGTAATAATAAAGCTAAAGCAGCTTTTTACGCACAGTTTTAGTAGAAAATGAATTATTGTGACACCGGAACAGTGCTTTGCTCGCTGTCCGAGAACAATTCCAATCCGAAGTCACAATATACCAGCATTCCTATATGTACCAGAGCGCAGCAGCGCCAGATTTCCCTCTAGGCAATATATTGAGAAACTCTATGCTTCGTCTAGCCTACGCAAGCGAAATTCCTTCCCTGCGTTCTCCCACACCGGACCTCGAGCATCGCGTGGCGCATACGTCACAAGCCCCGCCTTTATTATTATATTTCTTTTTTCTTCCTACTGGCTTTTTTTTTTCGGGGCTACGCATTTCGCCCACGGCGTCACGCGCGAGCTGTTGTCTCGTTCGCGTAGCGCACGAGTTTGTTCGCTGTGCTGAAGGAAACGTGACCAGCGGTATAATTCAGTGCTACACGAATAGCGAGGCGGAACAAGCGGATCGCAGAGCGTGATCATGCGCTGGAACCGGGTAGAAAATAACGTAGTTTCGGTACTTGCGCACGTGACCGCACGACGGTGAGAACACGCAGACCTAGCGGAACTACATCTATCTTGCTTCGGTGTGAAGTAAAACACAAAACACGCAGACATTCCGTTTGTGCGTTTAATTATTTTTCTAAACTTCAATTCGTCAATTCAAGCAACAGATCCCCACAGATAACGTATGTCATGAATAATTCTCCAAGTCACGTGTCACAACGAGCAACGTCACACTGCGGACACGATTACGTAGGCGCAGGGGATTTCAGATCTTTCCGTGGTGCGTAGCGATGTAGTACTTTGGAGACACGATTGTTATCGCACATTGTATGCTCTGCTTTTGCCAGCTCAAAATGGCCAGATCAGGGGAGGGGCCCTTTATGAAGCGCATTTCCGTAAACGGAGTAAGCCTAAGCATAAAAGGGTGCCCGAAATGAATGTTGGTATTTCACCAGAATGAAACTTAGGCAGTATTAGACTCGCAGCATTATGCCCACTGGGCTCACTTATATTCAGCGAACGATGTACACGCTCAAATTAATTAAATCAAATTCCAACATATATATGTCCACATTGGCGCGTTATGTTTCTGTCCCTCCGTGCTCACGTATAGGCAGGAAAAGCTAGGACTACCGCTCACACGGACAGGGACGGTGTGGGCTGCAGTGCACTTCTGAGTAATCCACACACACACGCACACACACGCACGCACGCACACACGCACACACGCACTCACACACACACACACACACACACACACACACACACACACACACGCACACACGACAGGCTTTGTAGCTGTCAAGCATGCAGAGCTAGGAGGAAGATGGCTGATGAAAGTCACCAGATGCTAAGATTCACTGCCCCAACTTACGACCAGGGTGCAGGTGACCGACACAGGTGACGCACCTGGACGTGTCCTAGAGACTTCGTGGCCATTAGGCGCTCGCAAAGGGATCGATGCGTTATTCCACTTCCAGGTTCATGGTCACTTTTGACAGTTGCAGTAATACCAAAAGGGGGACCTTAGACACGAGGTACGTTCATGTGTTTGAGCGTAACAAACATCCTGAACAGTTACTTTCTGTTTTCGCTTCAATATATCATGATGGAACGTACACACTCACAGGACAGCAACCTGTTGAACGTATCGAGAGTAGCATGGTTTTCTGCCTATCAGCATTTTTCATGCAAGCAATTAGGGATGGTGAGGGCAACGTGTAAAAATAATGCACAAAGGTCACCAATACGTGTACAAAGGTCACCAGACAAATATTACTATAGAAACTAGACATGAACTAAAGTAATCGATCGGGCTATAGGTACATATTCTATTAGATATATGTTAGCCAGTTGATGTAAAAGTTGCAAATGACATCAAACTATTTTCGAGTAGCAGATACCCTAAGCATATGTGGCCTGTGGGCTTGGTTGGACTTTCCGGATGTAACTTTTGGCAGGTGCCGGTAGTTTCGATCGAAGAGAATGAGAGGAATGTCATCTTTTTTGGATAATTGAAACTTTCAACGTGAACTCTTATGAAATTGGGATGAAAACATAAGATGTATCTTTCTTTCGATCGAAGGTATTGCTTCCAGTGTGCCTAAAAACAGAGCAGTGCAGGGGCGCTATAAAGTAAAACTGCGGCACTATAACGTAAAACTATTCCAAACTTTTCGAATCCAATTCTGCAATCAGCCCTCCGCGATTGGTCAAAAACATTTTTGGACCATCCCCACTTCACCTGTCTGGCACACGAAGTCACGAAAACCACGATAGCTTCCCATCTGATATGACCTGTGCGCACTGATTATCTATGATTTGCGATTCGACGCCTTTTCGCCATTAGCCCCCCGGCTATTGGTGAGAAGTTTTCGGGCTGCACCCACTTCACCTGCCCGTCACGTAACGTCACAAAACCGCAAGAGCTCACCGCGTCAAAGTGAAGCGTATGCATTTAAGATGCAATAATATGCCGAACAACACTAATTTTCTTCAGAATAGCCACAGGCTGCGCCCTTCCGAGAGGGATAAAAGATGTCTGCCACCGATCGCTAAGGCGCTGGCTACTGGCCCCTGCCGGAGAGCAGGAGTTCATTTGCGTATAATAAAACTTCTGGCGTGGCTGTGTAACGTATTCGAGCACTTTCGACACGTTAACGACCTCATTCTTCCAACTCTTCATTGCTGAGGATCTGTTCTAGCGTCATTCTTATGCTATGTTCACACTACGGTCGTAACGCGCGTAACAGCTCTTTTGGCGTATCGAACGTAACGGCTGTAAAAAAACGTTACGGCAGTTAAGCCGGCACCTTTGTTCACATTTACTGCTGCTTAAATTACGGCTTTTACAACAGGCCAATCAAATTTGGAGCTGCAGAATCGACGTCACCAGCGGTCCAATATGGCTCCTGCCAACATGGGCCGAGATCGAAGAAATTCACGCTCAAAACAAACTTATAGTCATGTATTCAATCGCCCAAAGACGACGAAGGTGACGCAGAAGGGTTTGGGTGCGGTAAGTATTTCTCGACAGGGCCGTGGACGGCGATTTTCACAACCTTTTCGCCAAGCTCCGAGTTGGTGACGCTGCGATGTTTCATAACATCATGCGCATGTCGCCCCAGCAGTTCCGCTTCCTTGAAAACCTAATGAGACCACTCATCGAAGTTCGGAGCACGCATCTGCGGCCATCGATTTCCTCGGCGGATAAACCAGATGAACTGAAAACAGTCTCGCAAGGCGCACTGCAAAAATTTTCACGAACACAGCCAATCGTGCGCACGGAAAGGCGGAATGGCACTTCCCGCGCCCGGAGCTGTCTGCAGACGGGAGGACGGAAGTGTCGTCACCGGTTGTTGAAAGCCGAAAGCTTATCGGTCATTGGCTGTGTCGCAATGGTCGTAACATAACAGTCGTAAATGTTGCCGACCCTTTAAAACTCTCACCCACGATTTTTGCGAGAATTGCGCACGTTGGTACCTTTACGTTTGCAGTCTGAACTAGAGGCATACGCTTGTTGCGCTTCCGCTTACGTATGTTACGAAAAATCGGCGCCTTACGAACGTAGTCTGAACATAGCATTAAGCTTCCGTTGCATGCAGCCGCGATTTTCGACCAGCCACCACAAGCTAAGTAAGGAAAAGCGGACCAATCGCAGACGCCGGCACCACCTTCTTCATCTGGTTATCGACTTTCAGTGCAGTGGCTCGGCCCCATCGAATGCCTCTCCACGAGAGCGTGCTCATCGCCTCTTATCAGCCAATTAGATAAGACAAGCCGCCCAGTGTAGGCAATGTTATTCGTTTTTCAACAAACAAAAGTGACCTCCTATGAACGAGGAGAGCGTTTGATTGGTCTGTTCAGACAACTCTGCGGGTGACCGCCCGGTACTTTCGTCGGCGGTGACGGAAATTTGACGAGAGGAGATTAGAATAAAAACATATTGAAATAGTTTTACGTTATAGCCCCAGGAGTTCGTTTTATGCTAAATAGTGCATCGAAGTTGTACACAGAAGTAATTGAAGTTGTGCACAGAAGTATGCCGCGATCATATGTGCCAGGGGAGATATCGGACAAGAGAATTTGTAGTTTAAAACCTTCAGGCGTTCTTTTTTTGCGTGGGAGGGAAAATAAAGCGACATTTCCTTGCGCACATGCCTGCGTCCACTTTACTCCTTCTTGTATTTAGTTATTTATTTAGCATACCCTCAGGGACATCACGACGTAATACAGGGGAGTGGTTGTAAGCAAAATCTGTAAATTCATAAAGCTAGAGCTCATAAAGCAAAACAATATATTGGCCTTTTGCACGGAGCAGTTTGTTCCGTGAAATGGGGCGTTCGGCGGCATGCCGCCCGTTCCCTCAACGACAACGCACGAATACGAAACCATTAGCACTCACACGTTGATTCTGTGCGATCAGCTGTCAGAAATTCAACTGAGTGTTCGCTAATGCACTTTACTCCAATCATGCCGGACTGAATGGTGTTCATTGAAGACGGGTGCAAGAGGTCTTCGCAGAAATCGTAACTGATTTATTAAGGAATTGAATGATTCTGTGTAGCGAAGTTGGTGCAACTGTCCGTACGTATGACCGGCACTTCGAGATGTAAGGCCTTCTTCGATGATACAGAAATTTGCTCATCCACCATCCTTGCATCGCGATCCTTCAAAGAAAGTGCTTTAGCCCGAGAACGTCGGCAAGAGTAGGTACAGCTCGTTAAAGGCAGTGGTACGGCTTCCTCTCATTGAGCACAGTATCCACGCACATCCATGCCAGTTGGCACGCAATTTTACGCCCACTCTATCGCGAACGTGTCAATAAGTGAATGGGCGCCCATTTGAATCCTCGTGAGACCCAGCGTACAATATATTGCACACTCGGTCTCAGCGTCACGGCCTTGCTGGAACTGCAGCTGCTGCCAACTCCACCTGCTCAAGGGAATGCACAAACATGTGCTGCCATCTGGCCAACAATGAGCGAAGTCAATTGCTCGGAGGGCTTGGTGGGCGCGTTTGAATATGGCGTCCATCCCGACGAAGTCGTTGTATTCCCCGCGGCCAAGTAAGCTGCCCTTATTTACTTACCACTTTGCTAAATGTTATGAATCTTGCAATGATTGGAATCAGGAATGTACAGGGATAATTTTGAGCATGGTTTCTCTTGAGGCAAGAGCGTACTTTGTCCGTGGCAATGGTGAATTCCATTGTGTGCATGTCATTGCACACTGGGACTGAGCTACAACACGTGGGGTTATTTTCGTTCTACTAACCGTAGGTGCTTTCCTGCAGTGGTGGACGTTATGTTGATGTCCAATTTTACTCAGATAAGATATATATATATATATATATATATATATATATATATATATAATTTGTGTGTGTGCGTGCGTGCATACGTGCGTGCTGGTGTGTGTGTCTGTCTGTCTGTTTTTCTCGAGCCTATGTAGTCTACGTAACCGAAACGTCACTTAATTCATATGATTTATCTGGGCATTCAAACGTACCGTAAGTGTGCATCTTCTGTACATTTCTTAATAAATAGCAATCTGAAAATGGGGAGGTAAACATAGTACCTACCAAACAGACAAGCCAGGAAAACCGGGAATTCTCGGGGAATTTGGATAGTCTGGCAATTCTCAAGGAAAACTGAGGGAATTTGTGCTTCACTCATGGAAACGTAGCTGTCGTTTTCTTGAAAGGGAACGAAAGTATTCCCACTCCTCGCTCGAGTAAAAGAGAAGAATCGTAACAAATTCTCTTCGCTGTCCGAATTTCCGGACTGTTCACCGCGACCGCATGTGCGAAACGGCATTAATCAAAGACAACACCGCCGTTGTGATTATCTCGCCGCCTCGAACCAGCGCCCTCACACGCAGATCCGCTGGCAGCCGTAGCCACCACCGCGGCAACCCGAGGCTTAGCAGGTTCGACCACCGACTCCGCCTTTGTAGTCCTCGCGATTGGCTTTGAATCTTAGGAAGTATAATGCGCTGCATTATACCGGTTCCCGAAAGGCAGCTTCTTCTCAGCACAGTAATGTTACGCGGTGAAGCGTAGAGTAAGTAGCGCGGTGAAGCTTAACAAGCGGGGGAAGGCGTCACTGTCACGGGAGACAGTACGCATCCCATAATTATATACACGCGTGCACCCGCCGTCACCTATCACAGTATGAGCACTGATATGCTTACTAAGTGTACTGGCTGGCCTTCAGAGCCTTTTAGGGCGTGCCTGCGACGATTTGAGTCTATAAGGGGAGTTAAAGACATGCATTCATTTTTTTTTCGGACTGCTTGATTAGATTTTTCTGACGTTTTCGTGGCCCCTTGGAAGTCTAAAAATCGAGCGTTGACTGTACAACTGACAAAGAGGATGCTTCAAATGGTTCGTGGGCCGAAGGCGCGGCACAACGAGGACAATAACAGAAATTACTACCGTATGAAGGAATGTTCGGGAAAGGAACCCTGCCGCCTCTTCTTTGAAGGAACTTGAGCTCAAAAAGCAAAGTGTTGGCTCACGCAAAAGTGCAGGTGACCCTCATCCAAACCAAAATAAGCTCATGAAAGCGGTGAAACACAAAACGGAGGCATTATGCTCCGGCTGAGATTATGTGAGGATAGTTGAGGTCGACCTTCCAGTAGCTGAGAAAATCTCACTTCGGTCCAAGTTCGGGCATAATGCCAATGATCTTGCAATCGCTTGATAGAAGTAGCTCACGTTTCAAAATATTTGCTTCTGTATGCATATATTTTTATTTGTATTTGACAATTTGCGACTCGACTTGAAATAGTCTTTATCATTTTTCTTTTTCGAATATATTTTTTTGCTGTGCATCTTATTATCCCCTCCCTTCAGTTTTCTGTTTTGACTAAAATCAACACTACTGCTGACTATTCACACTGGATTAAGTTTCTTTTTTCCTCAGTGCTTACTTGAGAGTGACAGCATCGGGCGATTTGGTGTCCCAGCCCTGTGCTTACATAAAATAAAGTTCTGTGTCACTTATCAACTTGGTAGACACCCTGAATATAGGTTTCTGACACGGGCGCTTAGTTTTCGTGGTGTCAGGTGTTTTACTATAGGCTGCAGTTCTTTTTTCACGAAAGAACGTTAACAATTTGGAGCAATAAAAGGTGGGCTTCGTGTCACGTTGTGTAAGGCTGAACCATTGCCTGTGTCGTTATAAAACCTTATAAAACATTACCGTAACAGCTCTGACGAGCGAACGCACCGCGTTTTTTAATCTCTTTTTTCGTCGAACAGCTGGGCTCAAGCTAGCTGGGACACCTTACATATCAAATCGCAGGCAGCTTTATGCCGACGCCCTGCTGCCCTATAAAACGGTGCCGCTTGCCGGCACGGATCTTTCTAGTCGATAAGAAATGATAGGTATGGACCAACCCGACAGGTGTTGTCCGCTCAAAAGTTGTTACCCACATAGAATATTCATGCGGTTTCCTGTAACACTAATGGCTACGAGAGCACACAAGAAAAGAATATTCGCTCCGTTCACGCGGTTGATATTACTTCATAGCCTCACGCTTGTGCGAACAGGCTACCTGTTTATCGTATCAGTCGTGATACGTGATGTTATTCGCAATTTCTTTTGTTATAGTTCATGGCATTGACGTCCCGATTCGCTTCATAGACAGGATTGCTATCCGTCGTTCTCGTACGTTCGCTCACACAGTAAGCCGCGAGTGGGCGGGGACAATAAGCCGCTTCGACTTTGGGCTGAATTGAATCTGTGAGCAATATTGTAGGATACTAATAATAACAGCAGGGAAGACGACAACAAATTGCCCTGCAGCAATCAGTTTTGAAAATTAGAAACGCTTAGGCTATTTTTGTTTCTGTTGTTTCAATTCGCACAGAGAATTATAGCCTCAAAAGCGTTGGGAAAATATAAACTATCAGCTCTATGAGCGAGCGAAATCTCAACCAAAAAAGGAAATGGTAGAAGTGCTTAAAAATCACCATTGACAAGCTTACCAGTTGTTAGGAATGGCTGCCACACACCCATCTGCTCCAACGCAATACACTAGCATGACGAGTATGAAAAGTGCGGCCGTTGCGCGCACAGACAAACACAGCCTATCATATAGTAGACAGAAGGCGGCAGCACAGCCATGGTATTACTGCTTTTCACAAGAATGCACCCCGAATACAATTATGGACCAAGACTGTCCAGTGCACTTTGACATGACAGTTCAGAGTGCCCCGCGAAGATTACTGCATGCGCCATCCTGGGCTATCGGTTGTGGCTTCTGGCCAATCGACCGCAACAGCAAATTGCAACGTTCAGCCGTGTCAGGTCGTGTGGCGCAGATATACGTATCTACGGAGAGATAAACCTATCTGCTATACACAAGTCACATCTCTACAAAGAAACCTTAGGACATCATTATGTTCGCAATGCTTCTCATCGTCGAAATTCCTTCTTACGTCAGCAGTTATGGGAGCTGTGTTAGTTTCGTAAATCGACTTACCCTTACTACTGCCTGCCACCTGTGCTATCATTACAGACACGTCGTTTGTCGACTACCGCGCGAGTGTTTGCAGCGGCGGGCATACAAGCTTCCTTATCCTATCAATCGTTTAAGCTTGGTGATTAGACTACGCGGAATAATTTTATTGCGGCAAAATTTGTTCAAAGGTTTGCATTGTGCATCACACCCCTACATGGCACAGGCTCATCTGTCACATTCCTCACATGTATCGTTATCTCTCCCTTGTGACATCAGTAAGTGGTTTTATCCCTTACATAACATAAAGAAACAAATATGCACCATCAAATAGTGCTCGCTCGAATCGAAAACGAACCAAATAGGACTGACTACTCGAGTCGTTTTCTAAATGCCTAATAGCCCTAAACTCCAAATATCGGCCTTTCGCCTTAGTGAGCTGAGGAAGTTTTGATAACGGTTCGAGTATGAAAGCCCGCGTTAACGTGAACGTCTTATTCATCGCAATAAGGAAAGTGCCCTGCAGATTAAACAATGAAGAGAGAACGTATATGTATAAGTTATTATCAGAATTATTTTTGACAGAATCGCCTGCCTCGCTATTTTCTTATTAGGACTTTTTTTTTATTTCCAGGCGCAGCCACCATGTCTACAACCACGAAAACTGCTGTGGAGAGTACCACGACGAGGACCAATAGTACGACGACCCCTACTACGATGAGGAACATTGCCAAGCCGACGACGACGACACCGAAGATTACGACGACCATAGTCACGACCACGACGACAACTACTACGACGACTACTACGACGACTACTACGACGACTACTACGACGACCACTACCACGACAACTACTACGACGACTACTACGACTACGACTACTACGACGACCACTACCACGACAACAACTACGACGACTACTACGACGACCACTAGTACGACAACTACGACCACCACCACGACAACTACTACTACGACAACTACGACCACCACCACGACGACTACTACGACAACCACTACGACGACGACAACCCCGTCTACTAAGAAGTCAAAGAAGGCCTATCGAACACCGGAAGTCTGCATTCCAAAACCACCCATTCCATGTAAGTCACGTTGCCTACGGATGCGTATGCGGTAGTAAGCAACGCTATGGTTGCTTACTACCGTTTTTAGCTATGGTCGTGACAGTTAACAATTTAAAACATCTTTTGGTTAGATAGCAGTTACAATGTTTAAATGTATCCGCAACAGCATACGTTGCAACCGCAGCACCACTCAACCAGGAGCGAACACATAAAATTGCTGTTTTATATGAGCTTAGTGAACACTGTCTTGTTTCCTGTTTCTATAGAACTTGACAACTATATATGGCCTCAACTTCAGAAGGCAAGAGAGAAGCGTACGGTACAACAAAGTTGATCTCCCTTAAAAAACGAACACACAGAGAGACAACCATTTTCCAGTGATGTTGACCAAGACACGCTCTCTATGAAACTTGCCGAATGCCGGAGAAGAAACAATTTATAGTGAATGAGCACGCAAGTGTGTCTGCTGAGTGAAAAGGCCTAATGACGCAGCAGAAGCTGCGCATATTTGCAGCAGAACTCAAGGTAGTCAGGGTTTGTTCGCACTCTCTCAATTAAATGAAGAATCACAGGATGGTAATTTCCTCACCTTCTAATTGTAACAAAAGGGCACCTTGTACCATTGTCCTAGTTTGGATATACTGGCACAGCCAGCTAAATTTTTCTCCAAAACTTCATGTCGTTAACTTTCATATTGGCTAGAAAATCGCTAAAATATTTTTATTAGCCTATAAACCTTGTACTATACTATGAAGATACTCAATAGGTTGTACAACTGACAGGTTCTTACGCACATTTGGAACGTTGATTCCATTCTTAGGATTTGAACATGTTTTTTTTACATTGAGACCACTAGAATGTTATTAATCATTCAACATGCAAAACCGCGATTAATACATACGTGCAACGCCACTAATAGGTGGACTCCACTTTCTAGTTTTAACAATTGGCACATTTGTGTAGTTCATTAAAATGCAACCGAAAATCGCATACCATCGTAAATCGTTGCCGCATCAAGGCTTGGATGTCTGAGAAAAGCGTGAATTTCGTGACGGCCCTCTTGTAAACAGAAACCTTGGTACTTCTGTGGCAGAGATGGCGTCTCACGCCATCTCTGCCGCGGAACGTCAGCACACATACACACACAGTACATACATACATACATACATACATACATACATACATACATACATACATACATACATACATACATACATACATACATACATACATACATACATACATTGACGTCAATACACATATCTTACAAAATAAGTAAAAGAAATACGCCAAATGGTTCGTGTATTTACAGTGAGCTAGGAATTATAGTTTGATGCTACGTGGTGGTGTTAAGGCGCTGATGTCTCAAACATGAAGAATAGGCGGCGTGACGCACTAAGTATACAAACAGTTTTTCTGCTCTCCCTATGCACGGTTTTTATTAATCGTGCATGAAGCGCTCAAACGCAGGGGTAATTACCTATTAATCCTTCCTCATGAATGTAAGGTTGCTGACGCCGTCACCAAGGATGGGAGGCCATGATGTCGCGCACCCTTTTGCCAGACCTAACTGCCTCCTGCAAACGACCCACAATGACAAGCTCCTTTTACGTAGTCTATGAAGTGTGCATTGACGGTGCCAAGAATTCCCCAATTCAAGAACAGCCCACTCGTCAAAAGCTCATAAATGTTAGCGTAGTGACGGCATGGGATACAAAAAAAAAGAGCGATCCTTGTACGGAGTGCTTAATTGCCGGTACGCGTATCACTACTGTTATTTTATGATGCTGGGCCTGCGGACAAATTGTGCAGAAACGTGTTGACAGAAGTCAGAGGCACCCATGCAGCTACGGATGGCTAAGAGTGTGCAAACAGGAGAGAGAGCGAGCCAAGATGGGGAGACTGCGAAACGCGTGTCTGAAGTCTAGCGACTGTGCCAACGAGACTAGACACAATCCAGTAACTCGTTTACCTCAATTCTAAATGCATTGGTTAAAAATATGTTGAGGTGGGCAAGCAGTGGTCACCTCCACTTTTTAGTGTTTCCTCCAACACTGTCTGCAACCCATTCCTTTCAGTCGAGGCTATAATCACTAAACTGATACTTGAGTAAAACGCCGCACGATGGAATGCTAATCTGGGACGTAAACACTTGGTGAAGGAACAGAGAGGATCGGTTGGCTGTGTGTAGAGACAGTGGTCCTAGTTCTCCTAGTTGTCCTAGTAAGGCGCTGTTCACTTGTGCGTTTATCATCAGTATTCTGCAAACTTTGCACTTGAGTGTGTAAATATTCTCGCGATGCAGCTGAAGACGTGCAGACAAAAGACGATGACGAAGTGTTGTTGTCGCTGGGGCGCGTCGGCTGCCATGTTATAGTGCCAGCTGGGGCCTTGTGCTTTCGCCTTGCGTATACAACATTCGGGCTTGTCTCCGCCTCGCTACATTTTGGTGGAGGTGTGGGGTAACAACACGGAGCGCCGCAACGGTGGCCGCGGGAGCCCTCACGCGATGATCGGCAGCCAAAGCGCCACAATCATCGACCACCTACATCCTGTGCCACAGAATCTGACCTCAGTCGTGTTGTCCCAGCCACCAGATCCAGATACCTTCAATATAGAATTGATGGTAGGGACGTTGAAGTCGGGATTGTCTGGTATGAGCGTGTGAGCGAAAATAATCGGTGGGACCCAACCGTAATCATAGAGAACGTGATATTCTACCTCCGAGAAACGGCGCTAGCATTGTATGAGACCCACGAACACGACATAACGAGTTGGAACGTCTCTAAGCAGGTGCTTCTATATCTCTTCGGAAAGCCATTTGGCCGTCAGCTGGCAGCGAAAAAGGAGCTATCAACCCCTGCTCAGACGTCGAGTCTTACGTGGCATATATTCAATATGTCCCCGAGCTCTGTCATAAAGCTGACAAAGACATGAACGAGACCGACATGATTGGCCACCTTCTAAAGGCCATGGCAGATGACGCATTCAAACTGCTTATCTGCAAGAACTATGACTCGATGGACGCGATCATTAAAGTGTGCCGCAATTTCGAACTGATGAAGAGTTACCGCATTACGCAGCAGTTCAACAGGCTCCAAATGCAGCTTCGACATGTTCGTGGGAAGAACAGCTACGTGCAACTCCTCTGTCTGGACAAGAAAATTTGACGTGGTTAATTCGACGCGAGCTTGAAGCCATGTCTCCCGTCGTTCCTCGTCAGCATTGCCCAGCCAACTCATGTTCTGTATCTGTTATGCAGGCCGTTGTCAGGCAAGATATAGCAAATTTAGGCATCCTGTCTCTCTGCCCATTCGTGATGCCGCTGTCAGCCAGGACCGGCCCCGCCCAGCCACTCCTTCCCCGTTTTCAGCAGATCGAACTCGCCGTCGTTTCCCGGCTGACTGAAAAACGCCCGACGATAAGCCGATTTGTTTCAATTGGTCGCGTGTGGGACATATCGCTCGGTATAGCCGCAATCGTTGATCATCGCGCCCTAGGTGGAGCTCCCCACCCGACCGTCCAGATCAAGGTGCCCCCCGTTTCCTCTTTCATCTACAAATACCGACAAAGTGCATACAACCTTCCGAACCAGCCGGTCATCATCGCCTCTAAGTCGTTGGACTCATTCTTCGCAGTCCCGCCGCTCTTCCTGCCCTGCGTTCGTGCCACAAGAAGATCAGTCGATGCAGCTCCCGCAGGTGACGCTACATCAACGACGCGGCCTGCTAATCCTACGATCACATTGCTTAACCTTGGAAATATATTAGACGTTGAGGTGGATGGAGCGCCAGTCAAGTCCCTCGTCGACACTGCTGCTCTGATGCATGTGTTGAGTTCCGCCCTTTGCTAAAGACTCAAAAAAGTCCTCAAGCCTGTCGTACTGTGCACAGTACACGTTGCCGACGGCACTACGCCACTGGTTGTCGGAATGTGTGCAGAACGAGTAACAATTCCCCGCCATCAAACCACCGCCTTATTTATTGTGTTAGAGCGCTGTCCACATAGACTGATTTCGGGGCTGGACTTTGGACCCATTCTTCCCTAGCAGACTGCGCTACAGGTGTCGTGCAGCTGGACCTTTCTTCTGTCTTTCTTCTACAGAATTAGCCTCTTTGCCGCCTCAAGGAACCAATACTGTGCATGTTAACGCTTGATGACATGTTCCTGTTGGCACCAACATCGTCATCGTCTCTCCGCTTGTTGACGTTATTCTGCAGAATGGCGCCGCTCTCCCAAGTGCTGCTCTCACGATTGTTCCGTTCTCAACTTTGGGCCTGTTGCACATGTCCTTCCCGGTAACATGACAGTGGCCCATCTGACACACTTGCACGAGTATGAGATATCTCCGGTCGCGTCCACTATTTCTGCCTCTGTCAGCTTTATCGCCGCATGTTCTCGTTCGGCTGCGTCACCCTACCCCGACGTCGATAAAATGATCCCCTACCGACCTCTCTCCAGCTCTTACTGAAGACCTTAGGCGCATTCTGTTTAGTTACCGCAATATCTCAATTTGGATGACCGCCCGCTGGCTAGACAGCCGTATTCACTCATCAGATTCACAGCGGTGACGCAAGTCACGTCCGTCGCCACCTGTACCGCGTGTCTGCAGTAGAGCGCACCATCAATCAAAGCAAAGTCGCGAAGATGCTCAAGAACATCATCGAGCCTCCCGCTAGCCCACGGGCCACACCGGTAGTCCCAGTCAAGGAAAAAGACACCTGGAGATTTTCTATTAATTATCGCCATCTGAACAGGATCACCAAGAAGGACGTGCATCCATTGCCTCGCATAGATGCTGCACTGGAGTGTACATCGGGCGAAATATTTTTCATCGATTGACCTCCGATCGGGCTACCGACAGGTCGCTGTTGATAACAAGGATCGCGAGAAGACAGCCTATATTACGCCTGCCGACATTTCGAATTCAGGGTCATGACTTTCGGGCTTTGCAATGCCCCAGCAGCCTTCGAGAGAGTGATGGACACCATTCTCCGAGGCTCGAAGTGGACCATCTGTCTGTGTTATCTCGACGACGTAATCGTTTTTGCTCCAACCTTTGAAACCCGAACTGAGGTTCTCGCGACTGCCCTTGCTGTGTTTCGCGCTGCGTTTTGCTGGTTGTTTCGGGCGTCCAGGTTTCATTTTTTTAGTTGTTTTGGTGCTAAGCGGCCCGACATGTATACGCATTCGCTAGGGGTAGCCTGAGTCTCGGCAGGTCGAGGAGGCGCGCGTCGTCTTTTGAAATGATCTAAAAATAAATTCTGGTGCTTTATTCACAATTAACACTGTTCTGTTGAGAGGTACGCCCATAGTCGGGATGTCGGGACCAATTTCGGCCACATACTAATCGTTCTTGATACGCGTACCTCTATATAAGTACACTAGCGTTTTGGCGGTTAGTCATAACGGAAAACGACGACTGCGGCCAGTATCGTATGAGCGATATCGGTCTCAGCATCGCAAAAGCCTCAGCCACTAAGCGGCCGTACCGAGTGTTTGGCCCTCTGCTCTTTGCGTTTGTGTTTCTACAATAGATCAAAGCCTAGTAATAAGCTTCCCCTGTCCTTCATGTGGTTTCAAATTCCCATACTTGGTATGGTTGCGAGTAAAAACAATCCGAGCCCCGCTGATCGCAATAGGAGTCGCGCTCACTGCATAGCGATCGATGCCATCGAATTTGGCAGTGTTGATGCCGACAGGTAGCATTAGAGGTTTGTTGGCCAGTTTTGCGATTCTAAGTTCGAGTATTAAATGATAGCGGCGCTTAAAATGTCGCTCCACGTCCGCCCTCTGTGCCATGCACACGGCGGGTAACCGCTCCACGGATAAATTTGTACAGAAAATACCAAGGGGCATCAAGAGATGCTTCAACTATAGCCTAAATGGTAATGTACAACAGGAGTAATCCAGGGGTCGTGGCCTAATGAAGTGGCCTATAGGCCGCTTCATCATCATTGGATTTTGCATTTTGCATATTGCATCATTCATATGTTATTGCAGTACAGACACACACCTTAGAGACCCAGAAGAGCCGCCAGTGATTGAGAATTATGTTTGCGAAGGGTGCAACAGAACTTAGTCGGAAAGAAAGGGAGGCCGAATCGGCATGCTCAGCCATCAGGAAGCCAAGTGGAAAAGAGTAAATTCAAAATGTCAAGAGCATCTTTGGTTATCCGGTACAATGAGTAGAAAGAAAACTTGGCTGGGCGTAACGTATTTGTGAACCGGAAATATATGCACAGAGAAGAATCAAGTTCGTGGAATGTCGAAGTGCTCATATTAAGAGTTTCGGGATTGATGCCGTTATGATTCTATTGGGCGACATGAATGTCCATTTACAGGATCTAGATGGCTATACCAACACCAACGATCACTCAATGCTAGATCTTTGTGAGGAACATAATCTCAATATCGTGAATACAGGGCCTAAGTGTGAAGGGCGGATTATGTGGGACGTGGGAATCCGGCAATCGACCGTTGATTACTGTCGGATGAAAGAAGGAATTATGATAAATTGAGAGATATGGTCATTGCCGAAGAAGGGTATAGCAGTATAAAGGGTGACCATAAACGACAAATGCTGCGCCTGCAAGGCACTCTGGCCAAGCTATTCCACTGAAAGTAATTTCGCTACAGAGCTAAAGAGAGCTACAGAGCAGTGAAAACAGAGACTTGTGACCTACATTATGCGTGGCTTCAGAAAGATCATTGTCAAAATTACGACGATAGAAGAATTGCGCCAAGGCCGTTCGCGCTCTTTGAGCAATGTCACTGGGCGTGGCCAGAGAAACTTAGGCGCGCCATGTACAGCTCGCAACTGCCGGGAATTAGGCGTTTGTCGAAGCAGCATCTTCGCTCACTTACTAATGGCACCCAGTTTGTACCTGTAGCAGTGCCGGTCAGACAATCGACAACGATGCTAAATACCTTGCAATTGATTCAGCTATTTTATAAGACATCGTTATAATAGCGTTTGTGTCCTTTTGTACGCTGTTACGTTTCGCCTACGACGCGCGGTAAAGCCAGCGCGGATGCAACGTACGCCGGAGCTTCGTTCAAAGCGGCGGACATTTTGGCCCGTTCGGAGCGGCCGCGACGCATCCCCGCCGAGCGCGTCCCGGCATGTTCAGTGCCACGTGTCTTTGTGTGTGCGTGTGTGTGTGTGTGCCCACGCTTGTCAAAGCGCGGCAGCTGGGGAGAGGAGCTCCCCCAGTGTGAAGCGAGGAGGTCTGACCGGCGCCGGCCCGGCTGATGCGTCACCTCCTTGTCCCAACGTGTCTCTCAGTCCGTCCGTCGCTGCTGTCACGTGGTGTCATCTCGTGACCTTCCTTCTTGTCCGCGACGCCAAGAGTATAAGAGTAGCTGCCCCCGGACGCCAGGAGAGAGGCTCCGATTTCTTCTGTTGAGTAACGTGCTCTCCCGTCTCTCTACTTCGGTCGACCTGACCGCCCGCTCTTTGCGATGCTAGAATAAACAAGTTGTTCTGTTAGCAGTCGCCTCATGCTTTGCTGGGACCTTCGGATGCTTCCAGTGTGCCCCAGGCCGCCAGGCCAACGCTACCCTTGGGGCTTGCGACCCAGTTGCAATAACGGGCGTCAGCACTGAGGTTCCAACAGCTGGTGGCCGCGCTGAGATTCCAACAGCCGGTGCCATCGGTGCGGATCAAACAACGCTAAACGAAATCACCTTTGTCGGACTTTCAGACGAGGGTCCCTGATAGACTTGTATTTAAGGGTGCCAGTACGCTAACGTAACCATGATGATGAAAAAGATTGATTCCCTGGCATGCTCTTTGAAACAAGGCGGTGACATAAAGTCACCTAGCCTACTTGAGATAATCAGGGGATCTAACAGATTTATGAGTCTAGCATTTTGCCTACATTTCCTTACTTTTGCGACGAGGGGTATTGTCGTTCACAACATTGTGGAACGCTAGGTAAAGGCACTGCAACGGCTGTCCATAGCACGGGGCTCGCTGGCGATCACGTCACGGTCCTTCGTCTTCCTCGCCCGTCGGCACATACACAGGGGCGCGTCTGCTTCATTACAATGCCCCGGGATCGAAGCGTAGCCATCCCGTGGACGCAGGGCGCGGAGAAGATGAGTGGGTCGTAATACGGTTTCAGGCGTCTGACATATACTGTCTCTCGTCCGCGACGACGCAGGTCTGCTGACACTGTGAGCGGCTGGACGATGCAGTCGACCGGTGAAGTGTCCTCGATGATACGGTACGGACCGTGATAACGCGCCAGGAGTTTATAAGAAAGGCCAGGAACGTGGGCTGGTATTGAAAGCCACACAAGTGAACCAGGAGCAAAGTTGCGCGGTAGTTGATGAGCATGGTCATGTCTTGTGTTTTGACGTTCTTATGTTTCCCTAGTCAGGTCGCGTGCCAGCTGACGGCAACTTAAGCATATTTGGCGACTTCGGAAAGCGGAGTACACTCTTCAGCGTCAGGTTAGTACGGCAGTATGGTGTCCTATGGGTATGAAGGCTACCGGCCATACACAAGAAAAAAGGGGGGAAAGCCGGTGGTCGCTTGCGTCGCGGTGTTGCATGCGAACGTAACAAAAGGGAGTACGGTGCCCAATTGGAGTGATGGGATGACATGTACATCCGCAACATGTTGCCAAATGTGCAATTGAACCACTCGGTCAGACCATTGGTTAGGGGATGGTACGCGGTCAATTTGCGTTGAATTATCCGGCACTCAGCGAGGAGGGCTTGGACGCCCTCAGACAGGAAGATACGGCCTCTATCATTCAGTAGTGCTCAGGGAGCACCGTGGCGAAGGACGAAATTGCGAAGGATGAAGAAACCAACGTCACGGGTGGTCGCTGCTGGCAGAGCTGCAGTCTCAGCGTAGCGAGTATGTTGGTCTAGGCCGATAATAATCCACCGATTTCCACACCCGCTACATGGAAGTGGGCCATAGAGGTCAATGCCGACGCGGTCGAAAGGACGAGACGGGCATGGTAGCGGCTGCAATGGTCCTGTTAAACGCTGGGTAGGTGTCTTGCCTTGTTGTAATGTAGTACAAGACTTAATGTACGTTTGCACAAAGTTGTACACACCTCGCCAATAGCGCTGACGCAACCTTGTGTAAGTTTTGATGACGCCGGCATGAGCGCTTACGGCGTCAGCGTGAAAAGACGCGCAGGTGTGAGAGCGCTTATGACGAGGTATAACACGGAGCCATTTCCGACCGTCGGGCATGTAGCTGCGACGCCATAGAATGTTGTCCCGCTCGCAAAAGTAGGTTGCTTGGCGACGCAGTGCTCGTGTCGAAGGGGTATCAGACGGAGCGGCAAGGTAGTCAAGTAACATTACAAGTGTTGGGTCCTTGCGGTGAGCTGTGAGCATGTAAGTGATGGTCAACAGTGAGAGTGGACGAAGGAGGTGACAAAGACGCCAAATCAGGTGTCAGTGGGAAGCGAGAGAGCGCGTCAGCGTCGGAGTGCATGCGACCGGAGCGGTACATGACGCGGACGTCGTACTCTTGCAAACGAAGCGCCCCACGTCCCAAGCATGCCGATGGGTCTTTCAAGGAAGAAAGCCAACAAAGGGCACGGTGGTTAGTAAATACGGCGCGAGAACGGCCGTAAAGGTATGGGCGAAACTTGCTTAGCGCCCAGATGATCGCTAGGCACTCCTTTTCTGTGACGGAGTAATTTAGTTCTGCTTTCTTTAGACTACGGCTCGCATAAGCGACGACGTATTCATCATATCCAGCCTTCCGTTGCGCTAAGAACGCGCCAAGGCCTACTCCACTGGCGTCAGCATGAACTTCTGTGGGAGCATCAGGATCGTAGAGGCGAAGAATCGGTGGTGAGCTGAACAAGTGGCGCAACTGCTGAAATGCAGCATCACCTTCGGTTACCACGCTGCTATGTCGTTACTGGCGGAAAGTAAACTTGGGAAGGGCGCCATGATGGATGAGAAATTGCGTACGAAGCGACGAAAATAGGGGCATATACCAAGAAAACCTCTCAGGGGTTTGATAGAGGTGGACTTTGGGAAGTCTGCAATGGCGCCGAGCTTGTCTGGGTCCGGGAGGACGCCGTGTTTTTAGATAACGTGATCCAAGATGGGTAGCTGGCTTCTTGAGCACTTCTTGACACTTCTTGCAAACAGAACTTTTTGAGGTTAAGCTGTAGGCCAGCATATGCGAGACAGGTCAGAATCTCATGCAGGCGAGCGAGGTGTGTCGAAAAATCTGTTGAGAAGACGATGATGTCGTCGAGGTTACATAAACAGACCTTCCATTTGTGGTCGTGAAGGATGGTGTCGATCACACACTCAAAAGTAGCAGGCGCGTTGCACAGCCAGAAGTGCATGGCGTTAAACTTGTAAAGGCCATCGGGTGTAACGAATGCGGTTTTTGCACGGTCAGGTTCGGCCATTGGTACTTGCCAGTACCCGGTGCGCAGATCCAAGGAATTGAAATATCCGGCGCCTTGTAAACAGTCGAGAGCGTGATCGATCATAGGCAGTGGATAAACATCTTTTCTGGTTATCTTGTTTAGGCGGCTGTAGTCGACACACAAGCGAATGGAGCCATCTTTTTTACTTACCAATACGAGGGGTGAAGACCAAAGACTTTGACCAGGGACGGATGACTCTAAGTTTGAGCATGTCGTCCACTTGCTCTGAGATGATTCGGCTCTCTTCAGCAGAGACACGATGCCGGCGCTGTCGCAAGGGGGATTGGGAACCGGTGTCGATGGTGTGAGAAACATCAGTGGCACGCCCAATGACGTCTGATGACAGCCGAAAGAAGAGAGAAACTTGAGAAGGAGAGCAAGAAGTTGGCGGCGATGAGATGGGGAAAGAGCAGGGTTGATGGCGTTGTCAAAACCCACTGAAGGTGATGAGTCTGAGAGCGAAGCGATGGCGTCAACGCGACGGAGGGAGTCGGAAGGAACATCGAGATCGTCAACGCAGTCGATCGCCTGGAAGTATCCTACGGTCTCTCCACGCAGTAGGCTGATCGGGTACAGGTAGTACTTGGTGACCAGTATCAAAGTTGACCCAGATGGTATAGTAAACACTGCAAATGGAAGAATAATGCCTTTGCGCTGAGCAAACAAATCGGACGGCGTGAATACTACAGTCGCGTCAGATGCGGCTTCAGACGACAGGACAACACCCATCGACGACTCAGGGGTATGGGTGTGTCGGCATCAAGAGTGAGTTTGTCGACGAAGTGATGAGAGCTGGTCAGCAGTTATTACCACAGTGGTAAAAGCGACACTTCTGCACGCGAACAGTCAATGGCAGCATGATGACGTGACAGAAAATCCCAACCAAAGATGAGGTCGTGAGAGCAAGATGGTAGCACAAAACACTTGATTATGTAGAGAACGTTGGTGATGACGACACGGGCCGTGCATACAGCTGAAGGGTGAATTCGCTACGCGCTGGGAGTAGCGATCGCCAGGCCAGCGGGTGCTGTAGTTACTTCTCGTAATTTACGACAAAGGTTCTCGTGAATGGCGGAAACGGCTGCTCCGGTGTCGACTAGTGCCACTGAGGGTGCTCCCTCTACAAAAACGGTAATAGCATTTTGCGGCGAAGAATCAGGTCTTCAAAACATCGACGTAATTGAAGTTCTTGCATCGGGAACTGCACCAGTCAATTTCCCTTCCCAGCGGGAGCTCGACGACGCAGGGGCGAAATCAAATGCCGATGAGGCGCTCTTTTTTTTTCATAAAAGCTTGATGTCTACCTAATACCAATAACTCTGCCTGTAATAGATGCACACATTTTGAACGCCGTCCTGCTTTTCTTTCGCTACGACTGCTATAAACGTCTGAAAATCTAGAGCGCTGATCGGTTGATGTTATCCTTCGCTTTCCATTTCAGCGCTGCACAAAAATGAACGTACCAACGTGGCTCGCTCAGGGAATTCTTTCGCAGTCCATAAGTATGTGCAGAGTAGTTGCAGAAATTTTGGGGCCGTGCCTCATACTATATTTGCTGTAGTACATTTTTTACCCTAGGCTAAAAGCTCGGGCCTCAAAACAGCAATGCACTGCACAGTGCGGTTTCGTACCGATTTTGCTATCTAATTTCTTTATTAACATGCTTGTACTTTTGTATTATGCTTCATTCCCATCCTTTGCATCCAATTCACTGTCTCTGCTTCTATTACTTTATTACTGATGATTGGTGCTTGTATATTTACATTTACAAATACATTTACGGCTACTTGGTTTCCAACGTCTTGACGTCTTCCTTCATTCTGTGTCCATGCGTTTCAGGTACAAGTATTTGTGCCCTTTTACTTTCATCCGTGCCTCCGAGTCTATATTAAGAACTAAATCTGGTGTGTGCTTCTCTCACTTCAAAACAAGCCCGTCCCTTGTCACCCGGCACTGCCTGATTTGTGGTTTTACTTTGGGCTCTCAAAGCCAACAGGCCTACTGATGTTTGGTTATTGTCAAAACCCGAAAAGATTGCTTCTTCTAAGCAATGAGTAGCATTTTCAAGTGCTAGCACTTGCACTTTACTGCTTTCCGAATTCCTTGCACCACCTCATATTTATTGGTGTGCTGAAGTTCTCTATATTTTATTACTGTTCATTCCGCTTCCCCTTCGTTTTTAGATTCTCATGGTACATGCTTGATTACGTTGGTCTTTGGTTTAGGTATACACCAAGTATTTATTTTGCTTGAGTATGAATACAACTTGCCAATGAATTGATACGAAGCTCTTACTCGCCTCTTGAATAAGTGCCACAGTTCCCGATTTTTAGACGTTAAGCTTGAGGCCCAGCTTTGTCGCTGCATTTCCACAAATTCACCAGTTTCCCCAAATGGCTTGTATTATACGATAGTGCGACTATGCCGCCCGCATATGTTTGCCTGAGGACCTCCTGTTACGCCCATTAAGGATGTGAGGCAATCCGAACCTACTTTACTGATTTCGAAACGTCTTTCACTGCTTTCAGCATCAAGCGTTTTCTCGTAATCAATGAAAGCTATATATTGACACATGTACTTATCTTTATCTGGCGACCACGTTTCGTCGCTTAACAAATGTAATCGCACAGCGAGGGATGCGCCTGCATGTATCCGACGTTTCTGGAAAGTTTTCGATGCTTCTACCCAGCTGCCTGTTGTCGCCGAACCTTGTGTTATCTGATTTCATCGCGTAACGCGAATGGTGTAGAACTTTGTGGAAGGCACGCGGGTCCGAATGATTAGTCTGGAACATTCGACGACTGCTCTATAAAAGCCGACGCACTTGACCCGCTGATCAGATTTTCGACGATCGCCGAGCGTGTTCGCCGCTATCGTTGTGCTATAAGTGTAGCCTGTTTGTGGGCACAGGTTCGCCCAATAAAAGTTGGTTTCCCAATAAAGATGGCCTGTACGAGTTCAAGGTCATGCCATTCCGACTGTGCTCGGCGCCTGCAACGTTTCAGCGCGTCATGGACACGGTGTTAGCCGGACTGAAGTGGCAGACGTGCCTTGTTTACCTGGATGACGTCGTCATCATCGCCGGAAATTTCGACGATCACCTTAGGCGGCTTGCGACAGTGTTAGAAGCCATCAAGTCATCAGGGCTCACTCTGAAGCCGGAAAAGTGCCGTTTCGCTTACGATGAGCTTTTGTTCCTAGGCCACGTGATCAGCATATCAGGAGTACGCCCCGGCCCACAGAAGACAGTTGCCATCGCAAAGTTCCCGCAGCCAACCGACAAGATGGCAGTGCGCAGATTCCTTGGCATGTGTGCCTACTATAGGCGCTTTGTCAAGGACTTTTCACGCATCGCGGAGCCGCTAACACATCTAGCCAAATGTGATGTCGCGTTCAAGTGCGAAACGCCTCAGGCCAAGGCATTTCAAGAACTCAAACGACGCATGCAGTCGCCGCCGGTGCTTGCACACTTCGACGAGGACGCCGATACCGAAATCCACACTGACGCCAGTAGCCTAGGCCTTGGTGCCATCCTAGCCCAGAGGAAAGAAGGACTTCAAAGGGTGATATCGTATGCTAGCCGGTCGCTGTCAAAAGCGGAAAGCAACTATTCTACGACTGAAAAGGAATGCCTCGCCATCATTTGGGCTACAGCTAAATTCCGCCCTTACCTCTATGGCAGGCCATTCAAAGTCGTCAGTGACCATCACGCATTGTGTTGGCTAGCTAACTTAAAGGACCCTTCAGGACGGCTGGCGCGGTGGAGCCTCAGACTAAAAGAATACGACGTCACGGTAATATACAAGTCCGGAAGAAAACACTCCGACGCCGACTGCTTATCGCGCGCCCCCATTGACCCCCCACCCCAAGACGACGAGTACGACGATGCCTTCCTTGGGATAATGAGCACGGAAGACTTCACTACACAGCAACGAGCCGACCCGGAGCTAAACGTTCTCGTCGAGTATTTGGAAAGGAACACCGACGTTGTCCCTAGGGCATTTAAGCGCGCGGAGTCTTCGTTCACGCTACAAAACAACCTGCTCGTGAAGAACTTCTCGCCAGTCCGCGCCAGCTACCTTCTTGTTGTACCGTCAGAGCTGCGTCCAGAAATACTGCACGCTCTACACGACGATCCAACCGCTGGGCACCTCGGATTCTCCCGGACGCTGTCGAGAATACAGGAAAGGTATTACTGGCCGCGTCTGACCGCCGACGTCGCCCGTTACGTCAAGACATGCCGAGACTGCCAACGACGCAAGACACCACCGGCAAGGCCAGCAGGATTACTACAGCCGATCGAACCTCCTCGCCGACCATTCCAGCAGATTCGGATGGATTTGTTGGGGCCGTTTCCGATATCAACATCCGGAAATAAGTGGATCGTCGTGGCGACGGGCTATTTCACCCTTTTTGCTAAAACTAAAGTTCTACCAAAAGGCAGCGCATCCGAAGTGATGAAATTTTTCGTCGAGAACATCCTGCTGCGACATAGTGCCCCAGAAGTCCTCATCACAGACAGAGGAACGGCTTTTACAGCAGAGCTCACCCAAGCCATTCTGCACTACAGCCAGACAAGCCACAGGAGGACAACTGCCTACCATCCGCAGACGAATGGTCTCACGGAGCGCCCGAACAAGACCCTCGCCGACATGCTAGCAATGCATGTCGACGTCGAACACAAGACCTGGGACGCGGTCCTTCCGTACGTAACCTTTGCGTACAACACGGCGGTGCAAGAAACAACACAGATCACGCCGTTTAAGATGGTTTACGGCAGGAACCCGACGACGACGGTTGACGCCATGCTGCCGCACGTAACTGACGAAGAGAATGTTGACGTCGCTAGCTATCTCCAGCGCGCCGAAGAAGCCCGACAGCTCGCCCGCCTGCGAATCAACAGCCAGCAGAGGACCGACAGCCGACACTACAACCTCCGACGACGCTTCGTCGAGTACCAACCTGGCGACCGTGTTTGGGTCTGGACCCCGATACGCCCACGAGCACTCAGTGAGAAACTACTCCGACGCTATTTCGGACCCTACAAGGTCATCCGACGTATTGGCGCTCTGGACTACGAGGTCGTGCCAGACGGCATTTCGCATTCACAGCGGCGCCGCGCACGATCTGAAGTGGTCCACGTGGTGCGCCTTAAACCCTTTTACGGACGCTGACAAACTTCGCCATTTTTTTTGTTCTTTTCTTTGCTACGAGTGCTTTTGTTTATTACCTTCGTTTGTTTGCAGTATCGTGTCGATGCTTTTTAAGAGGGGTGTATTGACACATGTACTTATCTTTATCGGGCGACCACGTTTCGCCGCTTAACAAATGTAATCGCACAGCGAATGATGCGCCTGCATGTATCCGACGTTTCTGGAAAGTTATCGATGCTTCTACCCGGCTGCCTGTTGTCGCCGAACGTTGTGTTATCTGATTTCATCGCGTAACGCGAATGGTGTAGAACTTTGTGGAAGGCACGCGGGTCCGAATGATTAGTCTGGAACATTTGACGTCTGCTCCGTAAAAGCCGACGCGCTTGACCCGCTGATCAGATTTTCGACGATCGCCGAGCGTGTTCGCCGCTATCGTTGTACTATAAGTGTAGCCTGTTTTGTGGGCACAGGTTCGCCCAATAAAAGTTAGTTTTCGCGTTCACAGTATTGCTACTGTGTTATTCAACGTCACCACCACGTGACAATATAAGGATTGGTTACATTCAGAACATTTCTCTATCACTTGATTGATAGTGTGAATATGGGATATTGTTGAGTAGCCTCTACGGAATCCTGCCTGGTCCTTAGGTTGACAGAAGTCTAAGGTGTTCCTGATTCTATTTGCGCTTACCTTTGTAAATACTTTGTGGGCAATGGATAGTAAGCTGATCGGACTATAATTTTTCAAGCCTTTGTCGTCCCCTTTCTTATGGATTAGGAAGGTGTTAGCCTTCTTCCAAGATTCCGCTATGCTCGAGGTCATGAGGCATTGCGTATACAGGGTGGCCAGTTTTTCTAGAACAATCCGCCCACCATCCTTTAACAAATCTGCTGTTACCTGATCCTCCCCAGCTGCCTCCCCCCCCCCCCCCTTTGCATTGCTCCTAAGGCTCTCTTAACTTCTTTCGGCATTGCTTGTGGGATTTGAAATTCCTCTAGTGTATTCTCTCTTCTATTAGCGTCGTGGGTGCCACTGGTGCTGTGTACATCTCTATAGAACTCCTCAGACACTTGCACTATTTCATTCATATTGGTAATGATATTGCCGGCTTTGTGTCTTAACGCATACATCTGATTCTAGTCTATTCCTATTCCTAGGCTTCCCCCGTTCCTGAGAGCATGTTCAATCCTATCCATATTATACTTCGTTATACCCGCCGTCGTTGCTCAGTGGCTAAGGTGTTGGGCTGCTGAGCACGAGGTCGCGGGATCGAATCCCGGCTACGGCGGCCGCATTTCGATGGGGGCGAAATGCGAAAACACCCGTGTACTTAGATTTAGGTGCACGTTAAAGATCCCCAGGTGGTCTAAATTTCCGGAGTCCTCCATTACGGCGTGCCTCATAATCAGAAAGTGGGTTTGGCAAGTAAAACGCCATAATATATACTTCCTTATGTCAGCTGTCTTACGCTTCTTGATTAACTTGGAAAATTCTGCCAACTCTATTGTAGCTGTAGGGTTAGAGGCTTTCATAGATTGGCGTTTATTGATCAGATCTTTCGTCTCCTGCGATAGCTTACTGGTATCCTTTCTAGCGGAGTTAACAACGACTTCCTTAATGATGCCCATAAGATTGTCGTTCACTGCATCAACACTAAGGTCCTCCTCCTGAGTTAAAGCCGAATACCTGTTCTGTAGCTTGATCCTGAAGTCCTCCATTTACCCTCTTTCCGTTAGCTCATTGATCGGCTTGTTATGCACCAGCTTCTTTCGTTCCCTTGTGAAGTCTAGGCTCATTCGAGTTCTTACCCTCCTATGTCTAGTGCAGTGCACATCCACATTTTGTATGATGTCAGGGTTAGCGCACAGTATAAGGTCTATTTCATTTGTAGTCTCGCCATTCGGGCTCGTCCACGTCCAATTTCGGCTATCCCACTTGTGGATGAAAGTATTCATCATCCGCATATTATTCTGTTCTGCAAACTCTACATATAACTCTCCCCTGCTATTCCTAGAGCCTATGCCATATTTCCTCACTGACTTGTCTTCAGCCTACTTCTTGCCTACCCTGGCATTGAAGTCGCCCATTCTTATAGCGTACTTTGTTTTGACTTTACCAATCGCCGAATGCACGTCTTCATAGAAGCTTTCGACTTCCATGTCATCATGACGTGATGTAGATGCTTAGACCTGTACGACCTTCAATTTGTACCTCTTATTATATTTCACAAGACCTCCCACCTTTTCTGTAATGCTGTAGAATTCCTGTATGTTACCAGCTCTATCCTTATTAATCAGGAATCTGACTCCTAGTTCTCGTCTGTCCTCTAAGCCCCGGTAGCAGAGGACGCGCCCGCGTTTTAGCACTGTATATGCCTCTTTTTTCCTCCTAACTTCACGGAGCCCTATTATATGCAATTTACTGCCCTCTAATTCCTTGAATATCACTCCTAGACTCTGTTCACTAGTAACGTTCTAGTGTTAAACGTTGCCAGGTTCAGATTCCAATAGCGACCTCTGTACCATTGTATCATATCAATATCAGAACCATTGTATCATAAACAACTTCTTTATATTACAATAAATTACGAATATAACAAGCTCAACAATACACCAAGAATGTTGTCTGTTCTACCTTATCAGGATGCTTTCAATTCTTAGAAGCGTCTTATTAAAAGGAACACCGCTGAAGTCGCGGCGAGGTGGAAACGCAAGAAGTTAAATGCAGAAAGTGGCGTACCTTAAAAACAAAAAACAAAGGACCTTGCACGGGATTGCGTGGCCCCTGTTGACGTTGTCCCTATCACAACGCCCTGCTTCAGGCTGTGCTTTCATAGTCACTGCATTTTTATTATATTAAAACGGATTTAGTATATTATTGATAGGCAGCCTTGTTTCTGCTTGTGGTCCCTGGCCAACAAACGTTAAATATTATCGCCTGGGCGTGCCCGCATGTCCTAGAGCATTCTCAATTGCTGTAGCCGATTGTTTGTGTTGTCTATGTTGTCGGCTTGGCTTGCGTAATCAGACCGCATGCGTGAGGGGAAAGGTTTCGTACATTGGGGGACGCACACGAGCACCAGCGATTGCATTGCAATCTTCCACGAGTAATGTATGAATACCTGACGCTCTTGACCCACAGATCATATTTTCGGCGACCGCCTGCTGTTCCCGCCGCGATCGTTGCGTTTTGGGTGTAGCTTGTTTTTCTGGGCACAGGCTCGCCCATTGAGTAGGTAGTTTCGTGTCTAACAATGTTCACTGTCTCTACAACGTGACAGTATCTCTTCCATCTTTTAATAAATCTCCTCACTCATCTTTACTCGCTGCTTTTTCCCAGGACATGTGGTCCAGAACACTTTGAACTTGATCGCTAGGTACACAAGGACGCTCTGTATTCTGTTCGTCACTACATGAAATGAAGCTTGCGTGGTTGCTCTGATTACTTCACATATTTGTATAGATCTCTGCTGCATTTACTATTTCATCGAAATTACCGATGAGGTTACCTTGCTTATTCTCTCATGGCTTACGTCTTCTTTTTGCTACGCAAAGTTTCTTTCTCGCTGAGTAATGGCTGCTCCCGTTTGTTGCGGCTTCAATACAATTTTGAATGTTCTAATTTAGAACATATCACACGCTCTTTCTGTATCAGCTTTGTTGTTCCAGCGAAATCCAACAGATCGGTCGAATTAGACCCTGGAATTATTTGTAATTTCTTTATTAAGTCGTTTATTACTTGGGATAGCTTTATATACTTAGCGTCTTCTCTGTGAAATAGCGTCCCCTGTAATATAGCGTCCTCCCTGTGAAAAACTACACCTTGTGAAATTAGTTTGCTTATGCTTTCATACGTTACCTCGTTTCTTATATTAATCTTGCTTTCCTAAAGCCCCGTTTTCGAGCAGTAGGATGAATTCATCTGCTTTTACCCTAGCAGCATCTAGGCTGGCCTGTGTTCTCGACTAATTCAAATTGTAATCTTATTTTCCCTTCAAGCTGACAGCAATCCTTGACATCACTAACATATGACAACTTACCACTAGCCTGCCTAACAATCCTACAGCCTACAGTACGCTGGAGTTGGCAAAAAGCATAAAAGCTTTTGAATTTCTTCTTTGATTATTGCGGCGTTTCCAGGATTGCACTTCAGAAAAAATGTAGTAGTTATCCGGAATCGATTTGTTGCCGCGAGCAGTAAACCTAATCATCATCATCATCATCATCAGCCTGGTTACGCCCACTGCGGGGCAAAGGCCTCTCCCATATTTCTCCAACAACCCCGGTCATGTACTAATTGTGGCCATGCCGTCCCTGCAAACTTCTTAATCTCATCCGCCCACCTAACTTTCTGCCGTCCCCTGCTACGCTTCCCTTCCCTTGGAATCCAGTCCGTAACCCTTAATGACCATCGGTTATCTTCCCTCCTCATTACATGTCCTGCCCATGCCCATTTCTTTTTCTTGATTTCAACTAAGATGTCATTAACTCGCGTTTGTTCCCTCACCCAATCTGCTCTTTTCTTATCCCTTAACGTTACACCTATCATTCTTTTTTCCATAGCTCGTTGCGTCGTCCTCAATTTGAGTAGAACCCTTTTCGTAAGCCTCCAGGTTTCTGCCCCGTAGGTGAGTACTGGTAAGACACAGCTATTATACACTTTTCTCTTGAGGGATAATGGCCACCTGCTGTTCATGATCTGAGAATGCCTGCCAAACGCACCCCAACCCATTCTTATTCTTCTGATTATTTCTGTCTCATGATCCGGATCCGCACTCACTACCTGCCCTAAGTAGATGTATTCCCTTACGACTTCCAGTGCCTCGCTGCCTTGTGTCCAGCCTCCTTTTTGCCTACCTTGGCATTAAAGACACCCATTAGTATAGTGTATTTAGTTTTCACTCTACCCATCGCCGATTCCACGTCTTCATGGAAGCTTTCGACTTCCTGGTCATCATGACTGGATGTAGGGGCGTAGAACTGTACAATCTTCATTTTGTACCTCTTATTAAGTTTCACAACAAGACCTGCCACCCTCTCGTTAATGCTATAGAATTCCTGTATGTTACCAGCTATATTCTTATTAATCAGGAATCCGACGCCTAGTTTCCTTCTCTCTGCTAAGCCCCGGTAGCACAGGATGTGCCCGCTTTTTAGCACTGTATATGCTTCTTTTGGCCTCCTAACTTCGCTGAGCCCTATTATATCCCATTTACTGCCCTCTAATTCCTCCAATAGCACTGGTAGACTCGCCTCACTAGATAACGTTCTAGCGTTAAACGTTGCCAGGTTCATATTCCAATGGCGGCCTGTCCGGTGCCAGTGATTCTTAGCACCCTCTGCAGCGTCGCAGGTCTGACCGCCGCCGTGGTCAGTTGCTTCGCAGCTGCTGGGGACTGAGGGCCGGGGTTTGATTGTGTTGTTCATATAGGAGGTTGTGGCCAAGTACTGCACCAGGGTGGCCAATCCTGCTCTGGTGAGGGAGAGCGTTACCGGTTCTGGTCACCGGGATCAGGCCACACTCGAGGCCTGTTTATGCAATTTTATCAACACGCGGATTTTTTTTTTAATCCGGTGGAAAATTGCCGGCACCGGGATTCGAACCACGGACCTCTTGCACGCGAGGCGGGTGTTCTACCTCTACGCCACCGCTGCAACTTAACTGCCTTGTGTGTAATTTCGGTTGTGAACGAAGAACAATTTTTTTGTCGAGTTCCACCAATGATTATCGAGCACCAATTTACCGGGCACCGACCCCCCCCCCCCCAGCCGAGAATACATCCGAAATTCCAATGAAAGCTGTTCTCGTCAAAAGAGGCCTAAGACTTCTGTACTGTTACCGAACTGCAAGCTAATTTTCAGGGAAGCTGTTTATATTCAGGAGCACAGTAGAGTGTGACTGTAGGCCAGCTGGTGAATTATGACTTTGGGAAGTTAACGCAAGGAAAACACGACACTGGAAGAAAGGGATAGCACCGCTTCGTGTTCTCCCTTCCTTAAAGTCTCGTGTTTTGCTTGCCGGAACTTCCCAAAATCATACTCAGGGCATGCATTAGAAATTTCGAGTGCCTGTATATGTTTCACATTCTTTAAAACGTTACCCCTGGATTGGTGTACCGCTTGAAACCTTGTCGGCAGATAACGCCTTTGAGTGCTTGTTATTTTTTTCTTTACAAAGTTAGCAATCACTCCTCGCATATTTTCCTTCACCCAAACATTGATCATAGTGTCAACGCCAATTACTAATAACCTTGATATCGGTTGCGTTCATAGCTCTCCCAGCAGGGCACTGGCACAGATTCTGCGTTGGTCATGGACGCACATAAACTGCACTGAACCGCTTGTATCTGCGATTTACTGCGAAGACTGTAATTAGCGCACACAAGTTACCCTTTGACTACATGTTACCTCTAGTTTTGCCCAATCAATTATGTAGTCAAGATGCCCTTTTCAGCTTACCAAGGGCACTTAATAGAAACTTTGCATAAAGCCTAAAAAGCCATCGCCAAAAGGGACATTTTGACGGGTTGGTTTATCTTCAACTTGTCTAAGCAGCGCAACACAGACACGCACGAGCGGTAAACAATTGGCGGGAACATCTCAGCGCCCATTACATCACTTCGTCAGCGCTTGTATCGCGTAGCGCTGTTTATCCAAGATAGAACAAAAAAAAACAAGATTTAGCAACTACATGGAACACCTCTAATCAAGGCAGAATAGTGAAAGTTTTGCTAGAGGTTGTATGTATTTAGCACACTCCTTATTTCTAAAGCACATATCAAGTAGGTGTCAGGCGGAGATATTTCGGGAAATTGGAAAGCCGATAGCAGTACTATGAGATTTTCGAAAACCTAATGAGTAGGAAATTGTTTGAAAAGACACCATGTGCATTTACCAGCACACAGAAACTTGCCGCAGAAATTTCTTAATTTTTATCTACATTCGATCTTGATGGCCTTCGTACGTCTTCCAGACCAGCGGTCTAAATGCCTCACAAATACACCAAGGTGCCTCATTCAGTTCGCAAATACACCAAGCTAACCTCATAATGAAGGAACATTAAAGCGAGTGCCTAATATTTATATTTATTGCTCCTAAACAGGCCAGAAACCTAAATAACGTAATGAAAGATTTTACTTAAGAATAATTTACTTATAGTAAATATAACATTATGTATCGCAGAGTTCTCGCTAAGAATTGGCATACGTAGTCGAAAACGACCACGTGAAGTTTTAGAAAATTTGAGGGTCAATTTTTTTCTTCATGCTGTATTGTATTCTCTGGCATTTTACTTCGCTCACCGATTTTACTTAGCAGTCCGAAAAATTGTGCTCCCTTTGAACTTATTCACATTGGCAGTCACGATAAACCTGCATTATAATGTTCGCGGCCTTCGTAAAACTCGAATGTGATCTGGAGCGCTTGAAAATGAACTTTATTGCTCGGACAGTAAATAACTCACCTACTTTGACTTCTGCCCTTACCATTAGCTAATAACCTACCTCCTAGTTTCATCAAATATAAATATCGCCTGAGCTAGAGTCCCCTCGGGACGCTGGCTAGAATAGCGGGAATCCACCATAGAGCACCTTTTGAGCATTTGCTTTTGCTATCCGCATGCATTTAGCCTCATGCACGAATTACCGATAGCCGTCCTGCCATGTTCGATAGACTTGATCTCAGTCCCATATGTAGTTACGATAGTGCAACGGGCCCCATCACCCCACCACAAATCAAGCACATTCACAATGCTCCGGAACCGTTGAAGGCATAATTTATTGCACGGGCCGCAGTTCACTTCCATAACTACGACCTTGCCTAAACATTACCCGTATGGTGGCCGTTAGGCTCTCAATATTTACACAAGGTGGCCTTTCTATTTCAACGAGGCCGCCGAACCGGAAAAACCAACTAAACACATCTTTCGACACGTCAAAACGGGTAACAATTCAGGGTTTAGAAATTATCTGAAACGCTCCCAACATGGCCAGAAACTTCAATCATTTGCCACACATTGTATTTACCGTCGCTTTTATTGTTATACAATTGAGGATGTTGTTTGAACGAGATATATAACAAACAGGGTTGTCTATAAACAGAATAATTTTAACGGCTCCTTGTTTACATTTATCGAGAGTGAAAATGTGAAAATAAACTGAAGGCTCACCTACTTAGTGCTACATTTGTACTTTGGCTGTGCGTCTATAATTATAACAGTTTTACGCCCTGGCCACCAAACTTAAAATTTCTAAGTGATTCGGCCCTAAAGTAGTCCTTATAGCGCCATACAGTGACAGCACGGTGTATCATATCTGCAAAGCCTAAAACACTTTTTTTTGTTTTGCGGGACTTGTTTGCAGTGCTCGGCCAGGACACCCGCTTCCCCTTCATTTGCACGTTCAACATCTTCCGCTATAAGAAAGGCGTGCCTGTTCCGGACGATGGCATCTGCGACCTTATACTTCTGGACTCCTTGTACCGAAATAATAAGTACACGTTTTTCAGACAAAGTTACTACAATAACTGGACCCAAGATGTAAAAGACTTCATTGGACTGAAATCTGTTTACAAGAAAACCAAGATCGGCTTGGGTTTCGACGCCTAGTAAGTCCACATAGCTTATATATTTTACATTATTCGATATTTATCTCTAAATGATTTAACGTAAGGTTTGGGGTGGTCCGAATAAAAGCCAGAGAGAACTGTAGAGAGACTGAATATAACTTTCTAACTGATTTACAAAGTTGGCCCAATGATATATATATATATATATATATATATATATATATATATATATATATATATATATCTATAGTGAGCGTCAGTCATACGCTTCATGTTCTCACTGTGCATACTCATCATCGCCATTTTGGGACCTGGTGGTGGGTGTCTCACTCCAGAAAATAAAGCGGGTGGCGGCCTAGACCTCGTCTCACAAGTGGTGCAGTGTGCTGTCCGATTCTTTCGTCCTCTCGCTCCCGGCCTCTCTCCAGATTCACCTACGCTACATCCCTGGAGCTCCGCTCGGGTCGCCGCCTTTACCAACTGCACTCAGCCATGTCGCAAGACCAATACCACTACATCCGCCTTGCCTGCTTCTGCGGGAACCCCTTCTTCGACAGCCACCACCCTTCAGTAGGACCCGCAGGTGTTTGCTGGGCTTGCAAGTGGCGACGTTGAAGCCTGGTTGGAGCTATACGAGGGCGTGACTGACTTTAACCACTGGAACGAATCAGCAAAACTTGCTCACGTCGCCTTATACCTAACCGGCGTTGCGAAAACATGGTTGTACAATCATGAGCTCGATTTCGTCAACTGGAACACCTTTAAACACCACCTACGCCAGATTTTTGCGAACTCGTCTGTCCGCTCCGATATCGTCCAGAAGAAGCTTGCTGAGCGTGTTCAGCACCCGGGCGAGTCGTACACTTCGCACATGCAAGACGTCCTCGCCCTCTGCCTTCCCGTGAACACCTCTATGGCAGAGAGTGATCGTGTACTTGAAGTAGGTAAAGGCAAGGCGCAGAAAACCAGGACTTAGGAAGAAGAACACAAACGACAAGACGGGCGCCACTAGAGGCTGGCAAGCTGAGACGGCGATCAAGTTGACGCACAAAATGGCAGGATCGGTGCGAAAGCTTTGATGAAAGAAAGGGCCCAATGTAGAAGAAATATGCTCAAGTAAAACTCCTGCATGGGCTAGTTGGTTCATGCTTGAAGTAGGTAAAAGCAAGGCGCAGAAGACCAGGACTTAGGAAGAAGAACACAAACGACAAGACGGGCGCCACTGGAGACTGGCAAGGTGAGACGGCGATCAAGTTGACGCACAAAATGGCAGGATCGGTGCGAAAGCTTTGATGAAAGAAAGGGCCCAATGTAGAAGAAATATGCTCAAGTAAAACTCCTGCTTGGGCTAGTTGGTTCAAGCTTGAAGTAGGTAAAAGCAAGGCGCAGAAGACCAGGACTTAGGAAGAAGAACACAAACGACAAGACGGGCGCCACTCGAGACTGGCAAGGTGAGACGGCGATCAAGTTGACGCACAAAATGGCAGGATCGGTGCGAAAGCTTTGATGAAAGAAAGGGCCCAATGTAGAAGAAATATGCTCAAGTAAAACTCCTGCTTGGGCTAGTTGGTTCAAGCTTGAAGTAGGTAAACGCAAGGCGCAGAAGACCAGGACTTAGGAAGAAGAACACAAACGACAAGACGGGCGCCACTCGAGACTGGCAAGGTGAGACGGCGATCAAGTTGACGCACAAAATGGCAGGATCGGTGCGAAAGCTTTGATGAAAGAAAGGGCCCAATGTAGAAGAAATATGCTGAAGTAAAACTCCTGCTTGGGCTAGTTGGTTCAAGCTTGAAGTAGGTAAAAGCAAGGCGCAGAAGACCAGGACTTAGGAAGAAAAACACAAACGACAAGACGGGCGCCACTAGAGGCTGGCAAGCTGAGACGGCGATCAAGTTGACGCACAAAATGGCAGGATCGGTGCGAAAGCTTTGATGAAAGAAAGGGCCCAATGTAGAAGAAATATGCTCAAGTAAAACTCCTGCTTGGGCTAGTTGGTTCAAGCTTGAAGTAGGTAAAAGCAAGGCGCAGAAGACCAGGACTTAGGAAGAAGAACACAAACGACAAGACGGGCGCCACTCGAGACTGGCAAGGTGAGACGGCGATCAAGTTGACGCACAATATGTCAGGATCGGTGCGAAAGCTTTGATGAAAGAAATGGCCCTATGTAGAAGAAATATGCTGAAGTAAAACTCTGGCTTGGGCTAGTTGGTTCATGCTTGAAGTAGGTAAACGCAAGGCGCAGAAGACCAGGACTTAGGAAGAAGAACACAAACGACAAGACGGGCGCCACTCGAGACTGGCAAGCTCGAGTGGCGCCCTACTTTACTTTACTTATTTTACCTGCTTTACGCAGCGATTTCATCGCACACTAATAGATATGATATCAATCTATATCGGGCCAAACCACGACAACTGGGACAAACTTTTACCTTTGGGGACGTTTGCTCACAACATCGCTATCAAACTAACTACGGGTTACTCACCTTTCTACCTAGTTTACAGCCATTCACCAATATTCACCATCGACGCCTCTTCCTTCAATGCCCCAACTAACACCTCGGCCAGTATACCCGAACAGTTCGTCTCGAGACTTGAGGGATGCCGTCAACGTGCTCGCTTCGACACCGAAGTCGGTCAGCTAGATCGCAAGCAACGTTACGACATCTCTCGCCGCGACGTCTCCTTTAATCTTGGTGAGGAAATGCTCCTTTGGACGCTCAGTCGTGCACCCGGTTTGTGTGAGAAGTTTGAATCGCGCTTCTTTGGACCATACATTATTAATGAACAAACATCCCCCGCAAACTATCCCCTTACTCCCGCACACGTTTCTTCGGACCATCGTTATCGTGGTTCGGTGATCGTTAACGTTTCGCGCCTCAAACACTTCGTTCGACGGTACCCTCCTGGCTAAGTCGCAGCCTGGCTGGCCGCTTGCGAGCATTATTCAAGCGCTTCATATTCTCACCTGTACCTACTCATCATCACGGTTTTGGGGCCTAGTGGTGGGGCTCTCACTCCAGCGAATAAAGAGGAGGCTGCCTGCTGTAACATTCGTGGTGCTGGTCACATTCTCCGTTGCAATCTAAAGATCAGATTGCCCCGCTTGCCATGATATCTTTATTTTGCCACTCCCTGATTGGCTGCTTAGCGCTTAAAAAAACGCGTCGCCGACCGAATAAACGTGATTGTCTTCCTGGCGCTGCGTTGGTCGTCTATTCCCTGGGCCGGTCGTCCTGCAGCCCTCGGCGTCTAGCCGTCGATTACGTAGCACTGCCTAAGCCTCGTCTCACAATATATATATATGCTGCTTTCGGCGATCTGCACCAAGAGTGCTCAGTGATTGTTCCCATGGAGCTAATGAGTCAGTCTGATGGTCTCGTGGGATGAAGGCCCACTGCTTGCATGTATACATAAGCTCGAAAAGTGTCACATCAGTGATATCTACAATCCTCAATATGAATAGTACACCGTATGCAGTGCTTTTAATTTTGTCTGTGTCAGATCTCATTGAATTATCCCTGTTATCACGGTTTTAGGTGTCACGCGATCACCGTATTAGATTAGGTTACCGGTCTTACGTGACTAACTAAAGCTAAGAACACTTCTAATCGGAATGTAGGCGCGGCACAAATGCTCCTGAACCAGTCAACTCGCATGCTCCGAAACTTGTACGACGACGCATGGATACATATTGGACAGGCTGTCGCAGTGCCACTGGATCGTAACACTGCTGACAGCGGTGACGGTGCAACCGTTATCTTATGCAACTTTCGATTTCGGGCCTAAGTTTGGCAGAACTAACATGAGAGATTTAGTAGCGTGGCTGCACGTATTTGTGCTGTATAACTTGATTGTGCAGAATTATATGTAAGAATGTTTTCCACTTTGTTCAACGAAAGGCTGTATCCGAGGGCAATTTTAGAGCAGCCGCTCTGGCATGCCACTCACCGGCGACTCTGCGCGGGGCCATCGCATTTTCACGAGGAGGCGTGACCGGGGCGCGCGATGAAAGGCACCCTGTCCGGCTGGCCAGTCAGCTCCCTTTCCGCTGCTGTGCGTGGTGCGTCTTTGGGGCAGCGTATGGCCCCTTCCAGGCATGCAGTGTCGCATTTAGCGCTGCAGGAAAGGGCAACTTGTAATTTCGGAGAATTTAGTTCCTTACCGAAAAACGCTAGGGTCTCCACTTGACCAAATTGGATGCGCGAAAATTAAAAAAATGTCACAACGTTCAGTTGTAGCGTCTTCATCTGCCCTCAAAGGGTTGGCTGATAATTATCGCAGAGGCAGGTTTATAGCAGGGCATATATGTTCTGCTGATAAGTAGGAAACTTAGATCCCCGAAGACGCGTTCTTAGCGAATGATGCTGCGTTCGTTTCATTTACGCTACATGTTCCATTACGTTTCAACAACTTCGGAACACTTGGCTGGTCACTCTCGAGTGCTCCAGAGAGGCGTGCCTCATTGCGTTGCAATACGCTAATGGAAATTCAGCGTTTGCAAAAGATTACATTGTTTCATTGAGAGCGGTGGGTCATAACTAAAAACGCTCCGAGCTGCTATCAGCTTCGAGCTCGGGACGTGATCAGATTCCGACAAAATTCCCTTCATTACACTTAAAGCAGCTGGAATTTCAATTTCGCTAGAATTTTTCTAGCTAGAATGCCGAGAGCACTCCGTTTTCTGCAAAAACAGTCGACATGTAGTAATAACAAATCGAATGTTCCATTACGTAGAATATGCATCAAGCACGCTACACATCTGAAAATTATTTATGGAAAGAATGCTAGATAACCACATTAGATAAGAGGAGCAGGTTGTGCAATAAGTGCCCTTCGCTAAAGAGATGTCGCACAATTTGTCGGTCTCCAAGCCGATTGGTCGGCAATTCTTGTCACGCACCGTGCCAGCTGTCACACCACCTCTAGCTGTGCAGCGCACTTCGAAAAGATGTCTGTGTTGCAATAAGACTCACTACGTGAGGAGCAGAAAGATGGTGGTAAGCTGAAATCTTTGAACAGACAGCTTTCAAAACGCTTGCGTGAGCAGCGCGAATTGAGTGCCTGAGTTATACGGGGTATCCCACCTAACGCGGGTCAACATATTTATGAAGAATACTTTGTTTTAGTATGAAACTAATAATGTTTCAATATTTGGTGCCATGTGGAAACAGTAAAGTTGTTCCTGCTACCTTTGGTGATGTAAATAGTAAAAATTAGCGAACGAATGCGGCATAATTGCATGTTTGCGTCATCTTAAATGTCAAATATTGTGTCGAGTGCACAAACATTGTAATATTTACTTCCCAGCTTTCTATACTTTTCGCAGATGATATAACGGACTGGTATCAAGCCTATCAAGAGTGAGAATTATGCGTGGCCATGCGATTAGAGTGTGCAACGGCAGTATTCCCTAAAGTTTCAAGCAACGCTAGACAATGACTAAGTTGGCGACTGCCAAACTGTGACAAGACAGTGGCGTATCTCTTGGCTGCAGTATATAGCAGGTTTTTCAGCAAACAGTTTCAAACATTTAAGAAGCTACTTGCACAAAAAATTTAAATGTATATTCAAATAACTCAAAAATTCACAAATTAAGCTTTTCATGCACTGATTACTTGGTGCCACATATTACAATTTGCAGATTCCAGCCAGGGAATTGGCAAGGAATATCTGCTTACAGTAAATTCTGACGATGGCACTATTTTTGACATATTAATTTCCGATCTTGGCGGAGAAAAGCTTAGCCCTTCCAGTGATTTTTCTACTTCGATGCATAAAACAACTTTTAGTTTAAAAAGTCAGTGAAACGACAGTGCATTTTTACCGCTAGTTTGACGGCACATATCTCGTAAATGGTGTCGTCCACACAGGTCTTTTAACATGTAGATGCCTCACAGTCTCATCCGCTGGAACTTGTAAACTGCAGAGTGTGTCATAAGGTATTTGGTTAAACCTGGCAAATTTTTGATAATTGGTTCACTGTGTATTTCTATTTTTGTGCAAGCAATGTCCGGTTCTTCGAGTAGACTAGTACATGGACTAAAATTTCGCCATTAGCCATGTCTATTATTTTTAAAATTTGAACATGTTCCTTGAAGCACCCTACATAAGCAGGTGAACGAAGCTCTATGAAGAAACAGTGCACACCGAAATAAAGCGGCCATAAGAACAATGACTGCAGAGAAAGAAGAACACTGTTTTCTTGCTGCAGAGTAACCGGCATCTTGTCACTTTAACGCAGCCACCATTCCTTCGAATAACTAGTGTGACAATTTGTAACCCCCTTCCAGACCTGTGCTTTTCCTCACCCACACCCGCACTTCGCGTTCTTAGTTGCATTTGACGCCGAAAGCATCAAACGCGGTGACTAAAGCTAGGGAAAATGTAGGGAGCTGGCACCTTTTGAAAATGATGTTTTCGAAGGCAATGCACAATTTCCGATTCAATTTTTTTTGCAAATATGCCAGCGTCGCCATCAATGCAAGTAATTATTTTGACTATGGAATGCAGCAATAATCACACAAAAATAGTCCCCATTTAGAGCCGAGAGAGCGCTAACAGAACACTGCTGTTTTTAAAATCGTTTCTCGTTCCTCGCTCCCTCTACTTTTAAGATGTGTACACGCTAGTTCGTACAAGCTGTATTTTGCGTTAAGGCTATTTGTACCTATTCTACCACAAAAAGGTGCCTTTTGAATCGGTAGTGTGTGTATGGCAGTTTGCCACACGGAGGAGAACTTATTGTAGCTGATAGAGAGCAGTGGAGTGATAAAGTAACTGGTGATACATGGCTGTGATAGATATAACAAGGCGCAGCAGACACGATTAGCGCCAGTGCGTGAATGTTGATTTGCACTCCTCTTATTAATTTATAACCTGTGCGAAGCTGCAAAGTGACAATTTTATACTTGTTTCAGCAACGACCTGTTTCAGTCTGAATTCGCTACCAGTAATTCAGAGGATTCCATCAAAAGATTCTATTCTAGCACAAATATATCATATTTTGGCTTAGTGGACATGGACACTGATTCCTATGATGTTAACAATACATTCACACGTGCTATCTATCCCTTGAAGGTAAGTATGCTCCCGCTTTACATTATACCTGTGGGAATTTTTCTCGAAATGCGGGTTGGCCCTGCCTTAGAGTAAAGCGTTGGTTCGGGCTAGTTGGTAATTTCTACTACGTACAGTTTAAGCTCAGAATTTAGAGCGATGAAAAAGGCACATTAACGGCATAAGTTCTCGGCTCAAAATGCACTACACAGTCTCACACCCATACAGCCATGCTATCGTAATTTCTTTAGATTATAGCATTTCCCGGACAAGAATGCGGAAAGTGTTGTGGAAAACTGACATTTCATTCCAGAATATGTAACCTTAATGAAAAGAAAACATTACTATGTAAACGACTTGCACAGGCACAAGCTACACTCATATAATCGGGGAATGAAAAGAACGCAAATACCTTCTGTTTATACTCTGAACACTTACAAGTGCATTGAGGGTGTGTCCTTCGAATTTGTCATGGGTTTGGTAGGACCCTATATAGCGCGCAACACTGATGATAATTACAGTTATAACACAGGTCGCCGCACTCTTGAGTGTTGTGAATAATACAGATGACGATATGTCAAGAAGCCATTAAAAGCGCAAAAAAACGGTTAGAGTCCTGACACTTCGCTTTAAGTCTGAACCAACTATTCTTTCAAAAGAGTATTGATTACTACAACATTACAAAAATTTGCGCCAATGCAGATACACAAGACATATGTTTGGAACAATCACAGTATAGAAAGGTTATTGTGCATACAGCACACATATAGATCACGGCATACCTGTTTGAATTCTCGGACCCTGTTTTAAGATCTAACGCAGGTGTGTGTTGCAGTACAAAAATAAGCATCAGCAAATAAAATTAAAAATAAGTCATAATAACAACAAAAGCTTGAACATCGCCCGAAAGGCGAAGCATTTTTATATATAGCACAGCATGCGGCAACCACGCTGAGGTTTGCAGTGATCGGCCGTGTAAGTTCCAGTAAAGATCTACTTACTAAATAATATGACAAGTATGGTGTCAAGCACGCACAGGCGCATATGAAGAGATTTCGCCTGATGACTGCAAACACTCGCTGTCAGAAAGCTAGCGGGAACAAAAGCTCCGCAGGCGGCGGCAGAACGTATCCTGCTTCCTCTCGCTTCAACGCCTCCACAAAACATGAGATAATATCACCCCCAACACTAGGCACGCGGGGTTTGCAGCGCTTATGAAGCCGCCAGCCATCTTGGCTCGTCCACTTTTGCACCTGCCGTAGTTCACCTCAAAGATGGAGCGCGGGTGCCGCGTATGCGCTTCCCCCCCCCCCCCCCCCCTCGCCCAGTCCATCCCTCATCATTTGTTGCGCGCGCTTCATCACGCAACCTCTTACACCTTAACGCGCAGAAAAACATCACCCATCAAACTAGCATCCTTCTCGGCTCTCCCAACAAACGTTCTTTTTCCCCATTATACGCATGGTGACAATTCTCTGCAGTTAGGGCTCATATGCCGTTTGAAAACCGTACGTATTTATTAGTGCGTATGATTGTTTTTAATTTCAGCAGTAATTCAGGGAGTGATACAGGATAGAATAATTCTTTAATGTCTAGTAATATAAAGTCAACTTCGTTGTACTGACTCCTCAACAGATTCAATTAGTTGTGTCGCGAACCGAGGGGTCACAGCCGAGCACCCGAACCATTGGACCAGCGTAGCAGGCTATTAGAAGGGACTAGCACGTCCCGGGCTTGCGCTGCGAGCACGCGCCGTCAACTTTTTTTGTCATCAATTTGCATTGCCGTTCGAGAGCGCCGACATTTAGCGTCCGAGCGCAGCGGCGTCCGTGGGCGCTGCAGTCGCTCAGAGGTGAAGTACTGCGCCAGGAGAGTGTTGGCATTGCTGAGTTTAAATAAATAAATAAGAGTGTTGGCATTGCTTATTGGTGTTGTCCAGTGAAAAAGAAAAACGTGCTTGTAGGTTGTGTTCAAGTACACCAGAGAAAGTCAATAGCAAGAAAAATGTTCCATATGAAAAAAAAAGAAGACTGCGTAGCGTTGTTTGCAATGGGATTAGGTGTAATTTAACATCCTTCTAGTCGTTAGATATCTCTGCGAATTGTAAAACACAGTGTGTTGCAAGCTCCGTAACGTCGAGTTATTTGCAAAAGTATTTTCGATGAAGCAACACCGTGGTTAATCTTCCACTAACACAACGTTATTTGACCATTCTTCAGAGGACTTGTTTTTGAAGGTGTCGTGACTTATAGGGTCTTCAAAGTAACTCAGGATCGGTTGCCAATGCACGCAAGAGTAAGATGTCAAGGACTCGGTTTGAATACATTCCTGGAGAATTACTTACATTTGTTGAAGTAAAATATAACAATACTTATCAGAAATCCTGTATTTCCGGAGCTGCTTCATTAAATAACGGGTATGCAGGACCACCAAGCAAAATGCTACGAGCCAGGATGCCGTACCGTCGCTGAAGTACACCGTGCGCCAAATACATGGAGTAGGGCGGGCAGTGTCGCGATTCTCTGCAACCTGTCCTATTAGCGAATAGTGCTATTGTGCGCCAAGGAAGGTAAAGAATGTGCATAGCTTCGGCTCCGCCCTTCTAGGACCGCTCTTCCGCGCTGCTACTCGTGCACAAACAGGCCTTATTTTTGGCCCAATAAGCACTGCGAAATTTGTAGACCGGTAGCCGAAGATAATGTGGCGGCTTAGTTTGTTGTCATCACTCCCGCTCAGAATATTCTTCAAAACTTGAGTGGAGAGTAAGTTTGATTTCGACTGTAGGCTAATGCCTCAGGAGCGAAGGAGAAAGGTAGCTGGCCCTAATCCACGCCGGAAAAGAAGCGCGAGCCGTGGCTTCGCGTGCCGCGAACAGGCGCCGTCTTTAACTTCTTCCCTTGCGCATGCGCGCTATCCGTGTTCTAGGTGCCGCCCAAGGGAGGGCGCTACACGGCTATTCTTATCAGTGTCCTACTCAGACCCGAAGGCTGCTAAGGGACAGATTAACAATTGCGTCGGTTCTTATTACCTAGTGGTAGATTTTGAGAGTGAGAAGACCAATATTTCGTTTCAATACTCCGGTTAGATACTCCAGGATCTTTATGTAAATGGTGAAAGTCACAATCTCCTTTTGATTCTTGTCATAAAAACCATTTTTGTTGGCCACAATACATAGACGAAGATGGAACATCGCGTGCTACGTTGGTCTGTTGATGCTGCATCCTCTATATTTGTGTGAGCTCGCAGTAATCGAGAGATACTTTATGGTTGTCTGTTGCCTTCACTGACGACACAGCGGCCTCGAACGAATGGGCGAAAATTTTCTCAAAAGCTTAGAACAGTAATGCGGCTAAACCACTTGTTTGTAATGCCGGTTGTATATCTGCCTTAATTGTAGCTAAGCTAATCCTAAAGAAATAAATAAAAAAACAATGTGCACAATTTGGTACAATGGGACCGAAGACAGTACCGCACTGCACAGCCTATTCTATTGCGCCAAATGACAATTATTTGTTTCCTGCCACTTCACAGGTAATACAGACAGCGTACGAGGATGCAGTTAAAATGACGGATGATTATGGCGTGATACTTGCTATCACACCTCCCAAGCGGTTCCTAAGATTACTAAAAGTTGAAGAAGACTTCGGGTAAGAAACTTTATTCCTAATTTGACGAAAACACTTGTGGCCCTTATGTTCTATGGTAAAGTATCATATCAGCGTCATTAAGAAGTGTCTGAATACTGAAAACATTTGCACAGCTTTTAGATGCATAACCATCACCATGCCTACCCAACGAGGAAACCCGTCCCTCTGTGACGTCAGATGAATCACTAAATTTTCCTACGCAAAAGCACAATAAATTCTTAAAAAAAGAAAGAATACGTTGGCGGTAGCAAGATTTGAATACACGACCCCACGCTCTTAAGTCTGGTGTCTCATCCACTGCTTGCAGAAGGGGAATAGAGCTGAACTATATGAATGTGTCCTGTTCTGCAGGCGGTACAACAGAATCATCAAATGAGACAAATTTAATTTGGGCATACGTTGAGCATTGTGCACATTATTAACATTAAGATTTTGCGAATATATAATGCCAAACACGCCACATCATCGATGCGTTCCGGTGGTTGGTCGTGGAATAGGCTTTCCCTGGGGAGTACTGCCACCGATCTCCTAGGGCTCAAGCGCTTGGCGTCGCGCAACATAGACAGTTAAGCAGTCAATGATTAATGGAAGATAATGAGCAACGATGGGTTTTATGGGTCTCATCTTGGTTGACGAAGGTTCGACGCTGTTTGACCCAAATGTTTCTCAAATGTTTTGGTGAGGGGTCACGGATACTTACAGTGGTGAATAGGCTAATGCACCGACGACCAGGCTGCTCCACAGAGCTTTGTGCACTTGCCACACAATGGAAAAGTCCAAACAAGTTACTCTCGTCGCCTTTCCTCTGTGCTACGACTATTCCATGCGTACACATCCTCTGCGCCACCCCTTTACGCCGCGTACAAACCAGCAGCAGCAGCAAGCAAGCAAGGAAGCGAGCGAGCGAAACGAGGCGAGGCGAGGCGAGGCGGCCGGGCACTGAAAAAGTTGAAGGAACAGGCACTATCAACAAGGTGAACCCTTGTGAGTTCTTGCTTAACATATTTCTCAAAATTTAACTCAAACTGAAATTTACGATAAGGACTGATCAACAAAACAGCACAGTCTGCTTCCACATTCTGTGCAGGTCCAGCCACACTTTTAGTAGCCTTAAAACAAGGGAGCTTAGTGTCAGAAGAGTATAAAATAAAATTTGTCACCGTGAAGAAAGCAATACTGATAGGTATAAATGGAGATGGTATAAATGCTACGTATAAATGCAGAGTCTGCCCATAGCAACTTTCGCGCTGAGTAACAAAGTCTGCAAAATAAGAAAAATGCGGTGTATGAGCCATCTATGCAAAAACAATGTTGGAAGGTCCATTTTCTTTAGTTTCCCTCCTCTTCATAGATAGATGGCAGCCAGATTAAGTAAAGTGGGTCAGAAAGCCACATCGTGTAAGTAAAGATAGCCGCGCTTGATGGCCAATCCTGACGCCATAGCACCATATGTTTCCATACAGTGTGGTCATTGCACGCGAGATCAACGAGCGTTTTTTTGACCGTGAGAGTTATAGTTAAAAAACTCATTCTTCCTGTTTATTTTTCTTCCCAAAACTTTTCTAGGGTTTTGGTGAAAATTTATTGCACTCGCCCAGCTGAGCTAGAAGGCACCGATCAGCATTTCTTTTTTCGAAGGTACATTGTATGATCCAGTCGTTCGAATAGTATGTATGTCAAGACAGTCAAGTGACCTGACTGCCAAAGTAACAAATATTTGAAATATCTAAAAACATTTGGTACTTTTGCCGCTAGCAAACGTCGGAAACGTCGCAAAGTTAGAATTTGTTACTCAGAACGCCGGAAAATCTAGATGCCGCAAATCAAATATAACTTGCAGCCTGGCTGACATAGTATATATAGCCGCAAGATATCTGAAGGTTCAGCCGGTCGCGTGAAATATATGTAAGGTACAGCGTTTTGCTAAGGGCTTGGTGTTCAAGGCCAAGAAAGTAGAATTGGTGGTCGTCTTCAATATATGTCCGATATATCATTAGATAGCCCTGTATGTCTGCTATTCATGGGAAAAGTTACAAAAAGTATTATTTTTCTTATTGCAAAGAATTCGTTCTTGAATTTTATGTCAGCACCGGCTTCCTCTGACGTGCCCCCTTCCTTGCCAGCCTGCGTTGCAGACGACAAAGCTGGCTTCCTCTGCAACAGAGATCACAGAGAAGCGGTGCCAAGGTCTGCGTTTTATTGCCACCAGACTCACGCTCTAGCGCAATGCGGCTTCTCCGTGGTGTGTGTCAGGTGAACTGAACAGTCCATACACATGGAATATCACGACGCATTAATTTTGCCTTGGAGTGCTGCTGAGTTAGAATGTACGTTTCGGGCAGTTCACAAAAAGAATTATTTGCACTTAAGTAGCCAGTAAATCGAGAAGTGACGCTGATACCGTTCACACAAAGCACTGCAATACAGTGCGACATATCAGCATGCATTGCGACAAACAGGAAGCAGGACACCTTGTGCCTTGCTCCCGCGAACCCAAAGACGGTCGTAGGAAAGGAATTCATATTAATAAATCAAACCCTACACGTGCGTGAAGAAAGACTTCTGCTGTTGGGTGCTAACGCAGTTCGAAAGTCCGAATATGCTCGGTTATTATAGACGTATGTGCCCTGTTCAGCATGATGCGCTCAGACGTGGTTGATAACACACTTTTCGCATTCATGTGAAAAATACAAGTCGACGCTGACGCGCTTAACATCGCTTGCTTTCATATTAATAAAAAAATCCAGTCACAGTTTGTTTATCAGTATATAAGGCTCATTATATTGACAATACCTCCTTGCTAGACTGCAATACCATATAGACCCTTTTAGTCCGCGCACTGGCAGCAGTGCATTCATGACCGACGGAAACTTCCGGCCATGCATTTTGATAGTCAAGTTCGACAAGAAAAAGCAAGTATGTTGTCGCATATTACAATGCAGGAACGTACTCTTGATGTGTTCATATAAAGATCGTGCGCCATGGGTCGTGCTCACGAACGGACATTCTGTGTTGCACTTGACAGTAACATTCACTTGTCGCACACTTCCACTGCACAAAAAAAATCGTGCCAGCTGGAGGGCTCCATAAATTTAGACGTTATTGTGAGTTGTGTTTGTCTAGAGGGCTTAACTGGAAGTATTCTGGGAAGGCTGCTGTAAAGAGAAAAAGGGTCTATGTTTATGCTGTCGGCGCGATCACAAGCGTGAACATTTAAATGTCTTTTTTTTGCGTTTGTAAAAGAAGACCTGTTTGTAGCGTCGTACTTGCATAGCATACATGCACAGCTATTTTATGATATATCGCATAGCTATACGCCAACACCAAACAGTACTGTTATATATATATATAAATATATATATATATATATATATATATATATATGGCATTCGTACTTGGCTTAAGACCATGCGATATATCATGAGATAGCTGTGCATGTCTGCTATCCAAGTAAGGTTATGCTACATCTTATATATATATATATATATATATATATATATATATATATATATATATATATATATTGCGATATCAGCAAGTTATGCTACAGAGACGAGCCGCCGGAAGAACGACGATGAAGTTGGTCGGTGCCCTTGGCGCAAGCGAGTGCCGGCCTGGCTGCCAGGCTTCAGTGTAAATAGCTTGTAAATAGCCTCTTTCGTCTGTGTCTTTCCACATGTAACCTTCTTAAGGAGGTTAGCAATCCCCGTTCTCGCCACGAAACTCCGAAGGGGTCGGCGCATAGAAATTGTCACCATGCCTCCCGGTGAGGAACCCGCCTCTGCAATGGCTTCGGCTTGTCCAACTGCTTCAATCGCTATGGTGGCCCCACATCGAAACCCAGGTGTGTTCTCTGGCCGGGAGGGACGGCTTGTTGACAACTGGCTCAAGCTCTATGAACACGCCAGTGCAAATAATAGGTGGAACCCAGCGATTATGCTCGCAAATGTCATGTTTTATCACGGCGGCCCCCCACGCGTGTGGCACCAACGCATGACGACGAGATAACCACTTGGGACAGTTTCAAAGAAAACCTACGGGAACTGTTCGGTGACCCCATCAGGCGCAAGGTTGCCGCGAGAAAGGCTCTTGCGTCTCGTGTTCAGTCATTTACAGAGCCGCACGTTTCCTACATTCTGAACGTATTGTCTCTATGCCGCAAAGCTGAGGATATTATGTCCGAAGCAGATAAAGTGGCAAATGTGCTAAACGGCGTCGCCGACGACGCTTTCAATTCGCTTGTTTTCGGCAATGTCTCAGTTATCGACCCATTGTAAAAGAAGGCCGTCGCCTCGCACAAGCTAAGAGCTGCGGTATCTCACACTACATTACGCCGCTACCCAACACTGCTGCTACGTCGACATGTAAGGGTCGACTGCGTCAGACCACCACCTGTGACGACATCACTCGTATTGTTCGCCGCTAACTCGTGGCTGCCTGTTTGCCAGCTTTCTCCACGACGCCTCCCGATCCGCGAGCAACCACCATTGGAATGATTCAGGCCATCGTCAGACAGGAATTTGAGAACATGGGTATGAACTCCGTATGTTCCACGTCTCAACCCAGCGTTCCCCAGCTCTCTAGCGGCCCTCTCGTCCCCAGTGGTCCTTTTCTTCCACATCTCGCCGCAAACCGTCCGAATGGCGTACCCATAATGACAGGCCGATCTGCTTCCACTCCTGTCGCATCGGCCACGTCGCTCGTCACTGCTGCAACCGATGGCCACCACCTCCTCGGGCATAAGCTGCCGCCTATTCCCGCCCTTTAGGACTTTCTGTTCCCTATGCCACCCGCCTTGAACCCACTGCCGCTGATGCTCCTGCTCCAAACCTTCGCTACAGCCGCTCGCTCGCTCCTTGACGCCATTAGTCTCGTTCATCCCAACCCCGTCGCTTCTAGTCACCGCCTATCGCCTAACGAATCCAGCCGGAAAACTAGGCACTGCAGCTTCTGGAGGTCAAGCTGCGTTGTCGACACTGCTCTCAAATCTTCTGCTCAAGCTACCTACGAACCAAAACCTACTTGACATACACGTTGACGGCTAACCTGCTATGGCGTTCATTGATAGAGGAGAACATCTTTCTATTATGAGTGCTGCCTTCCGACGACGACTGAACAAGCTCCTCACCCCAGCGTCGGCACGCGTCGTCCGCGTTGCGGATGGTAGTAGTGTGCTTATCATCGGCATGTGTACGGCACTTGTAAGCATCGCAGGCTGCCACACTTTTCTCCTCTTCACCGTAATTTCTCATTGCCCCCACGACATCATTCTTAGCCTCGATTTTCCCTCCGCGCATTCTGCTCCTAATGACTGCGCTTCCAGTACCCTTCGCCTTGAGTTGCCGATGCTCGCAGAACATTCTGACGTGCCCCACTGCTACTTACGCCCCACCGGTTTTCTTCGCCTGCCGCCAAAAATCAATAGCCTACGTTGAACTGTTGTCTTTCCCACCAGTTCCTGATGGCGAGTACCTCGCCATTCCAATACAGTATGATGTTACTGTGCCTCACAGTATACTTACTATTACTGCGAACGGCACTCTCATGCCTGTCTCTAACTTTGGATTGCAAACTGAATTCTACCGCAAGGTATTTGCCTTGCCACCATTGATTGTCTCGGCGACCATTACGTGGCAGCGTTATCGACCAATGGTTCTCGCGAGCTTAGCATGCCCCGCGCGCTAGCCTCGGGCACCGCTCCCAACATAAAGATAATGGTTGCGACGGACCTGTTCGCAAGCTGAAGACCTTTGCGAAGTATTATCGTCCTACCGAGATATTGTCGATTTTGACGATCGCCCTTTAGGCCAGACGCTCGCGATCAAGCATCAGATTCTTACTGGCGATGCTACGCCTATTCACCGACGACCGTATCGCTTTTCTGCGTCGGAATGCCGAGTAATTCAAAATGAAGCGAAGAAAATGCTAGATAAAACATCATTGAGCTTTCTTCCGGTCCCTGGGAGTCACCTGTGGTGTTGGTTAAGAAGAAGGACTGCACGTGGCACTTTTCTGTAGACTACCGCCATCTGTACATTACTACCAAGGACGTCTACCCGCTCTCACGTATAGACGACGCTCTTGAATGCTGCATGGTTCCTGCTGTTCCTTGTTTATTGATCTCAGTTCGGGATACTGGCAAATTGCTGTTGGTGATATGGAGAGTGAAAAAAAGCTCGTTCATCACACCTGATGGCATATACCAATTTAAAGCAATACCGTTTGGATTATGCAACGCCCCTGCCACCTTTGAGCGTATGATGGACTCCTTGCGCCAAGGTTTCAAGTGGTCCACATGCTACTGCTACCTCGCCGACCTCACTGTGTGCTCGCCAAGTTCGACACTCACCTTGAGCGTCCAACAGCTATACTTGATGTATTTCGAAACGCAAAGCTGGAACCTAACTCGTCTAAATGTCGTTTTGGCCACCGACAAATTACTCTTCCGGGCCATCTCGTTCACGCTTCCGGAGTACAGCCTGATCCGGACAAAACTCTCGCTGTCCGGGAGTTTCCGGTTCCGAAGACAGTCACAGACGTGCGAAGTTTTATACGGCTATGCTCGTACGTTCGTGGTTTGTTCCAGATTTTGCGACAATTGCTAGATCCCTTACTAATCTTTCTAAGAAAGGCGTACAACTCTCGCGGGGTAGTGCAGAAGCCGCCTCCTACTCCCGTCTCGTCACTCTTCTAACCTCACCACCCATACTTGCCCTTTTCGACCCTGATTCCCCCACAGAATCGCGTACAGGTGCCAGCGGTCATGGCGTAGGTACCGTCATAGCCGAGCGTCAGCGTGGCCAAGGAAGCGTTATTGCTTACGCGAGCCGCCTCCTAGCACCATCGGAGAGCAACTATTCCATTACAGAACGAGAATGCCTTGTTGTCGTATGGACGGTTGCGAAGTTTCGTCCTTACCTTTACGGTTGCCCTTTCTTCGTAGTCACTGACCATCATGCTCTCTGCTGGCTCTCATCGCTCAAAGATCCTACAGGCCGGCTTGGTGGATGGGCGTTGAGGCTACACGAATTTTCATACTCCGCAGTGTACAAGTCTGGCCGCCTGCACCAAGGCGTTGACGGGCTTGTAGCGGTAACCTGTTGACGACTGTGACTCTTCTAATATTGGCAATGCTTCTTGCGTATTCTCTGTATCACAGCTGCTTAATTTCGCCGATGAGCAACGCCCTGACGCCTACATCAGAGCACTCATCGACCGTTTCGAACACTCTCCGGCCGATGCTGCTCTACATCTGCTCATCGTCCGCGACGGTACTCTCGACATCGTAACCTTCACCAGGACGGCTCTGAGTTCGTGATTGCAATACGTAAACACTTCCGCTCCAGCGTTCGAGAAGAGCTTCACGACGCACCAACGGGAGGACACCTTGGCGTATATCGCACCTATGACCATGTACTTCTCCATTTTTTTCTGGCCGGGCTTTGCACTTTCCGTACGACGTTACGTCGCCCCTTGTGAACTTTGCCAAGGACGCAAAAAGCCTTTCCGGCTCCACGCTGGTTACCTGCAGCCGCTCGACATCCCAGCCGAGCCCTTCTTTCGTGTCAGCTTAGACTTTCTCGGCCCATTTTGCCAATCTACAGGAGGAAACAAGTGTGTTGCAGGCGCGGCGGACTACGCGACCCCTACGTCGTAACCCGTGCTCTTCCGACCAGTTGCGCAGCTGATGTTGCAGACCTCTTCCTACATGATATATTTTGATGCATGGTGCTCCGCGTCAATTGCTAAGAGACCGTAGCCGTACGTTTTTGACCAAAGTGATTGATGGCATCATGCGTGCCTGCTCAATACAGCATAAATTTTCCACCTCCTAACACCCCCAAACAAACGACCTCAATGAGTGTTTGAACCACACCCATACAGACATGCTATCCCAAAACGTTTCAGACGACCACCGTGATTGGAAACTGGCTCTACCTTACATCACTATTGCGTACAACTCTTGCCGTCTCGAATCTGCTGGTTTTCCCCACTTTACCTTTTGTGTGGCCGGGGACCGACGATACCATTGGACACTATGCTTCCATCCGCGACAGCTCCAACTAGAGATTATGCCCGTTATGCAATAGCCCATGGTGACCATGCTATCGAACTGGAGCGCACTCGTCTACAAGTGTCTCAAGACAAACAGAAGCAACGCTATGACCTCCGCCACCGTGATGTACATGTTGTGTCAGGCACCCTCTTGTTGCTTTGGTCACCATCGCGTAACGTTGGTCTTTGTAAATAACTGCTTTCCTGTAATACAGGTTTATATCGTGTGCTCCACTAAGTGACCGATGTCACCTATTAAATCGTTCTAGCCACGCCCACTACGTCCTCCGCTGCGACAACCACTGACATGGTCACGTCTCCCGACTCAAGCCCTACAACTCTCCACGCGCCATGGATATTAAACAGCAGGTTGGTAGTATTGCCATATCATCGAGCGATGCTCCAGAGACGAGCCGTCGCGGGAACGGCGATGAAGTTGGTCGGTGCCCTTGCCGCGAGCGAGTGTCGGCCTGGCTGCCTGGCTACGGTGTAAATAGCCTGTAAATAGCCTCTTTCGGCTGCGTCTTTCTACACGAAACATATATATATATATATATATATATATATATATATATATATATATATATATATATATATATATATATATATATATATATATATATATACACGCATCCTTCGCGAAATGCGCAGGTTGTGGGTTCGCTTCGCACCTGCGGCAAGTTATTTCTTCATCCACTTTCATCATCATCATCAGCCTAGTTACGCCCACTGCAGGACAAAGGCCTCTCCCATACTTCTCCAACTACCCCGGTCATGTAATTATTGTGGCCATGTCCCTGAAAACGTCCCAATGTCATCCGCCCACCTAGCTTTCTGCCGCCCCTGCTACGCTTCCCTTCCCTTGGAATCCAGTCCGTAACCCTTAATGAACATCGGTTATCTCCCCTCCTCATTACATGTCCGGCCCATGTCCATTTATGTTTCTTTATTTCAATTAAGATGTCATTTACCCGCGTTTGTTGCCTCACCCAATCTGCTCTTTTCTTATCCCTTAACGTTACACCAATCATTCTTATTTCCATAGCTCGTTTCGTCGTCCTCAATTTCAGCAGAACCCTTTTCGTAAGCCTCCAGGTTTCTGCCCCATATGTGAGTACTGGTAACACACAGCTGTTGTACACTTTCCTTTTGAGGGATAGTGGAAACTTGCTGTTCATGATTTGACAATGCCTGCCAAACGCACCCGAGCCCATTCTTATTCTTCTGGTTATTTCAGTCTCATGATCCGGATCCGTGGTCACTACCTGCCCTAAGCAGATGTATTCCCTTACCACTTCCAGTGCCTCGCTATGTATCGTAAACTGCTGTTCTCTTCCGAGACTGTTAAGCATTACTTTAGTTTTCTGCAGATTAATTTTCAGACCCACCCTTCTGCTTTGCCTCTCCAGGTCAGTGAGCATGCATTGCAATTGGTCTCCTGAGTTACTAAGCAAGGCAATATCATCAGCGAATCGCAAGTTGCTAAGGTATTCTCCATCAACTTTTATCCCCGATTCTTCCCACTCCAGGTACCTGAATACCTCCTGTAAACATGCGGTGAATAGCGTTGGAGAGATCGTATCTCTCTGTCTGACGCCTTTCTTTATTGGGATTTCGTTGCTTTCTTTGTGGAGGACTACGGTGGCTGTCGAGCCGCTATAGATATCTTCCAGTATTTTTACATATGGCTCATCTACACCCTGATTCCGTAATGCCTCCATGACTGCTGAGGTTTCGACTGAATCAAACGCTTTCTCGTAATCGATGAAAGCTATATATAGGGATTGGTTATATTCTGCACATTTTTCTATCACCTGATTGATAGTGTGAATATGGTCTATTGTTGAGTAGCCTTTACGGAATCCTGCCTGGTCCTTTGGATGACAGAAGTCTAAGGTGTTCCTGATTCTATTTGCGATTACCTTAGTAAATACTTTGCAGGCGACGAACAGTAAGCTCATCGGTCTATAATTTTTCAAGTCTTTGGCGTCCCCTTTCTTATGGATTAGGATTATGTTAGCGTTCTTCCAAGATTCCGGTACGCTCGAGGTTATGAGGCATTGCATATACAGGGTGGCTAGTTTCTCTAGAACAATCTGACCACCATCCTTCGACAAATCTGCTGTTACCTGATCCTCCCCAGCTGCCTACCCCCTTTGCATAGCTCCTAAGGCTTTCTTTACTTCTTCTGGCGTTACCTGCGGGATTTCGAATTCCTCTAGGCTACTTTCTCTTCCACGATCGTCGTGGATGCCGCTGGTACTATATAAAACTCTGTAGAACTCCTCAGCCACTTGAACTATCTCATCCATATTAGTAACGATATTGCCGGCTTTGTCTCTCAACGCACACATCTGATTCTTGCCTACTCCTAGTTTATTCTTCACTGTTTTTAGGCTTCCTCCGTTCCTGAGAGCCTGTTCAATTTTATCCATATTATAGTTCCTGATGTCCGCTGTCTTACGCTTCTTGATTAACTTAGAAAGTTCTGCCAGTTCTATTCTAGCTGTAGGGTTAGAGGCTTTCACACATTGGCGTTTCTTGATCAGATCTTTTGTCTCCTGCGATAGCTTACTGGTTTCCTGTCTAACGGCGTTACCACCGACTTCTATTGCGCACTCCTTAATGATGCCCATAAGATTGTCGTTCATTGCTTCAACACTAAGGTCCTCTTCCTGAGTTAAAGCCGAATACCTGTTCTGTAGCTTGATGCGGAATGCCTCTAGTTACCCTCTTACCGCTAACTCATTGATTGGCTTCTTGTGTACCAGTTTCTTCCGTTGCCTCCTAAAGTCTGGGCTAATTCGAGTTCTTACCATCCTATGGTGACTGCAGCGTACTATGCCGAGCACGTCTACATCTTGTATGATGCCAGGTATCGCGCAGAGTATGAAGTCGATTTCATTTCTCGTCTCACCATTCGGGCTCCTCCACGTCCACTTTCGACTAACCCGCTTGCGGAAAAAGGTATTCATTATCCGCATATTATTCTGTTCTGCAAACTCTACTAATAACTCTCTGCTATTCCTAGAGCCTATGCCATATTCCCCCACTGACTTGTCTCCAGCCTGCTTCTTGTCTACCCTGGCATTGAAGTCGCCCATCAGTATAGTGTATTTTGTTTTGACTTTACCCATCGCCAATTCCACGTCTTCATAAAAGCATTCGACTTCCTGGTCATCATGACTGCATGTAGGGGCATAGATTTGTACCACCTTCAATTTGTACCTCTTATTAAGTTCCACAACAAGACCTGCCACCCTCTCGTTAATGCTATAGATTTCCTGTATGTTACCAGCTATTTCCTTATTAATCAGGAATCCGACTCCTAGTTCTCGTCTCTCAGCTAAGCCCCGGTAGCACAGTACGTGCCCGCTTTTTAGCACTCTATGTGCTTCTTTTGTCCTCCTAACCTCACTGAGCCCTATTATATCCCATTTACTACCCTCTAATTCCTCCAATAACACTACTAGACTCGCCTCACTAGATAACGTTCTAACGTTAAACGTTGCCAGGTTCAGATTCCAACGGTGGCCTGTCCACTTTACTCTCCTTAATTCCTCTTTTCTTCATTTCATTTATTAAGCACAATAATTTCCCCTATGTTGTCCTCGGTGTCAATGTTTGTTGGCTTCTTATGATATATATATATTTATTGTCACGGTCGGTATTGTGGAAAGAAGACGACGCTGATGGTGGTCTTAGAGACGACGAAGAAGTGTTTAGCATCATCGCTGCTCTACGCTTGTTGGCTCAGCCATTAAAAGCCACTTGTAAATAGACGAACGCTTCTTCCTTCCCGTAACATCATTGGTGGACGTGCGGGGTAATCACTTGAGCAAGACGGAGCTCCGCAGCGGACGTAACCTGGCCGCCATGTCATCCGATGGAGAGAGTTCCACCGCGGCCCCGGCGTCGCCACCGACGGTCATCCTGGCCCAGCCTCGCGACCCAGGCAAGTTTTCCGGGATTGACAACGTTGACGTTGACGACTGGTTGCAGAATTATGAACGGGTCAGCGCACACAACAGGAGGGATCACACGCTTAAGCTGGCTAATATAATATTGTACCTCAAGAAAACAGCACGTGTCCGGTTCAAAACACATGAAGAAGAGATTACGCGTTGGGACCAGTGTAAACAGAAGCTTAGAGATTTATTCGGCAAACCCGTCGGCTACCAACGTGCTGCGAAGAAGGACCTCGGGACCCGTGTACAGACGTCCACTGAATCTTACATGGCGTATATCCAGGACGTCCTCGCTCTTTGCCGCAAAGTAGATAACAATATGGCAGAGGCAGACAAGGTCAGCCACGTCTTAAAGGGCATCGCGGACGACGCGTTTAACCTGCTTGTTTATAAGAACATCACAACGGTCAATGAGATAATTCACGAATGTCGCCGCTTTGAAGACGCGAAGAGTCGCCGCATAGTTCGACAGTTTACTCGTCTACCTAATACCGCAGCTTCGTCGACGTGCGAAGACATTGGTCCACCGCATGAGTCTACCTCCAGCGAGAACGTCGTACGTATCGTTCGGCGAGAAATCGAAGCAGCGTCTCCTTCCACGCCAGTCACGCAGTGCTTTGACGATTCCCGGCCGTTTGTGTCCCTCATTCAGTCAGTCATTCGCCAAGAACTTGCCAAAGGGATTATTGAAAACTCTTCCAGCCCGTGGGCGTCCCCTGTTGTTCTCGTCAAAAAGAAGGATAACAGCTGGCGATTCTGCGTTGACTATCGTCATCTAAACACGATCACCAAGAAAGATGTGTATCCACTTCCCCGCATTGATGATGCTCTGGATTGTCTCCATGGTGCCACTTATTTTTCATCTATAGACCTTCGCTCTGGATGTTGGAAAATTGCCGTGGACGAAATGGACCGTGAATAGACCGCATTCGTCACACCAGACGGCCTATATCAGTTCCGGGTAATGCCTTTTGGCTTGTGCAATGCCCCGGCGACCTTTGAACGGATGATGGACATGCTCTTGAGTGGTTTGAAATTGTCCATCTGTTTGTACTACTTGGATCACGTTATCGTATTCTCTTCCACTTTTGCGTCTCATCTTGAAAGACTTTCATCTGTTCTTTCTGTTTTTCGCACCGCTGGCTTGCAGCTCAACTCGTCCAAGTGCCACTTCGGTCACCACCAAATAACTATGCTCGGACACCTCGTCGATTCATCAGGCATTCGCCCCGACCCTGCTAAAGTTCACGCTGTGCAGAATTTCCCCGTACCACCTTGTGCCAAAGATGTTCGCAGCATTCTTGGCCTATGCTCGTACTTCCGCAGGTTTGTGAAAAATTTCGCCCATGTTGCCCGTCCCCTGACTGACCTCCTGAAGAAAGACGTTCCTTTCTTTTGGGGCTCTGAACAAGCGTCTGCTTTCTCGCAGCTCATCACGCTGCTCACCACACCTCCTGTTCTCGCCCATTTTGACGCCTCCGCTCCGACAGAAATCCGCACTGACGCTAGTGGCTACGGCATCGGCGCAATTTTAGCTCAACGCCAATGTGGGCACGACCGCGTCATCGCCTACGCCAGCCGCCTCCTCTCTCCCGCAGAGCGCAATTACTCGATTACTGAGCGCGAGTGTCTCGACCTCATTTTGGGCGGTGGGCAAGTTCAGACCCTATATATATGGTCGGCCATTTACAGTTACAACCGACCACCACGCCCTTTGTTGGCTTTTCTCCCTTAAGGATCCCACCGGACGCCTCGGTCGCTGGGCCCTACGGCTGCAGGAATACACATACACTGTGGTCTACATGTCGGGTCGTCTACATCAGGACGCCGACTGCCTGTCGCGAAATCCCGTCGATGTACCGGACGGCTCAGTGGATGTCGCACCAATCTGCGTTCTTTCGCTCTCTGCCTTGGAAGACATTGGCGCTGAACAACGACGAGAGGAGTCGTTACACCCCATCATCGAATGCCTGCTCTCTGATCCGTCTGACCCATCCCTTCACATGTTCGTGCTACAAAATGGCATCCTGTATCACCGCAACATGCACCCCGACGGGCCCGAGCTCCTGACCGTCATTCCGTCTCATCTGCGACAGACTGTACTGCAGCAGCTGCACGACGTTCCCACCGCTGGACACCTTGGCGTTACGAGGACCTATGACCGAATTCGGCGACGGTTCTTCTGGCCCCGTCTCAACCGCTCCGTTCGCCGCTATGTTGCCGCGTGTGAGTCGTGTCAACGCCGGAAAAGACCAGCTGTGCCTCCTGCCGGACTGCTGCAGCCTTTGGATATACCAGCCGACCCTTTTTTCGCGTTGGCGTTGATCTTCTCGGACCGTTCCCTATGTCGAATGACGGAAATAGGTGGATTGCCGTCGCTACGGACTATCCACTCGCTATGCCATTACTAGAGCCCTACCGACCAGCTGTGCTACAGACGTCGCTGATTTCTTGCTTCACGACATTATCTTGCACCACGGTGCACCTCGTCAACTTCTCACCGATCGCGGCAGATACTTTCTTTCCAAAGTCATAGACGAGCTACTTCGATCATGTGCTACTAAACACAAACTTACTACCGCTTACCATCCTCAAACTAACGGTCTTACCGAACGCCTGAACCGCACATTAACTGACATGCTCGCAATGTATGTTTCCTCCGATCATCGCGACTGGGACATGTTCGCGCCACGACACGACACTGGGACATGGACTCGCGCCACGACACAGCTGGCTATTCCCCCTTCTATCTCCTCTTCGGCCGTGGGCCAACTTTGCCTTTCGAGACACTCCTCTCAACCACGCTCGATTCGTCGACAGAGTACACTCGGGATGTCATACCCACAGCGACCAAAGCACGCCAGATTGCCCGCATTCGTCTTTCTGCTTCACAGACACGCCAGAAGTGCCGTTACGACCAGCGCCATAACGACTTGCATTATGAACCAGGTGCCCTTGTGCTCGTCTGGTATCCAACTCGGCATGTTAGTCTTTCGGAGAAATTCCTCTCGCGATACCATAGCCCTTACCGCATCCTTCGCCAGGTGACCCCTGTCACGTATGAGGTGTCTCCGCTGGATGCCACGGTGCCTTCACCTCTCTCTGACATCATCCACGTCAGCCGTCTCATACCTTACCTTTCTCGGACAGATGAGCCGCACCAATCAGGTGCTTTTTCCGACGGGGGTGCTGTCACAGTCGGTAATGTGGAAAGAAGACGACGCTGATGGTGGTCTTAGAGACGACGAAGAAGAGTTTAGCATCATCGCTGCTCTACGCTTGTTGGCTCAGCCATTAAAAGCCACTTGTAAATAGACGAATGCTTCTTCCTTCCCGTAACATCATATATTGACAGGTGTACTTGTTTGTCGTTATCGCGAGACACGTTTTACCGCCTACCAAATGTTATCGCAAAGCGCAGGACGCGCCTGCATGTATCGGAAGTTTCTGGAATGTTATCGATGCTTCTATCCGCTGTCTCTGACCGAACCTTGTGTAATCTTATCGCATGTGTGCGCGACACGAATAATGCCGAACTTTGCGGAAGGCACGCGGGTCCCAGCCATTACTCTGGAACATTCGATGACTGACGTATAAAAGCCGACGCGCTTGGCCCGCTGGTCAGATTTTCGACGATCGCCGACCGCGTTTGCCGCTATCGTTGAGCCATAAGTGTAGCCTGTATTTGTGGCCACAGATTCGCCCAATAAATGTTAGCTTTGCCTGTCACAGTATGGCTACTGTGGTCTTCAACGTCACCACCACGTGACAATGTATATATATATATATATATATATATATATATATATATATATATATATATATATATATATATATATATATATATATATATATGGAGAGAGTGCGAGAGAAACGTTATGTGACAGGAAAAGAGTTTAAGGAGGCGTGGTCACAGGGGGCCCCACTGGCATCTCCCGCCTGCTTGACCTGGCGAATAAAGACTTTTGCCCTGCCAAGTTATAACAGGCGACCTGTGCCTCCAGCTACTCCATTATGTTACTGCTATTTGGCCTATGAAGGCACCTACTTCACTCGCAGCTTGCACGTATCAGGATGGGTATATGAGTATACCAAGGGCAATTGGTCCTATAGCGAGTGGGATACATGGCCAAAACAGAGACTGGGGTATTGCGAAAAGTTATAACTCTACAAGTGTTTTTCAGGCGTTCCACTAAGCCTGCAAAATTTGATTTGTTTTTTCGGCTATAGCACGTCAACTGAGATACTGTTGTATATTTAATTTGTGGCTTCTGGATTTTCCCGCGTTTCGAGAAAAAATTTAAACTTTGCACTTTCACTGGTAGTGGCGGTGCCAAAAGCGCCCAAGATATTCAAATATTTAAAATATTAGTATTTTTTGAACAACTCCATCACACAGTGTGCCTTAGAAAAAAAATTGCCATCAACCTATTTTGCCCATCTGGCGTCAGGGTACCACTCGGTCCCAGGAAAAGAGTCACTGCAGTTCGCGAGGCGAATTCTGGTAACGCTGCGAAATCCTCAAGGCCCTCCATTTCCCCTAGTGACATCGCTCATGCGATTGCGGCAGCATTATAGACATTATCGCTTATAGACATAAAACCAGCCATTTCGGTAATGCATGCCCGCCACTGCCGCACACTTCGGCACGTGAAGCCGCCGCTTTCAAGTATTTAACTATATATGCACACCTAGTACGCCACACACTGAGCCATCAGGAGCCTGATTAGCGCGAGTCGTCATTGACAAGGAGCTTTCTTGGGATGTGACTTTCTTTCAAGCCATCAGCCCGCCATTGACTGCGCTCGCACCAATATTGCGCTCCTTGCTCTATTTTGGCACTCCATTTGAAGAGCAACTTCCTGCCAAACGTGTCACAGAAGACACCGCCATACCATCACAGTCATCTGTGATCGTTCCTTTGCCGTGCAACTCCCCATTTGATGGTAGTGTGCTTTTCGCACCATCTGACCTCTTCTGCTGTAGCCGAATGGTTGCTCTGCCGTTCACTGTGCTTGCTTTCCCGGACTGTGCCACCTTCGTGTGCGTATCTAAGCCAACGTCGCTCCTGCTTCATTTGCTACACCGCGAATGCCTCTCTGGTTGTCTGCGGCGGCGACCTTAGTGGGCATCGGCCACAGATAGGCGGATTATTCGTGGAAGGTGACCGACATGTTTACTCGAGGCGTTATTCAGCGATCAAGCAGTCTATGGACATCATCAACCGTTCATATTAAAAAGAAAGGTGGTTCCGTCCGCTTTTGTGCCAATTAACCTTGTCTGATTATGATCAGGCGAAGGTACATCTATCCTTTACCGTGTAGCGAACATCCGTCATTTTCGGCGTGCCTCGCCGGAGAGATCATTGTTCCTTGCTCCGGCAAGCCAGTTTACCTCTCCTTGCTTCGCCATGGGGGGTCATTGCCCTCTGCTCTTTCATAGAACCGAAGTGGCTACCCAACAGGAGCGCCACCACTGCTACTCTGAAAAAAAAAGCCAATCAGGTCTTTGTTCACAACCTATCATAACGTGTGTTCTTTGCCTCCACTAAATCGTGCTCCCAAAAAGTGTACACGCAGAACATTTACTTTTTTTCGGACATTAGCCATAGACGACGCTGCTCCCACACCTGCTGACAGAGACTACGCCTGATTACGTCTCCTGTCATCTCTGCAGAGCTTCGGCTTCGCAGCTTTTGGACCAAGAATCCCCGAGTTTGGCCTATGCAAGTAGATGCTAGATTTCAACTCCGGCACATCACTCACGGATAGCAAAGTACCTGCACGTCGTCACCACGCTACCCTGCGACATTGCCGATGCTATCGACCACTTGCTAGCGGGTACACCTGCGGCAACAGCATGCGACGACCTGAAACACACGGTCCTGATGCGCCTGGAGCCATCGTATCAGAGTCGGCTCCAACAGCTCTTCTCCGAGGAATTCGGCCACCAACACCCGCCACAACTTTTACACTAGTTGCGCCAGTTACTGGGCGAGGAGTCCGCAAACGAGAGCCAGCTTCAATTTCTACGCGATCTATTCTTGAAAAGCCTCCCACAGTGCGCACGCATGGTACTAGTGGCTAACTGCACTCGCTGACCGCATACACGACTATTCCTCTACGGCACTGCTACCTATCACATCTGCGACATTCTCAGAGACCGTAGGCCGACCCTCGTGCCTGAAGGAAACAGTCAACCACATTAACAGTGCGCTGGAGAAGGCGCCGACGCAAGCCAACACTGCCTACCAACTTCGGCGCAACCATTCGGATTTACAATTTCCCAGTGCAGCTAGAGACCCGCCGCGGCGATTCTGCTAGTACCATCGTCGCTTTCGCTACCGAGCAAGTCGCTGCAGAAATCCAGTTTACCTCGCCTTGTTTAACCGTGGGGGTCATTGCCCCTGTTCTTTCTTGGAACCGAGGAGAGTCTCCGACTGGGACGGCACCACTGCCACTCGGCAAACGCACCTTTACTCTAGAAAAAAGCCAGTCGATTCTCCGTCCTCAATCTGTGAAAACTCATGTTCCTTGCCTCCACTAAACTGAGCTCTCAATAACCGCACATAGACGATGAACTGGTCTGCAGCCAAAGAGCCGAATGCTTCCTTAGGCTGATCGCTGTAATACCGCATTCGTCACGCCCAACTGCTTCTATAAATGCAATGACATGCCTCTCGGACTTTGTAATGCACCAGCAACATTTGAACGAATGATGGACGCTATCTTGCGTGGCCTAAATTAGCAAACATGCCTGTGGTTTTAGACGACGCCATGGTATTTGCACGCGCCTTCCAGACAAATCTTCAACGCTCGGAACAAGTTTTGACTTGTCTTACGCAAGCAGGCCTTCAGAATAGCATAAAGAAGTGTTCTTCGGTGAAAAATAATTAACGGTGTTGGGCCATGTTGGTTCCGAATGTGGCGCACTTCCGGATACCACTATTGTGGGCGCTGTAGCTGAACTTCCTAAGCCGACGACACTTATTGCACTCCGCAGTTACATAGGCCTGTGGTCATATTATTGCGGTATTTTTTTCCCCGAAATTTCGCTGCCATCATTGCACCCCTGACACGGAGATTTGCCGATGCCAGTGACTTTGCCATCTCATCAGACGAGTGTGACACCACGTTTTCCTCTTTGCGTCGTCTACTTACCAGGAAGCTAGCACAACTAAAATCTGGCTGTGGTTGTAGTCATGACCTCTTCCAGCCTAACTCTCACCGAAGATGAAGCGAAGTACTCAGTGACTGCAAATGAATGCTTAGCCATTGCGTGGGCTTTTGCTATATTTCGACCTCAACACAAATCTTAGACATCGTCACAGTTCCCCATGCACTTTGCTTGTTGTCCTCCCTCAAATACGTAACGATTACACCACGTCCGGGTCACGCCGCTCAAGCTGTATATGTAAAGTACTATAGCTGAAGGGCGTGTAGTAGATACCATCAATGCTTCCTTCTGGTAAAAAAAAAAAGGATTACAGAAGGATGACGCAGTTATGTGACATGACAACTGTGAGCATCCCTTGACGATCACTGCGTGAGACGCACTGCGGGGCTGGAAGTGGGTGGGCTTTACTGCATAAAGAATCTCAACATATGGTAGTCAAGTATAGGTGAAGAAAACAGAAACATCTGGATTCCTGAAGAAACCATCTCCCAATTAAAGCTGGCGATAATGTTATTAGCATTAAAGGAATATACAGACACATCGTACAACCACTGCTGAAACGCGTCATGCATAAGGTCATTGTATGCAGACGTGTTTCGCATGTATCTCACTGTATACGCTGCGGAAGCTAGCAACGCGCGATCTCTGCACCATCAGTAAAGAAGGGCATACCCAGTGACACTAACCAGTGATCCAAATTGGCACGAAAAGACTCGTTTAAGTGGCCAGAATCCAGTACAACAAGCTGAGTGAACCACGATGGCGTGAAAGATTCATTATGTGAGGCACATATGGAGCAATCGTAATCGTTCCGGCGCTTGGTTTCGAACCTTGGTCAGCAGCATCGAGCCAGAAACGAGAGGCTGTATCTATGGAAAAATGGACTACCCGGGACCGAAGTTTGTGAGAAAATGGGTAGACACAAACACATAGTCGTTTGGTCTCCTGAAAGTGCTTGAGAGTTCCCAGAGAGCGCTAATCGTTATTAATGATGGAATTAAGACAACTCCGGGTGCAATTTGGAATCGGCTAGCCCGAGACAGGGATAATTCGAGATCGCCGGGAGAGGCGTTTGTCCTGCAGTGAACATATGTATAGGCTGATGTTTTCGCACAAAAGGAGTACATGACAAAGAGCCGCCCTCCGCTGGTAACAGGATCGCCGCATACGCTCAAAGTAGGCTTTTTTCAACCTCCACCCTCTTGGACACTTATGTGCGAAATATATATGTTCGCCTGCCAGAAGCGCCGTTTCTTTTTTTTTTGTTGCTGTCACTTCATTATTTTTTTACGTACAAATAAAAACAACGAAAAATTCCCGCACACTTTCCTTTTCCTTCTTATCTGCTGGCCTCATTAGGCCGTGCCTATCTGCAGAGGCCTTAAAATGGAGACATTAAGCAAGGTAACACTTTTTACGAGATAATGAAACGATGCTAACAGGAATACGGCGTAAAGTTGCCAAGGCCCTCTTACGAAATATTGATGGTGTACTAGCTCCGAACATCTCACAATGCCGTAAATATGCACGAGCTTTCCATATTACAAAGCACGACATCTTATCCGATGAACGCACGATAAGGCGCCGGAAAGTGATAAGGCTGCGTGCATACGAATTGACATGCAAATCTGGAGATTGGTAAGCTGAAACGTTTGAAATAAGTATTCGTCGCAAAAAGTAGCCAGGCCTACCTGGGTACTCAGTAAGCCATCGGTTTGCACTGCACATCAATACTGCCTCCTGCACTTGCGAAAGAAGAGGAAAGGTTTAAATTATTGCCTGCAGCTGACACGTATATAACTCGCAAGCGCCCGCAGAGTGCGGTTGTCCTGCATTTTACCGCCAGCAAATCAGTTTCCTTTTTCAGGCGAAGTTTCGAATGTATTTCAATTACTGTGCGCACCGCGGACTCACCTATTGTATCTTTATAAATTTCTGCATATCTTAAAATGAGCATGGCACTGACAGTCTTAAGGCATTGATAAATGCTGCATGTGGCCATGTTATTGCGCATTTACACAAACGTCTCAAGCGTGCACTTCAAAGCAAGGATGCCAATGTCAACGTGAGGTAACACTACATAACTTCTGCTCGCTAAGGATGCGGCATCCTAATTCCTGCAAATGTGCCGTTTTCAAATCCCACTTACAACCTCGATGCACGTTTGTTTTAACTGTTCAGTGCTCATTTGACCTGTGTGCGAGAGCAAAAAAAATCTGCTAAGGATTACCACCTTATCTTTTCAGGCTATTTATAAGACCTACTGTTTTAACTGCACTGGGTCACACCTCGTATGTAAACTACGCCCAGCCTCACTATAACGATTCAGTTGACGTCCTGAAGGGAAAACTGGCAGACTGCGTGATTATACCTCCGTCTGTATACGAGCCTCTTAAGGGGTCCAACATTCTGCCATATACCCACACTCTGGCAAGTATACTTCCTGAATTGTCTTGTCAGCGTTAGGAGTCTCAATGTTGAAAAGTCATGTTCATCCCACACATTGTGGGGATCAATGCAAACCAAGTACTGTACTGCTTGCGGAAAGCCACGATAATTGACGGTGATATTACTAGCGATTGTTTCCGCTATTCGGCGTTTTAGAGGCTGGCGACATGAACGATATCACTGGTGGTCGAAGCGGAGGACGTTTTCTTTATTTATTTATTGTACATACTTTCAAGGCCGGCAGGCACAACAGAAAGGAGGGGTAGAGTACATTATTTGCAGAACGAAAGAAAAATAAAAATATAATGAACGAACTAAAAGGCACTTTGAACAGCAAGCTTGAAATTGGTGCTGTCACAAATGGTGACTAAGGAGGCGGGAAGGCGGTTCCATGCAGTGGCAGTACTTGGTAAGAATGAAGAATGGTATAAATTAGTGGGACAAGTTGGCACTTCAACTTTGTGTTGATGATCGATGCGAGAGTAGATGTGACTGGGTCTGGTGAAAAGATTTTCTTTCAGAAAAGGATTGAGGTAGTATATTTTATGAAAAAGACAAAGGCGAGAATGCTTGCGACGTAGTGAAAGGTCAGGTAGATCTAATGTTTTTTTCATGGATGTTACGCTAGAATGAGGTGAATAATTAGAGAGAATAAAGCGCGCTGCACGGTTCTGAATGCTTTCAAGTGAATTAATGAGATTGGAATAAGCAGGGTCTCATATGGCCCACGCATATTCAGGCTGGCTGGAATAATTTCGTAGGTGGCATCAGTAACTTGATGACTCATGCGGCAATGGGCGTTGTAGCAAGACAGGAGTTTCTAGCAGAAGCTTACACGACGAAAAGGCAACCAAAGCAGCAATAAGAGGCACACTCAAAGTGCACGCCACATTGACAGATGTCATAGCGACAGTTCGGTTCTTTTGTGATACTGACACGCGAGTTCGTGCAAGTTGTCGAGCGCGGCCAGCTTGAGCGATGGCATCGCGGGTATATTCAGTTGTCAATGTCGTAATCGATGGTAACAAGGTGTCTACCGGCTGTGTAGCTTCACCGCCATACAACAGGTAGAACGGGGAATAACCGACAGTGTCAATACCAACATAATTTTATTCGAAGGTAAGGTAAGGTAACAATAGCTGTCTCTTACCAGCACTCACCTAAGGGGCAGAAACCTGGAGGCTTACCAAAAGGGTTTTCCTCAAATTGAGGACGACACAACGGGCTATGGAAAGAATAATGATGGGTGTAACGTTAAGGGATAAGAAAAGAGCAGATTGCGTGAGGGAACAAACGCGAGTTAATGACATCTTAGTTGAGATCAAGAAAAAGAAATGGGCATGGGCAGGACATGTAATGAGGAGGGAAGATAACCGATGGTCATTAAGGGTTACGGACTGGATTCCAAGGGAAGGGAAGCGTAACAGGGGGCGACAGAAAGTTAGGTTGGCGGATGAGATTAAGACGTTTGCAGGGCGACATGGCCAGAATTAGTACATGACCGGGGTTGCTGGAGAAGTATGGGAGAGGCCTTTGCCCTGCAGTGGGCGTAACCAGGCTGGTGATGATGATGATGATGAAGGTAAGGTAGGGCGATGTCGCAATCGCAGTGATCGGCTCGAACCTATTTCGCCAGCATATGTGTGAAGATCTGGTTCAATCGCTCGCTCAGGCCGTTGGATTGTGGATGGTGTATGGCGGTAAGCTAATGCAGAATGTAGGAGACGCGATCAATAACCTCAAATAAGAAGGTACAAACCTAATCTGTGAGCCCTTGACATGAAGCTCCATATATCCAGATGGAGTCATGTATCGGAAATGTGCCACATGATTTGCGCAGATGGTTGGAAGAGAGCGCGTAATGGCCTATCTGGTCGTGTAGTGAGCAGCGACGTCTAGCCACTCGTTCCCCGATGCAGATGTTGGAAAAGTGCCCAGGACGAGCCAAGCCAAGACGAGCGAGTGTCTCTACGGGAACTTCCGGTGGCTTCAGGTTACCAGCAGGTAGCAGAGTTAGTTTCTTGCAGCGTCGACGTGACTCATAGCCTGCAACGGAACGTCGCAATAAAGATGCAAGACCTGGCCCGAAGAAGCGGCGCCATTCTCCGTCGTACGCTAGAGACATGCCAAGATATCCGGCGATGAGGCCGTTGTGAAGATCTTTAGAACGGTCCAACGGAGGTGCTTTGGATGACGAGGAGGAGATTGGGACCTTCGGGAGGGACATTACGACGGTACAAAGTACAACGCCAGTGAACCAAGAGGAACAAGGAAGCGTCGTCGAGTGCCGATTCCAAATGATCTATGAGCACTTTGAGGGAAGTATCACAACGGTGCTCGTCGGCTATACGCCGCATGCACCGCCTATAGAGGCGCCACTGATGGCCACCTAGCGGGCGCTTCCAACAGTACGCGCGGGAGCAGTAGCAGACGAGAACCCTTTGAAGCAAAGACGGCTGAAGTTCGCAGCTGCGATTTCTCCTTTGTTCGGGTGCCAGGCTGCTTTTTCTGCGGTGATAGCTGTAGGGAAGACGCTTACCTCTATGGAAGCGGGCATGAACACGATGTTAGCAGTGTTTGGGACAACACGGCCCACATGCGTGCCAAGTGCGTCCCGCAGAAAAATGCCACGAGCCCTATTCACATGAAGTGGAGGTTATGTTAACTAGCCGGTAAGTTTTGTTGATTAATACGATGGGTCGATCTTTTTTTTTTGCTTCTAGCCTTGCCGTAATTCTCCTTCTGTACCTCAATAATAAGTACCCGTCGTTAGTGCAGACTTATATCAAACAAATCCGCATGCTGCGATGTCTGCTAATGCCGTTGTGAGTTTGCTGCCGACGAATACATCTGACGTCGCCGAATAAGTGCAGTGAAAATGGCCTCAAGAAGAGTAATTGCGAATTTATTGATGGAAACGCGTACACTAGTCAATGAAGTCACCAAACGCATAGGTTAATAAAAGCTCTGTGGGAGTGGGTAGGAACATGATGTTCCCTCTCATGTAGTGCTGTACCACCACCGATGCAATTATGCTTCATATGCCCATGAACTGCCGTTCCTACTGCCGTTCTTGCAATTTTAAATTCCCCAAGGGAGCTGCTTGGAAACGTACAAAGCTGAAGACTCATTAACTTTTCAGTGCTCATTTTAATGTTACTAAGGGGAGGTGCCACAAAACATATTTAAAGGCGGAGCAGCGCCAGTAAAAGTAGATGAGTGTTGGCGGCAATGCCGGGTTTAGTCCTCTGCGGCGTAAGCATAATAACAAAGAATACAGTTGAGTAGAAAATTCACAGCAAGAACCGACTACGTTGTGAAACAAACAAATCACTCGACTTGTTAAGTCTGCTCAGACAGCATCGAGGTGGGAGGACTTCCCAAACGTGACGCGAAATTTTCAGCCAAAAATAGAACAAAAATAGCATATGCATCAACTATTAGCAATTCTCGCCTTGAACTACATACCTTCTAAACACAGTTCCCATAAAACCACAATATCAAAGATGCCCGTGGGGTAAAATAATAAAACTGTTAAAGAAGCACTTGCTTGGTGTAATTACGATAACACACAGTGCGATTTCTCCCCTTTACAAACGAGGCAGGGTTAAAACCTCGCAGCTCAAAAGAACCAACAAGCGTTACGCATGAATCAACTAGCAACATTCAAATATGTGCGAAGCCATGCATAAAATAGATGCAAAAACCTAAAGTTAGCGACAGCTGGTGCGAGAACTTACCGGGCCACATAAAAGCAACAATTTAAGTTCTTGCAAGCTTCAGTAGCTTTAACATACAACACAATGCGCTTGTGCGGTCGTGCTGCCTAGCTAGCTCAACGCCGTAAAGAAGCGGAAAACAATATAGGCGGCCAACGGCATTCCGAAATTTGGCGAAATGACTTTAAACCGCATGCTGTACTGCAGACGAACTACGTCGCTTACGGGTCTAACTACGATCAAGTGGCAAAAAACACCGATGCGACAGAGGAAAGGATGAAAACAAGAAATTTCCTGCCGATGCGACGATCCCTTGCTACCATTGCTCCAAATGATGAGGCTTTGCGGGGAATGATTAGAACCGTATCGCTGGCACCTTTACGCCGGTATTTTAGCCCCCCACCCTGCCACAATTCTTCTTCGACATTCCTTGAAGATTTGGCCACCCTACCCTTGCGAAGGGTGTTGCCTATTTTGCTCTCAAAATGTCAATAAGAAAGAGAAGCACTATCAACGATGCACCAAACTATGGCGCGCGGCTGGCTCCTCTCCCGTGTGTTCTGCGCAAGGCGGCTGCAGTTGCGTGTCCATCGGCGCGCACTACGCGTATACGGAAAAGCTGACGCGGACAAAAAAACAAGTACCTTTATGGATGCCAGGGACGTCGGAGCTGTCGAAGGGGTAACGCGGGAATATATCCGCGTCTTGGCGCAGGTGTCCGGTCTTCTGAATCTCAGAGTATGGTAACTGTTGGAGCCTGAAAGCCCAATGACCACGCCGACCAATGGGATCCTTTAAGGTGGAAAGCCAGCAGAAAGCAGGATGATCACTTACTACGGGAAAGGTACGGCGGTGAATGTCAGAACGGAACTTTGCAAATGCCCAGACAAAAGCAAGGCATTCCTGCTCCGCAATAGAATCGTTGCGCTGTGAGTGAGAGGAAGCGGCTGGCATAAGAGATAGCGCCATCTTGGCCACTCTGTTGGTGGGCTGAGGGAGCGCCAACACCATGACCGCTGGCATCCGTCCGCAATTCTGTTAGTGAATTTGGGACGAATTGGGCGAGGATCGGTGGTGAAATCAAATTCACCTTGAGACAAGATAATGCTGCAAATACTGGAGGTACGCACAAGTGCGCGAAGGGCGGGATGGGTTTCTAGGTGTCTATCGCGCACAATGCGGCTGTATCCCGCTCTTTGTAGAAACTACTATCTTAGCTAGGCATCCTAATGAATGCACTAATCTTTTGACTGAAACAGCAGCGATTACCGAAGGTGACTCGGTTAGTAAGCCGTTAATTGTATTAACAGATAAAGAACCGGTTTTTTGAGGTCAGACGTGCGCTCTCGTTCATCTTAAGGTGGCAGTCGTGGTTTTTGTTTAAAGTTTGAATGCATACTCATGCCGGTTTTATGCTTGTGGGGGGCGCTTTTGTCTTGGTGTCTCCGTATATGTGCGTGTTACTCAAAATTAAAATCAGTTGGAAGTCAGCGCTTGCCGTCGTCGTTCTTTGGGTCCCTGTCTATGTATGCGCAGTAAGTAATGTCTAAAGCAGTGGAATACCAACTAGCCCGTACACAATCCCTGCTTCATAACTTTGAGTTGTAAAGCAATCCGTCGCTAGTTATAAATCCAGTATGTTCTCTGTCCATATGATGGAAGGCGACCTTCTGGTATCGAGATCGAAGGCGAATAGAGGAGAACTAGCTGGCACCGTAGATGTAGTCAAGTGCGTCGTCGATTGATGGCAGCGGATAGATGTCGCTCTAAGTGATTTTGTTCAAATGGCGGTAAACAACACAGAAACACCACGTCCCGTCCTTCTTAATTAATACTGCCGGTGACGCCCATGGACTTGTAGAAGGCTCAGTAATGCTTTTATTGAGCATATTGTTAACCCCAGTTTGAAGTACCTGGCGTTCCGATAAGAATAATCCATGTAGTCTGCGGTGAACATGAGCAGCATTACCAGTTTCAATACAATGCTTGACAGCAAGCGCCTGGACTAAGAGGTGATTGTCAAAGTCAAGAACATTCCTGTAGGAAAACAAAACACCGTAGAGGTCTTTGGCTTGTGCAGGTAAAGCTTGTGTCGCTATGATTTTTTAAACCTTTGGATGAGCATTAGGGACAGTGTTTAGAAAAGTGGTAGGTTAAGACGGAGCGTCGAGGGAGAAATCCGCCACATGATGGTCATCTAAAATCTTAAGTTGGGTGATGCAAATTTATTGAGGCACAATCTGCTTCGTTAAACTGAAACTTACGACAGGGATGCAAGTGCTTTTGAGCGTCATAGTGAGAAATGTGTAAAACGCGGCCTCATCACACCGCAGGGAAATGTCGGTCAGCGGAGAGAAGATATAGCCTCTATCAGGAGCGGGCGGCGAAGATGGCAGTTCAGTATATGACAATGATTTGGGCGGCAGTCGAACGAGCTTGGTGATGCTAAAGCTGCTGGGTGTTACATCATAAGTAGCCGAAAGAGTAGGGAGTCCTAGGTGGAGAGTGCTGGCTGAGCAGTGGAGAGGAGCTGAATGCGCCGAGAGGAAATTAGGGTCGATAATATCCTCGCGCGGACGGTGAGCAATCGCGCTAAAAAGGACAGCAGTGTAGCGACCGGCAATGCTGACGTGAGCTATAGACATACCTACTACACGAACAGTGCAGCCATCGGCAACGTGGACGACGCGCGTTGCTGCTGGAGTAAGGAGCTTTTTAGTTCGTCGTCGGAAGGCAGCCCTCATAATGGCAAGCTGGGCGCCTGTGTCGATCAGCGCAGTGACAGCAGTGCCTTCAACATGAACTTCAAGAAGGTGGTTCGGGTTCGTGATCAAAGTTAGCAGAGGATTTGAGGTCAAAGTATATATCGCAGTTTCCCGGAGGCGAAGATGAAAAATTTTTTCCTCCAACGCTGCCTGTTCGCGTCCCATGCCTAACTGCTCCTTCCGTGCACGTTCGTCTAACTAGGCCTGCTGCTGCTTTGCCTCGAGATCGGTGGCCCGCGCTTCTTTTGCAAACGCTCACTCATCTTGCATGCATTATATAAGTGAATCTCCTGATGAACGTAGTTTCTAGCCGGTGTTAACTAGCTCCTTTAAAATCAGGTTTCCAACAGTCAAAAAGACGAATAAGCTTGCTCCCTGTTATGAACGTTATAGATGTATGTCGGTTCAAAGTAGTTTTTAGGCTGGGGATGGCGACGGCCCTCAAAACTTACGGGGCTCCTGGCTGATCTCGAAAGCCACGTCATGCAAATAACGAACACACACGAGCAAAAAGAATACATTGATAACTAGAAGAGACAGCCAAGAGTCTCGTATGACTGAGGCGTCGTCAGGAAAGTGAAATTCTATGTCGATGCTGACTCCCCGTGGGAGAACCGAAGAATTTGAGTATAGCGATGAGAGATTCAAGTTGGAATCCCGTCGACGACGAACGTTTCAGCACCGGCGCACGGGGGCAGTTGCTGGAGCCGGAGGCGGGGTGACGCGAGGCGTTGGTGGAGGAAATCGACATGCCACGTGCAGCCTGTAACTACAAATCACGAACCTTGCGAGGAGACTTAGACAACCAGGTGTGGTCGCTCAACTGCGTCTGTCACCTAGTTCCTTCTCCTACTCCTCTTCATCTGGCGCTCGCATCTTCTTTCAACACATGACGTGCTTGGTTTTGTTGAAACTAGCGTTCGTAATATCGATGCACGATTAATCGACTGAGCGATTAAACGTATATCGCAAGTCCATTAGGTTTCATCGATGTCCAACATTCATTTTATTGATATAATCGATTAGACATGTTCGGTCATGCGTTTTCTAGAGTTGACAGGAGTGGAAGAAAAATTTTTAAATCGTACTAGAATGTCGGAGCACGAGCAGTGAAAGTATGCATTTGAGCGTTTGCCGACTCCTTTTCCGAGTCCCGAATGATTCCAAACGTTTCGGCCGCTGTCATGAGGAGTCATGAGATTCCTCAATAACGAAACAAAAAAAAAACGTTCTTTTGTTCGCTGTTGCTCGCTCCTTCGTTCACTTTCTCACTTCCTCGCTTTCTTTCGCTTGCGCGTTTGTTCGGGCTATTCGCTTTCAAGGACAATAATTGCCGATGGTTTCTCTGATTTTTCACAAGTAAATTGTTCCTATGCTAGACGCCTAACGCGTCAAGCGTCCTAAAGCCTCGGTTTTTACTAGGTAAATTTGTATGTGTATTATGCTACCTTTGTTTTCCTTATATTACAATGAACGTCAAGAAAGGAATTAAAGTATGGCATGATCTCAAGGTGTGTTTGCTTTACAGAACAGCAGATATCTTCCAAAACATAGAAAGACCACACGTCCTAAACGCAGATCTTCCACAAAATTCTAACGAAGGACGCCTCAACTACGATTCGGTTGAATAACCCGCACATAATATCGAATACAACTTTCGAAAGTTATCATTAACGCAGCAAAGTGTCTGAAAGCACAAAATACACACTCAGTGACGAAAATAGAGGCGTCTCCAATGAAGCAGAACATCTCGCAAGAAAGAAGCGTGCGGCTGGCGTCCGTCCAGCGACTGCCGGACACCCAACGCTCACACGGTCAACGATCGCTGTCCCCCTCGACACATCCAAGTATTCACCGGCCACTGAAAAGTATGCAAAATCCTTAGTAAGGTGGAGCTTGTCAAGGCCTGTCATGAAATCCCCGTTGAGCCTGCCGATATCCCGTGACAACCGTTCCTACACTATTCGGACAGTTTTCGTATGTGCGTATTCTCCTTGGGGTACGCAACGCAGCTGAGACGTTCCAAATGCTCATTGCCGAGGTAACGCGCAGACTCATGTCTGTACTTGCCTACATCGACGGCTTGCTCGTCGCGAGTCCCACACCACAAGGTCATCAACGTCACCACTGGAAAATATTTCAACGCCTTCAGCAATTTGGCCTGGTTTTCAACCCTCAGGAATGCGTCTTTGTATCTTCCGAGTTCCAGTTCCTGGGTCACCACATCTCGGCTCTGGGCTTTCGCCCCCTGCACTCCCACGTCCAGGCCATGCAAAACCTCCCAGCACGCACTACCCTACGTCAGCTGCGTGAGTCCCTGGCCCTAGTGAATTTCTCCCGACGCCTTTGCTGCACTGCGCTGAGCCTTTGCACCCTTTGACATTCTTCCCACGACGAAGGGCTCCTTATCCGCAATTTTCTGCTCTCCTGAAGCTGAAGCTGCTTTCAGGGCTGCTAAACATGCCATTACCGATTCGGCGATTCTGATGCACCTGAGAACTATGTGTCTACTTCCATCATAGTTGTTGCTTCCAGTGTGGCCATCGGCGTTCTTCTCCAGCAGCAAATCTAATCCAAGGGGCGTCACTAGGCCTATTCTCGGAAGCTTCAACCTGCCGAAACTCGCTACAAGTTTTTCGCCGCGAGCTACCCTACCGTCTAACACATCCGGCACTTCTTTGAGGGCCAGCCATTTTATGTTCTAACGATTCATTAGCCTCTGGTGTATGTCTTCCGTACAAGCTATTCCAAGCACGCCGTACGTGAACTTCGAATACTGTCCTATATATCGGAGTTAACTACGAATAGCGTCCACATCAAAGGTACCAAAAAATGAGGCAGCTGATGTACTCTTCCGCATCACCTCCGTCGGCATTTCTACATCAACTGTGCACTAGGGACGTCTTGGTCGGGTGCTGATGGAAGACCGTGAGCTGCACGTGCTACTTGGCCATCCCTGTTCTCTCCGTTTACAACTCGCTCTGCACCCGTTTGTGCCTGGTTCACACTGACGTGGCATGTCATCGGCTGCACCTCATCGACTATTCGGACTGTCTTCCGAGTTGTGGTATTTCGAACCCTTAACGACATCTGCCATCCCAGTATCCGAGCCAGGCACCACCTCGTAACACAATGTTACGTCTCGCAAGCATTACCATCGATGTTCACCAGTAGGCACGTTCGTGCCTCGCGTGCCAGACCGCCAAAGTGAACCACCGCACGCGGACACCCACACAGTATTTCTTGCCACCTAGCGGTCAATCTGACCACGCCAATCTCGATTTGTTTGGTACACTTCGTCGCTGTGACTATTGGCCGATACATTCTAACAGTGATTGACCTCCTTACCTGCTGGCCGAAAGCCGTGTTCATTCCGGACATCACTGCGGAAGCGGTCACCAAAGCTTTCGTTTCATTATTCGCTTCCAGCTTCGGATACCCCAACAATGTGACCATTGATCACGGCCGGCAATTTGACTGTACCCTGTTCATTTCCCTCAACCGCCTGCTTGGCACAAAGTATTGCCGTATCAGTGCATATCGCGCGTGTGCCAACGGCGTGGTTGCGCGGCTCCACCGCCAGTTCAAGGCTGTCCTGAATTCGCGCCTGGATCGCGAGCACTGGGTTTACCACCTTCCACCTTCCTTTTGTCGCGACCTTGGCTCTTCTCTGGCTGAACCCATCTATCGTACTGCCGTGCGGCTTCCTGAAGACTTGTTTGTTCCTTTGGAACCCTCGCCCCAACTGCTGCAGTACCGTCAACGCCTACAGGACTGTATACCGAAACTGCGTCCCATCCAGCCTCAATCTCCGGACCACAGCATCTTTGCATCGAGACCTCGCGTCTTCAACCCTCGTTTTTCTCGTTCGAGAAGCTGTAAAGGCACCTCTTACACCCTTTTACGGTGGGCCGTATCGTGTCTTCAACAAGACTCCGAAGTCCGTGACCATTCTATCGAGTGGTAGCGAAGAGTTGGTCTATTAGACCGCCTAACATCGGCATACCTCGGCACGCCTCCCACGGAACTCTTCGCGGATGTCACCGACGTATCCGCTGATCTACATGCAGCCAAGAGAGCACCGTCTCCACTTCATCGACGAGTGCAGTTCGCCGTTCCGCCTAGTCTGGGGACCATCCACAGCCCACCGAGGCTGTTAGGCGTGGGCGTTAAAGTTCGGCGCTCTCGGTCGCCACTGCAAAAATAATGAAAATAAATTTAGGGACCACAGGTACGGCTTGCACTAGTCCTTTCTAAGAGCCTGCTACGCTAGTCTTCTGGTTCTGGCTCTGCGCTGCAACCCCTCGGTTTCCGAGAAAGGCATATCCCAGCAGCGTCGGCGTGAGCCCCTCCATACTGTGAATGTGGCGTTCGGAGTGTTCCAAAACAACGTTTTCTGAAACACGTTCATCAGCGACTGTGAAGAATAACTTACAATCTTCCTGAACTGGAATGCTGGAATGCTTTACCATGTACCCTAAGTAGCTCGCAAAAATCGCTCACTGGAATACGGGCGAGAGCTACCGAGGTGAAGCAAAGCCAGCGCTTGCAGAGGTGGCGTTTGTGCTCAGTGCCATAAATACCGAGAGTTGTGTATTGAGTGGCAGAACAGCTAAACATCCACTCATAATCATCACTAGGTTTTGTACACATTTTAATGATTGAGTGATAGTCGTCAAATGTTCACTCTGACGGAGGCTGGCTCCACCAGCCGAAATGTTTGATACTTCAAAAGAACGTGCTTCAATGTACTTAACGTTTATTCAGTTACGCTATACCAATGGCGTCAATGTGCTGCTTTTGTCGCCGCCACACACACAAACACGCGTTCACACGCACACACACACACACACACACACACACATATATGCATATATATATATATATATATATATATATATATATATATATATATATATATTCACGATGCTGAAGTAGCAAGATTTCATAAAAGAGGGCGGCATACTTTTTTGCAGGCCAGCTGAAAAATGATCGCGCAAGGACTTCTTCGCTTCCGCAATGCGCGAGATCTTCCTCTTCCTCTTCGTACCACGTACTGGATGTGGCATTTGCCTCCCTCCAGAGAGAGCATCGTCCCGAAGCTATCCTAGCGACAGGAAGACGTGTCAGAAGAGGTGTGGGCGCTTCATTCCGCACAATAGGGCTTCATTCGCACAATGTGCACAACTTCGGGTGGACGCTGCCTTGCCCTGGAGGAAGCAGGACTGCCAGGGTTAAACTCATAATTGAGATCACCGAGGCGCCGTAAAACTTTGTACGGACGAAAGCACCGCCTCAGTAGCTTTTCTGAAAGCCCTCGCTGACGGATGGCACTCCAAACTCACACTTTGTCGCCTGGCTGATATGTGATGTAGCGGTGCCGTAGATTCTAGCGTCGAGCGTCGTAGTCCTGTTGTCTGGTGATTCTGACGCGGGCGAGTTGTCTCGCTTCTTCAGCACGTTGAGCGAAAGCTTCAGCGTCCTTGCCTATATCGCCGCAGTCATGTGGCAACATCGCGTCGAGCATCCTCGGCTCTTCACGGCCATGAAGAATGCTTTATTTTGTCCTTCCCGTTATTTCTTGTTGGGCAGTGTTGTAAGCGAATGTGATGTACGGTAGAATGTCATCCCAATTTTTGTGCTGCATGTCTACGTACATACTCAGCATGTCGGCGATAGTCTTGTTCAAGCGTTCTCTCAGGCCCTTCGTTTGCTGCTGATAGGCTGTGGTCTTTCGGTGAGCCGTGCCGCTGATGCTAAGCACTCTTTAGAAGTGTAGCCGTAAAGGCATTCGCTCTGTCCGTTATTATCACCGCTGGTGCACCATGCCTCAAAACCATGTTTTCAATAATGAATCGCGGTGCATCGACTGCGCTGCCACTTGGAAGGGTCTTGGTTTATGCATAGTGTGGCAGGTAATCGGTGGCAACTATTACCCACTTATTGCCAATATTGGAAGTCGGGAATGGTCTCAGCAGGTCCATGCCGATTTGGGCAAATGGGGCAGTCGGCACTTGGACTGGTTGTAGTAGCCCAGCTGGTTTCCTATATGGTGGTTTGCGTCGCTGACAATCGAGGCACGTGCGCACGGAATGTTTCACAAAGGTGGCAATCCTTGGCTAGTAATATTTCTCTTTGACTCGGGCCAGTGCTCGCGTGTAGTGAGGTGTGAAGATGTCGGTTCATCGTGGCAGGCTTGTAAGACCTCATGACGGAAGCATGTTGGGACAAGAAGGCGGCTGCTTCCGCTTGCATAGAAGTTCTTCTTGTAAAGAACATCATTACAGAAGCAGAATGACGGCAAGCTTCTTGCAAATGCTTTGTGCGGCCTTGTAATCCGGCCTTCTGAAAATTCAATAAGCGGAATCAGTTCGCTCTCTTCCTGTTGCTGACGAGCAATCGTAGCCTTTTCTAGAACACCTATAAAAGTCATGTCTTCATCATCTTCTGTGACTTCCTGCTCAATCGGTGATATTGAAGGACAGTCGGCGTCGGAGTGCTTTCGTCCGAACTTGTACACCACTGTCACGTCAAATTATTGACGCCTCAGGCTCCAACGCGTTAGTCAAGCGGACGGATCCTTCAAGTTCGTCAGCCAGCAAAGTCAGGGATGATCGCTGACAACACTGAAGGAGCGGCCATCGAGATACGGGCAAAACTTCATAACCGGCCGTACCACCGCAAGTCATTCCTTTTTTGTAATAGAGTAATTAGACTCAGCACGTGAGAGCGTTATTCTTGCGTATGCAATGACTCTCTCGGCTGAGTCTTGCCACTGCACGAGCACAGCGCTTAGACCTGCGTTGCTAGCGTGCGCATGAATCATGGTAATAGCGTCCTTGTCAAAGTGAGCCAGTAAAGGAGGTGCTTGCAGGCGCTGTCGGAGATTATTAACCGCTGCTTCTCCTTCTTCATCCCATATGAAGGCAACGTCTTCTCTTGTGAGGCGCGGTAACGGTGACGCTATATTTGAAAAATTGGCTATGAAACGCATCACTGGCTTCTTATCCGTTGATATTGGAAACTTTCCGACGGCCGGGACCTTGTCGGGGTCAGGGTGGAAGCCTTGATGGCTCAGAACATGACCTAAGAGCTGGAGTTTCTCGATATCAAAGTGACACGGTTCTACTTTCAGAGTTAAGCCGGCGGACGGGATCATTTGTAGAACCGCAAGCAGCCATCTCACGTGTTCCTCGAACGCTCCGAAAAAACTCTAACGTCCTCGAGGTATACTAGGCATGTCTGCCACTTAAGCCCTGACAGAACCATATGCATTATTCGCTGAAAAGTTGCTGGAGCTGCGCATAAACCGAAAGGCAGGACCTTGAATTCGTAAAGCCCCTCAGGCGTTCCGAACGCAGTCTTTTCTCTGCCTCTCTCGTCAACCTCGACTTGCCAATAGCCACTTCTGAGGTCCATCGACGAGAAGTAGCTGGCATGCCCCCAGCCTGTCAAGAGAATCGTCGATACGCGATAATGGGTATACGTCCTTCTTTGTCACCCGGTTCGGCTTACGGTAGTCGACTCAAAAACGTATACTACCGTCTTTTTTTTTTGCCGTCACTACAGGCGATGCCGACGAGCTTTCTGATGATTGAAAAATGTCGTCGTCGAGCATTTTCTTCACTTGCTCTCGGATCGCTTCGCGTTCTTTTGGTCCTACACGGTACGGGTTTTGTCAGATTGGTTTGGCTGTCTCCTCCGTCATAGTCCGGTGCTTCATCAGTGGCGTTTGACCAACTATGGAAGTCGACGAGAAGGGGTCGCGAAACTGGTGAAGCAGGTCCACAAGGCGCTGCCTTTCAGCTGGTAATAGGCTCGCACTCCCGTCAAGAACACGTAGTGGCGCCGAAGCGTCTCGCTCTCCTTGTTGTAATGGAAAGCATTCACCGAATCGTGCAATCTCGTCGGGGTAAGTAAATTCTGCGCCTTTTGCAATGCGTCGTGGTTGCTTGCTGAAGTTTGTCAGCAGTAGTTCTGTTGTCCCATGCATTACTTTGACGAGACTTCTGGGCGTGGCAATCCCTTGAGTGAGCCAAAACATAATTATGGGCTTGGAAACGCCTTCCCCATCGTACTCTGTGTCGCACCTCATGGAAACAAGACGGCAAGGTAACGGTGGTAAGGTCACGTCGTCTATGATGCGCAAAGATTTCCGTTGTAGTTCTGCACTTTCCTCCCTAGAAAAGGTTAGTATACCTTTAGTCCATATGTATATGTATATTTAGTCCATATGTCCAATATGTCTAGTCCAATATTTCTAGTCTAGTCCATAGTCCAATATGTATATTTAGTCCATACCTAAGACTTCATCTTTGCAGCAGTCGGGGAGAATAACAAAATTTGGGACGAATGACGAATCTCCTATGTTGCCCCTTGCAGTACACTTGCCAGTCGGTGTCAGAAGCTGGCATCCAGCACCTATAATGTGGGGCCCTGACCATTCCATTTTCACTTTACGAAGTCTTTCCGCTAGTTTTTCATTTACGATAGAAAAGTCCTCGCAAGTGTCTACAAGCGCTGTCAGGTCGTGGGCGTCAATTGATACAGTAGCATCGGCGCTAACGATCTCGTCTGTTGTCAAATCAACCCGCTGTATCGGCTTCTCGTTTGACGGCAATAGAGGATTTTTGGCGCTTCGACGTGTGGCAACCTTCGCCCCTGAGGTCGCGCCCTTCAGTTTCCACGGCGGGGCCTGGGAGATCGCCCTCGGGCTCCGTCTGTAGAACTGCGTTTTGCAGCTGGAAAATGATGTCCCGGAGAAGGGGAGCGCGACCGCTAAAGGCCGATCCACACGACGGACCAAGTCTGCGGGCCGATCCGTCACGTGACGCGACGTCATGCGCCGCCGTGGCCCGGTCAAGCGCAGGGCACATCAACATGGTGGACCGCCATAGCAGACGGCAGAGCAGACCACCAACTACACTAACGCTTTTTTCGCGTTATCATTTTAATCATTCGGGCTCGAGTCCCACAAAGCCGGGAACTGCTCAACGAGGGATACAAAATAAAAAACCACCTCGTCACTTCGAGAAACATATATATCTGCTGCACGCACGTGTACAGGGAACTGCGGACATGAAGCGACTGGCTTTTGCTGAGCCGAAAACTAGATTGGATTTGGCTGAAGGTACACTCTGTTGCCGGACAACATTCGTTGGCTACGCCAAAATCGGTGTGGTTTGCATGCGGTCCACCGCCCAATGTGAAGTGGGAAAAGCCTAAGCGATTTGTTGGACCGGGAGGGCCGGGGTCTTGCGCGGGCCAACGTCGGTCCGCACAAACTGGTGACGTCCTATCACGTGATGCGCGGACCGTGGTCCAAAAGAGCAATTTAGTCCGTCGTGTGGATCGGCCTGAACCCGGAGAATCGGCTTGCCAGATCGTTCAATTCGCGTCGATGTTCGTTCGGCTGCCGTCAAAAGCACGACGAGAAGCAGCGAATGGAAACGCTTGGTAACCTTCGACGCGATACGGGCAATGACGGCAGCTGTGGCCCGCTTTCCCACAGTGGAAGCACCATGCCCTGTATTCAGCTCTGTGCCAAATGTCCGTTCTACGAAGCGGTGGCCGTGTCAGTTGTTCCTTATGGTACCAAGGTGATGCCGGTGCTGACTGCTGGTGATGCTGCGTCTGCATCGGAGGTGGCGGTCGACGGACAACATCTGCGTAGCTGGGCTGCCACGTGTGGGAATGTGACTGCAGTGTCGGCAACGGACGTACGGTGGAAGGACAACCTCTGCGTAGCTGGGCTGCCACATCTGGGTATTTCGCTCGGGAGCCGCAAACGCTCGCTTTATTTCTTGGCGCACAACTTCAGCCACCAACGCAGCTGTACATTCACTCGGCTTTGCAGTGAGCTGCCTAATCCCTTCCTGAACAATTTCGCGTATCAGCTGGTGCAAGGGACCCTCTTCTGTGACCGTGACACTGCGGCACTTGCCGATCCAGTGCTGGTGAGGCGATCATACTGGCGGCTGGTTAGGCGTAACGCGCGCTCTATGGCCGTTGATTCTTTAATAAATTCATCGACGCTCGTCGGCGGGTTCCGCACAAGACCGGCAAACAGCTGGTCGTTTACGCCGCGCATGAGGTGGCTTAGTACAATTATCTGCACGGCATATGGCTTACCACTAACCTATACTGTGATAACTGTCGCAACTTAGAGACAATTGAGCGCATATTACTAGAATGCCCCGCGTAGCGCGACGAGAGACAATTTTTTGAGCACCAAATGGACATGATTTGCCGCGAACCGTTAACGTTACCCAGTATCTTAGGTCCAATGCCCGGCCTTTCAGAGCAGCGACGGGTTTTGGATATTTGTTCAAATACCTGACAGAAATTGGTCTAATAGTAAAGCTTTAGAAATTGCATACTTCATATACAAAAGCCTAAATTTACCCGCCATGTCAACTGTATATATTAGTACCAGGTCCACTCGGACATTTCATATTTATTTTCATCCTCTTTTTCTCCCACTCTCTTCTGGAATCTTTTAATCCCATTCTCCATCCCTATACAGAGTAGCATGCCGGCGGTTATATACGCGCCGGCGAAATTCTCTGTTTTTCTAATATAAAGCCATCTCTCTCTCTCCGAGTTTTTTTGCCTCGGGCATAGCGGTGCCAGCGCGACGACAACGGCGATCCATGCCCTCAGCGAACATGGCAACAGCTTCATTCGGCTTCTGAATATATATATATATATATATATATATATATATATATATATATATATATATATATATATATATATATATATATATATATATATAAATAACCTCAAGCGTACCGGAATCTTGGAAGAGCGCTAACCTAATCCTAATCCATAAGATAGGGGACGCCAAAGACTTGAAAAATTATAGACCGATCAGCTTACTGTCTGTTGCCTACAAAGTATTTACTAAGGTAATCGCAAATAGAATCACGAACACCTTAGACTTCTCTCAACCAAAGGACCAGGCAGGATTCCGTAAAGGCTACTCACCAATAGACCATATTCACACTATCAATCAAGTGATAGAGAAATGTGCAGAATATAACCAACCCTTATATATAGCTTTCATTGATTACGAGAAAGCGTTTGATTCAGTCGAAACCTCAGCAGTCATGGAGGCATTACGGAATCAGGGTGTAGATGAGCCCTATGTAAGAATACTGGAAGATATCTATAGTGGCTCCACAGCCACCGTAGTCCTGCACAAAGAAAGCAACAAAATCCCAATAAAGAAAGGCGTCAGACAGGGAGATACGATCTCTCCAATGCTATTCACAGCATGTTTACAGCAGGTATTCAGAGACCTGGAGTGGGAAGAATTGGGGATAAAAGTTGATGGAGAATACCTTAGCAACTTGCGATTCGCTGATGATATTGCCTAGCTTAGTAACTCAGGAGACCAATTGCAATGCATGCTCACTGACCTGGAGAGGCAAAGAAGAAGGGTAAGTCTTAAAATTAATCTGCAGAAAACTAAAGTAATGTTTAACAGTCTCGGAAGAGAACAGCAGTTTACGATAGATAGCGAGGCAGTGGAAGTGGTAAGGGAATACATCTACTTAGGGCAGGTAGTTACCACGGATCCGGATCATGAGACTGAAATTACCAGAAGAATAAGAATGGGCTGGGGTGCGTTTGGCAGGCATTCTCTAATCATGAACAGCAGGTTGCCACTATCGCTCAAAAGGAAAGTGTATAAGAGCTGTGTGTTACCAGTACTCACATATGGGGCAGAAACCTGGAGGCTTACGAAAGAGGTTCTGCTGAAATTGAGGACGACGCAACGAGCTATGGAAAGAAGAATGATGGTTGTAACGTTAAGGGATAAGAAAAGAGCAGATTGGGTGAGGCAACAAACGCGGTTAAATGACATCTTAGTTGAAATCAAGAAAATGAAATGGGCATGGGCAGGACCTGTAATGAGGAGGGAAGATAACCGATGGTCATTAAGGGTTACGGACTGGATTCCAAGGGAAGGGAAGCGTAGCAGGGGGCGGCAGAAAGTTAGGTGGGTGGATGACATTAGGACGTTTGCAGGGACAACATGGCCACAATTAGTAGATGACCGGGGTAGTTGGAGAAGTATGGGACAGGCCTTTGCCCTGCAGTGGGCGTAACTAGGCTAATGATATATATATATATATATATATATATATATATATATATATATGAACATTCCACGACAAGCGTGCACAGAACCGAAGCACGATCCTTTTGTTCTTCTTCTCCCACCCCTACTCTCCCCCAAGCTTTGTTTCATCAATCCACTGCAAATAAAGGATGACGTTTGTCAAATGCTCTCTTTATCGCTTCCCTGTGCTTCCTTTGCTTTCTGTACGTTTCTTCGTCTCTTTAAGGTTAACTTCTCTCTTATGCCAAATATATGGTCCGCAGGCAAAGAGGCAGGCTCCTCAAAGGTGGCGTATTGAAGGCTGCATCCCAGAGTGCTTGTATGACATCTATTGTTGTGCGAGGCACAGGTGCTCCTAGACAACTCGCAACCCTCTTGGGAATCCTGGGTACATGCTAACATATTGTTTTATATCTCAGATAAATCGCTCTGCTATTCCATTAGCTGATGGATGGTGTCGTTAAAGAACACATTAGCAATACTGTGAGAGACAAAACTAGCTCTTATTGGGCGAACCTGTGCGCACAAAGACAGGCTACACTTAAAGCACAACGATAGCGGCGAACACAGTGGGCGATCGTGGAAAATCTGATCAGCGGGTCAAGCGCGTCGGTTTTTATAGATCGGTCATCGAATGTTCCAGATTAACCGCTGGGACCCGCGTGTCTTCCACAAAGTTCTGCACTATTCGCGGCAGGCGATGGAATCAGATAACACAAGATTCGACGGCAACAAACAGCGAATAGAAGCATAGGTAACTTTCCAGAAACTTCGGATACATGCTGTCACGTCTCGCGCTGTGCGATAACACTTGTTAGGCGGCGAAACATGGTCGCCCGATACACATAAGTACACATGTCATTGCCCCCCTCTTAAGAAGCATCGACCCGATGCTGCAAACAAACGAAAGTAATAAAAAAGAAGCACTCGTAGCAAAGAAAACAACAAAAATAAGGAAGTTCGTCAGCGCCCACAAAAGTGTTTAAGGCGCACCACGTGGACCACTTCAGATCGTGCGCGGCGCCGATGTGAATGCGAAATGCCGTCTGGCACGACCTCATGGTCCAGAGCGCCAATACGTCGGATGACCTTGTAGGCTCCGAAATAGCGTCGGAGTAGTTTCTCACTGAGTCATCGTCGGCGTATCGGGGTCCATACCCAGACACGGTCGCCGAGCTGGTACTCGACGAAGCGTCGTCGGAGGTTTGTAGTGTCGGCTGTCGGTCCTCTGCTGGTTCTTGATCCGCAGGCGGGCGAGCTGTCGGGCTTTTTTGCCGCGCTGGAGATAGGTAGCGACGTCAAGGTTCTCCTCGTCAGTGACGTGCGGCAGCATGGCGTCGAGCGTCGTCGTCGGGTTCCTGCCGTAGACCAGCTTGAACGGCGTGATCTGTGTTGTTTCTTGCATCGCCGTGTTGTAAGTGAATGTTACGTTCGGCAGGACGGCATCCCAGGTCTTGTATTCGACGTCGACGTACATCGTTAGCATGTCGGCGAGGGTCTTATTCAGCTGCTGCGTAAGACCATTCGTCTACGGATGGTAGGCTGTTGTCCTCCTGTGCCTTGTCTGACTGTATTTCAGAATGGCTTGGGTGAGTTCCCCTGTAAAGGCCGTTCCTCTGTCTGTTATGAGGACTTCTGGGGCGCCATTTCACAGCAGGATGTTTTCGACAAAGAATTTTGCCACTTCATCTGCGCTACCTTTCGGCAGTGCTTTAGTTTTAGCGAAGCGGGTGAGGTAGTCCATCGCCACGATGATCCACTTATTTACGGTTGTTGACGTCGGAAAGGGTCCCAGCAAGTCCATCCCTATCTGCTGGAATGGTCGGGAAAGAGGCTCGATTGGCTGTAGTAACCCGGCTGGCCTTGTCGGTGGTGTCTTGCGTCGCTGACAGTCTCGGCATGTTCTGGCATAACGGGCGACGTCGGCGGTCAGGCGCGGGCAATAAAACTTTTCTTGTATCCTCGATAGTGTCCGGGAAAATCCGAGGTGTCCAGCGGTCGGATCGTCATGTTGGGCGTGCAATACTTCTGGACGAAGTATTGACACAGCAATGCTGTAGACAGTAGGAATACTGTGAAAGACAAAACTAGCTTTTATTGCGCGAACCTGTGCCCACAAAGACAGGCTACACTTGAAGCACAACGATAGCGGCGAACACAGTCCGCGATCGTCGAAAATCTGATCAGCGGGTCAAGCGCGTCGGCTTTTATATATCGGTAGTCGAGTGTTCCGGATTAACCGCTGGGACCCGCGTGTCTTGCACAAAGTTCTACACTATTCGCGGCAGGCGATGAAATCAGATAAGACAAGGTTCGGCGACAATAGACAGCGAATGGAAGCATCGACAACTTTCCAGAAACTTCGGATACATGCTGGCGCGTCCCGCGCTGTGCGATAACACTTGTTAGGTGGCAAAACATGGTTGCCCGGTAAAGATAAGTACACGTGTCAGTATAGTGCAGTGAACTTCCGAGTAATGTTTCTGTCTTTTGCCCACCTTGCAAATGCCTGACTCTTGAATGCAGGGTGATTGTCGGATACGACACATTTCAATCCTTTAAACATGTCTCTATTCAAGAGCAATGTGACAGCGTCAGCAATTTCTTTGCTTAGGTTGGCAGCTAGCTTCCTTGAATATTCATGAATGCACAATAAAAGGTCTGAGTTTTCCTCACTACTTCGTTTTTCTTCTTCAGTTCAGCGAAATCAATATGTGCGGTTTCAAATGTAACATTTGATCGATGTGGAAAAATCATGCTGTCTGTCTTCTGGTTATATTTTGCTTTATTTAGTTGACATTGTTGACAAGAGCTAATGTAATCGCTGATGTAATTCTTCATACGGGGTCATGTAAATTATGTCCCATTGTAGTATGTCCGCCATAAGCCGTCATGCCCTCCTGACTCTGGGCTGTCGTGATACAGGTCGAGAACTCTTGTTTTCAGTGTATCCGGTACGTGAAAATTTGCGTGTAAATACCATCAGCTGTGCTGTGCTTTCCAACATTTCAAGTGAGTTCACTCTGTCCTCGTTCGCACAGTTACTACCAATGGGAAGTCGAGAAAGTGCATGGGCTTCTGACAAATCTTGTCCGCTTCTTTGTTTCACTTCAAAATCAAACTGTTGAATTTCACTGATCCAGCGAACAATCCGCCCTTTCGGTTCATTACCATTCAGCAAATGAGTAAGCGATTGATTGCTAGTGAACAGTTTGGATTTCGTGCTTTCTAGGTACGATCGAAAATGCCTAATCGCTAGCACAACAGCCAATGCCTCTATTTTAGTTGTTCTGTAGTAGTGTTCCAATTTTTTGAAAGTATAGGAGTAATATCCAAGATCTTGCCTTCCTTTTTCGCTGCCACTTTTGCTTCTTCGTTGGCACACTACACCACCTTCTCCGTAGTTCAACGCATCAGCTGTAAGTTCAAATGGAACAGTGAAGTCCGGTATTGTGAGGACCAGGTCTGATGATATCGCTAATAACAAATCTCTGTACGCCGTCTCACATGCTTCAGTCAAAATGAAAGCTGTGTTTTTACGGAGTAGTTCGTGCAACGGTTGAGCTCGTGCTGCAATATCCTTTACGTAATTTCTAAAATGTCCTGCGAGGCCAAGAAAACTCTGACTGTGTCTACACAGCCGGGCTTCTTCATCTGTCGTACACGTTCCACTACCCGGGAGAGTGTAGCGGGCCGAGATGACAAAGGCCAGGTCTGGTGGGAACGGGGGGAAGAAGTATAAAGGAGTCGTGCGTCGGTTCTGGGCACGCTTGTCGTGGAATGTTACACACATACATACACACACACACACACACACACACAGATATATATATATATATATATATATATATATATATATATATATATATATATATATACCCATTGGTAAACTACCTTTGACTTTCTTCATCAAATATATATATATATATATATATATATTTGATGAAGAAAGTCAAAGGTAGTTTACCAATGGGCCCGATTTTATAATTATATCACTTCTGTGCATTATGCGTACGATGTTCCACCACTTGAGCTACCTCAGCGCCAGTTTCGCATCCACTTTCTGCGGTATTTGTGTGTTATTACGAGAGCTAACCATTTGAGTGTTAGCCAACGCCGCCGCTCACGAACCATGGCAGCAGATGTACTGCATCCTTTCTGCCACAGGCGTGACGACTGCGTGAGCTTTTTGGTGAAAGGAACTGGCCAATAAACCCACACAGGCTACCTGAAGGCCTCAATGTTGCGAGATTCGAGGCCGTCGTTATGTAATGAGTGAGAATAACGAGGGTTAACCGGGCTTAAAGAAACAAACAAACAAAGAAACAATAAATTAATGGAAATTAAAGTAGATGAAAAAACAACTTGCCGCAGGTGGGAACCAAACCCACAACCTTCGCATTTCGCGTGCGATGCTCTACCAATTGAGCTACCGCGGCCCTGTTTTCCCATCGACTTTCTTGGGTATTTATGTGTCCTAGTAGCTAAGGTTGTGGGTTGTGGGATTTTTCATCTACTTTAATTTCCATTAATTTATCGTTTCGTTGTGTCATTTATTAAGCACAAGTAATTTCCCCTATGTTGCCCTTGGTGTCAGTGTTTGTTGGCTTCTTATGATATGACTAATAAAAATCGGGCCCCTCGGTTAACCCTCTTTTCTTCTCGTTTATTACATCGAGGGTCTCGAATCCGGCAACATTGATGCCTTCAGGTAGCATATGTAAGTTTATTGACCGGTTGCCTTCACCCTGAAAGATCACGTTCTCCTGACGCCTGCGGCAATAAAAGACGTTCCACGTCCGCCGCCAAGGTCTGTGAGTGGTGGCGCTGGCTAACACTCCCAGGGTTCTACTAGGACACATAAATACCCAAGAAAGCGGATGGGAAAACGGCGCTGCGGTAGCTCAATTGGTAGAGCGTCGCACGCGAAATGTGAAGGTTGTGGGTTCGATTCCCACCTGCAGCAAGTTGTTTTTTCATCTACTTTAATTTCCATTAATTTATCGTTTCTTTGTGTGATTTATCAAGCACAAGTATTTTCCCTATGTTGCCTTTGGTGTCAGTGTTTGTTGGCTTCTTATGATATGACTATATATATATATATATATATATATGTGGGTGTGTGCGTATGCGTCGAAGACGTGGGATTGTTCCCCGGCTATGGCAACCTGTTTTTTCATCCACTTTCACTTCCACTACTTTATTATTTCTTTACTTCAATTAGTACAAGTAATTTCCCCTATGTTGTCCTTGGTGTCTTTGTTCCTTCCTTAGAATATGAATAATAAAAAATCAGACCCCTCAGTTAACCCCTTTCATCCTCTTTCAATATCAATTCATACCGAAGGTCTCGAATCCGGCAAAATTTAAGCCTTCAAGTAGCACTTGTGGGTTTATTGACAAGTTTCCTTCGTCCCAAAAGAAATCACGTACTCGTGACGCCTGCAGCAGAAGGGATATTCCACAACCGCCGCCAATGTTTGTGAGATGCGCCGCTGGCTCAGATTCCCAGGTTAATTCCAGTAGGAACACATAAATACCCTAGGAAGTAGATTGTAAGACTGCGCCGGCGGTAGCTCAATGGGTAGAGCATTACGCGCGTTATGCGAAGACGGGGGATTGTTTTGAACCTGTGCCAAGTTGTTTTGCCATGCCTTTTCCATTAGTTCAAAGAATAATTTTTTCAGTCCAATTAATAAGTACCAGTAATTTCCCCTGCATATTCCATGGTGTCTTTGTATGTAGGCTTCCTATGATATGAATAATACAAATCCGGCTCCTGGGTTAACCCCCTTCTTCTCGATGGTATATATATATATATATATATATATATATATATATATATATATATATATATATATGCCAGAGAAAAACAATTCCGGGTCTGGGTAAATATACACAGTGAAGTAGACGCGCGTATGAAGCGGTTTGTTGACGTTGCGGCCGGGGTCCGGCCTTCATCAGAATACATTGCATGGTGTCTGTACAGTTAATATACGTGTGCATATCAACCAAATGAAGCTATGTTTACATGAGAAACGAATAAACTCGGCGAACAACATGCGTCTGAATCGTTCAAAGGACAGCTGCTACGTGTATAAACCGATGGCAATTGCAAACATATTATTTAAACACAAAGCATCAAAACGCACCGAAATGAATTGCAAGAACCAATCGCCACGGGACATCGAAACGCCACCCAATAAGTGCTATGTTACCAAGCAAACACAGACACAGAAGAAAGGGAATAGTGACGTACAAGTAGAAGAAGGGACAGGTGACGGGCTACAAAGACAGGCAACTCAATTTTCCTACACATTCATTCAACGGACACGCGACGGTGTCAAACTTATAGAAAAGGAAGGATTTGCGGGCTTCTCTATCATAACTTGAACGAAATCCAGATTCAAGCAAGGTCACTTTCAGTTTATCAAATGAGTGGTGAGGGAGATGCACGTGTCTTGAGATGGGCAGGATGGGCAACGTGTTAGCATGTAATTTATGATTGTTAAAGCGGAATCTGAAAGGTCCTTCTGTTTGTCCGATGTACCGTTTTTTCCACAGCGTACATTCAAGCACATATATTACGTTTTTTCGTGTCACAGTTGAAATCGCCTTTGATTTTTAAACGAAAGTTTGAAGTTGTAAAGTATGCCGCTACTTGGTCACATCGCAACAGGTTACTAGTATGTCTTCAAACTTTTGTTTAAAAATCAAAAGCTTAATTTTCGCTTATATCGCGTATACAGCTATCAATCATCTGCATTTACACTATCATAACGATTACACGCCTTAACTTTGCAGCTTGCACATTTTTGTACAGATACAAGGCATTACTCTTTTGGCGTGATGGGACGGGGATACTCGTTAAAGAATGGTACGCATTAAAACCAGAATCTTGGATTCACCCTTCAGCGCTGTGCAGCGTTCGTCCGCCGGCTGGGCTGTCCATACCAGGCCTCTTCATCGCTGAAATCACCGTCACTCGTCACGATGGGCCAAAGTGCGCTTGTCTTACTAGGGTAATACAGATATCAGTGACATTTGTTTTCGTACCTCCCTGTCACCAGTCGCACTGTTGCTTCTGCACTCAGCAGCTGCAGCTCCTGCTTGTGTTGTTCAGAATTGTAGTTATCCTACATATTTCTTTCTACTTAATGCACTGAGCGGTCTGTGTGAATGATCCTCCCGGTGTTTTAGGTCTCTTGTGTTTAAGGCTTTGTCGCCTATTTTATCGGAAGAAGACTGGGTTGCTGCCCTTTCTTATGTGCCTGTACATGCAAGTGACAGAAATCAATTTACGACTGTGGGACGCATTTGTTTCTAACGCATTGAAGCATCACATCGTTTGTAGAGCAGCGTCGTTATACAGAAACAATCTAGGGAATTCCAGCACCGCTAATTCCGATAATTTTGTGTACAAGCTCAATAGCATAAAATAAACCTAGAAAGGAAGAACCTTTAACAGCTCACACGTGTGCTGAAGTTTGTGGAACTGCGCATATTGGAGAAAGAAATATGCAATAACATATGACTTAGGGATAACCGAAACAATTGTAAGCAAACAACTCAGCCAGGAAACCTAGCTACATAGAGTAGCCGATCCTCAATCGAGCCGGAATTTGCTATTACAAGAATCATAAGTCGGCAAATGATCGCAAAGGAAGTGTGGTTTGCCAATTGGCAGTCACATTACACTTAGCCCCAACAACATTCACAGGGGAATATCATCCTGCCATCTGGGGTTATTCATTTGATTAGTGGTGCACGAAAGATTCACGTGGTGTTGGGGCGGACGATGTCTTATTGTGAGCAGCATTCTTCAAATTATCAGCTCTTTCGGCTATCTAGTTATCCCATAAAACGTGGGCCGATGTGAAAAATATTCCACTCTAATAGAACTTACATAATGGCTTCCAGTGTGGGACGCGAATATTCAAACGTTAGTTGTTGTGCAGTAGTGGCGTTTTCACTCGGGTGTGTGGCGTTAATGCGTCATCCGTGACATTTTATTGTAAATGCTGTTTTGTAGCATTGTTGCTTAATGTACTACGGTCCCCTCTGATGCTCCAGTTCTCGCCGGCTTCCTAAACCTAAACATACGGTGGCTCAGTCTGTGGCTGTGTGAAGGCTGCATGACGATAATGGAATGGCAATTTCCGATTGATAAAGGCGGCCTATGGCAGCAGCAAAATTAAATTGATGACGATGGCGCCACAAGGTTCGAATGAGTGAGCTGGAATGGCCGCGATTACATATGGCGATACTAGCGCGCGCCACTACGACATCACGATGACGGTGCGTCGGCGAGACATCGTGGCGACGCGGTGGCAACGACGGCATGACAAGAGCTTCACAATCACGACCAATTGAAGAGAGCGTAATTGCGGTCAACAATACAATAACATATTACGTGGATGAAATAGCGGGCATGATTGATGCGTTTCGCCACCCGCGATGCGCACGGGGCAATACAATTTGGCGGTGTTGCTGAAAACTGGAACACCACAGCGTGTCCTCTTTGATTGGCGGAATCACAGGCATCGTCGCGTGCGCTTGAACCAATGGAAGCACCCTCTGTTGAACTGCGAAGGTGGGGACCTACGAACAGCACCAACAGCGCGAAACTGAGGAAAGTGTTTATGAAAGCAAACGCGTTAGAATGTGTGCCGATCCTCATAGTACTGTGGCGAAAATTTTGGTGTTCCATGTGGTAATGTTCCACTCGGCGTGCGTACCTCTTGAGTAACCGCTTTTGACACGAACTTAGGCACGAAATGCCTTGTGCCCTCGAGGCACTGGGCACTTGCCACTGGATGTGTGTCAGAAAGTGCGTGCCACTCTTTCTTTGAGGCTCTCCTTAACACCGGCTTAGGATCACTGCGTATCTGCCACTGCTCGGTATGCGCAGAGTTCGCGACAGCGCCCCCACAAGGTGCAGCGTGTCGACCGGGAAATGGGAAAAGCGGCCCCGCTGTGGTGCGCGCCTGAAACACGACGCGTTTCGACGCGTTCGCGTGGTTCTTTCATGTAAGCGCACTGGCATTTATTTATTTATTTATTTATTTATTTATTTATTTATTTATTTATTTATTACACCATAAGTGTCCAACAAGGAAGATTACATGAGGGGTGGGTACAGGGGATATCACCTATTAAAGTAAAAATTATTGAATACAGGGGAAATGAATACAAGTCAATTAGTGAATACAAGATGTGACATATAAAATAATAACGATGTGTTAATATAGAATAATAACGAGAAATCAATCGAAAGGAAGAATTAGCCGCCAGCGTTGGTTTCGTTGGCATAATTCCTTGGTGCCGCTTTTGCAGCAGCTGTTCCATTTATTTCATACGTGTGCGTACCGCTGTAGCGGCCGTATCCTTAGGCACACATTCGCTATTTATTTTGTGATTTCATGTATTACCATTTCAATCTAGTGTATCATTATATAGAGCACATCAAAGCAGCAGAACTAAGCTGTTTCAGTTGCTGCAGCGCGGAAATCTATGCGTCTAAAAAGCTTCCCTAATTACCTGTTGCCCTTTGCTTTCTCTAATAGAAAGAGGCTGTGGATTTCCTGGATACAATGCGCACCTATTTAGGAAATTGCAAACCGAATGAAACTAGGGAATTTGTATATGCAGTGTCAGTGACCCTAAAGGCACGCTGGTTCACGACACGTAATGATTCTAAGGCGGGACTATTCGAAAAATGCGACAATGTCACAAGTGCTGTGGATGTCAATCCCTACTCGGTAAGTTGAATCTTCTGCTTGTGGACCTAACCAGGCTTATTTATTTGTTTGTTAGCTAGCATAACCTCGTCTAAACGACCAAAAATATAAGGAGCACATATAACACTGGAAAACCCAGCCAGTTTCTTTAAAACACATCTACTCGATTTGAATTAAAATTTTTTAGTCACACATTCAGTTCCAGCATGATGAAACATGTTTGCAGCCCTATGTAGAGGATCAGAGAGATGCACCATATTATTAAGTTGGCAGCCTCACAATGAAGTAGAATTTAGAATTGAATGCAGCGGGCATTTGTCTTGTTGCTGTCGTTCTGCGTTTTACGGGCCGGCAAAGCAAAATCATTGAACGGATTATCGTAGCTCGGCACACTAATAGGTATTCGAGAACGAAAATGTCCCTCTCATGTTGTAAGCACAACAATCACGGCGAAATATTAAATGACTAAAGCAAACGATGATACATTCGATGTAGAAAAAAATATGTTCATGTCAAGAAAAGCGCGCGCGCTATATAAGCGGTTTCTTTATGCGACATCCCGCAGTATAATGAACCTTGTACAAAAAATACCGCTGTTTCAATTCTCTATCACGAAACGAAGAAGATGTAGATTACCAATTCAATGAATGAATGAGTTCTCCTGTTTGCAACAGAAAGGAAGCAGAAGCTAAAGGCCATGTGGCCTGACGGAGGCTTCTGCTCCCACAACAATTCGGCACGCAGGCCATACACCACAACATGTATGATACATACATACTGAAATCAACTGGAGAGTCGCGAGACAGAATATTACTGTCGTGAAACGAAACATGTATACGAGAAATATGAGAAACCCACAGGAGAGTCAAAGTACGATGCAGTTTGTTTCAGACCAACCACAACCAGAAAACAAAAAAAATAAAGACTAACAATTTATACTGTGGCTCTAATCAGCCAAACCCAATATTGTTCATAAAGAGAATATATTTTAATGATTTATTCGAATATTCTATAATTTCATCAAGATCACGTAGGCGATTTAGTAATGAAGATGACTGGTAACTGACTAGTTGTTTTCCGTAATTGGTTCTTATTTTCGGTATTCTCATGTTATGTTTTCGAAGGCTGTAATGCGGATTGGTGGGTACATTCAAGATGTACTGTGATTTCTTTTGTTTAATGTAATGGAGCAACTTGTAGTAATGCACATGGTTCGCTTAACATAGAATTTTTCACGAGAAATAGTGCGATCTTAAAGCTTTGCACAGGCCCATAATATCCCTCGAATGCGCGTAAGAATCGTTTTTGTAGCACTATCAATTTGTTATGATTTTTTGCGATGTAGTGCCCCAAATTAATATGCTGTGGGCAATGTAGAATAAAAGAGTGCTTAGTATAATAAACATTTCAACCATGGAGGAACCAGAGTACTCAGTCTGTATAAGCAACCAACGGTTCTGCTTAGTTGGATAGCAAGTTTGTCGATGTTGTTAGGAATGGCCTGCCGAGGTGGAACATTTCCTCAGCCAGCTGCAGCTGAGAGCGTTGCGAGCTTCTCCGAAGAGAACCATGGAAGCCTACCGCAATTGCTGCGCTGACTCATTTCGTGGGGACCTCAAGGTGCCCTTCATCACCCCCTCGGCGTCGTTATGGCTAAACGCGATCAGCGGACCAACTATTGTTACTGTACCCGCCACCGCCGATCTAGTCTGCTGACGCACGTGGCGACTTCAGGGGAAAGGCAGCTCTGGAATTTAGAGGCGCCGGACAAAGGATAACCGGTGGCCACGGTGCCTGATCAGCTCGGGGAACGAACGCTTCTTTGAAGACTCAAGATAATAGGCAAGCAGCGGGTTGACCGCGTTGACGTTTGACGCTGCTAATCGGCAGTAAAAACTGTGCGTACGTGTGTGTGTAAACCATCCCACAGAGTGGCGGCTTGTTTACGATGTCGTCGAACGTTTTGCCTCACCTAGGGATCTAGAGAACACGAAGTGTTTAAAAACGGTTTTTGTCGGCTGCTAGGAGTGCTTGTCGTTGTGCTCTGTGCTCGTCAATGTACTCGTGATCATGCTCGTGAGCTGTGTGCTCGTTTGCTGTATGCTTCGTCTTGCGGGCTCCATTTGGGACTCACGCTAGACTAGGTAAATTTATCACTTGTTTAAGATGTAAATACTGTAAATAAATCCTGCTCGCCTAGTCCTGCCGCCCAAAGTTCCTCCGATCGTCCTGCGGGCCCGACTCGAAATCTAATAACGTGCATGTTCCAGGCCAAATCTTCTTGGAACCACACATCCAGAAAGTTTTGACATTTTACCTGCTCTACCAGCCTATCTTTAAAAAAATAGCCGCATTGCAGTTACGTGGTTTATTAGTAGGAGCAAATGTCATATATTTTGTTTTGGATGAATTCATTTGTAGCTTATTATGTTGTAACCAGCAAGAGAGTTGCTTCAGGTAATTGTTAACTTTAATTTCGAACTCAGTTATAGTAGCAGCTTTAAAGAATATGTTAGTATCATCTGCATGCATAACTAATTCAGGAGACTAGGGGATGTCACACAGATCATTATTATATATTATAAACGGAAGACGTCCAATTATTGATCCTTGTGGAACACCCGTTACGATTTCCGCGTGAGATGAAACACTATTCTGAGCCGTCATCTCCACAAAAATAAAAAAAACGGGTTTCTTCGCAGTAAGCGTCTCGGCGTGTAACAGCTCGAATCAAAGTATTGCGAAGTGAATTGTGACACATAAGGTGAGCCACAATTTTAAGCATGTCGGGCATAATAGTTCTTCCTCACCTGCTGCACTGATGGATCACAATAAAATTACGTGATACCGGTTCTTCTGTTCTAGCTGCCGTTGCTTCCTTCGACGACTAACTAGCCTTAACGAAAAAGACAAAGCGAACCAAGATGTCTTCTCAGGCACCGTCTCCCCATTGTGTCAAGTTTGCCGAAAAAAAACCCAACTCAATAAAACTCTAAAAACGCTAACTTAACGTTCACGATAATATATGTAGGATGTAGCTGCTTACAGCCTTCACATCATGCTTCTGCCTACAAACAAAGCAATATATCTGACGGATATCGGTATTATTCGAAGGGTAACACTGTAAAGCATTTTTGAGAGGCAAACCGGACTATCGACAAATTTATCTGTCGATAACTTAAGGAAATCAAATTTCATTGTTTTACTGGGTTATGGTAAAAAATGACAGTGGTCTCCTTTACTGCCTCTGGGAATATGTAATATGATTTGCTCGAGGGACATGAATTAATGAGACCCCTGAATCGTGGTGGAGGAGCCGCTGCTAAGATATTGGAATCAAAGCGTGTTATCACCAGTTCGACACAGCTATCATAGGGAAATTCACTCTAAACTAATAAATGTCTTCAATCTTGCTTAGGTTTCCGTAATAAATGTCTTCCATCTTGCTCAGGTTTCAGTAATTCTAAGTTTCATATATGCTCCATTTCAAAAGCTCATAAAAACCTTATCGCAGTCCCAGCTTTCCCAGCCACTCGAATATACACTTACGTGTTGACGTGTTCCTCCACCGCCTTATGGTATGGGCGATTCGCGTGCCGCGTCCCGTTCATTCCCGTGAGTAATTTTAGAACGCTCCTCTCAGGCGGCCGTTCCTGCAACGAGTGTCGGCATGCCCCCGCGTCGTAACTAAGATGAAAGCAAACAGCGTAAGATGAAAGCAAACGCACAGCTCAGTAGAGGATGACGTATGCGAGGAGAAAAGCGGAGAGGAGGGTGCAGCGGATCCATGATGCGGAAAGCGAAGGAGGATATGGCGAAAGCGTGAGAAGAAAAGCGTAGTGCGGTGACAATGACTACGAATAGTGTAGCGCGCGTCATATGGAAGGTCTGTCCGCGGCGGCTGCTGTGAATCGCGCACACGCGTCTCCCATGTGCTGGCTCTCGTGATCTCCGGATTAGCGAGGCACGCGCACCACAATTTCCTCCGTCCGCAACGTGCCACGCGGGAAAGCTTCTCGGGCCAGCGAAGATATTGCGAAGTGAAAGCACGTATAGCTGCGCTCGAACTTTGCATCAGGGAGTATCGTAAGCGTCGGTGAATTTTACAGTGAAGCTGTATATCGCTGGGATTCAGGGTTCCGTGGTTTCTGTGTGCAGAAACTGTCTGTTGTATACTGATGTCGCGTGTCTGCATTTTCATGACAATCGCTCATCAGCCACGCAAGCAGCAGTCGGCGGATCACATGTTCATCCCCCTATAAAAAGGGCACTGCATCAACAAACATTGTCTGTTCCACCCTGGCGTCCTGCTGATACGATCCAGTTGCTACCGTTGCAACGGCAAGCACGCTCCGCATTTATGCAGCTTCAGAAAAGCGGCATGCTTCAAATGCACAAGGGTTGGACATATAGCGAGGGCTTGTGGTTCAAAAGACGAAAATAGAGCGGCCCGGAAGACGCCTGAGCAAAAGTGGAAGGTTGAAAGGAGCGGAATGTTGTATACTGATATCGCGTGTCACACTGCATTTTCATGACAATCGCTTATCAGCCACGCAAGCAGCAGTCGGCGGATCACATGTCCATCCCCCTATAAAAAGGGCACTGCATCAATAAACATTGTCTGTTCCACCCTGGCGTCCTGCTGATACGATCCAGTTGCTACCGTTGCAACGGCAAGCACGCTCCGCATTTATGCAGCTTCAGAAAAGCGGCATGCTTCAAATGCACAAGGGTTGGACATATAGCGAGGGCTTGTGGTTCAAAAGACGAAAATAGAGCGGCCCGGAAGACGCCTGAGCAAAAGTGGAAGGTTGAAAGGAGCGGAATGTTGTATACTGATATCGCGTGTCACACTGCATTTTCATGACAATCGCTTATCAGCCACGCAAGCAGCAGTCGGCGGATCACATGTTCATGCCCCTATAAAAAGGGCACTGCATCAATAAACATTGTCTGTTCCACCCTGGCGTCCTGCTGATACGATCCAGTTGCTACCGTTGCAACGGCAAGCACGCTCCGCATTTATGCAGCTTCAGAAAAGCGGCATGCTTCAAATGCACAAGGGTTGGACATATAGCGAGGGCTTGTGGTTCAAAAGACGAAAATAGAGCGGCCCGGAAGACGCCTGAGCAAAAGTGGAAGGTTGAAAGGAGCGGAATGTTGTATACTGATATCGCGTGTCACACTGCATTTTCATGACAATCGCTTATCAGCCACGCAAGCAGCAGTCGGCGGATCACATGTCCATCCCCCTATAAAAAGGGCACTGCATCAATAAACATTGTCTGTTCCACCCTGGCGTCCTGCTGATACGATCCAGTTGCTACCATTGCAACGGCAAGCACGCTCCGCATTTATGCAGCTTCAGAAAAGCGGCATGCTTCAAATGCACAAGGGTTGGACATATAGCGAGGGCTTGTGGTTCAAAAAGACGAAAATAGAGCGGCCCGGAAGACGCCTGAGCAAAAGTGGAAGGTTGAAAGGAGCGGAATGTTGTATACTGATATCGCGTGTCACACTGCATTTTCATGACAATCGCTCATCAGCCACGCAAGCAGCAGTCGGCGGATCACATGTTCATCCCCCTATAAAAAGGGCACTGCATCAATAAACATTGTCTGTTCCACCCTGGCGTCCTGCTGATACGATCCAGTTGCTACCGTTGCAACGGCAAGCACGCTCCGCATTTATGCAGCTTCAGAAAAGCGGCATGCTTCAAATGCACAAGGGTTGGACATATAGCGAGGGCTTGTGGTTCAAAAGACGAAAATAGAGCGGCCCGGAAGACGCCTGAGCAAAAGTGGAAGGTTGAAAGGAGCGGAATGTTGTATACTGATATCGCGTGTCACACTGCATTTTCATGACAATCGCTTATCAGCCACGCAAGCAGCAGTCGGCGGATCACATGTTCATCACCCAATAAAAAGGGGACTGCATCAATGAACATTCTCTGTTCCACCCTGGCATGCGGCTGATATGCTACAATTGGCGACGAGGAAGCGGTGGCGATGGCCGTCGGCAGGATCGGCGAGTATCGTCTCGGCACAAACGCGTCATGGGACGAATACGTCTAGAGGCTAGAAATCTTCTGCGAAGCTAACAAGATAGCGAAAGAAGAGCAGAAAAGAGCCGTCCTGCTGAGTTGTGCCGGCGAAGAAGCGTACGGCCTCATCGTAACCCTGGTAAGCCAGCGAGACCGACAGCAGCCACCTACGAGAAAATCAAGACGGCGGTTCGCAAGCACCTGCATCCAAGGCCTTCAGAGCTGTACGCAAGGTTTTTGTTCTACAAAAGGAACCAGGCTGCCGAGGAATCGCTCGCAGACTACGTCACGGCGCTTCGGAAGCTAGCCGAAGAGTGCGGTTTTGGCAACGAGCAGCTCCCATTGGACATCATGATGCGAGATCGTTTCGTATGCGGCCTCCAGAACGAAGCCGTTCAACAGCGACTTCTCGTAGAAGTCGCTTACGTTCCTTACCTTACGTTCAGCGTTGCGTACGACATGGCCGCGACCGCAGAAGCGACAGTCAAGCTTACAGCGACACATACGCATGCAAGGCCGAGACGAGACGAAGGACTGCCAGGGCATGATACAAGCAACCCGCACGAAGCAAGACGCCTCGACAGAAGGATCCAGTTGCTACCGTGTAACGGTAAGCACGCTCTGCATGTATGCAGCTTCAGAAAAGCGGCATGCCTCAAATGCACAAGGGTTGGACATATAGCGAGGGCTTGTCGTTCTAAAGATGAAAGTAGAGCGGCCCGGAAGACGTCCGAGCTAAAGAGGAAAGTTGAAAAGAGCAAGGCCGTGTACGAAATGAGTGCATTGTTTTCACTTTGCGAAGTGAATGAGCAAGAACAGAAGTTTATGGTTACAGATACAGGGACAAGAAGTCCCGATGGAGGTTGTATCCGGAGCCTTGTGCTCGATTGTGAGTGAAGATACATTTCGAGTAATCGGGAGAAATCGGGGTGAAATAGCACTCCAAATTTCTGGAACAACTCTCGTAGCCTGGTCAAAGGAGGCGTTACTGCTGCTAGGTTGAGCAACCGTCTTCGTAGAACTCAAGGGCAGGAAGGCAAAGCTGCCTTTGTTTGTAGTAAAGAATCGAGGCGACAGCCTGTTTGGGCGATACTGGTTTAGGCATTTGCTTGCGGAGAATCGAGCAAGTAAACGCGGAAGACGTGCCCTCACGATTTTCCGAGGTGTTTCGCAGGGAACTTCAAGGCTTCAACGGACCACCAGTTCACATCGAACTGAAAGACGACGCCCAACCAGTGTTTCTTAAAAGTCGACCAGTTCCACTGGCCCTCAAGGACGACCTCAGCAAGGAAGTGGATCGCTTGGTGCATGAAGGTGTATGGGAACCCGTCGCGTACTCCAACTGGGCCACGCCACTGGTAGTGGTAAGAAAAAAAAGAAGACGGAACGTTACGCCTGTGTGGTGACTACCATAGCACCGTAAACAAAGCCATTAAAGTCAGCGGGTATCCTTTGCTCACTACCGCTGAAATGCTCGCAGCTCTGGGGTAAAGAAATTTTTTTTACAAAGCTGGATCCAGCTCAAGCTTATCAACAGCTTACGCCCGACAACGAGTCGGCTGAAGTGCTCAGAGTTAACACGATAAAGGGACTGTACAACGTAAAACAGTTGCCGTTGGGAATTTCGGTGGCGCCTTGGGTGTTTCAACGAGTCACCGACCCGCTGTTAGCAAGCATTCCCGGCGTGAAAGCCTATCTTGATGATGTCTTGATTTCCGGCCGTAACGCGGAAGAGCATGCCGAGAGATTAGAAACCATGCTATCGCGTCTGCAGAATGTGCAGTTAAGAGTAAATAAGGACAAGTGCGAATTCAACAAGCCGAGCATTGAATTCTCGGGTCGCAGGATGGACGCTACGCAAATGCATCCGAGCCTAAGCAAGACAGACGCCATCCATAAAGCTCCCGCACCCATTAGCAAAAAGGGGCTGCAAGCCTTCTTGGGGTTACTAAATTTTTACAGTAGTTTCCTTAAGGGCCAGACTGAAGTGACAGAACCACGCTATCGACTGCTCGACCATGACCACGAATGGATGAGGGCACATGAGCACCAACGTGCGTTTGAGGGACTGAAAAAATTGCTTAGCTCCGACTCTGTACTTGTGCCCTATGACACCAAGCGTCCTTTAATTTTGTGCTGGGATGCATCTCCTGTGGGAGGGAGGGCAGTGCTAGTCCATCGTACGATTGACGGGAAGGAACAGCCCATAGCTTATGCTTCCCGGACGCTTGGAGCCAGTGAACGTAACTATGCTCAGATTGATAAAGAGGGCTTGGCTGTTGTCTTTGGCGTGAAATGGTTCCAGCAGTGCCTTGCTGGGCGAGAATTTACGGTCATAACAGACCACAGGCCACTACTGGGCCTGTTAAACACGGACAAGAGGGTGCCGGAAGTTGTGTCGCCCAGAATGCTTAGTTGGAATTTGTTTGTCTGCGCACAACTACAGCCTTCAGTACAGGCGAGGCCAAGAAAACTCCAACGCCGCTGCACTCAGTTTTCTGCCAGCTCCGGGAGATGAAGACGAGCCACAGCCACCCGGGGACCTGCTCCTGTTGGAAGCGGTTGAGTGCGCACTGCTGCAGGCGGTGGACATCGCTGCGCTGATCAAGAAGGACAAAGTCTTATCCATGGTAAGGGATTGCATTCTTGGGGGGTGGCCGCCAACACAACTAGACAGCAAGTTCGCGCCTTACGAGGTGAGGAAGTCAGAGTTGTCGTTGCATCGGGATTGCATACTGCGGGGGAATCGCGTTGTAATTCCTAACGCAGCAAGAGAAAGTGTGCTTCAACTCCTGCATGGAAATCACCCTGGGATGAGTGCTATGAAAGCGTCACCTAGAGGTCTCATGTGGTGGCCGAAAATGGATCACGAAATTGAAGTTTGTACGGCACTGTTAGCCATGTCAGAGTAACCGGCAAACAATCCCAAGGGTCCAGTGCATTTTTAGATCAAGCCAGATCAACCTTGGAGTCGCCTACACACTGATTTCGCTGGTCCAGTTAATAGAGAAGTATTCTTAATCGTGGTAGACGCGTGCAGCAGCTGGGTTGACGTCAAAGTAATGTCGTCCATGAAAGCTACAGCTGTTGTCACCGGCTTAAGGAAGATTTTTGCGACACACAGTGTTCCAGGCGTTAGCGTTTCGGATAACGGCACAGCATTCACTAGCTCGGAGTTGCAAACGCTTTTAAAGCGCAATGGTGTGCGTGCTTTTTCCACTGGGCCATATAATCCCGCTAGTTCCTGTTTAAACAGCACACGACGCTACATTTGGTCACGGGAAAATCTCCGGCAGAATTATTGAGCGGACGAAGCGGAGGACAGCCTTGGTCAGACTTCATCCGGACCGGCAACGCGCGCGTGAACCACAACGACCGGAGATTAAGAGGCTCCGCGTCGGTGACGCGGTCAATGCTAAAAGCTTTTGTCCAGGTCCAAGCTGGAAGGCGGCCAGGGTTGTGGCAGTCCGAGGCCCGGTGTCGTACATTGTCCACCTGGACAACGGCGAGTACCAACACAGACGCTGGAACCAGTTGAGAAGCGCCTGGACGAGGCTGGAAGACGATTCACTCCCACGTGCAGACTAAGACGTCAGCCTGCCTCCCACAGCCAGACAACCACAACAGCTGCTGGTCAGCACGAAAGCAGCCACAAGGACAAGTCCGGACCAAGCTACCCAAGACCCGGTCGAGCCGTGAAGATTAACACGCTTTAGACGGCCTGTCACACGTTATGGCATTGATGACTAACCAGACATTTTGCAATTGTGTAATGAATCTTAGAGAAAGGAATGTTGTATACTGATGTCGCGTGTCACACTGCATTTTCATGACAATCGCATATCAGCCACGCAAGCAGCAGTAGGCGGATCACATGTTCATCACACTATAAAAAGGCACTGCATCAATAAACACTGTCTGTTCTACCCTGGCGTCCGGCTGATACGCTACACTATCATCGTGTGGCGACACACTCTGCGCATATTTCTGCGCACCTTCCATCTTATCATCTGACCAAGCATACCACAGCTGCACGCTGGATTGCGTGGTCGATAAAGCATAGTGCCACCGCCATGTCACTCGAGGTATGCGTCACCGACGGTGGCTTTAAAAACAGGCTGCCTGGCTGAGAAAAGCTGCCTTCCACCATCCGCTACTGTGACGAACGTAGCGTTGGTATGCCCGTCCGCTGCCATCGTTCATCGAATAAAGAAGCGTTACGTTTTCATGTTGGGATTCGTCCTTCGCTAGACACGACATCCCCACATCTCGTACCTGGTTTCGTGCCCCACGTTGGGCGCGCTCCTGCATTCAATGCCAGCGCGCTAAAGTCACCAGGCATGTCACTTCGCCACTCGGCGCATTCCCCCAGACCTCTGGTCGGTTTCAACACGTCCACCTTGACATCATAGGGCCCTTGCCTCCAGCTGGACGCTATCGCTACTGCCTCACCGCCATCGATCGGTACACTCGGATGGCCAGAGGCATGGCCCCTCGAGGGAATCACTGCGGAAGACGTCGCCTCGGCCTTCTTCGCCAGCTGGATTGCCCGCTTCGGGCCCCCTCGCCGCGTCACCACCGACCAAGGACGACAGTTCGAACCGCACCTTTTCCGGCTGCTCGGGCTGACCATCGGGTTCGAACGCTCGCGGACCACCAGCTACCACTCATGCGCCAACGGGATGATCGAACGTTTCCACCGAAAGTTCAAAGCAGCCATCATGTGCCACCCGGACTCAACCTGGCCTGAAGCCATTCCAGCCGTCACCCTAGGTCTTCGCGCCACCTTCAAGCCCGACATTCAGGCTACACCCGCAGAGCTCGTCTACGGGGAACCTCTCCGCCTCCCAGGCGAATTTCTCGCTGCACCGCCATCCACCACCGCGACGTCAGATCCCACCGATTTCATCGCCCGGCTCCGACGCACTATCGCTACCCTCCGCCCGTCACCTGCAGCTCACCACTGTAAGACCGCGCCCTTCGTCTTCAAGGATCTGGCAACGTGCTCGCACACTTTTCTCCGCGACGACACCGTCCGCCGGCCTTTACAGCCACCTTACAGAGGACCCTACCCAGTTATCCGTCGCGACGACAAAACTTTCACCCTGCGCATTAAAGGGAACGCCATCCGCGTCTCTATCGACCGGCTGAAGCCGGCCTACACCGATTCCGCCGAACCAGCGAATACCAGTACACCCACAGACGTCCATCCACGACCGCCGACATCGCCTCCTACTTCCGTCACTACGCGCAGCGGACGTCGCGTACGCTGCCCAGATTTTTTCAAGCCCTGAGTGCCCTCCACTCCGGGGGGGGGGGGGGGTTGGAGGGTGATGTGGCGACACACTTTGCGCATATGTCTGCGCACCTTCCATCTTATCATCTGGCCAAGCTTACCACAGCTGCACGCTGGATTGCGTGGTCGATAAAGCATAGGCAGGTTGCGAACGTAGTTCCCGCGCCTACTAGGGCGCCCCTCGCGGCGGTGAGCGCGGAACTGGCAGGATACGACCGGCCCGCTTGCGTTCGGAAAGCCTGTATGTGCACTGTTTCGCGCGTAGCTGTTGCCTTTTCTGAGCAATGCCGAAGTGCAAACCGAGCTGTAGAGTAGTGGGCTGCAACAACCCGTACACCAACTCATGAGGAACAAAGTTTTACAGGTTTCCAAGCCGACCGTATGAAGCAGAACGGCGTCAACACTGGATAGCGCTCGTCCGACGGCATAAGCTGTTTTATGTTCCGGCGTTATGCCAAGTGCGTTATAACGCTGAATTGTTTGCTTTTACAGCAATGATCGCAGCAACGGGACACCTGCAGTCAGTGGCGTAGCTAGGTCGTCTGGCACCTGGGGCCCATAGGTCTTCAGCCCCCCCCCCCCCCTCCCGCGGGTTTATTCGAGGAAGGCGAGGATATCAACAATTTCCGTGTGTCTCCAGACGTATATGTCAGCCCCCCCCCCCCCCAGTAGCCCCTTGCATCCGGGGCCCACGCCCCCCTCCCCCCCACCCCATTGCTACGCCACTGCCTGCAGTGCGTACCGGGATATGCAGCAAACAAAGTAGTTTGTTCCCACACTGTACCGCAGTAAAGCTGTGGAACTCTTTCCCAATTCTCTCCTTTCAAACAGCGCTAGGGCTTGCTGAGAGCTATGAGGAGGGGTTGCAGCTGGCATACACCCTTCTGCGCCCAGCATATGGTCTAAGGGGCAGTTGAGATCACCAAAATATTTGCCGATGTTGTTTATTGGAACCTCCTTTGCACGCACTAAAAAATCGCAACATAAAGGTATCGAACTTCCAGTAACTTGGGCGAAAATATTTTCCCAGCGTAGTCTAACACAACTGGTAAGTTCATCCCCTCTTTTTGTGTTGGGGGAGAGCAACGTTAGAGGACCTCTGGTAGGTCTTACGAGTCGTTCGTACGCCCCACGTTCTTGGATGAGATGTTTTGGATTCGTATATGCTGTTCTGTATGTACAGGGAAACTACCGCGGAGTCCTTGCACTTCCCCGCGATGCCAGCACGGCAATCGCAGCTCTTCGCTAGGATTTGTCTGCTGCCGCCGATCTTCAAGAATCAATGTCGCCTATAATTTCACGCGTCCACACCGTAGATATCGAAGTAACGTACGCTGAGCTTCACGCATCTCGCTGGTGCATTATTTTTCGTTTGCGGAATAAACCTAGCAGTCACTTCAGATCAGCGCGAGTTCAACACTTCCCTCACGTCGTAGACGTGCCCCACTTCCAATAGACGAATTCCTTTCTCTAAATTTTTTTCCCGAAAATAGCTATGAAGATCTTGTAATTCCCGAAACCCGGTTAAAATTAATATGGGCACGCTGTTTCGCGCCATCGCTACCGTTTGACAGGGCGCCAAACACGCAGCGCGAGCTGCTGACGCCGTGAGCAATCCTACCACATTCGCGCAACTGTTCGTCAGATGGCGCTAGGGGTCGGAAAGACAGGGCGCCGCCTAGCACTTGCAACGTGCCCATAGCGCCACCGCCATGTCACCCGAGGTATGCGTCACCGACGGTGGCTTTAAAAACAGGCTGCCTGGCTGAGAAAAGCCGCCTTCCACCATCCGCTACTGTGACGAACGTAGCGTTGGTATGCCCGTCCGCTGCCATCGTTCATCGAATAAAGAAGCGTTACGTTTTCATGTTGGGATTCGTCCTTCGCTATGCACGACATCCCCACAATCGTTAGAGCCGATCTCAGTAATAGGGCAGAAATGGTTCAAGCTCAATGGCACATACCTCTGTGGGCTCGGGGACCTGTAAGGCTAGTGCCAATCCTCCCGTCTTCGTCATTGTTGTCTTCATCCACAAGTAGCTCAGTTGAGCATAGAATTATCAGCAATGGCTCGAGCGCCTTCTTCTTCCACAGCTAGCTCGTTGCCGCCCCTTCGCGCAGCCGTGCGAACACGCTTGTAACATTGCTCACGGGTTCGTCATCGTCTTCTTCCACAGCTGGCTCCTTTGACGCACATCATTCCAGCGTAGAATTTCACTTTCGTTGTCGTAATCGGGAGGTTGCGTTTGCTGCGGTATGAGCGGTTGCTTAAGCGCCAGGAGTATGAGCCACTCATTATCTTACGTGACGGACACATTAAATAATAGAGGCGATACGCGAATGTGTGTCGCACCTACATCGTCACGATGACCACAGATCAGGAGAATAAATATGATCATACCTTTCTGGGAAATTATGTGTCACCTCTGTATCACGCGCTAAGTGGCTTTGGGGGTAACCCACCTTCACAGAGTGAAACGGCTCATGAATTTTTTATGCCCCTTTAAAAAAAATTGCCATAAATGGCCCCTCTTTCCTTTTCTCGATAACTGAACGATTTCTTGGCTTGAGAAATTTGAACAGTCGTAAACGCATTATGCGAAAGCATGCGGCTCGGTGAGCAGACATCCCCATGTTCTGATGAACTTCTATTAGAGGCACATAGTTGCACCTTCCTTCGTTGCAGTTCTGTCCATTGAGGTTGAGGAAATACGCGCAAGATGTGACCAATTTCATATTCTTTCCAAGGATGAAGACCCCGAACAAATACAAGCCGTCAGATGTGCAGCCAGACACTTTTATTTTAGAGGGGCCGCGCTCACTCTTGCCGAAGCTGGGATGGTTAGAATGGCGTGAGGGAAGCCTGGAAGGCCGCAATTCGCGGGGTGAAAGGGACGTGTCCGGGTACAACAATCCCTGGGTACGGCAGTGCAAGCTGCCATAGCTGAGCGATAGTCGAGCAGCCAACGCATGGGAAACGCACATTACACAAAAATCACGAGATTATATCACCAGTGCAGGTGATAACGATATTCGCGAAATTCGTCTTCTTCGTCATATGGCGATAGTGACTTGGAGGCTGACTGGATGGGGACGGCTGTCATCGTAAGCACAAGTAGGGGCGTCTATACGTGCGGAGGCGGCAGTGCTGTCAACCCTAAAAAACTTCACAGGATCTCGGGGAGAAAACACACAAAAATAAACGTAAGGTATGTAAATGTAAGAAAAAGTACAATGCATGGAAGTTCTGCACTAAGACTGCAGAATAGAAAAGGTGGGAGACGTGAGACACTGCTGCTACGCTTGTTTGACAAGGCGCCTAATTGCTCACGTGACACCAAATTTTGATTTAAGTTACCGAAACATACTTGTGCATCACCGTTTTTATTTATGATTGCCATTACCTTGCCACTGCAAAGACGTGCAGCCCTGCCTCTCCCCCTCTGCCTGTCCCCCTTTCTAATGCAACATTAATGAAATATCAAAACACACACCGTTGCGAGGTGGTACGGAAACTACCGAACAAGCTAAAGGGCCGTAGGCGTCATTCAAGTCATAACATAGGTTTAAGCAGGTAATTCAAGTGGGTTTACATTTTCGACAAATTGGCATCTAGATGCGTGTGGCCGAAAGTAATTAGAATACTTATCAATGTGCATCGATACAATGCAGCGAGACCACTTGGATGCCCGTGCATAAGGTGAACCTGCGGTAGCGTGGAACTGTTTTTCAATATCAGTGTACTGTTAATTACTCTCCCAACTGCAGTTGGTATTATATGAATGCATTGAGTTACCATCAACTCATTCATAAAAGAAAGAGCCCATATTTAATGAAGCTCTCTTTTTTGCAAAATATTTAATACGGACTGGAAACGACGCCATGCGCATATTTTAATCTTGTATGCTAACAGGTGTGGAACTTAATATGCAAGTTGCCAACCGTGTGATTTTTTGATCTGTGATTGTTGCAAGGTATGCAGCAGTGGAGCCCATGGGCAGTACCGGTACGACCCCGCGTACAAGTCCGGCATTTTCTCCAACAGCACTCACGCACTGACAGTCGAAACAGAGCAGAGTATAAAAGCTAAGGTAAGTTCGTTGCGTACTTATAATAAATGAGTGCACTGAGACTGTTGCTTAGCCTTTTACAATACCTAATGTTATTCGTGTTGTCTATGCCAGAACTATTTGTGATTGTGGCCCTACTTCCACGTGGTTTCTCATGAAGCTGAATAATTCGGAAAAACCTTAACGAACTAATGATCGGTCAGGTGATAACCTTATAATAACAACTGATGCATGTGATATGGCTGGACATGGTATTTCAGGGCATTTCTAAAGTAAAATTGGGACTTTGAAGCAGCTTTACACTTTACGAAACAGCGCGCACAACGCTTAATAAGAAGACACTCCGTCGCTTTTGTTATTATTGTGGAAAACTGTTGCAAGAAGAATCAATATGCCATATACACTTCGGTAAAAAATTTTGTGCATCTTGTGCAAGATTTACAGGACTTTTCTTCGTCTGCTATCTACACCAGCGTTCGGTCAGGAGGCTGGATTTGCGGTCAGTGGTATTGTCTAGGGCAGTACAGCAGAGAAAATAAACTTAGGAAAGAGAAGTTAGTGAACTTCAATAGCAGTAGGGGCTGAGACAAAAAGATTTTATGCTGAATCAACATGCGTTATCCAAACAATCTCGCTTCTATTACGTCCACAAAAAGAACGATGTACCTATGAACCATTTAGAATTTTCCTTTTACCGCCAAGGTCTCCGTGGCGGATGTCAACCTATAACGCAGGCGCACCTTGGCTCGGAAAAGCCATAAGTCGCAATAGGGATAACTTGGAACTGCTCACTTTGTCATTATAATTCTAAAATCTCAGTACAGAGAATTAGAAAGTTCTGAACGCAACATGCTTGTGACCGACTTTATGGAGTAACATGCAGGCTATAAAAATGCAAAGAATGGACATATTTTTCATCAAGGTAAATCTGCGAGGCTAACCTTACCATTTTCAATGGCAGTAAAGTTAATGTGTTTTAACGGAAGAAAAAAGAAGGAATACAGCGGTAAAAAACTGTATGGTGGCGCGGTACCACCACCCAGTAGTGTCGCTCGTACTGGCAATACATGGAGCAGTATTGCCGTAAATAATGAATTTCGTCCTACATGTTTCTCACCTTCTTCATTTGTGACTCCCAGCGTTCTAAGATGCCGTCACTGAGATTCAGTGCCTCCTGTCGCAGCTGCAGCTGCAGGGAGTTCTGACTGGTGCTTAAAGAAGTGGTGCTTGAAGTACCACCTTGCTATCGCTTGCCGGTAACATACGGGAGTAAGGAGTTCCATCGATAACACATAGGGCTGATCACAATACTTAGTACCATGATTTGCATAGTCAGAAAGCCGTCCTGGTGGGGTAGTGGATAACGCATTGCGCTTCTCCCGAGGGCACGGGATCGAATCCCGCCCGCGGCGACCGCATTCATTGGCGGTGAAATGAAAAAATACCTGTGTACCTTGAATTCGGTGCTCGTTAAGCAACCCCTGGTGGTAAAAATTAATTGGAGGTCCCTCACTATGGCGTTTCTCGTAATGCTATCGTGCTTCTGGCACGTCAGACTCCGCAGTCGTTTTTTTTTTTTGGATGGCCACATCGCACTTGGCCACATAGCTTGCATAGTCACAACACATAACTAACAGTGCAAGCCAGAAGCAGCCCGCTCTATAAGCACGCTTTGCGCATTCTTGCATTGTGCTACCATCGCAGGCATTGCAAAGCTGTCGCGCAATTACACGTGCTTCACAAAGAGCGAGGCGCCATTTGGCGGAAGCCGAAGGCTCACGGCGACGAACGCTCCCGGAACTTGTCCATTCGTCACCGCCTCTGACCTTCGATCGCCGCCATCTGAAAGACCACGTTCTCTGCAAATTGCCTGCTCTAGAGCGCATGACCTACGCAACCTGAACGGAAGCCGGTTTACCGCCGACCCGCAGACACGAAAATGGCCTAAGCCGCCTAAGAAAGGTAGTCGCTTTAACGAAGAGGCACTTAGGAGGACCCTCCGTGATGTCGCTGTCTAGGGGTCAAAGGTGCGTCCAGAGCAGCCTTAGCTGGGGTGGCGACTTCGTCTTGCATGGCTGATTGCTACAAAGCCAGCTGCCATAGCGAAGTCGCAGGTTCAACAACCAGTCGTGGAGGAGCGAAGGAGCGTTAAAAATATAAATCCATCTAGTTGCTGCAATTTCGCGGATCGCAAGTTGGCGGAAGCGCTCGTTGTCAGAAATAGAGAAAGCTTCCGCCCGCCTTGTGGCGTGTTAACTGGAAATGGCCGTCGGAATCGCCGTGCATTCTTCTCTCGATGACCGCTGATTTGTCGGCGCTGCCTCGAACGAGGTGGCGTGCCTATTTACCTGCAGTGAAACCGGTTCCCAGGAAAAAGAGCAACAGCTCGAGCTTTCGTGAGAGGGCCCCTTTCAGACGGAGACGCGGTGGAGGCGTTGCGAGCAAGAACGGCCTCCCTATTGGATGGCCACCATAGGCAAGACAGCAGCCTGCCGCGGGCCGGTCAAAAGGAGGTCGGAAAGCCCTGTTTGGTGCATTCGTCGCTCGCTGCTTCGTAAACCCTGACACACTGACAGTAGCCTGCCGCAGTGCACTCTAAAGGCCATGTCACGTGTTGCGATTGTCATCGCGTCGAAAACGCGTTGTTGATCGCATGCGTCTAAAATAGATATTTCAGTTGTCGCAGAGTGTGTGCTGCGTGCGAAGGACAAGGTCTCCCTACACCGCACTGATCGGTGTGATTTTAGGACGCCAAAACACAAATGGACTCCCGCATCCAAATAGGAGGGTGGAATTTTGTCGATCAAGATTTCGCCGAAAGGTATTTCGCGGTTTGTTTTCTTACCGCATGGTGGCTGTTCGGAAGGGACGTCCGTAGTTTGAAAGGTCTACAGGACTCTAACTAATTGTGAGCAGCCGTGGATCGTACAATCATCTACGTACTATCAGAATCAACCTGAGCGCAGGGCGAAAGGAATGCTAGGCCACCGTAATATTTGGCTTAGGTGTCTCTTAGTGACACTCGCCCCTCAGCCTTGGTCTTCTTTAGTTTAACTTCAGGCGAATGGCACTCAAGAACCGGGCACGGGGGCAACAGTTTTCCCATAATTAGCCGCCTAATTATAGTGCCACTTTGTTATATGATGACGTCGTTAATTCTACTTTCTAATTCCGGGATACCACAAATTTCGCCAAAGTTGTGCTCACGTGGCGGCTCCCTAGTCTGTTATCCTGTGCTTTGTTGTGCGGTAACCAGTGATGTTTAATTAATCCGAATTATTTCACATGCTTCAATAACTCAAATTGTAACGAAATTATGCTCTCATGTCATGTCTCTGATGAAACCCATGAATTGTGTACTCTACTAGTTTCACCTCTTTCTTTTCTGATTTGTTTTGAATTTCATCCGCGGACGCCTCATTATTTCTTGGATAGTTTTAATTTATCCAGACATTTCTGTAATTGTAACATCTCGGCATACGTTTAGTATGCCTAGATGTCATAATGAAACCCATAAATTTAGTACCTTGGTAGTTTTTTTTATGTTTACGTGATTTATTTTGAATTTCCTACCATGTCGTCTAACATGGTTAGCCAGTAATACTGCGCAAGAAACAAAATTATCGCTCAATGCTCGTGCTGCTAAAAAACGAAACAAAAACTCCTTAGTGCCCTTCCACTCTGTGAAGACGGATCGAAGCTATGTATGTGGGCCCTTTAATGGCGATGGGCCCACGTATGGGGAGTTCTTTTTTTTTTTTCACCAAGCCAACAACGAAACGCAAGTTTTCTTGGACGGTAGAGGTATACAGCTTCGCTGTAATAATAAAAGTTCAAACGTTCAGATCTTGCCTTCATATGTCTATGCATTTTGTTGACATCCTACGCCGCAAATGAAGTGTCTTTGAACGTTTGCTTCATGTGCTGACAGGTTGCGATAGTACGTATTTTGCATGCATTTCCAGTTGTCCATACGTACTGTGAGTTTGCGAGGTGTCTCCCACCAACCGAAATGGCTTTCTGATGCCGTCGCATTTGTTTTATTGTGACATAGGCACTACTCGTCATACATAAGTCATAGTTATGTGGTATCCTTGATACGGTCAAAACTATTATGATTAAATCGCGCGTACGGAGAAGTTGAAAGGACTGCAACGTCACCCACACGCTTTATTAAGGGGAGATGGCATGGAATGATTGCACCCGAAGTATAACGTTACGAATAAGGCGTGACCATTAACTTCCCTTAAATTCGTGCTTATTTTTATGCATAATGTTCCCGGTCGCTTAACCGCGCCATTAACAAGTTCTTTTTCTTTAGCTCAGCTGTGAGGTGCATGTACTCGTTAAAGCTGACTAAAACGAAACTCAGACCATATAGCAGTAAATATTCTTCAGTTGAATATTCAACGCTGTTACTCGGAATAGACACTCTACTTTGTTTATTGTAAACGGGTACTTCCGCGTAAATGTAAATTCAATAGTTTTATGTGTTTGATATTGTGTAGTGTCATCTTTTCCTGCTTAGAAACCACTAAACTTTGAACTCTTTGCGGACTACGTGTGGTTGCTGCACGTTTAATAGCCTGTATTTCCAAGGGTAACTACCAAAGAATACCAAACTGCAATGTGTAGGCGTGCGTTGTTATATGATTTGTATATTGCACATTTGCTATTATACATTTGAATGCACCGACACAGCGACTGCACAGAAGACAATTGCCGCGAAACTGTAAACAGCCGTGAACGACCGCTACGTTCGTTCGAACTGAATATTATAGCACATTCGGATGTCGGTGTCGGAGCGTACCAGAGCAGGTCATCCTTTTCGGATGGTCGATAAAGAGCGCTACGACTTCATTCCCTTGGTTCTTTAAGGTTGGTGAAACCCGTTTTGGAGTGCCCAGAATTGCTCTCGCCGACGGCCTCGGATAAATTGCGATGTCCGGCCGGTATCCGGTCCTGTGAGCGCTCTCAGCTTCCGTCAGCGCGCTGACAGTGTCGGCTCGCCAAATTCAGCGGTTTCGTAATTGTGCTGTCGTTCTTGCAGTGCCTCACGCCATTAATGGCAAATAAGCAACGTTAGCATTTGTTAGCGGTACCTTTACTTCTTTTTTCGAGAGGCAAGCAGTAACATAGCCTTATCATAGTGCTGAAAACTTGCTGAGTTGACTTTCTTACAATCACGGCCACTATAGCAGTCGCTTTACTAGCGCACTATTTTCATGTCGCCCTTGCACTCTCCATGATGCCTGATACGATGGCATTCAGTCGATCATCGCTGAAAGTTCTCCTACCTTCATTCCCTTTCGCTTCTTCACTTCTTCCTTCTCTCTTGGTTCGAGTAGCGCGTGCCTTATCTTGACTCGGATATGGAGGGCCTTTCAATTCGACTTGGAGATCCGCCTCCACTGCCAGACTCTAATATTATTACCCGCCTAATTGCGCTCCACGAAGTAACCACAAAACATAAGAGTGCTTGTTTATTTAGAAAGCAAGCGCATTATTTGCTTCCCTGAAAGAAGGGTCAATAATAACATAACACTTTCGAATTACGTTTCCATATTTATATAGCGTGTCACACAAACGCAGCCACCAAGCCACCCTGGCCGTCGCACCTGCAGAATCGCAGACATGTGACGTCAGCTCTCCGAAATTTGCATTGCGGCCCGACAGCAACTCTTTCACTGCAGTCGCAGACAGTGATATAGTTTGAAGTAACACATGTCATCTTAGAAAAGAGGTTGGCTTAGCATTGCATATTGCCATTGAGTTTCCTATAGCTTTAACTAAGGAGGTCGCATCGGATAAGTAAGGGGCGACAGGGAATCACCTGATGGTAGTGTAGAAGCTCAGGCCAGGGTCCTTCTTATGTGTCACGTGTAATCAACTTGAAGAGTAGCGACTGATGTTGTACATCGCTTTACGTTCACATGCATTGCGGACGTCTTGCAAATGAGCACACATATATTTTTTGAAATTTTGATTTCTCTTTATCGACTTGGGTTCGAGCAAGCGCGGCAGAAGTTTATGATATGTGGCTCATTTCTCGCGCGTGCCTAGCATTTTACTAAAAGGCGTGCTTGATACAAATATTTTTGTTCGGCTTAGTTATGCCTACCGCAATATGAGCCAGCGCAGCCGCTCTTTCCACCTTTGCATGCCAAATACAGTCTCCTTCGCTAAAAGTTAGCCTGCTCTCCGAAAAGCTCTCCATGAGTGTGCACATGCTGGTCGAGCCTTTTTGCTTCTCCAAGCGAAGAATGGTAATGGTGACACCAGAAAATAATTGACGTTTGCTTTAATTGACACAATGAGACCACGCGCTTTACACGTCCTACAATATTGTGAGACCCTATGGTAATGCGTAGAACCACATATATAATAACAATGACTATAGGACGCCTTTCAGGGTCATCACACCAGTGATCGTGTTGCGCAGCAGCAGCAGAAAGAATTGCATTTGCGCTCTCACAGACAGCGTCGCAATGCACGAAGTGGTTTATAGTAGACCTCTTATGAGTAACGCGCAAAGCATGGCCACGCCAATAGCCCTCATGAGGCACAGGCAAAAAGGCACTTGCACCTAGGTACGTAATTCCACGCTGCCTTATCAGTAGAAAGCATGCCAACGCAGCTTCTGGGGAAGCTATCTCTTTTCCGTTACTTCAACAGCTGGAGCTCTTAGAGTATCTGGATCGCTCACATTCGTAATATCAAGCGTACGGGTCCGGAGGTAAGCATTCCTTAATCCACAGGGTCTGTTTTTTTAAATATAGAGCACCAGATTTATGATCACATGAGTGCTTAGGGTAATTAGAAATATAAGTAAGGCTCAGGAGTATAAATTCAATTAAGCATAAACGAATTCTGCTTGTACTGTAAAAGGTGTACTAGTGATTTTAGCGTTCAGCTATGTGACCTATGAGCCCCAAACTCAAGGGGCCATTACAAAAACAAAACTCTCATTCATAGTTTCAAGCTTGACCAAAGCACACTCATCAAACCAACTTCAGATGCTGCAACTGGAGCGAAAAAACTTGGTCACACGCACGCGTCGCAATGTGATCTTCAGAGGACCCATTTCACGTGATAGCGATGTCAACGATGCGCATGGGGCGACGTCCAGGATTGCTTGGTTCCATGTTTCGTGACAGACGCCGCATAATTTCTGAAATGTGTTAAAAACTTGTGCGTTATAATATTATTGACCTGTGTTTATTCAGAGCAGATAATGCTCCTGCTTTTAGCTTAAAACGCTTTCACGTTTAAATTTGTAGGGGAGTGTGAAACAGTGGTTCCTGAAACACACTGCGAGAAGACATGGCGGATGTTGACAGATGTTCGCAGCTGGTGGTTAGGCGCTGTGGGTTGTCTGATGTGCCTGCTATGTTCGTGTCGTACTACTTGACCTACAACTTACAAGACGACCAGTAAGCAAGCTCATATAGAACCTTTAGTGCATATGCAGTATTCGGAATTCGGCTACAGCGAAGTCGTCATGCCAGCAAAGTGAACTCTTGCGCTACCCGTGTTTAGCGGCACCCCATAAAAGCACTGCGTGTACATTACTAGTATGTGCACATTGTGTGGCGTGAGGAGGAGGTTACTGATGGAGACAAACATGGTGGCTCGAATACTGCCTTTTATTCCTCGTCTTCCTCTCTGCTTTCATACACCAGCCTGCTGTCATCCCTTACACATTCCTCCTGCCCCAAAAGAGAGCGCGCAGCAAGCAACACAAGAGGGAGCAATGGGAGACTACAAAATAATTAAATGTTCATAGGTGCAGTTGGTCCAATGTTCTGATTTAACTATGTATACAAATAAAGCTCAGAATAAACCATCGCAATCCGGTGATGTCCAGCATAACTCTGGGGGACGGGCCTGGCTGTTGCGCTCCGTATGACATCTACTCGCGCCGAAGCACATGAACATTGATCGTACGGCAAGTTGAGATCTTGATACAATTGAGTAAGGTTGAAGTGCCTTGCAGGGGAGGGAACAATGGTAGCACTTAGGCTAGTGCACGCGGAATTGGGTGGAAAATTGGGTGGACTTCGGTTGATTGCTGTCACTGGAGAGCTACGGTTGACATGAAGTGGGCTTGCTTGTGGTGGTTGAAAATGTGCGTTGTCTGAAGCGAGTGCACGTTGCAGAACTTTTTGATATGGCGGTTTTGTTGTTTTAGTACGGCGGAAAATTGCAGCTATCATACTCGTCGTTGCTTGCGCTCTTGTCGCTATTCTCACATCAGGCTTGATTTGTGGCGTTGTAAAAGTTCTTGACGATGGTCATTTGTAGGAAAACGACATAATTGCTGAGTTCTTCTTCAGTTGAGTTGATTTGTGCGTATATGTCTCCCTTTGTATTGCATCTTGTCTGTCAACGGTGCCCTTTTCAGACATCGCCATTGTCTGTATCGGACTCGTCCTTGTATTAGCCGAGCCTGTTCTTGGAGTTGCTGGAAGAACGCTTCCTGCTGTGGCTTGTCTAATGGTGAGGTCCATGTGTGTGGTTCTTCAGAAAGCACATGTAAGGCTGCTATCCATGTGCCGTCGTGCTGAGAGGACACTTCTGTTAGTTGGCAATGTGTGATATCCGGTGCCCACAAATCCTCTGCAATGTCAGCAGCTTGTTGGCGTCTGGTGCGCGCGAAAGCACTCCAGATATGCAAAGTAGCTAGAATGCCATATGTCAGCTCTTCATTCACTGCTGATCGAGGTATATGCTCTATGTCGCGAAGTGAACTTAAGGAGTTGGTGGTTTGTTTGTGGTGTCCTGGTGGAAAATAAGATGGCTTAATTTGACTTGTTCTATTGATTTCATCTATGCGACCTGAAGTTCCAGGTGTTTGATTACTCGACGATGTCACAGTGGATGTGATTGCACTACGTGCTTCTACGGATACGTCTGCCTCTATAGAAGTTGAGGTTTTATTTGTAACAAAACGATTCTCTGAAGCACGTGCAGCGGAATCAGTTTCATAGGAGAGTCGTGTGACTTGAAACCAGGAGGTGGTACGCACGTAGAAGACGCAGTGAACGCATCCGATTCATTAGCGGTGGTAAGAGTACGATAACGGGATGAAAACGCATATATTGGTGATTCCTGCACGGAAGTGAAACCTGATGGAAGGTATGGCTTAGAAGGAAAGCGACTTCGATATCTCTCAGAGGACGGGGGATGTACTTTATCCATTGTGCCTGGTGAAGTAATAGTAGGCGCACGATTTTCTTTCACCTTTTTGGGAGGATCATTACAAGAGATAGTTGTCGTCGGTCTACTAACACGAGACTTTGGTTGGCTCTGAAGAAGATAACTGAGTGGGGACAGTGGATGACTGCAGCAACCCACGTTATATGTTCCCAGCTGGCGGATAATAGAGGGATCTGCAACCTATATTTGAAATCGACTGAGCACTTCTTTGATTTTCTCCCACGATTCGTTGTTTTCAAAGATGTGCGTGAGGTAGAACCGAAATAGCTCACCGGTGACGTAGCCATTGACGTTGGCGGCCATATCCCGTTCTGACCATGATGTAGCAGATGCGTGGAGCTCGAAGAAGCAGAACCAGTCTTCCAGGGGCCCATCGTACAATGATCCAGTCTACTTGGGTATGTCCAAGGCTTCCGGTGACGCGGTCATGATGGCGGTTGGTGTCGGTGGTGGAGCTTTGCGCTCCGGGTTCACCCCATGCTGTTGAATACATGCGTGATAGTGTTACGCCGATGAGGCGGCTGTCAGGTCTTTATCATGTTGAATTGAATGACGCGCGCAGGCGGTTGCGGATGAAGGCAAACATGGTGGCCCGAACACTGCCCTTTTTTTCCCTCTTCCTCTCCTTTCAGACAGCTGTCTGCTGTGTTCCGTTACATGAACATAATCGCCGCCTGCTGCTAGTCATATTGTTTCACCAAACCGAGCAGCAAGCACCAACTCAAAGTTGATGTCTGTCCCTGAAGGAAGCCACAAATTCTCTGTGTGATAAATGAACGTGGAATGAAGTTTCTGTTCCAAACTTCAATCTTTGGGCTAGCGTAAGCACCTTTTTATCTCAGTGTGTGCTGATATAATACAGAGGTCCTCTTTGAATATTTCGAAGGAGCAAAAGCCGACACGACAGATATCTTAAGAGCTGTATACACGTGTGTATGTAGCATCATAGCATTCTAAAAGACATTGGCGTTATATACATTCTCCTCCTTTGTCTTGCGCTGCTAATATACTGTGAATATGCACCAAGAGGCATAAATAATGTGCTACATAGCGTAGTATGGTGGCGTGGCCCCACGGCAAGCAAGAAACACGTTATTGAGAGTGTATTTGTTTATTAACAAAATAGAGCGCTAGAATTCTGTATTCGTAGGGGCATTCGTAAAGCAGGAAAGTAACCAAAAGCTATGCAACTGGAGAAGATGTTGTTGTTCTGTTGTTCAAACATCCCAGTCTGTTAAACCAGTAATATGCGTAGCCTGCATTACAGCAATGTTAGGTAATGATAATAAGAGCCATTTCAAACTACATTTTTCGACCAAAATGAGAAACTACAAAGTAGGCCTCATGCGATAATCTAATCCGGTATTCCAGAACGGATTGTATTGGTACAATTTTATGTCTGCTTGATTCATTTGTCCTAAACAAATGCACGAAACAGGGCGGACTGATGCCTTTTCTCGCGGTTGACAAGCTGGTTAAATGTCAACTGCATACTACATTTGTTCTGGGGGAACGTTTTTACCATTGCCAATATCTCTTAAGGCCTTATATGAGCTTTCTTCTTGAAGAACTTTCGAATAAATATTTACCTTTGCAAGCTTAGACAATAAAATAGCGCTAAATGAAAGTACAGACTGAATAGATTTGTCTGGTGTGGTCCAGTGGGCGACTGGGCACTGCGCCAGCGTACGTAGCAGCCAAATCCCGGTATGTGTTACAGTCCACGTATGTTTATCCTACAGCCGATGAGCCCGGTAAGTGGCATGACTATACTCTGGTCGCAGTGCAGACCTGCGGTTTTTATTGGAAAAAGAGGGTATCGCACTCTTGCGCAGTGTGATACCCTCTCTATATGTATTTAGCATTCGTGTGCACCTTATTACGCACATATGTTTCTATGATGTTCTCGTTGCCGTACTTGCAGTGATGTAAGCGTTTTCGTAATACATTCATGTCAGCCATCTTTCTTTTCAACTTAGTGTTGAAACGCAGTAAATATGGACACCCAGTAACGTCCAAGATAACCTGCAGTATCGGCAAAAATGTGAAGCAGATCAAATGCACTTGTTGGAATTGAGATGACAGGATGCTTTAATGCAACGATCAAATACATTCTATACAAATAACTTTCTTAAGTAATTATTAATTATGGGGGCTTACGTATCAAAACCACTTTCTGATTGTGAGCCACGCCGTAGTAGGCCACTCCAGAAATTCGGATCACCTGGTGTTCTCTAACATACGCCTAAATCTAAGTGCACGGTGGTTTCACATTTCGCCCCCATGCAAATAGGACCGCCATGGAAGGCATTTGATTCGGCGACGGCTTGCTTAGCAAGTTAACACCATTGCCACTAAGCATCCACGGCGATTATACAAAAAACTGCAAAATAAATGCACCACGGACTCCCATACAATGCTTGCTTATGCGCCGCACAGCTAGGTCAAAACTTGAATATCAAGTAAAGTATAAATAGTTGCTACGAACGGGTGGATGTCTCATTTTCCCTTCATTCAAAGTATAAATAGTGTGTTGAACTCACTCAAGGGTCAGCTCACTCAAACTTGGACCAAGCCGCCAGGCGGATATCGTGCGACCCTGGCTGAGAAGAATTTTTGTGAATATGAGTGCCACCAAGCTGGGCTGAGTATATTATTGTCTGAGTCTCAGTTCGAGTTAGTCCGAGTGGGTGGAATTAACAGGACCTCAGTCCGCGTTTTCTCGGCTAGTAAAATTTTTTGGCAGTCTGGACACACATTAAATCGTATCATGGAATAAATCAGTAAGCAGCAGCATCTCACAGTGTAAGAAAATGAATAAGATATAAATGACATCATACGTTTGCATGATACTTTAGGTTCCATGATACTTTATATATGAACGCAGTAACGACAAGATGTAGTTCTACGAGTTCATGCAGTAATACATGCAGTTGAAAGCTCAGGAACTTTACTCCTGTCTTTTTGAGCATTGCGTATGCTTCGTGATACGTCTACACACTTCATTAGCTGTGTACATGCAAGATCCGTCCGCACTTGAAATGATGCTGTCATTCGCAGGAAGAGATGCAAGTGGCTGACTTCACTGAACATTTTTAATTTACTTTCAGTAATTATGCTATCTACACTTTATAAACACAAACTGTTTGATAGTTTTCCACATTGTGCAATGCGTTTTACAGAAGGTAGAGTCAGAGAAAAGCAAGCTAAGGCAGGGTTGTTTACGGCCAATTAGTTCGTCAGAAATACTGTGATATGTGACGACCAGCATAAACAAGCGAAATTCAATGCGCTGAAGTGCTATGTGCAATTACCTTGTTAAGTGGCATTTATTACAGGTGCAGTAAAGATACAAAGTCTGTAGCATATTGTCACGGGGTAGTGACGGTGAAGAAAGCAAGAATACGGTGGAATACAAAACTAGCTTTTATTGGGCGAACCTGTGCCCACAAAAACAGACTACACTTATAGCACAACGATAGCGGCGAACACGGTCGGCGATCGTCGGAAATCTGATCAGCGGGTCAAGTGCGTCGGCTTTTATACAGCAGTCATCGAACGTTCCAGACTAATCGTTCCGACCCGCATGCCTTCCACAAAGTTCTACAACATTCGAATCACGCGATGAAATCAGATAACACAAGGTTCGGCGACAACACAGCGGATAGAAGCATCGATAACTTTCCAGAAACTTCGGATACATGCGGACGCGTCCCGCGCTGTGCGATAACATTTGTTAGGCGGCGAAACGTGGTCGCCTGTTGCATATAAGTACACGTGTCAATATTAAAGCTTTACTGGCTCCTGTGGAGGAAAAAAATTATACATGAGAAAAAAAGACATATTACTGTGTAAGTTATGCTTATCCTGTAATAAAGCTTTCAGAATAAATTGACGATGCTGTTTACTCCTAGCTGGAGCGTGAAAAAGGCTTTTGTAGAAAATTGATTGCAATATACAGTTTGCACGTGCACTGTATGGGCTTCGTTAAGAACACTGTTGCGCAGTGGAACTGACAACAATTTCAACTGAGAAGCCTGCTTAACCTGAAAGAATGCGGGTGAAAGCTCCAATGCACAGACTGAAGCTAAACGGTCACGCGCGGAGTAGGACGTGGAACGTCGAATGCGATGCGGTGATATGTCATCGACACAGCGTTTTGATTGCAGTTGCGTATTCTATCAATTGTTTCCTTAGCAAAATCATGATATCCGAAAACCATATCTTCTCGTGAGGGACACCGCGTAATATTTACAACGCACAGCGCATGCAAACAGCGAAATGACACGAAAAAGCACGAACTAGCAGTACCCGAAGTCAACGTGAAAAAACGTCGCTTTAATAGCAACGTAGCCTGTTAACAAACGGATAGAAATCATACAACCAAATCTGGCCTGAAACTGTTTATCTTTTCTGCTCGCGTGTCGGTGCTGGTGACATTTACCGCTCACACAATCTACGGATCCACTCACATAGCGATTTTCAGGTTTTGTTCGAAGAAGGACATTTCACAACAACCCCCATAACCAAGACAAACCGCGAAATACTCGGCGCGATTTCTACGGATGGTCTGTCCCTCGATTTTTCTAGATTTCTTTAGCTTGGCGTTCAAAAATTGCAGCGATCGCACCATGTAAATTGTCGTCTTCTTTCACGCTCAAAATGAAACTTTGCGGTAGCATGTACTTCACAGCATAACAATAAGAAAATTGCAGAACGACATGAAAAATTCCCGATATTGCATTCCATTACTAAATACGTGCTACATAAAAGTTTCTTTCTGAGCATGAGGGAAGCACGCGAATACGCGCAAATTGCCTAGTGCGGCCAGTCGTGGGGCAGTTTAGAGTGTATTCGCGGGCTTATTGCGCGCTCGGAAAAATATTTTTTATGCAGCACACATCCACCAACAGAATGCTGTATTGGCAGTTTTCCATGTTGCTCTAGAATTTTCTCATTGACACTTTTCATTCAATTATAATACTTGAGAAGTTAATTTGTTAATTAGTGCTAATTTGATAATTAGACGGAATGCAAAATATAGCTTCTTAGAAGTACTGTTACATGTCACGACCAGCATAAACAAAGACATTGAAAGCACTGAAGTCCAATATTCAATTACCTTTTCAGGCGAGAGTTATAACAGGCGCAGTAAGGAAGTACGCATCAAGAGTACCTTGGGTCTGTCCATCTACGAGGCACTTGTAAATATTTAAAATGTGGCTAAAATTTCGTGGGACACCCTATGCATGTGCATGTGCTGTGCATCCTGGGACATTTCATTTGTTTAAAATATTATGGGCCTGAATATACCCAATAGGTTTGTGCCTCCTAGTTCGTCCTTCAGCGGAGGTTTTGAAGAAGGCGTTAACGCGCGGTCTGTTCCTTGTTTGGGTTCTGTTGAAGGCAGGATTCACATGCTCCGTTTTTGCACTTCGCGTGACTTCTCGTTAGAGTTGCTATCCACTCCTTCATTCTAACTGCGATTTCGGTCACTAGTTGTTTACATGCTGCCCGCGTGGGTATTTCAGCTGGCAGGCATGGCCACTGACATGAGTTGCGTGTTGTAAAACTGATAAATGCACAATCAGGTTTCCATTTTCCCTCCATTTTTATGGAAACTCGAGTTGCACAGGTGCGTCCTGTTTACGTGTACCGTTTTGGTCTGTGTTTTGTTTTTCGCAGTGCCGTGTCTATACTTACAAAAGGTATGGAAAACATGCCTATGAGCATACGGTTCAGACACGCATGCGGTGTAAGGAGGGTTGTCTTTAGCTGGTTGGTTACAGAGCGCGACATATCCGTAACACTATGGGTTAAACAGCGGAAGTAGAAGCACAGTCCACTGCAGCAGGGCATGCAGCTGAAAACTATGAATTCTGAAATGACAGACAGCGCAAACATTACTGGATCACGGTGAGCACCGTTCGAGTTGACGAGGTTGCGAGGATCATGATGTGATGCAGACCCAAGGTAAATATGGAAATCTTAACTTTACACCGCGTGCCAGAACACAACAGTGGACTGTTTGAAACCAACCAGAAGACGCTGCACCAAGCGTGCGTAGCTGACAGAGGCGTTATAAGGCAGAACTGGCATCGCTTGTCTGTGGTAACAAAGGCTGCTTTCTCACAATGCTTTACGTTCACGCGAATTCGCGCATTACCAGGATGGATGTCGATTGAAGAAAAACAACTGGCGCCCTGGAACTAGTCCAGTGTATCGTCATGGCGAGGAACGGGTCTTACATTGTTTTTAAAATTATGGGGTTTTACGAGCCAAAAACACTTTCTGATTATGATGGACGCCGTAGTGGGGGTTCCAGAAATTGATACCACCTGGGGTTCTCTGACATGCGGCTAAATGTAAGCACACGGGTGTTTTCGCATTTCACCCCCATCTACATGCGGCCGCCACGGCCGCGATTTGATCCCGCGAACTCGTGCTTAGCAGCACAAAACCGTAGCCACTAAGCAACCACTGCGGGCCACGTTCGTTGTCTTTCGTAGTCCAATATACATGGCTGTTCTGCACGCGGTTACAGTTAATGAAAAGCAGTTAAACACAGTTGCAAGACGATATGACATTGCAGTTAAGGCTATGGAGAGCACGAGCATGCCGCAGCCAAAACGTCGCTGTCTCTATCCAGACACGTATCATCATCATCATCATCGTCAACATCATCATCATCATCAGCCTGGTTACGCCCACTGCAGGGCAAAGGCCTCTCCCATATTTCTCCAACAACCCCGGTCGTGTACTAATTGTGGCCATGCTGTCCCTGCAAACTTCTTAACCCCATCCGCCCACCTAACTTTCTGCTGCCCCCTGCTACGCTTCCCTTCCCTTGGAATCCAGTCCGTAACCCTTAATGACCATCGGTTAGCTTCCCTCCTCATTACATGTCCTGCCCATGCCCACTTCTTTTTCTTGATTTCAACTAAGATGTCTTAAACTCGCGTTTGTTCCCTCACCCAATCTGCTCTTTTCTCATCCCTTAACATTACACCTATCATTCTTCTTTCCATAGCTCGTTGCGTCGTCCTCAATTTGAGTAGAACCCTTTTCCTAAGCCTCCAGGTTTCTGCCCTGTAGGTTACACTGGTAAGACACAGCTATTATAGACTTTTCCCTTGAGGGATAATGGCAACCTGCTGTTCATGATCTGAGAATGCCTGCCAAATGCTCCCCAGCCCATTCTTATTCTTCTGATTATTTCCGTCTCATCATCCGGATCCGCCGTCACTACCTGCCCTAAGTAGATGTATTCCCTTACCACTTCCAGTGGCTCGCTACCTATTGTAAATTGCTGTTCTCTTCCGAGACTGTTAAACATTACTTTAGTTTACTGCAGATTAATTTTTAGACTCACTCTTCTGCTTTGCCTCTCCAGGTCAGTGAGCATGCACTGCAATTGGTCCCCTGAGTTACTAAGCAAGGCAATATCATCAGTGAATCGCAAGTTAGTAAGGTATTCTCCATTACCTTTTATCCCCAATTCTTCCCAATCCAGGTTTCTGAATACCTCCGGTAAACACGCTGTGAATAGCATTGGAGAGATCGTATCTCCCTGCCTGACGCCTTTCTTTATTGGGATTTCGTTGCTTTCCTTATGGGGGACTATGGTGGCTGTGGAGCTGCTATAGATATCTTTCAGTAGTTTTACATACGGCTCATCTGCACCCTCGTTCCGTAATGCCTCCATGACTACTAAGGTTTCGACAGAATCAAACGCTTTCTCGTAATCAATGAAAGCTATATATAGGGTTTGGTTATATTCCGAACATTTCTCTATCACCTGATTGATAGTGTGAATATGATCTATTGTTGAGTAACCTTTACGGAATCCTGCCTGGTCCTTTGCTTGACAGAAGTCTAAGGTGTTCCTGATTCTATTTGCGATTACCTTAGTAAATAGTTTGTAGGCAATGGACAGTAAGCTGATCGGTCTATAATTTTTCGAGTCTTTGGCGTCCCCTTTCTTATGGATTAGGGTTATGTTAGCGTTTTTCCAAGATTCCGGTACGCTCGACGTCATGAGGCATTGCGTATACAGGGTGGCCAGTTTCTCTAGAACACTCTCCCCACCATCCTTCAACAAGTCTGCTGTTACCTGATCTTCCCCAGCTTCCTTCCCCCTTTGCATATCTCCCAAGGCTTTCTTTACTTCTTCGGGCGTTACCTGTGGGATTTCGAATTCCTCTAGAATATTTTCTCTTCCATTATCGTCGTGGGTGCCACTGGTACTGTATAAATCTCTATAGAACTCCTCAGCCACGTGAAGTTTCTCATCCATATTAGTAATGATATTGCCGGCTTTGTCTCTTAACGCATACATCTGATTCTTGCCAATTCCTAGTTTCTTCTTCACTGTTTTTAGGCTTCCTCCGTTCCTGATTGCATGTTCAATTCTATCCATAATATACTTCCTTATGTCAGCTGTCTTACGCTTGTTTATTAACTTCGAAAGTTCTGCCAGTTCTATTCTAGCTGTAGGGTTAGAGGCTTTCATACATTGGCGTTTCTTGATCAGATCTTTCGTCTCTTGCGATAGTTTACTGGTATCCTGCCTAACGGAGTTACCACCGACTTCCTTTGCACAATCCCTAATGATGCCCACAAGACTGTCGTTCATTGCTTCAACACTAAGGTCCTCTTCCTGAGTTAAAGCCCAATACCTGTTCTGTAGCTTGATCTGGAATTCCTCTATTTTCCCTCTTACCGCTAACTCATTGATCGGCTTCTTATATACGAGTTTCTTCCGTTCCCTTCTCAGGTCTAGGCTAATTCGAGTTCTTACCATCCTGTGGTCACTTCAGCGTACCTTGCCGAGCACGTCCACATCTTTTATGATGCCAGGTTTAGCGCAGAGTATGAAGTCTATTTCGTTTCTAGTCTCGCCGTTCTGGCTCCTCCACGTCCACTTTCGGCTATCCCGCTTTCAGAAGAAGGTATTCATTATCCTCATATTATTCTGTTCTGCAAACTCTACTAATAATTCTCCCCTGATATTTCTAGTGCCTATGCCATATTCCCCTACTGCCTTGTCTCCAGCCTGCTTCTTGCCTGCCTTGGCATTAAAGTCGCCCATTAGTGTAGTGTATTTAGTTTTCACTCTACCCATCGCCGATTCCACGTCTTCATAGAAGCTTTCGACTTCCTGGTCATCATGACTGGATGTAGGGGCGTAGACCTGTACAATCTTCATTTTGTATCTTTTATTAAGTTTCACAGCAAGACCTGCCACCCTCTCGTTAGTGCCATAGAATTCCTGTATGTTACCAGCTATATTCTTATGAATCAGGACCCGACGCTTAGTTCTCTTCTCTCCGCTAAGGCCCGGTAGCACAGGACGTGCCCGCTTTTTAGCACTGTATATGCTTATTTTGGCCTCCTAACTTCACTGAGCCCTATTATATCCCATTTACTGCCCTCTAATTCCTCCAATAGCACTGCTAGACTCGCCTCACTAGATAACGTTCTAGCGTTAAACGTTGCCAGGTTCATATTCCAATGGCGGCCTGTCCGGAGCCAAAGATTCTTAGCACCCTCTGCTGCGTCGCACGTCTGACCGCCGCCGTGGTCAGTTGCTTCACAGCTGCTGGGGACTGAGGGGCCGGGGTTTGATTGTGTTGTTCATATAGGAGGTTGTGGCCAAGTACTGCACCAGGGTGGCCAATCCTGCTCTGGTGAGGGAGTGCTTTACCGGTTCTGGTCACCGGGATCAGGCCACACTCCAGGCCTGCTTATGCAATTTTATCAACACGCGGATTTTTTTTAATCCGGTGGAAAATTAGCGGCACCGGTATTCGAACCACGGACCTCTTGCACGCGAGGCGGGTGTTCTACCCCTACGCCACCGCTGCACCATCACACGTATCACAGGTCATGAAAATTAACGCGAAGGTATTTGACAAGATAAGTTGTCAAGGCTTTCTAAGATGCTTCTAAGTGGATTAAATATTTTCATTTAACGAACTAGTTTATTTGCATCCCAATTTTGTAACACTAGCATGTCGAGTTACGCAAATATTGCACGTCCAATCTCAATTCATGTTAGATTGTTGGCGCTCTTGTGAAACGCGTGCGTTGAAGAGGGGGATCATTACAAAGTACTAAACGTAAAATCGCGATGTATGGATAAAACGTCAGCAAGTTGTAATATTCGATCAAAATGGGTACCCAGGTTTCTTCAACTGAAATTGATTAACTGAATTTCAGTTTCAGGTAAATAACGAAATCATGTTCTTTTTACACGGAAGTAGCTATGTTATCTACAGACAAATTTATTAATACTTAGTGGGAAAAAATACTTACTGCTGTAATTAAAGCACGGGTATTTCAGCAAACTTGTGTTGTTTTCTCCTTGTTTTACTTGTGCAGCTGTGCTCCGTGAAGGCAGAGTTCATCGACACAAACTACGGCGTTGCTGTGTACGACATCGACGCAGACATGGACAAGAGTGCTTGTGACAAAGTGGAATACACTGGCCAATATAAAAGGCTGAAGCTTATCAGGAAGATAAATGACTTCATGAAGGCTTACACAAAGAAATCTATGAAATCACAGTGTGAGAACCTTTAACGCGAACGATAAGGACATCAGCCGCTTTTTAGATCGCGGTGCCTATTAAACGTATGAATTCTTTTAACATAACACTATACGAACGAGGGTGCCTGGTGGTTTCTTATACATTGTTTGCTATCAGACCGAACTACTGCTTCAATGTTGATAACGTATACCTTTAGTTTCAACTTCCTACGCGCATTTTAAACATTCCGGGGCCTTCTTTCTCTGTAACTTAGTATTTCTTGTTTCCGGGCGTGCATGTGTACTTGGAGATCACATTGATGCCAGCGGGCGTGTTTGATGTGTCTTTTCAGTTCCTCGCAGCTTCTTTGCAATAAATATGATACTTCGCCTCAGTCCCCTGATGAAATGAATATTTTTGAGAAGCTTCCAGCACCTATGCTTTGGAGACCGGCAACATTAGGAAATTTTGAACTTAAAATCTCGATGTATGGAGAAGGTGTCACATGGTTGTATTCTATTCGAATTAACCCCTTAGTGTCGCCAATTGACCGGGATTAACGGAATTTCGTTTCAGCTGTACTTAACCAAATGAAACAATTTACCTCGATTTCAGTTTCATATTGCATTCACGAATTGAAACTGAATAACTGTGATACTTGATCACCTAGCTTTGCAGCAGCTGGCGAAGGATGGAAAATAAAGAAAGTAAGATATTGTCACCACCTTAAGATAGTTGTAATGGACCTAAGAGGGTTACATTCTGACCAGATTCATCAATGGACCCCGTGTTCTTCTAAAGCCGAATAGTAAATTGTGCAGTTAGCAGTGGAGGACGCAACAGCGAGTCATAAAATGATGCAGACATGTAACAGCGCAAAGGACGGGACTTCACTGAGAGAGACGAAGCGCGGACTTGCATCCGTTATATTGTCGCGCACACAATATATATATATATATATATATATATATATATATATATATATATATATATATATATATATATATATATGAGTTGGAATGGACAAGAGCAAGACATAAATATACCATAGTACGAATAGATTGGCAAAAAGATAACTACGAAGAATTGCTTCCACTATTATATAATTCCTCTGTTAACTAAATTACTGCCATATCCCACGTGAGAGATTCGCGTGTTCCTTGGTGAAGAGAGATATCGAAGGCACACTCGCACAAATATTGCCTTTTTTATCGATACAAAAGCCCTCGCATATTTCATGTGCACGCGGGTCACCATAGTGCCTTAGTATTTTGCAATCATGAGAAAATGCGTGACAATCACAACGGGCACTATTCGCAGCTAGGTGGCTTCAGAGAACATTCCTTTAAATTTGAATCTTCTCTGAGGCGGTAATTTACACGAAGGCCAGTTTGACAAAGGTAACATCGACACCAAGAGATGGTAATTTCATACGCTACGTTCTGACAGCAATCTACAAACCTTTTAATGTTCCTTATTCTACCTGGCAGGCCCAGTGTCTTGAGTATTAACGTTTTTGGGAACACTGAAGAATTTGTTTTCCCGAAACAAAAAATTCGGTGGCTGCCTTATGCTCTACTTATTTATACAATTAAACGCTCGGTGCAAATCAGAAATTAGCGCGGTTCCTGAATGCAAACTTTCCCATTCTTTTATTCATACGCTTCCAGTTTTTGTCTGCTTTAAGTCTTCTAAACGACATTCGAAAATGTACACCAAATTTTTCCTCTAGCCTGCCATTCGCAGTCTGCGCTGGTGGAAATCAAAACTGCTGCGCATTGGAAGAAGGCACGGCCGCGGCATGGCAGTGCCCCCCCCCCCCCCAAAAAAAAAAATAAAATAAAGGATTTGCCAATCGCACGCCTCACACGCTTCAAATGCACTAAACTGTAAGATATGCTGCTCTTCTTGGAGCAGGGGGCATATTCCCAGCACACATGGTAAGTTAAAAACAGCTTAAAAACCTTTCAATTAATTTGTGGTGCTTCACCTCACAAATGCATGATCTGATCATGAGGTACGCCGTGATGGGTAACTGCGGAATAATTTTTACAATACACGGCTCGCGGGCGTTCTTGCGCTTCGTCCCCAGAGAAGGGTGGGCGGGCCAGCTTGAATTCCATGTCGAGACCTCGTGCTCTGAAGCGCAACACCATAGCCGCTAAGGCGCCGCATGGGGTGAAATCATCAACCCAAGTCCCTCGTTATTAAGAAGGTCAGTAGTTCTAGTTTCATCGCACAGGAATGAAATACACCGATAATTTGTCCAGCACAAAGCTGTGTGTTACAGTAGTTAGGCCAGTAAAAAATTGCCTTCCACTAAACTAAAAAGCCAAGCCAACAAAGGTTGACCAGGTGGTGCTTCTCAAGTTGGTAAGGAACACTTCAAGTCGCGCGAATGTTGAAGACAGGTTCGCTCAAGAGGGTGTCGACTGCATATTGTCCACGAAGAAAGTCTGTAGGTCTCGCTAGATCTCAGTTTTCGCGTCGCTACATGCAGTGGACCTCAAGCTACCTCAAGCGGATAAACGAGCCGACTTTGTTCTTGCACCCACTGTCGTCTACAATGAGAAGGCTGACGCTACCGTTGCAAACAACTTCCAAGTTACCAACGTCAAAGTTCTAAAGGTGAACGCTGCTGCTACCAAATCCGGTGAATAGGCCGAACTTGAAAAGCCAGCGTCTTCAGTGTGATCGACGAGGGGATTAAACCTATTATTCTTCTCGGCAAAGACTCACAAAGCAGAGGCTCCCGTCCGAAACATCGTTTCGGAAGAAGGCACTTGGCAGCACCTTGTGGGCAGGGTCTTACAGCGTTCCCTATCTGTCCTGGTGTGAAAAATCCATGCGCTAACAGGAAACCACAAGAAGCATCCAACTAACTTCAGGACTAGTGTCCGTCAGAAGTGAGCTCTATTTCAGCCGACGTTGAAAACTTACATTATTTATGGCCACTGGACCAGGTCTGCGCTGAGGTGTGCGAGTGCGTCGACAGCTATGGGTGTGTCCACGTTTAGTACTCGCGGAGAATTACCATTAGGAACTTTTTAGAATTCTTTACCAATTAATTACGTTCCACCTTCGTAAAGAAGGATGGTGGGCCTTTTATTCAAAAAGGTGCACGCATAGGCTCGTGTCTTGCCAAGACACTTTCTTTTAGCAAGTTATGACGGGAGCCTCGTTTAATGCCTGGAACAGATAAGTGCCATAATAATGTTGAGATTTCTATAGACAACTTTTAGTTATTGACAGATCTAACCACTGTGACACTAAGTTTAGTGGGGTACAAATTGTTGACGTGTTTCTTTCCTGCATGAAGAATCTAGAAGTATGACTGGTGGTGGTGGTCGTAAACGTTATTGAAAAGGGGAAGATGAAAGGGGGAGGTGCCTGAAGGATCGGGCTCACGTAAGGGCCTGGGCCTGGTTGGCCTTCTCTGCCTAGCCCACCAGTTCATGCTGTCGGTCGACGTCCCCGGAACTGAGTCAGACTTTCCAGTCAGCTTCGTTCCCGACGGGAGGATGAGAAAACGGGAGTGAGGTGCATTCCAACATTATTTGTGTCAGTGTCCCTGTTTGTCAACAGAGCCTACATAGGTCACTTTCCTAGCCCCCTGTAATTTTGTTAATGTACTTTGGGTGTGCGCATGTGTTTGTTTGAAGTCGCTCAAACGCGACCGCTTGCGTTTTATCCAGTAGCTTGGTCGGTGGTGGGAGCGCGCGACGCATCAAGCGATGCCTATGGGCTATTTTGTGATAAGTCTCACAGGGTTCGTCGTGTCTCTCTTCATCGTACACACCGTCCGCGTCAGGGGACGATGCTCGGTGCGCGAGAACTCGAGCCAAACTGTGCGCCTACGTGTTGCCGGAGACAGCCGCATGAGCGGGGGTCCACACGAAGGTTTTCAAGCCACTTAGAGGGCGTCGCGTGAGACCATAGTACGCCTGTTTTGAAATTCTACAGTGGACGAAATTGCCGATGGTCTGTTTGCTATCGCGATGACGGTATTCGCTTCCGCATGCATGGCCATGGCAATCTCGGTTTCCTCCGCTTCCACCACTCGGCCAGCCGTGCTTGTGGTCTGTTGTATCAATCCTCCGTTGTAATTCGCTACCACCGCGGTCATGAAGTCGCCGCGAGGGTGTGTCGCTGCGCCTGTGCAGACCACTTCATCTTGTGAGCCGTAGCGTCGCCAAATGGCCTGCCGACGGCCCTGACGGAACTCGGAGTCAATGTGGCCGGGTGGAGGTGGGGCATAAATATGCCCCTTGACCTTTCGCGGAATCTTCATGTACTCGGTAACCTCGGGGATGGCCTCGAGTCTGAGCTTCCGGAGGACTGTGTGGACAGCCGGCATTAGCGAGAGACGACGGACTTGGGCGGTGTGGTGAGCGTCTAAGAGCTCCTCGATAGAGTTGTTTATGCCTAAGGCCTGTAGCCTTGCGGTGGCTGCGTGGTCCGGAAGGCCCGGGCTGCCTTTGCGGTACTTCTGATCATTGTGTTTAATTTAGCTAAGTGCATGCTGCGAGTTTAACATATGTTGTCGAGTTCATGATTCTGCTGGTAATGTATGCCTGCACAAGTCGAAGCAGCTCGCCCTCGCCGATGCAGTGGTGCCGATTAGCCACCCGACGAATGAGCTGTAGTGTGTAATTGGTCGCCTTCTGGAGTTCTTTGACATGAGCCATTTAGCACAGCGTGTTCTGAAAGTCTAGCCCCAATATCTTGGTACTGGGGCGTTCGGGGATGGTAAGTCCTCCGACCTTGAGTTCAAGGAAGCGCCTCCCCCGTGGTAATCCCCGGGACAGCTACTTCTGCCGGGCTTGATCTGGAGGTATTCGAATTTTTCCGGTGAGCTCGCCAGGCCTCTTGACTCCACATAAGCTTGTTGATGTCAATGCCGCGTTGCGCGATCTCTTGAAGAGTTTGTGGATCATCTGCTGCCATCCATAACGTCACGTCGTCAGTGTAGACGCTGTGGTGAAGCCGGGGGATAGAGCACAGCAGGTTCGGAAGCCCGCGCATCACCGCATTAGAGAGAAAAGGGGAGATGACTGATCCCTGCGGCGTGCCTCGGCTCCCCAGCTCTTTAATTTCGCTTTCATTTTCACCCACATTCATCCGGCACTTGCGGCCCGTGAGAAAGATTCTGACGTATTGTTATGATCGGTTCCCAACACCCAGTTGGGTCAGGCCCTCGAGCACCGCTGCATGGATGACGTTGTCGAAAGCCTTCTTCAGGTCGAAGCCCAGGAGGCACCGGAACCGGGGAGCGTCCGCCGGACTTTCGGGCTGCATCACCTGCCTCTTTAACTGAAGGAGTACATCTTGGGTAGAGAGCTATGGCCTGAAACCAAACATGGAGTAGGGGAACTCGGCCCCGTCTTCTACGTGTTCATTGACATGGTCCAGGACCACGTGTTCCATCAGTTTGCAGACGCATCATTTGAGTGCAATCGGCCTGAGGTTGTCCGCATTGAGTGGTTTGCCTGGTTTGGGTATAAAGACGATCGTGGACGTTTTCCACTCTTCCGGTATGGCGCCCGTCTTCCAGCATTCGTTCATGAACTCGGTGAGCTGCTCCAGTGCGGCCTTGTCCACGTTGCGCAGGATCTTGTTGGTCACGTGGTACGGACCCGGTGCCGATTTCGTCCGCAGCTTGAAGGCGGTGGCCGACACCTCAGCGAACGTGAGGTCTGCGTGTATGTGCGCGTTCGGCCGGCCGCGGTAGGTCGCAGATGACGGTATCTTGAGTTGCGAGCCGACGTACTTGTCCCACATCTCAGCCGGGAACGCCCCCGGGTCCTGAGAATGCATGTAGATTAACTTGGCCATGTTTCTTCTGCCTTCGGCTCTGGTGGTGTCCGGGTCCATGAGGTGGCGTAGGAGGTGCCACCTCCGGGCAGCACCGAGGCGTCCCCTCATACAATCACGTATTTGGTACATAGCTGCCGGGTGACCTCGGTCGCATGATCGGAGATGGCTACGTTGAGTCGAGGGATTCTTTCCTTGAGGGCTCGTTTACCTTTCCCCTGCTGTTGGTAACGCCGGAGCATGCTCGTTCTTGCCTGCCACATGGGGTGCAGCCTGCTGTCGACGTTGGAGGTTTCCGGGGCGTCCTCCCGGTCAAGATCTTCCGTATGCTCTTCGACGTCGCCCAGGAGTTGGAACGTCCAGGATGATATAATGGCGATGGATCCCTCACTGGTTCAAGTTCTGCACTCGCGGAATTTGTCCCACTTTGTAACCGAGATGCGATGCTTCCGGCGACGCTTGCCGCGTGCGCAGATTTCCGTGTGAAGGATGCGATGATCGCTTCCCAAAGTTTCGCCATTGTTCGTGAAGGCGTAGTCTTGCGAGTGGACGACGAACGTCAGGTCCGGGTTCGTGCCTACCTGACCTCGGCTGCCGATTTTGGTGCAGGTGGTGGTATCGTTGATTCGCGTGAGGCCCAACTCTTGCACGGCTTCTGCTAGATGTCTGGCTTTGCGGGTGTCACTCAGGTATCCCGACAGAATATGACCGGCGTTTAAGTCCCCAACCATGAGCAGGGGGCAGTCGTGACTGACTTTGAGGGGTGAGCGAAAAAGCGCATCGAGCTTCGGGTCATCTTCCGGAGCGACGTATACGTTGATGACGAATAGGCAGCGATCGGATGTCCGCGTCGGGATGATCTCCACAAAAACTTGGGGGATGCCCGAGGGGGGAGAAGTTTCGATGTCGTGGATCGCCTTCACCTGTTCTCGGTGAACGAGTGTAGTGACTTTCTTGGGGTTGTTACGGCAGTGGAAAGCCCGGTAAAAGGAAAGGCCGGCTTTCATGTTGACTACTTGTAGCGCTATCATATCAGGTTTGTAGGATTATTGCTATGCCGTGTTATTAATGTTCATTAAGGTGTTACTGATGAAGGTTGGCCTTCTGTTTGAATCCGCGGCAGTTCCACTGCCAAACGTGATAGGTGGTATTGCTTCTTACAGCCATGTTGATTGTTGGGGAGTGTGTGGACGGCCTGGTCCAGCCGGGAAGGGCAGAGGACCACGGCCGCGCTGACGGGTGCCACCTGAGGGACGACCGCGGGGTGAGGGAGAGCCTGCTACGGCTTGACGGGAGCTAATTGTGGGATGTATTGTGCGACCTCTGGGGCTAGCGTGTTGTGGTTTTGTTCGAGTGCCGTCATGCGGTTGTGTAACTGCTGGAAGCGTTCAATATTTGCAGGGAGGATGGCGTCCATAGCCGCCGTGACCACGCGTTAGCGTGTTGTTCTACGCATTTCACTAGTTCTGCGTCCTCAATTGGGGCTGGAGTATGAGTCCTGTGAATGAGGCTTGCTTTGCGTTTGTTCGGTGGACCCTGGGCCTCCATATCGGACTCTTCACTTTCCGTAGTTGTTGTTATGCTAATAAGCGCCAAATATCGGTGAGGGGACTATTAGGGCGCTGGTTTCCGTGCTAGGGTGTCGGTCCCTGTCCATTGGTTGTGGGAAGCGGCCGCTCTCGTAGGCGCGGATTTTTGTATCCTGCTGTGCGATCTTTGTCTGCATGTTTTCGATGGTTTGCTGTGGACTCTTAGCTGTGTGAAGTGTAATGATTTCGGGATGCATATCGCTGCGCCTCCCTGCTACTATTATGGCACAGTTTCTTTGGGGCGTCACCTGTGAGTTGGCTCCTGTTGGTTTCGTTGCTGCTGCTGCTGTTGGCCCAGGCCTCCACGGTTGCATAGATAGATAGAATAAACTTTAATGGCCAACAGAAAAGGCGATCTACCCACCCCCCGAAACGCAGGTCAGGGGGCGAGTGCCGCCGCCTCAGATGCAGGCTGGGAGGTCTTGGGTCCCAGCAGCCTCTTCAGCCAGTTGGACGAGCCGGAGCTGGAGCTCAGAGTCCGAGCTGCGCAGCAGGGTCTCCCAGGTGTCCCTACTATCTATTTTTGGCCACCCGGCTGCTGCCTCGGGGCGCTCCCCTATCTGCAGTGGCCGCAGCGACTCTGACCCGGGCTCCGGCTTCGACCCCGAATCGTTGACCGACGTCTTTTGGCCGTGACGCTGCTTCTGCTGGTCGACCACCCGTCCGCGAAGGAGACTGACGACGAGTGCTTCTCCCTCAACCCGCTGCGGTGGCCGTCGCCCCGTGGCGGCGGCGATTGCAGGTGCTCCTCCTGCTCTCGCACCCGCAGCTCGCGACGCTGGCGTCGGCGCTCCCGGATGATGAAAGGAGTCTCAAGCTTGTTCCGGCACTCCCGGCTTCCCGTGACGTGGCTCTTGCCGCACAACAGGCAAAGTGGCGTGCACTCATGCCCGTCAATCGTTTCGGGTGCTCCGCATTCTCTACACTTCTTGGTCGTGCCTCGATTCGGACAGACGCCTTCGCGATGACCGGTGTGTTAGCAAATCGAGCAGGCGTGCACTCTGCGCCGGAGTAAATTGCATCGGTGCCATGCACCGCCTTACATGACGTAATGGGGAACTTCCTATCTCCTGAAAACTAACAGGATGGTTTCGGACTCCCCTACACGGTGGAACCCCACTATGTGGGGATTCATACCGCTCTCGGATGGATTCTGCTGAATGTGCTGTTGGGTGTGGTGCAAAGGAATTTGGTGGATAATGCCTTTCCCTTGATCTTTAGTTAGGAAATAGGCTTTAATCGGATAGGTTTGACTTCACACCTTTAGCGTTGATAGCTTCGCCTAACTATCGGCTCGGTCCCCATCCTCGGTACCCACGACAACGAAGTTGCCGACGGCGTCCAAACGTACCCTGTCCTTGCCGCAAGCTTGCTTTGACAGCCCCGTTTAAACACACAATGCCTCCATGGCGCTCAATGGGTGTTGCACGGACACATTAAAACGACCGCTGATTCGTAACACCATCTTGAAGTAGTGCAGAGGGTTAGAGGGCTTCCTCGGGTGCTTGAGGTGTTGCGCCGGGTTAGTCCTCACAACGACTCCGGACGTGCTCGCATTCTCGGGGGGCGAATTTATCGGTAACTTGCACTGTTTACGTTTGTCACGCTGCAACATGTGCCATCCCTTATCTGCGAGGTCTTCGGGGATAATGGGCGTCCCCTCCACGACGACTTCCATGCTGGCGTGGCGTCGCGGCCCTGTCCGGCCCCGACCACTTAAAGCAGGAGCTATGTCTAACGACGGTTTTCAGGCAAAAAAGCGGTCTAAATTCGACGTACTGAGGTGGGAGTGGAGTCATGCCGTCCATGCTCCTTGACTAGTTCAACGTGAGGATACAATCGGTTCCTTGCTAGGACCAAGGGAACTAGGCCAAAAAACACAAGATAGTGGAGGCCCTTCTGCATGCGTGCGCACAGAAGTGCCTTCGTCGTCGTCTTCCAAGTATGACTGAATTTACTAATAACACACTAGGTTTCATTGACCTTGAACTTTTTTTATCTGACGATGTGAGCTGCCTGCATGCCCACCGCTCCGAGAAAAGCCTCCTACCTTACATCTCGGCGCATTCGTGTCTTGTGAAGCGCGCTATTGCCGAATATTGCTTAGGTACTCGAATATTGCTTAGGTAATATTGCTTAGTCGTGCCTTCACACAATGGGCAGCGGTTTTGACTCCCAGGTGATCAAACTGCGAATAGCTGGCTACCCGTAGAATTTAGTGCAATAATTACTAGACAAAACTCACGCTGCAATCGTTCAGCCAGCATAGAAATGATAGGATGCAGAAGTATTTGTCCGATCTTTGTGCTTATGGATTCAGGCATTCTTGTGGATTTGTTGATAACCCTCTATATACCTTTGCTATGGTAAATTTCAAAGCAATATATGCTTTCCTAAGTACAGAAGACGCCGCAAAGACGCACAATCGCTAGTAATTGCTGCGATTCAACGTGTCTAGGCGGCAAAATTGAAACGCATCAAAATCTCGAGGCACCATACTGACCGAGATAAATTCAAAAAGCCGTTTCATGTCGCTTATTGATGTACGCGTATATGACGTCAGGCTTTCAATATTGGGTCGCTGTGCTAGAGGTCCTGTGTTTCAATCCTGGCATCGGTAATATTTATTCATTTATTACGCAATTAATTTGTTGCAAATTATGAGCTCACAAAGTCGCAAAGCCGTTTGAAGCCAAAAGGACAAAAGTTTAGGCAAATATCATGTACTTCGCATAACTCCCATGTTGTCTGAACCGGCACCACTGCAGCTCTTGTAGACACCAGCGCTAAAGTTAGCTCTAGTGATCATGAAGAAAATAGGGCCCCATGTCTTTGAAGATCCAGTGTAGGCGCCCGCGTCGGCCGTCGTTTCGGGAATTAACAATGCCAGAACATGACCAACAGTAACATTCAAAAACACAACACTTCACATTGAAAAAACAGCAGACATTCCTTATTTGGACCAAGTGTCTCATTGTACGAAAAAAATAACACATAATGCATGCATCAGAGTTTTTTTTTTTGCAAAAAAATATTTACTGACGATTACGATATTCCGTCATGCTAGAGTTGAGCGAAGTTCTATACGTGTTCTCATTTCGGCTGCCAATATGTTTACTACAATTATATATAGGTTCATATTGTAAAGAGAACAATGTGGGGGGTGTATATCAATACAGACGAAGCGCGCTTCTCTGGTGCTGCATCGCAGCCATTGTCGCCGCGCACGCCGTCTTGCACGGCACTGCGCTTTTCTTCTCACGCTTTCGTTCCACCAATGATGAGAGCGTCCCTTTGTCGCGGGAAAATCACGCCACCTGTGGCGGCGGCGGCGGCGACAAAACCCAAGGGGGCGTCACATCGGGCCTCACTGGTAGCCCTTCGCCATCGCTTCTTGAAGGAGCAGTGCTACACAGCACACATGCTGCTACCGCGAACTGACCTCAGCAGCTCACGCCGCGGGCGAGCGTAGTCCTCGCCAGCTCACGCCACCCTGTCCCCCATCGGAAGCGCACACGAGCACGCCACGCGGTGTTGGATGCCGTGGAAGCCACCATCTCGGCACATGCGTAAGTCGCTTCCCCTCCGCAGCTCCTCCAATTTCATCCTGGCGCCGCTCGCGCGCTCTTGTTTCATGTAGCGCTGCGCTCAGCGTTCGCTTTCACCTTTGACTTTGATCGTTCGCTCAGGTACAACGCAGAGGCTCAACGCAGGTACGGGCGCTTTAGAGCTGCACTATGAAACAAATTTTCCAGTATGTGCCCAAAAGTGAATAGCGAAGACACCGGGCCTTTTACGCGAGATAAAAACAAAGAAAAAATGTTGGTTGGTGTCATAACGTAGTGTATAAGACTACCCTCTCGTGCTGCCGACGCTACATTGGCCAAACTGGACGTTGTGTAAATTACAGCCTCGCACAAGATTCCAATGTAGGGAACGGGTGTATTGGATCTCACGTAGCCGCGCGCAGCACCTGTTGTGATTGTCGTGAATTGTTTGATTAATGCAAAATAAGGAAGTACATTGATCAGCGTGCACGTGAAATGCACGCGGCCTTTTGCATTGAGAAAAAGGCGATATATGCGAGACTGAGCCTTCGATATTGCAACTCACCAAGGAACTCGCGTATCTTTTACGTGGATGATGGCAGCCCTGTAGTTGTACGGTTTTCCATTCTTCATCGTGGCTATCTACCTGACAATGTATTCCTAGTTAGGTATGTTCTGCTCTTCCTCTTGTCTGCTGAAGCTCATGTATACCGGGTGTCCCTTTTAATTGGACCAAGATTTTTAAAATAAATGAGCCCTAGAGAATTTGTTCCAACTGCACAGTAGCGGCAGTCGTGTGTACTTTCAGCCGCTGTATTTTTAATCACGAAGTATTAGTTAATTGTTTTCAATTAGTGAACTTTTGTATTATCGCTGACTCGCAAACAGGACAATTACAAAGTTCTAGGGCACCTTAAAGAATTCCCTGATCAAGCAATTATTTCGTGCTGAAGTGTGCCTGGTTGTTGTTTCGAAGAGAAAAACAAAAGCCCGCGAGATATGCGAAATATGAAACAAATGCGCTCCGCTATTCAAGCGCCTACAAACCTTTCAAAGATATGCCATTGCATTAGTTTATCGGCGCATCGTACAAGGCTCCATCATGCAGGATTGCTCGAGAGGTTTCGTGACCTAGCTACCTTGGTACGATAAGCGTGAGCCAATGTGGACGTAAGAACGTTGCGCTCCATCAGGAGGCACCCCGAATAGCTTTAACCTTCGCATATTATGAAAGAAAGCTACCAAATAAATTCAACAAATGTTAAAAAAATGCACGCAGACGAGCACGAAAAAAACCAGCTATTGGAAGAACTGTACAGAGCTACTGAGGAGTTTATTTCACTAAATAATAAACCAAAAGGAGGTAAGGCGTCTCATTCACCCACAGTGAACGATCCAATGGTGCAACTGTTTTAGCCATTTACATTTCTGTCTCTTGAACTCTGGAAAAGAAGCAAAACGAAGCAGTTTTTACCTATTTCCATGTTTTCGCGAGCTTTTTTTCATGTAAGGATAGGGCGACATCAAAAAGGTGCGTTAATCAGTCACGTACTATACCACTTTTGAGAGGTTATTTTCCAATGTCACTTATAGAACATGCTCATAAAGGTAACCGTCTGAAGCAATCCTGTACTTGCTTCTTCCCAACGATTGTGCTGTTGCAGCTTTGACCAACGACGCTAGAATCTCGCTGCAGACACTGCCTATATTGCCTTTAAGGTGTCCGGTTTGGTACCGCTGCTATACGCGCGATTTTCCACGTAGCTCGACAAGAAGTCCAGGGCTGTCATGTCAAGCGACTTTGCAGGCAAGTGTACACGCCGCTGCCGGTCATGCGCTGTCCAGGAAAAAAGCTTGTCGAGCCCCGCTTGAGGCTTGCTACTACTATGGGCAGGAATATCATGGTGCTGAAAAATAAATTATGGGGTTTTACGTGCCAAAACCACTTTCTGATTATGAGGCGCGCCCTAGTGGAGGACTACGGAAACTTGGACCACCTGGGGTTCTTTAACGTGCACCAAAATTTCAGTACACGGGTGATTTCGCATTGCACCCCTATTGACATGCGGCCGCCATGGCCGGGATTCAATTCCACGACCTCGTGCTCAGCAGCCCAACACTATAGCCACTAAGAAACCACGGCGGGTATCGTATTGAATCTAGATGTTCCGAAGCTGGGCAAGTGGAACGCTGCAACAGAGGTCGTACACGGGGCCTTCAAGGACGTTGACCTAGCGTTGCGTCGTTAGTGTGTTGTCAAAAAAGATGGGTACGATTGATGTCATCAAAAAAGCATACCACACCTGAAACGATGACTAGTGTTATTGTGGTGTTTGGACCAGCCAGTGGGCATTCCTATGTCTCCAGTAGTGCGCGTTGTGATGATTAACTTCTGCTTATGTGAAGATATTAGCCCCATCCGTCGAAAGCACGCAAGCGAGAAAGTCCAGTTCCTCACATTCTATGAAAATCCAATTCACTAAGTGTTTTCAAAATATCGGTCTTCAAGTTTTTGATGAATATGTACACGGTATGGGTGCATATGAGCTTTTTTTTATGTTGAGCAGACAAGCGCAGAGAATACATTGTGCGATAACGATCGTGTCTGCAAAGTATTACATGGCCACGCGCCGCGCAAAAAATCTGAAATTTCAAAGCGAACGCCGTTTTTTCTTCTCGCGACCGCCGCGTTCCAATCCGGATGGTGAAAGAGTCGTGCCCTATGCCTACGTAGTCGTGTCCGCATTGTGACGTTGCTTGTGGTGACACGTGACTTCGATAGTTATTCAAGACAATATCTGTTATCAGTGCGATCCGTTGCTTGAATTGACGAATTGAAGTTTAGAGAAATAGTAAAACGCACCCGGAATGCCTGCGTGTTTTTTGTTTTACTTTGCAATGAAGCAAGAGAGGTGCAGTAACACTTCGTGTGCTTGTTCCCACCGTCATGCAGTCACGTGCGCAGGTATCGAAACAATATCATTTTCTACTATCAGCGCCGTGATTATGCTCGGCGATCCGCTTGTTCTGCCTGAGTATTCGTGTATCAGTGAAACATACCGCTAGTCATGTTTCTTTGTGCACGGCGCCCAAAATTCTGCGCTGCGCGAAGGAGACAACAGCTTACGCGGGACGCCGTCGGCGGAAGTCCGTAGCCCCGAAAAAGAAAGCGAGAAGAAAAACAAAAAATGAAGGTGGGGCCTGTGACGCATGCGTCATGCAATCCTCAAGGCCTGGTATGGGCGAGCGGAGGGAAGGACTTTCGCTTCCGTAGGCTAGACGGGGCGAGTGGAGAGGGCGTCTTGCTTGGCTTTGGAGCCCGCCTGCTGAAAACATGGATTCACGCACCGAAATATTTCTGTCAAGGCTATTATTGAGCCGATCTGAACACGTTTTTCGGCAGAACACTCCCTAAAAGACACGTAATAACTTCCACGTATAACCAAAATTTGCTATGGGGCCTGGTGAGAGGCCCTTTAAAACCCTCCCCACTGATGGCCTAGCAGTTGCTGCCTCCGCACCGGCGTCGCGCACACTACAGGGGGGGGGGGGGAAACGAGGGGGTATTTGCAAAGGATGCGGAAACATCCTTGACTGCTTCAACTACCGTCGCAATCCTGTGTCGCTTTCTTGTGAAGCTACCCGTCTCGTAAAGGAATCCGCATGTTCTAAGTTCTGTTGACGGACTAGGGCGTCACCCACAATGCCACCTCCGGAATAGCTTGGCTACCTTCTTCTCGCCGCCGTTCACCGCCCCCAAAGCCTCGATCATTGCAGCCTTTTCATTATTCGTGAAGAGCATGACTGTCTTCTTGAGGAGCAGGTCGCTTCCGTGGTGCTGTGGAGATCTCCCGTTATCGACAACAGCGCATGCTTGCCGTACACATCTGCCAAAACGCATTAGATGGACATAGTCTGTCCAAGGTTTGTTTCTGTTGTTAAAGAGAACAAAAGCAACATACGTCATGGAGGCGCCTATTGGCAGAACATGATTAGTGCACAAAATTACAGTGCCAAGTGCGCAGTCATGGTTTCCAGGCTTCAAAATCACCCCCTGCTCCCTACGGCTCCACTACGTTTATCAATGCGCGAGTGGCGTGTTCTGATGATGCCGCCACCATCACATAGCGTGAAGCACTGTATCAAGCTGCCACCGCTAGTAAAGCCGTGCTTTCATGGCTTTTGGCTTGGGAGCTCTTCAGCAGCGGCACGCGAGCGTGTCTATTCTGTATTTTGTCGCTCGCTTTTTTTTTTGTTTGGAAAAACCAACAAGACAAGGCTGAGCGTGAACCAAATGCCTCATTCGCAGGTTATTTGACGTGCTCTACATGTTTGTAATTGATGTGTTTGCGATTCAAGCAATAACAATAAGTTGACTGTTTAAAAGCAATTATTACTTCGTTATCAAAAAATACTGCCCTAACTAGATACGACTACGAATGCTAGGCAGTCCCTATGATTTATCGGGAGCTCTTCGGTTTTATTTTTAAGGTTTGGTCCATATAACTAGGACGACCCAGTAGAATAAAGGTAGTGCAAGCCTATGATGCAACCTCCAGTCATGAAGATGAAGAAATAACAAGAGCAAAGATTGAAACTCAGTATCCTTGGTGACCTCAGTGCAAAACTTTGGCAAATGCAGGCTTGGGAACAATCACTTCGCAACTACGACATTGATTCTAGGAACACTAGAGTAGAGATGTTGGAAGGATTTGCGGAAAGGAATAGGTTCAGAACAATTACTACCTTCTTGAGAAATCGCAGTATCAGGAACAAGACCTAGAAGAGCTCTAATGGGGCAAAGGATATCGAGCAAATTTCATACTTTCTGCCGATAACAGCATAGTCCAGGATGCAGAAGTGTTAGGTAGGGTAAAATTTAGTAACCCTAGGTTAATGAGGTCTGCAATTGATCTCAATTTTAAGAGGGAAACAGTAAAACTAGTCAAGAAGAATAAACAGGCTAACTTTGAGGTAGAAGGTTAAAAGTAGACTAATTCAGGCTGGTGCTCGCAAACAATATATGCAGCTTGAGAACAGGAGGATGGAGTTAACATAGAAGTAAATAATGAAACCGTAACAAGGCTTATTTCAGAAACAGCAATTGAAGTGAGCGGTAAGGCACCAGGGCAACCAGTAGGTAAGCTCTCCCAAGTAACAAGAGGCCTAACAAAACGGCAAAGCATCCGATGGTTTTACTCAAAAGGCTAGATGAAATTCACAAAAATGTTAAAACTGCTCAACAAGTAGAAAGTAATCAAGACTCGAAATTAAAGCTTTGATATTATTGATGAAACAGTAAAACAACTGACTTGCTAAGTCGGCCCTGCGAAATTGGATGTTCAGCGAAGCTTTTGCAAAAGTATCATTACAAATGCAGAGGGGGGTATGCGATGCTTTTTTGATTGTTTGAGTGCTTGTCTTCAACTTGTTCTTTACTGAAACGCATGCTCTTCTGTGTGCTGTATGGGAGAGTTCAATGAATTTATGCACTATTCGCTTCACTTTGCTCAGCGCTTGTAGCCTATGCCTTACGGGATTCAAAGCCACACAGCGAGAGAGAGAATCAACTTTTATACTAAGCCCTTAGTAAAGGTTGGTGTGCGCTGGCACCAGATGGGGTGGAACCTTCTTCTCAGATCCCATATGCGTCCAGCAGTTGCTGGCCCCTAGCCGCCAGTACGAGCTGGGTCGATAGGTCGGCGCTAGACAACAAGGTCTCCCATCGCTCGGGGGAGTTGGGGCTGGGTAGGGTGCGGGGTAGCGATAGTGGAGGGTTCTTGAGCTTAGTGCACGTCTGCAAAACGGGCATGAAGTGTCATGCTCTATTGGGAACATCTTGTTCAAGAGCACGCGATCCGCTAGCGACCCCGCTTGCGTGCGTCGCACGATCGTTTGCTGCATTCGGCTGAGTTGCGGATGCGGAAGCCTTCATTTGCCACTTCTGTGCATCTGGGTAATTTGTTTTTAACTTGTCAGTGGGTGCAGTGCTCTGGCTCGTCCTCGGCCTGGATTTACAGTTCTCGGGCATAGTGGTCGGCGAGTGCGTTGCCTTCTACTTGCGAGTGAGCCGAGACCCACACGAGCTCAACGGCCCGTTCCGATGATTTGGTGAGGATCGCTAGTGCCGCGGGAGGGATGTTCCCTTTGCTGCAGCTTGCGTAGGCGGTCTGGGAGACTGTGACCACGGTCCTCAATCTCGGTTGTGGGAGTGTGAGGGCCACGGCTACTTCTTCTGCTTCGGCTGTATTCGTCGTCCATATCGACGCGCCTGTGACCAGTTTATCGATGGCGGTGACGACCGCCGTTGCTGTGGTTCCGTGCTTTGGAAGCGAGGCATCCGCGTAGAGAACCTCGGAGTCCTCTTCCAGCTGTCGAGCCAGTGCATTCGCCCGCGCAGAGCGTCTCTCGTCGTTCCTACCTGGCTGCATGTTCCGGGGGAGCATGCCTTCTGGGATGTGGCTCCGTTGCCGGTTGCTGTTCAATTTGCCATGCTATCTTGCGTAGGACGGCCCGACCATGCTTTGTCTCGCTCAGCCTTACTCTCTGGTGGGATAGGTGTGCTTGCACCAGCTCTTCCACCGTGTTGTGGGCACCCATTTCGAGCAGCTTCTGCGTTGACGAGTAGACAGGGATTCCCACGGCGAGTTTGACTGCTTTCCTTATCGTCGTGTTTAGTCTCTCGCGGTTCAGCTTTGCAAGCTGCAGGTACTGGGCGGTGTATGTTACGCGTGACACGGTGAATGCCTGCACCAGGCGCAGTGCATGTTCTTTGATTCCTCTGTTCCGGATGGTGAGTCTCCGGATCATGCTTAGGACCTGCTCTGATGTGGTCTTGATTTTGTTGGCGGCTGCGTGCGCTTTGTCGTCGCTGCGCATCAGCAGGCCCAGTATCCGGATGTGCTGCGTTGGCTTGATCTCTGTGCCGTCGATGGTGATATATGTTCGGCGGCGGCTCTTTTTTGGTCTTCCGGGCTGTACCATTTTTGTGGAGTGCAGCTCAGACAGCAAGTCATCCCATACTCGTGGACAGTCGTTGTCGCTCTCTGCACGGCTTCCCCCGCCCAGGCATCGGACCCCGCGTGGTTCGTCCACACCGTTATATCGTCGGCATAGAACGCTTGGTCCACGCCTTCGATCTGATTGAGTAGTTCAGGCAGGGGCAGGAGGGCCAGGTTGAAAAGCAGAGGCGACAGGACTGACGCCTGTGAGGTACCCCTGTATCCTAGCTCCACAGGCTCTGACCATTCCTTTCCTATCCGGATAGTTGCCGTTCTGTTGGTTAGGAAATCTTGAATATAGCCATAGATCTTGCGGCCACGCCCCGTCTTGCGCAGGTTCTCGAGCACACTGGCGTGGGACACGTTGTCGAAGGTCTCCTTGAGGTCCAAAGGCAATATACCCCGGGGCGAGTGCCTCGTTGCTCTTTTAACTACTAGTTCCTGTAATGGGATCAGGATGGTCTTGGGTGCTCAGGTGCTGGCGGAATCCATACATGGTCGCCGGCATCTGACTAGTCTCGTCCAGGTGCGCTTGAAGTCTTCTGAAAACCATGCGTTGCATAACCTTGCCCACGCAGGACGTGAGCGAGATCGGGCGCATGTTCTCGATCCTCAAAGGTTTGCCGGGTTTCGGTATGAACCGCACGTCAGCCTCTTTCCATTCTGCGGCCAACTTCGCGCTTTCCCAGGTTCTGTTGATGTGACCCAGGAGCCCGCGTGCCGCCGCATCACTCATGTTGGCAAACAGCTTGTATGATATGGCGCCCGTTCCGGGTGTGCTCGTCTTATTACTTTCGTCTATAGCTGTTAATAACTCCGTGATAGTGAACCGTTCATCCAATGCCGGATTTTCCGGTCCCCTGCACTCCTCCAGTATCGGAAATCGCCCTCTCCGTCTTGAGATAGATCGCCTTGGGGCCTTCAATGAGCCTTTGGCCGTTGCCATCGTAAGCTCTCAGAACTTTGGTGAGGTTGCGGTTGGTTGCGGTCTTGCTTCTCAACGGATCGATCAGGTGTCTGAGCAGGCCCCAGGTCTTGCGCGCCGAGAGCTCTTCCTGCAGTCCGTCGCACGTACTCATTCAGTTCTCTCCGCACAGCTTGGTTGCGTATTCAGCGATCTGTTTGGTGAGGAGCGCGATGAGTTTGACGAGCTTCTTTTTTCGACGTTGACGCTTCCATCTTCGCGTGAGCAAGTGCCGTGTCGCCCGCATGTCTGCTAGCTTGGCGTCGACAAAGGGCGTCTTCATCGTTGTCACTACTTCTTGAGTAAATCTGTCGAGCGCGATCTTTTGTTCTCGCGTCCATTCTGTGTACGTTTGCTGTCTGCCCTCCTCCGCGTTTTCTCCGGAGGTCTCGTTTTCTTCGTCCCTGTGCTTGCGCATTCGGTATCGTCGGTGATCCTGGCTTTGCCGAGGTATGCCCGGAACCTTGGTCCCTTGATCGTTATACCTATGATGGTGTTGTCGGAGCCCAGGTCTACATCTTCGTTCCACCTGACCACTTCTAGGGAGCCCGCCATCCACGACAGGTCTGGTACGGTGTCCCTGTTGACGCTGTTTCCCTTTCGGGTGACGACACTTGGTTCATTAAGGAGCGCTAATTCTTGGTCCTTCATTGCCTTTGCTAGAGCCTCGCCTCGTTAAGATTGGTATTTGTAACCCCATGTAATGTGAGGGGCGCTGAAGTCGCCCAGGACCATGGGCTGCCTGTTCCCCGACAACCTCTTTGCCTGGCTCACTGCTGTTTGAAAGTCGTACTGCCTTTGTGACGGCCTGCAGTATGCGCTCATCACGAACAGGTTTCCGGCACTGCCAATCGTCCTTGTGTGAACCTCGACCAGCGTGTGTGCGCAGCCTTTTTGCGCCGTGAGGTGCTCGGTGGCTGCTATGTTGGTGCGCACCAGTAACGCCGTCCCGCCTTCCGTCGGATCCGTGTAGGTCACGTATCCCGGGAGTCTGGGTCTGCCGTGTGTATCTTGCAACGCGATCATATCCGGTTTCTGGTCGACCCCATCTATATCAAGATTTAACTCGGCTTCCTTGGTGCGGATGCCCCTGCTATTCCACTGGTAAATGGTCGTTGTTCCCCCCCGCGGATTTGCTTTTTACTGTTCGGCGTCTGCGTCATCTTCCTTTGAGGTTTTGATGTGAGCGCGCCTGTACGCGGTCGATTCCTTGACTTTATTGGCGCTTTCTTTCCTTAGCGCTGCGAACTTGTTCTTCACGGTTATCGTCGCTGTCTTCGCTGCCACTCGTTCGTGCTTGACTGACAGGATATTAATTTGACCGTCGAAGACCTCTATCCTGGCATTCATATTGCGGAGATTCTCGTTGATTTGATTGATGGCTGCGATTATCGCTGCCAGTTTTCCCTTTTGCGGCGGTTGCTGTTGTTGATGTGACGCCAGCGGTGCCGTTGCTGCCGTCTCGCTGTCAACGGTGGTTTCAGCATCCATCGCTTCCTTAACATTCAATGCTTGTTGCATGGGCTGCGCCTCTCCTCTTTGCTGTTGGCGGGGCGAGTGGGGCTCCCTTCGCGGCACCTTGCGTTCGTCGTTGGCGTCATCGGGTGCCGTGTTCCTCGTTTTCGTTATTTTAGTCGCTGAGCTGCCGCTAGCTAGCGCATCTATTTTGCTCATGAGCGCTCTGATCTGCACGTTCTGTTCCTGAATCTGGGTGTTTTGCCTTTCGATTTGTCTTTAAAATTTGTACATTCGCCGCACTCTTGGCATGTTGCGGCGTTTGGTTAAAGGGGGAGGTGGAGTAGGGTTGAGGGGTGGAAACTCTCTGTCGTTTCTTAGAGCGACGGAAGACGTCTCGGTCTAGCCCACCTTTTTCTCGGCGAGTATCCCTCGTAGGTTGGGCTCGACCCGGGTTCTCGATCTGGTCGGGGACCTCGAACGGGATCCCCGGCGTCTTCCACTCAAGCTACGACTGCTTCCTTTCCGCATCGTCTCCCAGCGGTGGCCATCTTTGGAGCCAGCCGATCGCGCCTCGTCGGCCACGTTCTGGCCGCCCCAGGAACGTGATCTCAATCGTCGGCTGCTTTGGGGGCTGCCCTTGCGGGCCGGCGTTCTCGAACGGTTCCGCGAAGAGGTGCTGCGTTGGTGCCGCCCTGCACGACGTCTTTCCTCTTCGATGCTGTCGTCTTTGGCCCGGCGACGCTCCCAGCGCCGGCGCCGCAACACGTTCGGCGTCTTAAATTTTGCCTTACACGCCCGGTCAGCGGTGAGATGCTTGCCGCCACACAGGCCCCACTTGGGCACGTACGCATGCTCATCGTCCAGGTTGGCGATGCCGCAACCCCGGCAGATGCGATTTGGGGGATTGGGGCACACGTCCATTCGGTGTCCGACGCGGCCGCCCTGGTAGCAGACGTCGATCTGCTTGCGGTGCAGAGAACATTCAATGAGCTGGTTCCCGTAACGCACGTCATTGGGAACCTTGGGCCCCCCGAAGACGATCACCATGGACCTGGTCTTGCCAATCCGTTTCGCCTGCAACGCCGTCGGGTTTTGCTTGTGCACAACTAGATCTTGAATTTCTTGCCCGTTGTCCTCTAGCGGAATGCCCCATGTCACTCCTTTAACTGTTCCGTGATGCGCCGATTCGTAAGCGCTCACCTCGTGGGACGTCTCTTGAATATCAATGCGTTTCACCATGGCGTACTTGTCGGCGCGCTCCCTCTTCGACCACGCTCCCTCTTCCCTCTTCGAGGTACTCACGACGATTATGTACTGTCGATGGTTTGGAGAAATAATATCTGCTCTTGCTGCAATTGCATCGACTTGGGCCACCCCATTAATGGCTCCGCTGATTTCGACCCGGGCCACATCACTCACTTGAAGCCCGCCGTGTGACGCATTACAATCTTCACGTCTTCGCACGAGAAGTTTGGCATTTTCGCGCCCTTGGCCAGCTTGCCCTTGTTTACTCGCTTCATCCTGTGACGAAGGCTCTTGTCGGTGGTGCCATCGAGGTCATCGTCACGTCTGTTTCTGACGTCAACTGCGGCTTCGGCGCCATCTTGGCTTGCGTGACTCCTTTGCTTCAACATCTCGCCGGTGGTTTTCCGCCCCTCGGCTTTCGTGAGCTTATCCGGTGAAATTTCTTCGCCATCGACCTCACTTCTAATAGCGGTCGACATATTGGCTCACTGTCCGCTTTCCAAAATAGCGATTGGTCGGTAATTGGCTGCGGCTCGATGCGGCCTGAAGGTAGGCCTGCCGCTTCTCGAGGGCGAAGCCGAAGCCGGTGGGCGCTCCTCGTGGGTCACAAAATCGCCTCTAATTACCGAAGAAATGCACCCATACCTGGGAATTGGGTATCCGGGTGGTCCACGTAGCTTCATACATCCTATCGATGCACTTTCATGAAGATACGAGTTGAATAATCGGCGCAATTAGTGAAAATTCAGAGAGCTAACGTGGAACACGTTCATTCAGCAATGCAATCTCAAAGCCACATTTTTTGCTTGCTTGCGGTGGTATGAGCTCGGGCATTTTTGCTTGTTTAGGGAGGTATGAGCCATTGCTCATGATGGGAAACGCTTGTTTTGAACTAATTCTTGGTTGAAAACGTTTACATTGTATGCGTCATTCCAATGAGTATGCACTGTTTGGTTCACTTTGCTGAGGGCAAGTAGCCTCTACGTTATGAGGGGCTGAGTCATTGCATTTTTGCTTGCTTAGTGGAGTTAGAGCAATTGCTTATGATGATACTTTTTGTTCACAAACTGACAAGAAAACTGCCGACTGCCTAGTGTCTATACCATCTTCGCTGTAAAATAACCGCAGTATGAAATCTTTGAAAAGACTTAGGATATGAGAAAGCAAGATATGTTAACTGAAAGGTAAGCAGGGCAGTAAAAGCAGGATAAGAATTTTATACTGACCTGTGCAGCACCCAGAGAAGGTACGGTACTTTCACACGAAGTAGTCATGAACAGAACGCAGCGGTTTCACACATAAGTAGCCATGGTGTCAAAAAGGCCTTGCAAAACACGACCAAGGAGAAAAAGGCAGGAGAAGATTGAAAAAGACTCGATTTAATTAATTATGCTTGAGACATGCTTGAAAAGCTTGCGGCCTTTTACATACAGTGCCTAAGGACTCCAAATGCACCATAGCGCTGCAAGAACGCCAGCATTATGATAATTCATAAGAAGGGAGACGTCAAAGAACTGCAGCCTAATACCTTGTCTCCTGTATTATAGAAAATATTCACCAATTCAATTTCTAATGGAATCAAGGCAACACTTTGACTTCAGGCAACCTAGAGAACAGGCTGGTTTCAGGATGGCATATTCAAGAATCGATCACGTGCATATCATCGATCAGGTAAGTGAGAAATCTGCGGAGTCCATCCAGCCTGCCTATCTGCATTTCATAGAATATAAAAAGGCATTTGATTCACTAGAAATGTCAGCGGTTATAGGTGTAATGCGTAATCAAGGAGTTCAGGGCGCATACGTGAATAGATTCCACAGCTGCTTTGGCTCTCCGCATGAAATATGGAAAGTTAACTATCAAGAAACGGCACGTGAAAGGAGGCACAATCTGTCCAGTGCTATTCAATGCATACATAGAAGAAGTATTCAAGCTCTTTGACTGGGGAGGCTCTGCAGTGACGATCAATCGCGAACATCGCAGCAACCTTCGGTTTGCAGATGACATTGTCGTATTCAGTAACATTGGTTACGAATTTAAAGTAAGTGATTCAGGACCTTAACCGAGACACTGTAAGAGGGGGGCTGAAGATTAATATACACAATACAAATAGTCAATAGCCCGGCAAGGGCAGAACAATTCAGGATCGAAAGTAAGCCTCTGGACCCTACACAGGAGCATGCGTATCTGGGCCAATTACCTCACAGGGTATCGGGATCTTAAGAATAACTTTTATAACAGAATAAGATGTGTTGAAGTGAATACAGCAGGAATTACTAAATGCTTACTGGGAGCTCAAAATAAAAGTGTGCAAACGTGCTAATCTACGTGTGGTAATGACATATGGGGCAGAAACTTGGACGTTAACATAGAACCTCGTGAACAGGTTAAGGAATCACACAAAGAGCAATGGAACGAAAACTGTTAGGTGCACTGGAAGACAGCTGTGCGAGTTAGCCGGTAGCCTAGGCGACATTAGGAGAAAGAAATGGAGCCTGGCAGGCCATGTAATGCGTAGGGTAGGCAACCAGTGGACTATTGGAGTTAAAGAATGGGCGCCAAGAGAAGGAAAGCGCTACCGAGGACGGCAGAAAACTAAGGGTCATGAAATTACGCAATTTGCATGCACAATATGGAATCAGCTAGCGCAAGAGAGGAGTAATTGTAGATCGAAGGGAGAGGCCACCCTGCAGTCAACATAAATACAAGCTGAAAATAATGAGTATTAAAAATGTGGCCAATCGGTTGGCTTGCTTCCCATTTACACACACACACACACACACACACACACACACACACACACACACATATATATATATATATATATATATATATATATATATATATATATATATATAAAGAGAGAGAGAGACAGAGAGATTATGTTCATATACAGGTTTTCCCACGTAATGTGTGCCAAAGAATAAATAAATGCGGGTGTCACGAAGCTAGACACAAGCAACGTAATTTTTGGCGTCACATAGAGCAGGTGAGTCTTCTTTTTTGATTATAGCCTAATCAGATAATTAGCTATGGTTAAGTAAATCCTCAGATATAGTAATCAGATCAAAAGTGTCCGTCAGGAATCGGTAGGCCTTCATGAAAAGTCCTGATTTATCTTTCCGTTGCCCAAGATAGGCTGCATAAAAGTTTTTCCCAAGCCTTGACGAATGCGGGGGAAACTAAAAAGGTGTGTCGCGCGACTAGTCGCCCACCTCTTTTCGCGATATTTGTGATCATACAGGCCATGTAATGCAAAAGACAGACAATAGGTGGATCATTAGACTTACAAAATGAGTGCCAAGGCAAGGGAATCGCAGTCGACATGGGCAGAAAATTAAGTGGGGTCATGAATTTACCAAAACATTGCAGGCACAAGTTGGAATCAGCTAGTGCAAGACAAAGGCAACGCTGGGAGAGGCCTTCTTCTTGCACAGGGCGAAAAAAGAGGCTGCTGCAGATGCTGCTGCTGCTGATAATGATCTATGGCTGACATCATCACTGTATAAGTGAATTCGCAGACATCTCCATGGTGTTTATGCGAATATACATTGTATGCATTTATGTAACAATTAATGTTTCGCCCTTTACAGCCATAGTACATATTCTCATTTGAAAATGATATGTCCTTCGTCCTATTACCAAGGTTTTTCTATTGTGCTTCTTGGAAAACATTCTCTTGGCGAGCTTTGGCCCACCTTGGCTTTGACAGGAAACTTGCTTTGTGTGTAGGCAAAGGTGGCCGCTACGACTGTAGCTTACTCATGCGTTTTCACTCGCTGTTGTGAAAAAACGTTTATTAGGTTTTGCTTGCCAGTAGCACGACCTAATTATGCGACGCTGCGAAGCAGGGGACACGGAGTCAATTTCACCATATGGAGTTCTTCAAGTTCGGCTTCTTTCAAACAATCCGAGTTTTTTCGCATTTCAGCTGCATCATATAGCGGTCTCTGTGGGCTATACACAACCGTGACCTCGAGCTCAGTAAGGCAAAGCTATTGTGACTTGTTCTCTACAGTGCTCTGTTGGCACAGCACCTCGTCGCTCTCACTACGGCCTTTAACGGCCTATGTAGCCTCTAAGCCATCGTTAGCAGCTAGCCCTTTCCTTTCTCCTATGAATGTGCCGCTAATCTCACAGACACTACTCTTCTCGTCGGCTTTTGGCGAAAATCCGCTAGATACCTTATTTATTTTGCTCTGTACTACCTACAGAACTTCCAGGCAGCCTTTGTCTTTGTGCGATTAACTGCCGCTAATCTTGTATCCGTTTCTTCATTTCTGCTATCTTTTTCTCGTGCTTTTGCTCACGGTCGCGCTCAGGTTCTTGATGCTCACGCTCCTGTGTTTTTTGTGTCACCTCCCAAGGACTCTTAATGGCTTCATAATCATTGCCACTATCTTGAATTGCCTTTATGATAGCTGGCTTTTTCATCTTTTCATCCACCTCAACCCTCGTCGCGAAATAAGAACAAGTCTGACCTCATCGACCTTCTAAGATCCATGGCAGCTGCCCCGACTGGTGGTTAGAGCTATTTTCCTTGAATAATTTGTGCAAATACAGAATACGCAACAAATTCCCGATTCCTAGAGCAATCAAAATAAATAGGCAACAGTTGAAGTCTGGCGAATCAAGAGGGAAAACAAAGCATGCGCTCACTTACGTATGCAGCACCACGCCATCTAGTCATCGCTACGCTGTAACGAGTTCCTCAGGACTCCTTGGGTTGAAGGCTCTTTCTTCTATGATGTTCCCAGTTCCTCAGGACCTCTTTGGACGAAAGCTCTTTCTTATCGCTGTTCCGGGTTTCTCAGGACTCCCTGGGTCTAAGGTTATTTCTTCTTCGTTTTGCCAGCTCCTTAGCTCGTTAAGATTCTTTGGACAAAGGCTCTTTCTTCTTCGCTGTTCCCGGTTCCTCAGGACTCCCTGGATTGAAGGCTCTTTCTTCTTCGCTGTTCCCAGTTCCTTAAGACTTCTTTGGACGAAGTCTCATCCCACCGCTGCCACCAGGTATTGGATCTTGCCATTGAGTTCGGGAGTTCGCCGACGTTGAGGAGGGTCTTCAGATGAAACTGGAGGGTTATTTACATTATTTACAGTAATAACGCGAACTAATTAACAGTCATAAAGTCATTTATAGCCGGCAGCAAATCGGGCGCTGTGGTCCATGGCAAGAAGCCCGAAAGAGATGAATGAATGAAGGAATGCTTGTCTCTGCTCCCTGTCTCTCGCTTTTAACCCCTTCGGTGTCTCGCGGTCACGTCATTTTCGGCCAATCGTCGAGCCCACTCACCTGTCATCATTTTCCTCCAATGGTAGGCGCCCGTGTAAGTGCCGTCACATTCGGCCAATGGGGATGCTCCAAGGCCTCCACTTTCGGAGCGATGACTTGCCACCGGTGTTGCTTCCTGGCCTGCAAGTACCGTCACAATCGGCTCATGGGATTTCTCCAAGGGCTCCAGTCTCCGACGGGTTACTTGCCATGACGTTGCCTCCTGGTTTGAAAGCGCTCAGCTGGCGGAGACGGGTGTTTTTCGAGCCACCTTTCAGAGCTTCACGACAGCTTTGCAAGGAATGCATCGTGTAACCACGCAAACAACAAGGGACAAAGAAGGAAACACACAAGGCAGGCGCGGAACCTCAACTTCAAGTTGAAGTTCGGCGCCTGTCTTGTGTGTTTCCTTCTTTGTCCCTTGTTGTTTGCGCGGTTACATAATGCAGTCCAATATCGACCACAGACTAGCCCGCCTATCCCTGTTAAGTTTGCTAGGAACCAAGAGTACGTGGAACCGTGCCAGGCTCCCGTTGCACTTTCGGCAAGAGGCAAGCAGGGGGACAATAGCTCGTCGTGCGGCGCATGAGGTGGCTGTCACCATCTTGTCTGTCAGGTCCGGGAACGTGTTAGACGCGCTTCTTCGCACCTTATTTGGGTGCGACGGCGATTGGATGCGGTCGGGAAACTCGAGGGATGCCAGGAAAACGGTCCGTATCTAACACCCCCTTAGTGGGTGCGAGCCAAGGCAGAGGTTCATCAACATCATCATTATCATCAAAATGGCTAGATTGATAGATCACTACCCATGCTAATGCACCCGCTGACGTCAATTTACGCTATGAGAAAAAGCAACTTCACGCCGAACGCGCGAGCGCCTAAGCGGCGAAGCGAATTTTCAACGCGGCGATGTAGTGAGCGCGCGGGGCATGTTCAGAACGGACGGCTTACCTGGCTCTCGGCGGCGTATTTAGAATTGCTAGTAAGTACAGCGGGGCGTGGTACTTGCAGAGGCGCGGGACACTTGCGCGTATGCTCGGGTCAGAGCGGATGCGAGAGAGAAAATGTGGGGGATTTCACTCCTTGAATGTATGAGTGCGCTTAGACACTACGGAGGAATTTGTTAGCGCGCGTTGTATGCGTTTTGTCCCTAGGGGTGATAGCATAGCGAAGTGGGCTCGAGTTTGTTTACGCTCGGACGCTGGCTGCGGGTGTGGTGAAACAGGTGATAACATCCCAGATGTTTCTGTGGGAGCAGTAGGGACCATGGAAGAGGCCGATCCGCATATATTGAAAATGTAGAAGGCATAGCGCCTTAGCAACCACGGTTGAGCGCGAGTGGCTGAAGGGCGCTGGCGAGACTCGATGACCCCGTCACCGCAATAAAGAAGCGCCGAGCCCGCATACGCGTTGTAAGCTAACCTAACTTAACGTTAACCTAACCTAACGTTTATCCTACCTGACGAGGCCGCGACTGGAAGACAACAATGCTCACGGCGTAACCGTTGTGAGACACACCGCGGCATGCCGGCTTTTACGCTAACCTAGCATAACGCTACGTTAAGGTAACCCAACCTAAGGTAGCGTTAACGTAACTTAACGTAGCATAACGTGGCCTATACGCAAATACAATTCGCACGGCATAACCGCTGTGACGCTGCGGCACCCTAACGCTTCTGATGGTAACCTAACGTCACACAAGCTAACGCAAAGCTGACCTAAACGTAACCTAACCTAACCTGACGTGGACGAGACGTAAAGCCAGTAATCCTGGTTTTGCGTTTAGCCGTGGTTGCTAAGGTGCTGTGCGTTTATTTAATTAAAAGGAAACCGCTCAAAAATGCTCCTGAAAACTTCAGAAGAGCAGGCCCGGCCTCTACTACGGCCCCTATTGGGGCCGTAGTAGTAAATCATTGTTCTATTTTTTTTTGAAGGCAGGTGAAGTTATAATCCGGCGTGACTGACTCAGAACCAGCACCGCACGCGCGTGAAAGTTTCCCCGTCGTACCTTTAGACAGAGCGATCACAAAATGGGCTGTCAGTGCGTGCTGGTTCACCTGTTTCACCGAGCCGGCAGCCAGCTTCCGAGCGCAAACTCGATTCACCTCCACCATTCCGGCACGTCTAGGGACAAACGCACGCTACACGAACAAAGAAACTTTTCCACCGTAGTGCCTAGGCAGGGTCACGTATTCAAGGGTGCGTTCGGTGAGTTCACCGAACGCACTCGCCGCCGAGTGTTCTCTGCAGCGAGTGTCACTAAGCATTCCCGTGTGACAGCCTGCGAATCACGCTAGCAACGAAGTGCACTCACTAAAAATTATACAAAATTTGCCCGTGTGATAGTAGTTTGAGTCTTGCTTCAGACATCGCAGAGCTTTCGTGCACGGACGTCTCAGGGAGCTATAACAGCTGGAATTTGGCGACGAGCGCACTCGAAAGCTCGATTGCACGAGAGAACGCGCCTGTTGCATTGGCACCAACCGGACAGCAACAACCGATCAACAACAAGCCGCGAAAACAGCGGTTAGAGCGAGAGAAAAATATTCTCTACGGATGACATCAAGGGATTCGCCTGCGGTGTTTATGTAGTAGAAAGTGATCAGCGCGGCAACGAGTGCGAGTAACAGGAGAGCGATGGTCAACCACCAGAGCCAATTAAGAGACCCGCATCTGCAAAGCAATAGGTTAAGTTCTGTAGATTTGAGATAGCATCTCTTGTTGCTCTAAATGAAAGGCAACCAAAATATGATAAAAAACACTAATATATGGCACTGGTAAATACGAAGGGTCAGGTAATATATGGGAAACCATCCACACCCGACTTCTTGGGAAACCGTAAACACGCAGATGCCACAAAAGAATAATAACGGAAAGAGGATACGTAATGGTTTTTCAACACTCCTGAAAAAACCAGACAACTATTTGAAACGAGAAATACACGAAGAACTAACCTTGATTGATATCTAAGAAGGTGTTTAGCCTGCTTTGAGAGGTGGCTATTTGTAACCATATAATATTCTATGTTACCATAGGACCTTACCCGGACGCGGAAGGCCACCTGCACTTTGAGTGCCACTTTCTGAAGAACTAATTGGGAAGCGCGTGTCGGGTCGGCGCATGCCTCTGATGGCAGACGCTGCGACCAGGAGCGCAGTGTCTTAAACGACAGCGTTTGCGTCTTCCACCAGACGCGCCGCATCTCAGCGAATGCACCTTAAAACGCTCTCACGAAGAAACAATCTCCTTACCACCTGTGCCACCACACGCTAGTACCGTACCATCGTGATTTATCTACCACTGTGTTGGATATGAAGTGTCTTCGGGTTTCGCCCACGCAAATTGTTAAGCAATCGCAATTCAGAGATCGTGGTAAGACAACAAGAATGCTAAATGGATTAATAGAGTGTCTGTTATTTTTATTTCAAGGAGTATTAAACCATCAAAACCAGATGGCTTCTCTGTAATACTGGATGTCTGGCACTACTTCATCTAGAAAGGTTGCTAACGTTGTCGGTGTCCTACGCATAGTGTCTTATAGCTATGCTTTAACGCAACGAATCGTCCACATGAGCCGACAATAGCGTCTGTTTATGCAAACTCGTCCGCATTTCGGTACATTAAGCAACAACTTTCACGCAGACAGGACCAAACTGTGAAAGCTATTGACAACAGCATGGATTTTTTTTTTTTCAGTATGATTTGTGGTTGGCTGACGTGAGGAAGCGTGGGTACTGATATTGTTCGCCGTTTCAATAAACTTAGTGTTCAACTTTGTTAGTTCCTTAATAAAATCAGTGTTAGATCTACTATGATGACCGTAAAACTGCAATCAGTAAAGACACAATACCAGTAGTCAAGTGATTCCTATGGAAAATAATCCTCAAAGCATGTAGCAGAGACGCGCAAAACATTGGTTTCGAAATGCGCGCCGAAATGGCAGCTCATCTTTCGGCAGCAGCATGAACTGCCAGATGAACTGCGCCTCTACATACAAAGGGAGAGCTGTAGTTGCATGAACCAGTGGTAACTCTGCATGGGCAATCAAGTGTACGCGTTTAATCAAATGTTCATTTTCTTTTCAGTTTGATTCCTTTTGTGTGTTTGTGTGTGTGTGTTAAGTTACTTGTTTTTTTGTATGCGTGCGTATGTGCGTGTGGGGGCGTAAGGTTCTATACCACGAAGCTAGTACTAGCATTTAGCAAAACCAGCAAACTTACGTTTACCAATTGAATATCTAGGAGTGCAACTTCTGCATAATGGGTGCTTTCAATTGAATTAACAGGCGGCCTTCCCTAAGCTCTAATACTTTTATGTAGTCAGCTGATGCCATTCGAGAAGTAGCATGGCCCAAACGTTATCTACCCTCTAGGCCGCAAATGGGGAAAACAGTTGCAATTGCGGCAGTTAGCCCTCTTTATCAGCGGTTAGTCTGTTACGAGAGCAACTGCGAGTGATGCGTGCGGTGTTCATATTTCATGGGCGAAATGTTTGGCCCTTACTTTCAGAGATACTGATGGAGGCATCAACAGAAACGCTTAGTCTCTGTATGCCTCGCCGTTAGTCCCTCAACTTAGGTGGCATCTTCACTGCTGTTGATTATGATTTGAGCTTTGGCGTATGCTTACTACTTATTATTACCCACTGCTGTCTCAATGGTTGTAACCTTCAGCTGTTAAACACAAAGTCGGGGTTTTGATTTCCTGCCTTGGATGCTGCAGCCCTTTCTATGTAGAGGTCAATGCATATAAATCTACATATACTTGTCCACCGAGTCCACTGGGCCACTTTAAGGAGTCCCGGGTGGTCAAAGTTTTCATGAAGGTCGCCACCGCTGCGTCCATTTTAATAGTACTGAAAACTTAGACTCAAATGTACCTCATATCCAATAATGAGCACAGTTTGAGCGGCCTGAAATCATATAGCAGTGCGCGAAGTAGTATAAATGACCCTTCCGAGAAGTATGGCCTGCACTTTCCTACGGCGCGATCTTGATGTATCCAAATTCACTTCGATCACAGCGCCACCGCAGCTTTGGTGGTGTCGAAGACACGGCACGCGGTATCTGGAGCAAATACGTCAACAAAGGGCAGCAATGCTCCGACCTCACATAGTGCAGTGGCTGATCTTTTAGCAGACGATGGCTAGGTTCTTTGCAGCGGATGACGTCAAACTTAGCTTGTGGATGTGGCCGTGAGCGTCGGAGGGTGACGCACCAGCGCAGGAATCGTTCATTAGAAAATACTCATTGCTGAGCCTTGCTGAGTAATGTATGTATTAGAACAAGCAAGCAAAAAGAAAACGAAGGTCCAGACATCAAGGAATGTCGGCTGACGTAAAATAGAGGCCGGTGGCCGTACTGATTCATCGACATAAAAAAGACAATTCCTTTGAGAAAAAGACCCACTGTTGGAATGGGAAGTAGGCGTATGGGAGTTGGTATGAAACTATGCAACTTCGAAGAAATAGCAGCAGTTCAGAAATTTAATATATAAGCAATCTACGAAGAACCGCCATGGTTGCTCAGTGGCTATAGTGTTAGGTTGCTGAGCACGAGGTCGCGGGATCGACTCCTGGCGAAGGCGGCCGCATTTGGGGTGGCCCGAAAATTTTGTGACCAATTGTGGAGGGCTGATTGAAGAATTGGAAAAGAAAACTCTGGAATAGCAGTGTGCTATGCTGCTCTATGTAATGACGTCTGCCGATGGTAATCCATGTCTCATTGAATTAATAAAGCGGCACAACGGATTGCCACCGTCCATGCGAGTCATGTATGAGGCGGGTATTGCAGTGAGAATTCTGTTTCGCGCTTCCCAAAGAATACCCAGCGCCATTTACTGCCACCTGCACATGGCACCAGAAAGCGTGGCGCACCAAAGCATTCGAATGCTGAAAAACGCGTCATGAAACAACCTCTAGCGCTTCCTTCTGTACAGGCTGCACATTCTAGTGGCGCTGTCGAAAAGTCTGCAAGTGGCCTCCGAGACAAGAAGAGTGGCGGGCTGGTGCATGTGAACGCTGAGAATTATTATCTAGCTTGCCGCGCACGCAGTGCTACATACCTAGTGACTCAAGTTGGCGAGAGGCTAATTGCAGCACCGCACATACCCAGTGAGTTTCTTGCATTGCCTGGAAAAGCATCAGGTTGCGGAAGAGCCCTTAAGACTTGGGTAAGATTTCGCGCAGCATAACACAAATATAAAGGATCTTTTTTGTCATGGTAGACTTCCACATTGCCATTGGCGCATATGTAGTTACCCAAATTTTGTTAAAGAGTTTCATTGATCAACTGCACATGTGTACACATTGTCACATATGCTGTGACTCAAGTTGGTCCATCGGCTAGTGTCAAGCCCGATTCCCTCCGCACAGCCGTCGGATGCGCCTTCCATTCGACTATGTCCCCGCCAGTGACACAGGTAGGACGGAATATGATTAAATACAAACCTATATATATATATATATATATATATATATATATATATATATATATATATATATATATATATATATATATATATATATATATATATATATATATATATATATATATATGTATATATATATATATATATATATATATATATAAATATATATATATATATATATAGAGAGAGAGAGAGAGAGAGGGGAGAGAGAGGGGAGAGAGAGAGATCCTGGAAAGCGCATGAAGTGCAGTGAGAATGCTAACGCGTAATAAAACTGGTGCTCTATTATCATGCCAGGTAAAGTGCCTTATCTATTACCGGGGTCCGTCATTCTTGTTGAAAAAGAAAATAGTTTACTGAAACTGGAATAGAGAAAATTGAACTCCTCTGGTGCCAAATGTATTACGTGCAAGCCGTAATGTTGCATGGTGAAACTTGCATAATATCTTGTAACACTATTATTATAGGTCCACATAACTTTGTGTTATCTTTTGAAGCAGTTGACTGGCACGCATATGTGCAAATGTATGGAGAGAACGCTGCAACATTTCGAAGTAATTTAACAAAAAGTAGTTAATTTTGGCGTGCACAGAAACTTGCCCACCAAGATCACCAATTCCTCCGGGCATGGTGCATGGCCCGTGACAGATGATGTGCGCCCATCACAGGAGTCTTCCTGTGTCTTGTCGTGTGCACCTTGGACTTCGAACATACTGCCAAAATGTGGTTGCTTACTGCGGTGTCCTGCTATCAGTAGCAGCTTTCTTAATACTGCCACGTAATGACATTGGCCACCATTCACGCGCAATAATAAGTGGCCAGCCAGTGAAATCGGTGATATTTAGTTTGAAGCCGCGAAGGAAGCGAGTACTGAAGGCGGAAGGTGCCTGGAGCTGGAGAAGCGAATCACGCGCCAGGCAAATTGAGAAGGAAGGCGCTCAGCGCACTACAATCCCTTAATCTCGAAAAGTATCCCCAACACTTCTCTCCTCCTCCGCTTGGCGAGGCCTCGACGGTGGCGCCGCCCTTGCTGGCCCTGCCGTAGCAGACGACAGCTAACACGCTACCGGAGGAAACCCGCGGAAAAGTTCGTTTAAGCCCTGCGGAGTAGTTTTCTCAATCGAGATCTTGCTTCGTCACTCGGTAACTGGCCTTAAGAATGTCGCGGTGGAATTTCGGAAGAAATAGAGAAAAGGAGGAATATTTCAGGCGGTAAAGAACGCGCACGTTGAGAGTTCGTGTTGCTGAAACACAATGCAAGCACGGGGTGTGCTCAAACACGCGCGTAATTACCAGAGTTTTAGGTTTTAACGGCGTGAATGTATGTGCACGTGGTTTCGTAGGTTCACATAGAGTGCATATGACGCATGCGATACCCATTTACTTATTCGGACACATAATAAAGTTAGCGTTAAGCAGTAAAAATGGTAATCCTTATCTGCGAGCCTGCGGTCCATTGCGGCCTTCCTCGGGCATTATAATCCTGCACACAAAAATTGGAGGACGCTTGAGCTTCGCCATTATGAGTGGAACGCGATAGCGTTATCGCACCCCATAAGCGCCGCCCACTCATTCACTCGGCATGCTCTTGACGAGACGAAGGGGAGAAGCGGGCGAGTAGCGCGCCCCCTCTCGCGTCAGCGCCGTACATTGCAAGGAAAGGGTCTTCTGTGCTTACCGCAAGATGGCTCTGCGTGTGCGCCAAGCGCAGAAGAAATGTAGCGGAAACGTACTTGCTAGTCATTTACCTGCGACTGCTGTATTTTGCATGGTCATTTTTACCGATATACAACGCGGTATAACTTTCCACGGCACGTTTCTAAGGCAACACCACATTCCCTAGAAGCGGTTTGTCTTGCTTTCAACCATCGAACTCATGGCTGAGTGTAACGTCTCCGTCTCACACTCTGGAGACCCTGGTTCAATTCCCACCCAGCCCATCTCGGAAGTTGTTTTTATTTATGAGTTTCCTTCTGGGATTTCTCGCTCATGGCCAACGCCGCTCATGCCGATGACAGCGGCTTTTCAGCGACACGAGCTCCTTAACGCTGTCGCGTTAAAATGTGCGAGCAGCCGCTACTCATGCCTCCATCATTGAGGACGCGTCCGGGAGCAGCCGGGATAAAGGCGAAATGCAAGAGGCCAATGTAGAGATTCCTCATTGGTGTACCATAGTTTGCCTCGCACGGGCGCGTATGTTGCAGCAGGCGCGAACCACCTTTTTCGTTGCGGGTTGCTTTGGTAATCGTGATGAAAATGGCTTTTTTTTTACAGGTACTGCTCCAGGAGGGAACATGTATCGGTTAACACAGGCCTACGCAGAGCACGTGACATTACAGGTGTTCCAGTTGCCGCTTTAGTGCCCTGGAGGCGCCGTCAATAATACGAAACGCTGACACGTTGTTACGACTAATAAATAAGATCTAATAAAGAAATACAATCACGCCGAGGCGCCAACTTCTGGCTTAGTGCTACCGCGCCCACGGAAAAACTACAAAACGAAAACGAGGAATTTACCGGCTCACGTACAACTACGATCAAACTGCCCATTAAACATCCCCAGGCGACCTAAATAAAGATATACGAAGCCATCCACTACAACATCCCTCTAGGCTTTAGTCGCTTCGGGAAGATAAAAACGTTAATCACCACAAACCAAATCAATACATCCGGGCCTGCATTCGAAGCTAAGCGACTGCATCCGTAAGTCACAGTGAGCCTTGCAAAAGCTTCAGAATGTGCGAACTTCTGGTGGAGCTCAAAACGTATGAATAAAGTCGCTTTTATATGACAGGCCAGCTGCAGATGCGTACACTTTCACCGCAAGACGAAACTGCATGAAACAAAAAGAGCACATTCGACAAAAATTCAACTTAAACGCGCTAATAGCACGCACAGCACGAACTTTTCGAAGCGGCAGGCGTGAATTAGACTCAAAAGAAGAGGTTGTAAGGAACCGTGGCACTTCAGCAAGGCGTGCGTTTTTTTTTTTGCCACATTCGTAAAGTCAACCGAGGAACCATGGTACTTCAGCAAGCCTTGCATATATTTTTTTTTTGCCACATTCGTGAAGTCAACCCGGCCGATCCTATGTATCCACACTTTTGTTCTTTGTGCGTTTCGCTCGCCAGTTTGTAAAGAAAGAAGCCTTTTGCTGTGGCTGTGTCGGTTGCGGCAACCGAAGGCGTAGCAGCACGGCCTCAAAATTAAGTTCTAGTCCCTAACAGACTCGATTTGTTCCGCTGCCGCACTCGATCGCTCCGTTTGCACGTGCTTTCGTCGGGTAGGGCCAACAATGGCGGTCGGACCACGCAGGAAAAAAAAATATAAAAGCGCCGCGCCGGCTTCTACGTGACAGATTGGCCAATGGGGGAGCGGAGGAGGCTGGGGCGATAGGAGGCGTGGAGGAGGACACGTCAGGGAGAGCGGGGTGGCGGAGTCATGTATAAATGGTGCTAGTTTTGAAAAATTGTGGGGTTTTAGAGCGCACGTCAAAGCAACGCTATCTAGAGGAAGGTCCAGGTGGGTCGACCTCCTGTAGCATCTGCTAACGGGTGCTCTCTGCGCAATAGGACGTACCGGGTTTGTTTCGTCAAAACATTGGCCCTGCGCGTCGTACGCAGTATGGGCGAGTGAAAGCGTGTGCCGACGATGGCGGCTCAATCTCGCACGCGCAAGCAAGGAAAGCGGGGAAAATACGCGCCATGTTCCCATCGGGGGGGGGGGAGGAGGGGGAGGCGAGTGCATTCTACTCCGGTGGTTGCTGCGTTTCGCGCGGCCGCGTGAACCCTAGATTGAAAGTGATCTCCGACACGGATTGTCTAGGGGCACCACGGGCCGACAGGTTCTCGTGCGCTCTAGCACCCATACGCTTTCGCATCACCCATTTTCACGAAACGAAACATCATTTGAACTTTACTGCAGACCGTTTCGGTTTTCCGATGCACATAATGCAAGACCAAGGTCCTCCTTATTATTGCTTTTCTGGAAGAGATTAACAACTTCTGGTACTACCAAACAATATTGAACTCGCGTAGTTTCACCGGCACTAGCTCTTTCGGGGCTTTCTTCATCCTTGACAAAGTACCACACGCTGGACAGGGAAAGTTGTCTTCTGGAGAGCGTGAAAATATGTTGTTTGAAGCTAGAAAATAAAACTTGTGCCGAACAATTATATATTTCTATGACTGTGCATTAGGCGTTGAGGCACTTTACCACCCCTGTACCTGCCCCGTGAAGCTTCTATTATACCCCTTGAAGAACACGCGTCAAACCTTTACTGGTTCGACGCGTGGAAGATCGGCAATCACAACTTTGAGTATTTCTTACTATTCATCAAATTTACATCTTTAATACAGAAGTCTGCCCTGTTATTTCTTTGAAGGGATAGCACATTTTCTCAGCAGCTAACGGCAGTAGTGGGTCGAAAGACAGACGTATGACCTGAAGCTTGATATCTTGTCAGAAGCAGCAAATATTTCATTTTGCGAAAGTTTTCTTTATTAAAACTGCACACGTGCGGTGCAAACCAAATTACGTGGTTTTCACGAAGAGATTAGCTCTGTAGACTATTGTCCAAAATCAGTGCTGAAACAAATAGCTACGTTCGTATCACAAGAATTGATGTACAAGATATTCATGTGTGACTTCGTGCGTTCAAGATAATATATCCTGCACGGGCTGCATGCGCCCTAACTGAACACATATTCATCTTTTGTGGCACCCTGGCCTCATCTGCAGAAATTCATGACATTGCTCATTGATAATTTTCGTGATTTTTTTTGTGGCTTTGCTGAGTTACAAATTGGTGGCAATATTTTTCTTTGCCAAGGGACGAATAGCTGAGCCAACCTAGAGCTGCCAACCTTTCTCGTTACATTACGTCAAATAAAAAAAAATTAAAAAAATACAATTTTTTTCCGTTTGCAGTTGTTGCCATCTTTTTCAGGATGATAAGGGATATAGCTACCCGTGATGAATGATGGTCGTCACTTCTGCACGAATCGCGTCAGTATGACACTAAGAAGAGAACTTGGCAAGGGGCGACATACCTTGTGGCGGACTGGAGGCCTTGATGCGTAAAGGAAGACCAGAATAGGACGACGTCGCGTAACCTTATCTGTGATTTGCCGTTGGGCCTCCATTGGGCACTGTAGAACTAACTTTGGTCGGCGTTGAAGCAGTTCCATTGAAGAAGACGCCCACAATGTCTACCAGAACACAACAACATCGCATAACCTCATCTGAGATTTCCACTCTGTTGGGCACAGCAGAGTGAACCTTTGGTCGGAATTCGCACAGTTACGTTAAAGAGACGTCCACACTCGTGAATATGTAAGACGAAATAATAATGTAAGTTGATAACTGCATGTTGCGTAATATATGAGTCGCCTGAAGAGAAGAAGCTATGAATATCACAGCGGTACCATTAGGAATAAGGTGTGGATGATTCTATGAGTTGTTTAATGTATTCCCTCGAAATTCAGAAGCGGAGCTTCTAGGTGGGCTGAGCTTTAGTGTCTCTGGTGGTTGTGTTAGTCACTGTTGTGGTCGCTGTCGCGGTCGCTGTCGACCAGAAGGTGGTTGTGCTTCTGAGAGCAGACGAGAAAATCATTGCGGACGAGGAGAGCGTTGTTACTTCCACCCACATCCTCGACATCGGTTGCCTTGAAGATGCGCGTGCCCCTGGTATCTGGAAATTCTTGAGCGCTGCAAGCCGTACAAAATTCTTCAGTAAGTTTATGAGAAGGGCTTTCTAATGCTGAATACGTTACGAAATGATGCGCTTCGAAGCTAAGACAAGTGCCTGCTGGAGACTACTTTCCTTATAGCATGCGCTCAAACAATTCAAGTGAGAAATGGGAGGTAAAGTGGTGTGCCAATTACATTGGGGGAAAATTGTAGCAGATGTAAATGGCGTGCGCGTTTAACGAAGAAATCAATTTGAAAGGCATTTGAAAGGCATGATAAGCAAACTGACTATTTTAAGGCACTGTCCTCCTTCATAAGCGCTTTCCTGCGCACTTCTATTTCCACTAAATAAAGCGCAAGCAGCAATGAGCTGTATTCGCTTCCAGCCTAATACTGTTAAGTTTAGCGCCGTCTCACACACTTTTCCTGATCTTTTTCTATATATCAACCATAATGTCTGCTTTGCATAGAGCTAAAAGTAGATTTTAAGCATACACTACTACTTTTAGCAGGACCTATTGTTTGCTAAGTGAACATGCACACGGTACTCATAAGAGCACACAGTGCTCAGGAACTGGTCAGCTGTACCTTTTAAGACGCACGCTACAGGAACAAGATGCTCGCTCCTATTGAACTTGTTGGCTCTCACCTGGTGTAAGTGCTTTGTGGAAATGTGGCCAGCGCTGGAGCTTCCGCACAATTACAGATGACCCATTATCCTAACAACATGCGGAGATGGCTTTCAATACTTTGCCGTGAGAGCGCCCCTATCAGCGTTGTGCTCATAAGCGTACTCGTGCCGGAGCTGAAATTCCGCTTATGTGTGCCTGTGGGCGCAGGACAACATGCTTCTTTATTTATTACCCAAATTCTTACTCTAATTACTACTGCCAACAAGACCACCAGCATTACTTCGTGTAAGAAATAGCTCTAATACATTGATATCGCTGTCATTCCTTCCCTTTTGTGCAAAGTTACTTCTTTAAATATTACGCAACGCGGTATTATGCGACAATCATATATTATCAATTAAAATTCGCTACGCGCACGTAGTCGCTAGGGATATTTTTCACAACTGTTATAAACAACAAAATAAAAGAAAACAACATACATGATATTCAGTTCTCGCTGCGCAACCGACACTACGTTGCGCTAAAAGTACATGCGTAAAATGAGACAGAAACATCGCAAAATTGTCCTTACCTGAACTTTATCTATACTTTCTGTGATGACATAACGTCAAGCGCATGCCGTGCCACTTCGTCATCATCATCATCATCCTGGTTACGCCCGCTGCAGGGCAAAGACCTCTCCCATACTTCTCCAACAACCCCGGTCACGTACTAATTGTGGCCATGCCGTCCCTGCAAACTTCTTAATCTCATCCGCCCACCTAACTTTCTGCTGCCCCCTGCTACGCATCCCTTCCCTTGCGATCCAGTCCATAACCCTTAATGACCATCGGTTATCTTCCCTCCTCATTACATGTCCTGCCCATGCCCATTTCTTTTTCTTGATTTCAACTAAGATGTCATTACCTCGCGTTTGTTCCCTCATCGAATCTGCTCTTTTCTTATCCCTTAACGTTACACCTATCATTCTTCTTTCCATAGCTCGTTGCGTCGTCCTCAATTTGAGTAGAACCATTTTCGTAAGCCTCCACGTTTCTGCCCCGTAGGTGAGTACTGGTAAGACACAGCTATTATGTATTTTTCTCTAGAGGGATAATGGCAACCTGCTGTTCATGATCTGAGAATGCCTGCCAAACGCACCCCAACCCACTCTTATTCTTCTGATTATTTCCGTCTCATGATCCGGATCCGCCGTCACTACCTGCCCTAAGTAGATGTATTCCCTTACGACTTCCAGTGCCTCACTGCCTATTGTATATTGCTGCTCTCTTCCGAGACTGTTAAGCATTACTTTAGTTTTCTGCAGATTAATTTTTAGACCCACTCTTCTGCTTTGCCTCTCCAGGTCAGTGAGCATGCATTGCAATTGGTCCCCTGAGTTACTAAGCAAGGCAATATCATCAGCGAATCGCAAGTTACTAAGGTATTCTCCATTAACTTTTATCCACAATTCTTCCCAATCCAGGTCTCCGAATACCTCCTTTAAACACGCTGTGAATAGCATTGGAGAGATTGTATCTCCCTGCCTGACGCCTTTCTTTATTGGGATTTTGTTGCTCGCTTTATGGAGGACTACAGTGGCTGTGGAGCCGCTATAGATATCTTTCAGTATTTTTACATACTGCTCGCCTACACCCAGATTCCATAATGCCTCCATGACTGCTGAGGTTTCGACAGAAACAGACGCTTTGTCGTAATCAATGAAAGCTATATACAAGGGTTGGTTATATTCCGCACATTTCTCTATCACCTGATTGATAGCGTGAATATGATCTATTGTTGAGTAGCCTTTACGGAATCCTGCCTGGTACTTTGCTTGACAGAAGTCTAGGGTGTTCCTGATTCTATTTGCGATTACCTTAGTAAATAGTTTGTAGGCAACGGACAGTAAGCTGATCAGTCTATAATTTTTCATGTCTTTGGCGTCCCCTTTCTTATGGATTAGGATTATGTTAGCGTTCTTCCAAGATTCCGGTACGCTCGAGGTCATGAGGCATTGCGTATACAGGGTGGCGAGTTTCGCTAGAACAATCTGTCCACCATCCTTCAACAAATCTACTGTTACCTGATCCTCCCCAGCTGCTTTCCCCCTTTGCATATCTCCCAAGGCTTTCTTTACTTCTTCCGGCGTTACCTTTGGTATTTCGAATTCCTCTAGACTATTTCCCTTCCAATATCGTCGTGGGTGCCACTGGTACTGTATAAATCTCTATAGAACTCCTCAGCCACTTGAACTATCTCATCCATATTAGTAATGATATTGCCGGCTTCGTCTCTTAACGCATACATCTGATTCTTGCCAATTCCTAGTTTCTTCTTCACTGTTTTAGCCTTCCTCCGTTCCTGAGAGCATGTTCAATTCTATCCATATTATACTCCCTTATGTCAGCTGTCTTACGCTTGTTGATTAACTTCGAAAGTTCTGCCAGTTCTATTCTAGCTGTAGGGTTAGAAGCTTTCACACAATGACGTTTCTTGATCAGATCTTTCGTCTCCTGCGATAGTTTGCTGCCTTACGGACTTACCACCGACTTCCATTGCACACTCCTTAATGATGCCCACAATATTGTCGTTCATTGGCTCAACACTAAGGTCATTTTGCTTATTTAAAGCCGAATTCCTGTTCTGTAGCTTGATCCGGAATTCATCTATTTTTCCTCTTACTGCTAACTCAATAATCGGCTTCTTATGTGCCAGTTCCTTCCGTTCCCTCCTCAGGTCTAGGCTAATTCGAGCGCCAGCATCATCATCACGTCATCATTCGTCATCAAAAATAATAAACTCTGATTCCTTGTTCTGCACCGGCCACTGGCGTTTTCTGGAGTATGGCTCCCAGGTCGCCGCACGCTACTAAACATGCGACGAGGATGGGACCATGGCGACTTGCCAGTTGCTTCATCGTTTGCTGCTTAAGACAACTACTGTGGGACCGGCGCTGCGATTGCGAAGGTGGGAAAAATTTATAACTTAGGCGAAGGGGGCGATAGCTTCGAGTCCTACTTGGAAAGATTTGAGCTTTACGTCTCGGCTAATGAGAAAGCTTAAGGCAGGACACTGGCTGTATCCTTGATGGTAGAGGGTCCTCGAGTGTATGAGGTATTGAAGAACCTGCTGATACCACATTCCCCTTCAAGCAAAACGTATAACGAGGTAACGCCTCTGCTGAAAAGTCACTACAGTGCCAGAAAGGCCGTGATAGCGGAAAGGTGCCGATTTAACCGAAGAATGGAACTGGAGCAAGAGACTATAGCCGAATTTTTGGTTCAGCTAAAGCACCTGGCTAGAAGTTGAGAGTTTGGCGAATTTCTAGACAAAGCACTTAGAGACCTGCTAGTTACCGGACTACGATGCGCCGTTACGCAACGTGAGCTGTTTAAAGCTGATAAGCTGACATTCGAAGAGACGTGCAAAATCGCGTTAAACCGTGGACTAGCATCCGCATAGACTCGGCAAATGGCATTAGGAGAGCAATAAGGCAGTTCACAAAGGCGTTCCAGAATAGAAGTTGATGTTCTAAGGCAAGGTAGTCAAACTAGGGACCGCTATCGAGTCAAGGTTGAGTGCCTAGAGTGCTTCCGTTGCGGTAAACGTTACACGGCAGAAAGTTGCCGGTGCCGCAAGTACAAGTGTCCTAATTGCGGTCAGCATGGTCAGTTGAAAAGAATGTGCACAGAGCGCCCAGGCAGAACAAAGGCACTGAATGCAATCGATAGCTCGGAAGACGATTCGGACGAAGAGCAAGAAATATACAGTATGACAAATAATAATTCTGCGTACTCTGTCACTGTTCGGATGGAAGGACAAACCCTAAAGATGCAGATAGACACCGGGGCTTCCATCACCGTCATGCCTAAGTCTGGTTTTCAGCACAAATTTCCACAACTAACTATCAAGAAAGCGACTGTTCCTTTAAGGACATATAGGGGTGAGCTGGTGCCAGTCGGAGGATCAGTGAACGTGCGAGTCGAGCATGGTGATCAAACTGATATTTTACCTGTGCTGATAGTAGATGACGGGGGAAGAAGGCTGCCATGTCTGCTTGGTCGAAACGGGTTGACAAAGCTTAAGTAAAACTGGCAAGAACTTCAAGCTTTAGAGCAAGACGATGCCGTGGATGAACTAGAGAAGAGATTTGAGGCAGTGTTTTCACCGCAGATAGGGTTCATAACGGGCTACAAAGCACAAGTTCATTTGAAGCCAAATAGCACGCAAGTATTTTGCAAGGCCCATCATGTGCCTTTTGCACTGAAGCAAGCTGTGTCTGAAGAACTTGATACCTTAGAACGGACTGGGGATATTGAACAGTCACCAGAAGCGATTGGGCAACCCCGTTGGTGGTAGTACCCAAAGATGGGGGAGCGAAAGTGCGGCTCTGTGGCAACAAGTTCACGGTGAACCCTGCGTTTCTGACTGAGCATTAGCCTCTTCCGTTGCCATAAGATTTGTTCGCAACGTCAGTAGGTTCAAGGGTATTCTGTGTGCTTGACCTTGATACCGCTTACCAGCATGTAGAACGTAACGAATCTTCGAAGGCTATTTCAACAGTGAGCACACACCAAGGTCCTTACCAATACCAGCGCCTCCCTTATGGCATCGCAAGTGATCCTGCCCTATCCCTGTCGCTCATGGACAGGAACCTCAAAGGCGTCCCTCAAGTGGGGTGTTACATTGATGATGTCATAATTGAGGGTACGAGTGCTGATGACTGTCGGCAAAAGCTGGACGAGGTGTTAACACGATTACAGGATCACAATGTGACGCTGCGCATGGAACTCTTTTGCAACGAAGTTCGCTACCTGGGCCACATAATTTCAGCAGACGGAATCAAGCCATTGGAATCGAAAGTAAGGGCGATAAATGATGCACCCGAGCCCAGGAATGGCACAGAACTGAAGCCTTTTCTTGGAATGGTAACATTCTACGCAAAGTTCCTATGGGACTTGGCAACCGTAGCTGCGCCGCAGTACCAGCTGTTGAAGACGGGCAAGCGTTGGAATTGGACAAGTGAATGCGCTCTCGCGTTTCGCGAAACAAACTTGCTCACGACTAGTCCGGTACTTGCTTACTATCATCCAAAGCAACCCTTGGCGCTAAGCTCTGATGCGCCACGGTCTGGGCTCGACGCGGTTCTTTTCCATATACTCCCAAATGGAATAGAAAAACCCATTGCTTTTACGTCCAGGACCCTATCGCGAGCTGAGCGTAGCTATGCCCAGATCGAGCGAGAAGCGTTGGCGATAATATTTGTCCTCAAATTTCATCGCTATCTGTATGGGCGGACATTCACGTTGTTCACGGACCATCAACCGCTGATAGGCATCTTAGGGCCACGGAAGCAGGTTCCATCTTTGGCAGCCACTCGCATGCAAAGATGGGCTTTAATCTTGGCTTCTCATTGCTACCACTTGACATATAGAAAGGAAGCTCAAATGCAAGTTGCAGATGCACTGTCCAGACTGCCTGTGTTTAGTGGAATTGGCATAGAGGAGACAGAAATTCTCGCTGTTTTTGAAACTTCGCCACTGTCGGCTATGGATGTTGCTAAAGCGACCAAGTATGACGGCACCCTAAGCCAGGTTTACGATATACACTGGAAGGATGGCCAGCACAAGTAAAGACGCTGAACCGGTACCGTACTATAGCAGACGCGCGGAGCTATCGTTAGAAGAGGGATGCGTCCCGTGGGGAAGTCGTGATATTGTGACAACACCGCTGCAAGACGCCGTGCTGGGACTGTTGCACGCAGAACACCCCGGGGCAGATGCTCGCTCGTAGCCTGCTATGGTGGCCAGGGCTATATGCAAACATAGGAGAGTTAAAAAGGTGCAGCATCTGCCAAGCGATGCAAAACAGTGCTCCTCGTTCACCGCTCGAGCCATGGCCATTTCCCGCCCGATGCTGGCAGCGAGTGCTTGGCATTTTTGTGAATTTGAAAAAAATGATATTCCTTTTGTGCGTGTTGACTCGTTTTCAAAATGGATTGAGGTGTTCCCTATGAGCTCAACTACAGCCGCGAAGACTGTCGAGCGTTTGCGGAGTCTATTTGCTTCTTACGGATTCCGCGAATAAATAATTTCTGATAATGGTCCACAGTTTCCATCACAGTAGTTCCAGCACAACATCGATGCCTGTGGCAGTCGGCGCACGCACAGCCCGGATACCATCCGGAATTCATTGGAGCTGCCGAGAGGACGGTGCAAACCGTTCGGAGGAGCCTCCGCAAACAGGTGTTGCACGACGACAAGGGAGGAAACAGCAGACCGCTGCGGGAGAGGCTGGACAACTTCTTGCTGGTACATCGGACACCACCTAGCACAGTAACAGGCAAGTGTCCAGCCGAACTGTTTCTGAAACGAATGCCGCGCCCGAGACTGTCCTTGCTAAGGCCCTCATTTGGAGATGACATGCAGAGCAAGCAAGAAGTGGTAAAACAGCAGCATGACCAACGAAGATCGATTTTCCATTCATTCAGGACACGGGACTGCGTATACGTGAAGTCTTTCAGGCAAGAGAAGGTGTCATGGACAGAAGGGTGTGTTTGCTGCCAGTTAGCGCTGTGACCTGTCTGGTAAAAACGCAGAACACAGTCCTGCACCTTCATGTTGGCCATTTACTCTCGCGCAGTTTCAAGCATGCAAGGTCAAACATTGGTGCGGAGGCCCCAAGAAGACACGGGACCGAGACCGCACGCTACTACACTTTCTAACCACTTCTCTGTGGTATAAAGTTTGTAAACAGGGATAAAGTGCCTCAGACAGGCTGGCCAACGTTTCGATACGAGGACCTATCTTCGTCAAAGGCGGCCTCATCATCCTCGGCGTGTTAGTTTTAAAGGGTTAGTGCAGTGACGTCACGTGCGGGTGTAGCGCTGGCGGCTGGTTTTAAAGAGATAGATTACAAGAGGGAACAGGCGCTGTCGTCCGACGTCTGTGAGCCTCATTCTCAAGACGAGGGGACAAGATCGTGAGAGTGGGCACGCGGGGAGAAAAGAAAAGAAATAGAAGCAGAAAAAAAGGGAAAAAAGGAAAAAAGAGGGGGGGGGAGCCAGGGCGGCACCAAGACACAAAAAGGGGGGGGAGTGAATGAAAATAAAGAGAAAAATAAAATCTTTAAGAAATACGGGGGCTTGGGAGCGTGTTGGGGATGCGAAAGGTTGGGAGGTATTCAGGGGGAGTCGTTGGCGGCATGTTATCCACTTCTCTGTAATCCAGAGCATATACTTTGTACATCTGCTGACTAGGAGTTTCTCAGGGATCTTCAGTTATCGCTCTATTACGAAAGCCTATTTCTTCATATGTCTCCTAATTAAACACTAAGATCACACTGCCTTATTATCAGGCGTCCTTGAAAGCGTTTCTCATCCCTCAGTAACCACTGAGTTATTCTAAGACATTTTACTTGCTGCAGTCACGACATGACTGGCTCAACTACATCATGTTAACGATGGCAATAATATGGGAAACCCACGCTGCCTTTGCTCAGGCTATTACTGCCGTCATACTTAACAATGCACCTCATTTTCTGTTATGTTCGTTTCGCCATCATTCGAATCTCAAGATTTGTGAATCTACAGATATAAACTTTATGGGTTATTACTGGTTGGATTCACTGGATCTATACATTTATTTTCATGGTTAACACTATGATGCCGTCTATGGCTAAATAGAACCAGAAATATTGTCAAGATATTTGCATTATTCTTCTCTAAATGTTCGTCACGGAAGAATTTTTTGTTCTCGCTTTGCCTGCGTGTATGCGTATTCCACCACAGTTTCGGCAGGCATGCTGAGCATGTACTCATCCTAAGTCACTGAACATGGTTTTTGTCTTTAGCATAAAAACGGTGCAGCGGTGGCGTAGAGGTAGAACACCCGCCTCGCGTGCAAAAGGTCCGTGGCTCGAATCCCAGTGCCGGAAATTTTCCACCGGATTAAAAAAAATCCGCGTGTTGATAAAATTGCACAAACAGGCCTGGAGTGTGGCCTGATCCCGGTGACCAGAACCGGTAACGCACTCCCTCACCAGAGCAGGATTGGCCACCCTGGTGCAGTACTTGGCCACAACCTCCTATATGAAAACAACAATCAAAACCCGGCCCTCAGTCCCCAGCAGCTGCGAAGCAACTGACCGTGGCAGCGGTCAGACCTGCGACGCAGCAGAGGGTGCTAAGAATCATTGGCTCCGGACAGACCGCCATTGCAATATGAACCTGGCAACGTTTAACGCTAGAACGCTATCTAGTGAGGCGAGTCTAGCAGTGCTGTGGAGGAATTAGAGGGCAGTAAATGGGATATAATAGGGCTCAGTGAAGTTAGGAGGACAAAAGAAGCATATACAGTGTTAAAAAGCGGGCACGTCCTGTGCTACCGGGGCTTAGCGGAGAGAAGATAACTAGGAGTCGGATTCCTGATTAATAAGAATATAGCTGGTAACATACAGGAATTATATAGCACTAACGAGAGGGTGGCAGGTCTTGTTGTGGGGAACCTAATAAGAGGTACAAAATGAAGATTGTACAGGTCTACGCCCCTACATCCAGTCATGATGACCAGGAAGTCGAAAGCTTCTATGAAGACGTGGAATCGGCGATGGGTAGAGTGAAAACTAAATACACTATACTAATGGGCGACTTTAATGCCAAGGTAGGCAAGAAGCAGGCTGGAGAGAAGGCAGTGGGGGAATATGGCATAGGCGCTAGAAATAGCAGGGGAGAGTTATTAATAGAGCATGCGGAACAGAATAATATGAGGATAATGAATACCTTCCTTCGCAAGCGGGATAGCCGAAAGTGGACGTGGAGGAGCCCGAACGGCGAGACTAGAAATGAAATAGACTTCATACTCTGCGCTAACCCTGGCATCATACTAGATGTGGACGTGCTCGGCAAGGTGCACTGCAGTGACCACAGGATGGTAAGAACTCGAATTATCCTAGACCTGAGGAGGGAACGGAAGAAACTGGTACATATGAAGCCGATTTATGAGTTAGCGGTAAGAGGTAAAATGGAAGAATTCCAGATCAAGCTACAGAACAGGTATTCGGCTTTAACTCAGGAAGAAGACCTTAGTGTTGAAGCAATGAACGACAATCTTGTGGGCATCATTTAGGAGTGTGCAATGGGAGTCGGTGGTAACTCCGTTAGGCAGGATTCCAGCAAACTATCGCAGAAAACGAAATATCTGATCAAGAAACGCCAATGTATGAAGGCTTCTAACCCTACAGCTAGAATAGAACTGGCAGAACTTTCGAAGTTAATGAACAAGCGTAAGACAGCTGACATAAGGAAGTATAATATGGATAGAATTGAACATGCTCTCAGGAACGGAGGAAACCAAAAAACAGTGAAGAAGAAACTAGAAATAGGCAAGATTGAGATGTATGCGTTAAGAGACAAAGCCGGAAATATCATTACTAATATGGACGAGATAGTTCAAGTGGCTGAGGAGTTCTATAGAGATATATGCAGTACCAGTGGCACCCACGACGATAATGGAAGAGAAAATAGTCTAGAGCAATTCGAAATCCCAAAGGTAACGCTGGAAGAAATAAAGAAAGCCTTGGGAGGTATGCAAAGGGGGAAGGCAGCTGGGGAAGATTGGGTAACAGCAGATTTGTTGAAGGATGGTGGACAGATTGTTCTAGAGAAACAGGCCACCCTGCACACGCAATGCCTCATGACCTTGAGCGTATCGGAATATCGGAAGAACGCTAACATAATCATAATCCATAAGAAAGGCGACGCCTAAGACTTGAAAAATTATAGACCGATCAGGTTACTGTCAGTTGCCTACAAACTACTTACTAAGGTAATCGCAATAAGAATCAGGAACACCTTATATTTCTGTCAAGCAAAGGACCAGGCAGGATTCCGTAAAGGCTACTCAACAATAGATCATATTCACACTATCAATCAGGCGATAGGGAAATGTGCGGAATATAAACAACCCTTATATATCGCTTTCATTGATTACGAGAAAGCGTTTGATTCTGTCGAAACCTCAGGAGTCATGGAGGCATTACGAAATCAGGGTGTAGACGAGCCGTATGTAAGCATACTGAAAGATATCCATAGCGGCTCCACAGCCACCGTAGTCCTCCATAAAGCAAGCAACAAAATCCCAATAAAGAAAGGCGTCAGGCAGGGAGATACGATCTCTCCAATGCTATTCACAGCGTGTTTACAGGAGGTATTCAGAGACCTGGTTTGGGAAGTAGCGGGGATAAATGTTAATGGAGAATACCTTAGTAACTTGCGATTCGCTGATGATATTGCCTTGCTTAGTAACTCAGGGGACCAATTGCAATGCATGGTCACTGACCTGGAGAGGCAAAGCAGAAGAGTGGGTCTAAACATTAATCTGCAGAAAACTGAAGTAATGTTTAACAGTCTCGGAAGAGAGCAGCAATTTACAATAGGCAGTGAGGCACTGGAAGTCGTAAGAGAATACATCTACTTAGGGCAGGTAGTGAGGGCGGATCCGGATCATGAGACGGAAATAATTAGAAGAATAAGAATGGGCTGGGGTGCGTTTGGCAGGCATTCTCAGATCATGAACAGCAGGTCGCCATTATCCCTCAAGAGAAAAGTATATAATAGCTGTGTCTTACCAGTACTCACCTACGGGGCAGAAATCTGGAGGCTTACGAAAAGGGTTCTACTCAAATTGCGGACGACGCAACGAGCTATGGAAAGAAGAATGATAGGTGTAACGTTAAGGGATAAGAAAAGAGCAGATTGGGTGAGGGAACAAACGCGAGGTAATGACATCTTAGTTGAAATCAAGAAACAGAAATGGGCATGAGCAGGACATGTAATGAGGAGGGACGATAACCGATGGTCATTAAGGGTTACGGACTGGATCCCAAGGGAAGGGAAGCGTAGCAGGGGGCGGCAGAAAGTTAGTTGGGCGGATAAGATTAAGAAGTTTGCAGGGACGGCATGGCCTCAATTAGTACATGACCGGGGTTGTTGGAGAAGTTTGGGAGAGGCCTTTGCCCTGCAGTGGGCGTAACCAGGCTGATGGTGACAAAAATCATCAGTTGCATTGTAAATTCATGAACCAACTGGTATGAATCGACTACAGCGTTGTTCAACAGGGCAGTGTCAGCAGCAATCCGTAGGTTGGCTAGATATTCCTCAATGACCCTTCCAGCGAACCCCCCCTCATTCCACCGAATGCATCTCTTCATTTTATTGTGAGGAAGGATTTGCTATTTCACTCCATATTCGAAGACGGTCCTGATTATATATGCTGTAGTGCGGTAGCTAGAGTGCGCTGTAAATAATGAATAATAATACAGAATTTTTGTTTATTTGTGCAGTAACTATCGGCAATGGTTGTTTGGTAAACGAATAGCCTAGCTCTTCTAGAAAGCTATGCGCTCTACTAATGGTAGGATGCGTTTATGACGTATACTTGCTGGACCAACCCCAGCTTCCAAAAAGAGAGTGGGTGGCTGGAGATGAGGAGGGTTTTTCTTCGCGAGTGCTTCACTACAGCCTCTAATACCCGTCTCGAAACAAACAAATGTGGTGCCAGTTTGAGCAAGTGCACCTTGGCACGCTGAGAGTCAATAGGGAGTTTTAGTGTTGGGGACGCAAGCGGCTTGCGTACGCAAGAACTAGGGGCGACGTTACCGCGCATGCGCAGACCGCTACGTCTACTTGCGTCCTTGGGTTGTTGGAGCGGCCGAAAACATCGCTGCCCCTAAGAGGTCACGTTACCCACGTGACTCTTGCGGTGTAGGAGAACTTACGAGCAGCTAGCGGGTAGATAATGTAATAAATCTTTCGCCAAGTGTCGACAGACGTCGTTTTTATATATATTAGAGAGGTTTAGCATGTCCGGTATGCGGATAAACGCAGTTGGGGCGTTAGGGCGGAGCTATAAAGGGTGCATCTTGCAGGGTGCATCCACCTGGCGGCGTAGAGCTAAAACTGACAAAATCAGCTAATATTGCTGTAACCAAGTCCATTCTACTTCGCTGCTGGTGTAAGTTATCGGCACTGGCTTAACTGTGTTGCTGCCAAAAATTTATACCCGCAGCAAAGTAAAATACACTTGGTTACTGCAATATGAGCTGTTTTTGTCTGTTTGAGCTTTGCGCCACCAGGTGGCAGCACTATGCAGGCCGCTCTAGTTCATGGCTCCGCCCCAACTCCCCAGCCTACGTTTACCCGATTCCCGGACGCTGTAAACCTCTCTATTAACTGCTTCTAATAAAAAGAGTTTAATGTACTTTACTTCATATGCTTCATATCATATTTTATAACATGATAACGCAGCAACGATCAGACGTTGGTGGTGCTTCGAGCGCATGCGACCTCATTGCGGTTTGCGTTTGGGGCCGCTAACCTATAACACGTTTCTGCTTGCGTACGCAAACGCAAACGCACCCAGGCGCTTGGGGCCCCAACGCCTTGCGTCCCCAATACTAAAACTCTCTAATGTCGCGGTGCGCTGCTACGCAACAAAAAAAGGAAAACGCGCAAGCATTTGGACGCCGCGAACAAGCACAGCGAGCACGGCGGCGTTGAAGCGCAAACTCAAGGACTAGAACACGGTGACGAATGCTACATTGACTTCGACGGTGTGACGCCGGGTGTAGCGCACAGAAAGCGCACGTGCTACATACAGAAGAGACGCCGCGGACCTGCACAGTGAAAGAGAAAGTGTGTTATTGTGTGTGTGTGTGTGTGTGTGTGTGTGTGTGTGTGTGTGTGTGTGTGCGCGTGCGTGCGTGCGTGCGTGCGTGCGTGCGTGCGTGCGTGCGTGCGTGTGTGTGTGTGTGTGTGTGTGTGTGTGTGTGTGCGTGTGTGTGTGTGTGTGTGTGTGAAGAGAAAGAGATTTTCGGCAGCGCATTAGGGAGCACGACTCAGCGCCGTGGGGAAGGGGAGGGGAATATAAAGGCCAAAAAAAGAGAAGAGAAAGAAAGTCGAAGCGATCGCAATGGTCGGTACCCTTAGGTACCGGTGTCGGCACCTAGGCGTCGATGCACATACGCAAGGGTCGCTAACGCGGCGACTCTCTTCTGCACGTGCAGACGCCTTTTGCTACGCATGGAAAGAATAGGTGCGGCGACATGCAGAGAGAGAACCGCGCCCTCGAAGCACAAAAGGGCCCAAACGCAGTGAATCGCTTCTCCCCCTCCAGCCACGTTCACTGCTCGAAATATAATTTCGCCTATTTCACAGAGGGGTGATCTACGCTTACACGTAAAGAAGTGTGGTATGGAATTGATGGCACTGAGGATGCGTGAAGCTGTTGGCGCAACATATATTTTTATTTGATGTATTGCTTGCCAAATAACAGTGTGTTACAGCTACAAATATTTTGAAAAAAAAACTTTTATTGCAAATGAAGCAATGCAGTGGAACCGCAGTAACATTATCGATCATCACTAGCCAAGGCAACACAGAGTCGCATGCAACACGAGTACAGCAATAATGGCCGATTCGTGGCTCAAGAAAATATTGCGAGTCTTTCGAGTGGGCTATGCTAGCGCTTATTTGCCGCTTGCGGACGACTCCGAGAGTTCGCTCAATATTCACGCGGTCAGATAATGCGCAGAATTGAGTCAAAGTTGCATGTTCAGGAGCGCGTTTGGCGAATTCGAAGCCACGCGCTCTCAGCTTGGCTACAAAGCGTCAAACCGAAATGCACATGGTGTAACGCACTGTTCGATTTATTCGGCAGCCGAGCGAGGGCGGCGTTCACCTTCACAGGCACTCGACGAAATAACTGTTTAGCGTGCCATACACGTGAATTCCAGTCGCTTCCAATTACCCGCAATGCGTCCGCTATGCGGCATTTGTACAACAAAGACAAACGTGTTCCTATCCTGAACGGTCAGAAGCAGTACTATCGTGGCAGCCTACGTGTGTGCTGCTTGGTATCTACGTTCGGCCGTGATGTGACTGATGGGTTACTTTCGTCCATCATTAAACTCGAGAGAAACGATGGCGCATGCACAGCTCGGGCGGATCACACAGGCATACGCAGGCGTAAGCTTCGCGACCATACACATAAACAGCCGGAGGCCGAGCACTCTATAATAGCTGTTTGTACGAGTATAGCACAGTTTATAATCTTACAAAGATTCCAATTGAGAAAATGATTGCTTAAAATTGCACTTTCTACTGCTTTCAATATTAGTTTGTTTGTCCTTGAACCATTGCTGTCGAGGCTATGCACATTTCAACGCAGCAGAGTGAGTTCACCGAATGCACTCGCCGCCGAGTGTTCTCTGCAGCGAGTGTCACTAAGCATTCCCGTGTGACAGCCTGCAAATCACGCTAGCAACGAAGTGCTCTCACTAAACATTATACCAAATTTGCCCGTGTGATAGTAGTGTGAGTCTTGCTTCAGATATTGCAGAGCTTTCGCGCATGTGCGTCTCGGAGAGCTAAATAGCTGGTAAAAAATTTGGCGACCACCACACCCCAAAGCTCTATTGCGCGAGAGAACGCGCCTGTTGCATCGGCGCCAACCGGAGATCAACAACCGATCAACAACAAGCGGGAGAAAAAGCGGTAAGAGCAAAAGAGAACTATTTGCTTTAGATGATATCAAGGGACTCGCCTCCGGTGCTTATGTAGTAGAAAGTGATCGCCAAGGCAACAAGAGAGAGTACCAGGAGAGTGATGGTCGAGCACCACAGCCAATTAAGAGAACCGCATCTGCAAAGCAATAGGTTAAGTTCTGTAGATTTGAGAGAGCATCTCTTGTTGCTCTAAATGAAAGGCAGCCAAACTATGATATACAATAGTAATATATGGCACTCAGAAATACGAAGGGTCAGGTAATATATGGAAAAACCATCCACACCTGACTTATTAGGAATCCGTAATCACACAGATGCCCCAAAGGAATAATAACCGACCGAGGATATGCAATGGTTTTTCAACACTCCCGAAAAAACCAGACAAATATTTGAAACGAGAAATACACGAAGAACTAACCTTGATTGATATCTAAGAAGGCGTTTAGCCTGCTTTGATAAGTGGGTATGTGTAACCATATCTTATTTTATGTTATCATAGGACCTTACACGCACGCGGAAGGCCACCTGCACTTTGAGTGCCACTTTCTCAAGAACGAATTGGGAACCCGTGTAGGGTCTGCGAGTACCTCTGATGGCAGACACTGCGACCGAAAGCGCAGTGTCTCAAACCACAGCGTTTGCGTTTTCCACCAGAGGCGCCGCACCTCAATGACTGCGCCTCGAAACGCTCTCACGAAGAAAGCGCTCTCACAAAGAAAAGCGCTCCTTGCCCCCATTGCCACCGCAGGCTGTAACCGTACCATCGTTATTTATTTACCGCGTGTTGGATAGGAAATGTCTTCGGGTTTCGCCCACGAAAATTGTTAAGCAATCGCGTTGCTGAGATCATGGTAAGATCACAAGATGGGTTAATAAAATGTCTGCTTTTATTTTAAGGAGTATTGAACGATCAAAGCGAGAGGGTTTCTCTGTAGTGCTGAATTACGGGCACTACATCTAAAAAGATTGCCAACGTTATTCTCGCTGTGCTACGCATAGTGTCTTCTAAATGTGCTTTAACTTAACACATCCTCCACATCAGCAGACAATAGCGTCTGTCGATACAAACTTGTCCGCATTTTGGTATAGGAACTTTCACACAGGCGCGACCGGCTGGCGTGAGGAAACGTGGGTACTCATAATGTTCCTTGTTTCATTAAACTTAGCGTTCACCTTTCTTAGTTCCGTAATAAAAAATTGGAGGACGCTTAAGCTTCGCCTTCAAGTGTGGAACGCGATAGCGTTATCGCACACCGTTCGCGCCGCCTACTCAAACGCGCTACGCCAGCCAAACGTCGCGATCGCCAGAGATAGCCGGCCCCCGACGGGCCATGAAGGCGGACGCGGTCATGGGGCGAGTGGCGCGCTACGTGTCGGGGCAGCGTCGTACATTGCGAAGAGGGGGTAATCTGTGTTTGCCGCAAGATGGCTCTGCGTGTGCGCAGAGCGCAGAAGAAGTTTAGCGGAAACGTACTTTGCTACTCGTGAAACTGCGACTTCTGTAAGTTACATGGTCATAATTACTGATATACACCACAGTACAACTTTCTACGGCACGTTTCTAAGGCAACACCGCATTCACTAGAGGCGATTTTGTCCCTTTTTGAAGTAACGAACTCGTGGCTGAGTGGTAGCGTCTCCGTCTCACACTCCAGAGACCCTGGTTCGATTCCCACCAGCCCATCTTGCAGGACGTTTTTTTTTATTTATGAAGTGCCTTCTGGGATTTATCGCTCACGGCCAACGCCGCCGACGCCGGCGACACCAGCATTTCTGCGACACAAGCTCCTTAGCACTGTCGCATTAACAATGTTAGGCCAGCTGTGATGACCATCAGACTGCAATCAGTAAAGACATGATACCAGTAGTCAAGTTATTCCTATGGAAAATAATCATCAAAACATCAAGCGGAGACGCGCAAATCGTTGTCTTCCAAATGCCCGTCGAGATGGCAGCTCATCTTTCGGCAGTAACATGAACTGCCAGAGGAGCTGCGCCGCTAAAGATAGAGCTGCAGTTGCACGAACCAGTTGCGATCCTACACGGTCGTTCAAGTGTACGGGTTTCATCAAATGTTCATTTTGTTTTATTTTCATTTCCTTTGTGTGTGTGTGTGGGTGTGTGTGTGCTTAGTTGCTTGTTTTTTTTTTCTTTGTATGCGTGCCTGTGTGCGTGTGCGTGCCTAAGGTTCTGCACAACGAAGCTAGTACTGGCAGTTAGCAAAACAAACAACCTTACGTTCACCAATTGAATATGCAGGAGTGCAACTTCTGCATAATGGGTGTCTTCGATTGAAGTAAAAGGCGGCATTCGCTAAACTTTAACACTTATCAGTGTTCCTCTGATGGCATTCAAGAAGTAGCAATCTCTAAACCGCAAATGAGGAAAACGGGAGCAATTGCGGCAGTTAGTCCTCGTGATCAGGGGTTAGTCTGTTACGAGAGTAACTGCAAGTCGTACGCGTGGTGTTCATATTTCATCAACTAAATGTTTGGCCCTTACTTTCAGAGATACTAACGCAGGAATGAACAGAAACATTTATGGACCATGTTAAGGAGCCCCGGGCGTTCAAAGTTTTTTGGAAGGTCGCCACTGCTGCGTTCCATTTAAAGTACTGAAATCTGGGCGAGTTGGTAGGATTTTATTATAAAATTGCACCGCACGCAATTGCCCTTGCCTTCCATTCTCGTTCGTTGTGTGGGCGCTTGAATTTGAAAATGTACTGCGATTGTTCTGTGGCCGGTAGGGATGGGAAGGTATATATAACTTTATATCCTCTTAAGATGTTAGCTTGAATCTTCGCCTGGTTATGCTCCTCCATCACCTGGTTATAGTAGAACAAAGAACGTCAACATTACTTGTTCATTTACATGGAAGAGAGAGTCACCCACTGGTGCTACAAAGCAGGTCGGAACAACATGGCTACATAAACCAGTTACCACTAAGAATATGTGACAATGATCTGCTTTGTATAACTCCGTTTAATTTTACCGTGTGGTACTGTAAAAATAAAATTCTTTTTACGGCTGCTGTTACCATCTATCTGATAATGCAGTAATTAGAAGAGTTGACGACACCGACGACACCGGCATTTCTGCGACACAAGCTCCTTAGCACTGTCGCGTTAACAATGCTAGACCAGCTGTGATGACCACGAGACTGCGATCAGTAAAGACATGATACCAGTAATCAAGTGATTCCTATGGAAAATAATCATCAAAACATCAAGCAGGGACGCGCAAAACGGGGTAGTTGGAGAAGTATGGGAGAGGCCTTTGCCCTGCAGTGGGCGTAACTAGGCTGATAATGATGATGATGAACAGTTAGTGGTTTTATGCCTATCCAGGTGGCGGGTAAAACCACTCGTCTGAGGGAAGCACCAGTTGGTCTTCTAACAAATACTGCTGGGGCCTACCACTTCATCCTCTTGCAGTTTGTCGTGAAACAACATATCGTTTATCGTTTAGGGGCCAATGGTTGTGGCAACGCAGTTAGACCCCGAAGGGACGAAATCCCTTACCCGTTTTGTGCCTCATTTAGCTTTTATAGCCGAATGAAGGTATCCATAAGTACCAATGCCTGATTAGGAGGGAGTAAGCAGGGAGTCATCTTAGCTTCGAAGGCTCCCTGGATCTAAAATTAGTCAATGTGACTTTTAACTCTTTTTCTGATCTGTGCCTACGTCATAGCTGCATCAATTCTTGCAGTAGAGGAACTAGCATAAGCCAAACGTCACTGAAAAGCTATGTGCAACACACAATTTATTTGTCTATCGTAATACATAACCAAGATGATTGGGGAGCCAGTTTCACGCAATTCCTGCGAAATCAGGGCTGTTATCGCAACGCCGTTTTCGGTGCCTTGTACGACTGCTCTTTGACATTATCCCCTCTTTACAATTCCAGGAAAGCAGTCTTATCGTCATTCAGTGTAATAAAGGCCTGCTCATGGCAAAATAGACGTCGTACGAAAACTCGCTCTCATCAGTGGGGGCTATATTATGCGAAACCCGAAAGTCGAGTTTAGGGGCCTCCTAGTTAATGTCGCCCCACTGGCACATAACCTTCTAGGGCTCTGTGCACCGCACGAGCAGCGCTTCATACAGGCCGATGCGGTGACGAGGGGTCCGTTGAAATAGAGATCTCGGCAAGAAGCCAACGTTCGTCCCAGTGACAGCTGACGTACCGAATCTTCTGAGCTGGAAATCCCTGTGAGCTCGTGTGCAGACGGTGGATGCATATTCAACAGTTGGGTATTTTGATAGTGAAAAAAAAGGAGCATGTGGGGAGGTAACGTACGGCGCAGGCTTAACATCAAACAAATTAAAAACAAACAGCTGCCAGGTGACGAGATTAATTATATCCGAAAATTTCTGAATGGCAACATACTGTGCCCATCGCTCACGGCAGCGGGCAGACACACAAAAGCCACTCTCCGTGTGCTTTAGGCAAGTGCCTGCTCATGTTTGCACGTTGCAAAGTGTGGAATGCCTCTACTCGAAAGAACCCGAACAGTCAAGGTACGTGTTTGGTGACCCGGCATAAATCGCAGGCTTGAACATTGAACCGTGTTCCTTGAATGTCCTGCAGGGGCGTCTGTGGTATGCAACCATTCGGTGTGTGGTGACACCACGGATCCGATCACCTGGGCGTCGGGCCATCCCATGTTTAGCCGTGGGCGGCATAGCCGTGCACTAGGAAAAAAAGTTCGTGAAAGTATAGCCGATGACGAGTGCGAGCATCGCCAAAGTCTATCGGCGGAAACACAACAGCGCTTTTTCCTCGATTTCACATTGACAGCACCGCCGGAGTGACCAAGAAGGAAAATCCTTACTGGCGTTTTGCTGTTGTCCTCTCATCAGTTTTCACATCCAAACATTCTGAGGGCTAGTGTGAACGTGTTGTCAACCTAGGCTGCGTTATATTTGGTTTTAGTTGCAAGCCCGGCATACAAGCGCTAACACGTGCTCATAGGTAATACAAACCTTAATAAAAATATTGCACTTAATCTCTCGGCATGCTGCTGGTGCATTTCAAGCGAGGCTTATTTTTCCAGAACACTTCCACATTATTCCACATCCGACAACAGTAACCTCGCTTCTACCATTGACAAATGTGTCGGTGCATCCAAGCGACGTAATGCAAAGGTAAAATCTATTTGAGTTCGATTGCGGTCTAGTTTGGTAAACGCGAAAATGCTTCGAAAGAGCGCATTTGTTGGCATACATGGTCCCAACATCATTAACAACAGGCTACTATCCGAGCTAATGATTGAGCTCAGTAAGGTAAAATAATTTTTACTAAATGCCAAAGAATGTTCGTAAATTTAAGAAATCTCGATGGCGGTTTTCAGTGTAATACACAACGTCGCATCTTTATGAGCTCGCCTTGTGGAATTACGTAAAGAAATTATATATCTTTTTCTTAATTTCAGGCTGCCTGAACAAATAAAATTATGTAATCAAAATTTATCATGGAATAAAATGAAAATGGTTGTCGTAATTCAGTGCAGTCAGTGGAAATTGTAGGAAGCATGACACCCACAGTTACTTCTTTTTGTTACCGTACCTCGATAATGTATATGATAATTGGGTACTTTTTTATGAATATCAGCTGCAAGTTTACGTCTACGTTGATGTCCTTCCTCCTTGCGTGCTTCAACTTTTCATGCGCTGCAATTATCAATGTATTTCAGCCCAATGCTACAATGAATATGCCCGCTATCAATGTGAGTTAGTATTTCTGGCATGAAACTCTCGAAAGGACACAGGATGCATTATGTGACCCATGCTGCACTTGGAGTCTTCGCCGTCCGTCGATTGCAACAACTCTATCAGTGTTGATAGCGTAATTAATTCGAAAATTAAACAGCGTGTTAGTTCCACGAGTGGTTCAGTGAAAAAGGCAAATAAGAAGCCTCACCCTCTGATTCGGCTTTCGAGAGGAGCAACAGCGCGGTTGGCGACGGCTCTCGTTGTCGCAACACGGGTAGGCTGAGGAGCTGGCCTCGTCCTCTCTGCTCGAGTCCTCGGAACAGAGGCAATGCTTGTGGTTGTACGACTAGCCTGAGGTGAATTTGCTTCGATGAGTGTTTTATTCGTCGTAATCAGCGTTTGGAAATAAACCGTCGATCGCATTTTTTGAGAAGCAGACAAGAAGCATTTTGTCTTAAGCATTTAACGAGGAACAGTGATCTCCCTCCCGAAAAGAAATTTGATGAGTGAGCAAAGATAAAAAATAAAAGAAGTGAAATTCATTAAGTCGCTATAAACGCATTAACGCTCACTACAGCTGTGCAAGTGCATTAAGAAACAACAACAAACAAGCCGCATGCAGCGAAGTTAGAAAGAAGAAGCAACATGAACAGGTGAAATATAGGAACAGGGAATGACGAAACATACTCAAAGCTGCTTTATATGTGACTTGTGGTAAAAAGTGTAATTGTTTCGCCGTGGGAAATAGCCATTTGGGCGCGCCGCTGGGGAAAAGCGTAAGGAGTGATCAGGCCAAACGCATCGCCTGCCTTCAGTGAAGTCTTTCTACGTAGCCTGTTTTGAAATTACATTAGGCGGTAAAAACACCCGTGGCTCTTGGAGAATCGGAAGGTTGTTGCGATCAAGCTTAACCTATTTACGCAGGCCACGTGCGATACTTGCTTTCGAAATAAAGTTTAGGAGCAGTTCCTTCCTCTCGCATTGCGTCGCCCTCTAGGGTGTTGAAGAGATCGGCTCTGCTAGCGATAATACGGCCCTCTATCACCAACTTGTGGAAGAACATTGAAGAACATTGGCACTTTTCGAGGAAAAATAAATAAATTATTTTCAGTTGAAATCGCATTTTGACACAGTAAGCGTATTACTTCTATGCTCTAAAATGAAGTAGAGCAATATATATTTCAAAAAGATAATGAAGTTCCCCATCTGTGGGCATTCCGACTGACGTTTTTCTGGTTTTTCTTTGACTTTGCCGCTATGAGCACAAGGTATTTCCTCTGCAAAGCCAGAAGGTGTCCACTTGCAGCACTTCATGCAGACTATGTTATGTGAAACATTCATTTGCCAAAACGCGATTATTTCATTCGCCTCATGAACACAAGAAGGGGGAGGGACTGCTATAATAATTCCTTGAATAAGTACGCAGTGTTCTGTTTTGAAATGCCATATCAAGAAAATTTTTATAAACCTTGCTGCCAAAGAATCTCATAGTGTTCTTGAATATGGATAAGTAGATACGAGGAATGTTGTACGACGTGCTCCACATTGGTGAGCAGGAGTTGCTCCTTGTTGTGCTTCATAATGTCCTACCATTTTGATGTGTTCATTTATGTAAATCCAGTGCGGCCAGAAGCAGTCAATTTCTTAGTGGATGAGTGGTGAGGTAAAAAGGCAGAAGGCAAAAGGCATCCTACTATGCTGCAACATTGAAGGGGGCCACCATGGTGGGCTTAGGATTAGGAGTCGCAACCTGATGTTCTTTAGGAGAGTATATTTCGGAGCTGTAAAAAAAAAAGAACGCCGCAAGCATAGTGACATTTTTTGGTGAAGTTCGCTTAGATTCTCGTTCATATTTCACGTGGCGCAGATATACTTCAACTAGATACTGTGCGTATGTGTTGTGCGTATTATGACATGAAACTGATCCCAGGTAGTACTCACTGCTACCACGAGCAGTACTAGAGCAGTTTTCACTGTGCACGGGCACTGAAACACATACTTACCTCTGTTGGCTGCATTGTCCCTGAAAATAATGTGTATTTTTTTAGCAAGAACCTCTTCTGAACTTATCCTTTTGAACAACACCTACATCATTCCGTTTGCTTGCTGTACATCCATGCATAAGATACGCAAACTGTATGGCCGTAGTCTCACACCCCTATTTGCATGGCAGCCAGAAGATCCACCCGCAAGCACATCAAAGAGCAGACGACGGAGCAACCGGCGACCTCACGGCGGCAACGTGAGCTGAACGCTGCTAACTTTGCTAACAGAAACAGCATTCTCTAGATAAATGAAACTTGTTGAAACGAAAACGCTCGGAAACGGTCAGCCCACCCATTTGAACGGAAACGGTCGGCCCACCCATTGTTACAATTTTAATAAACACCGTTGAAACGCAACGCGTCGTTTTTTTTAACTCAGGCTAAACGGAACTGAAAGTGCACTTATCTCATTGGCCATCAAACTTCCAGTGAAACAGTAGTTCGGCAGACATGTGAAATGGGGATGTTAAATAGTCAATAGTCGACATAACCCGACCTATCAGGCAGTGGCGCTGTCATAGCATTAGTGGCTGCTCTGCAGCGTTCCGACTGTTCTTGTTTCAAATCCCTTTGTGCGTCGTTATGCTGACCGTCAACGTGAGAGCGCTGAACAAATGCATTGTCCTAATAAAGCTGTGCTTTTCCAGGAAGGGCACAATTGCGTATTTTCTTTTTTTTTGCTACAGTGAAATTAACGCAGTCGATGATTTAGAAATAAATCAATTTTAATATTTTTGCCTGCTTTGGGAAAACAGAACTCCTGATTAACAGAATGATGTTTTCTGTCCTTCCGAGTTTCACTTGGTGGAATCACCTACAAAAATGACGCAGTTTCGCCTAGAAAGCAAAGTATCGATTGACATAGCAAATTAGCGGAATTAGTCGAAGTAAGAATAGTCGTTTTATCGGGCGTATAGACTTATAAACATTGGTTTATTTACTTAATTAACCATCGTGTCATGCGCGCACAAGCAAACATGAAAGCATTTGGCATGATGTCTGCGCAAACTCTCGGTCAAAAAGATGGAGTGAGGAAGCGCGGCAACATCAGCGAGCGAATCGAACTTCATGCGGCGTCTCGCATCAGCGCGAACTAAGCCGTGGAAATACAGCGCACGGCAGGCTTTGTCCGCGGCGTATGTGACTTTCAAGCTACAGCGGCCCGGGTTGGCGTTCGTGACCGTCCGGAGCAGAATGCGCCCCTTCCCTACCGTCTCCACGGAGCCTTGTGCTCGACGGAAGGTGGCGCGCTTCCTTCCCGCTTCTCTGCCTTGAGTGCGCAAGATTGGCCTGCGATCTCCGCCTGACCCTCGCATGCTTTCACTCGCACATGCAGCATACGGTTTGGGGTGACGATGTCATCGCCGTTTCTGCCGTTATGCCGTTCATAGTTACTACTTCGTAATTTAGTACTTGATACCTTTCATACTCTTTATATTTATCGACTTTATACGGTACCTCAAGGTGACAGCGACAGCGGAAATGCGCGTGGAGTGTCCATTTAAATGTTATCGCAATAAAAGCGCATCATGAATACCGTTCAGCGATGCAGCAAGAGTCCAAACAATGCAGTTCAGGTTGTAGAGAAAGGCCGCTGAATCAGGAAAGCGCGAGAAGACAAGCTGGGGATCGCAGCTGAGCACTTCCAATGATTTGTTCGTCACTGCTGTCAAATCTACGCGCTTGTGGCTTGTTACGTGCAGCCTCGAAGACTACTTGCGCACTCCCTGACAATCGTTATCGGTTGCGGAACATGTTCACTACTGGCCTACCAGTAGATAAGCACCAGGCCCGCAAGCCATCAGGGTTTGCTGTGACTAGATGTGCATCATGTCTAAGTGAAATATGTTTTGTCAATATTTCTGTATTTAATTTGTCGTGCAGACATACCTTCCTAGCAATTATTCCTTTTCGTGCTTTGTCAGTAGTCAGAGCGATGCTCCGCTCTCGCAAGCAAGGTCGTCAGCTAGCTGTTAACGGTGGATGATAAGAACGGCATAGAATCGTGCAGAATGAATTGCGACTAAATTTTGGCCCTGCTACGCTGCATAATGGCAACTGTAAGCTATACACCCAGACCTTAGGCATTCCTGAGGAATTATCTTTTGCGATTTATCTTTCGAGACCAGCAATAATTGACATTTACCTAAAAAATTAAGGCAGAACAATAAGTATCTCCGCACACGCACAACCAGAGCGTGTTCCCTTTATGAAGCACTAGGTCGATGAAAGTGATCAGCTTACGAAGTTTCAAAGACTTTTGAAGCTCGAGCAACCATGTTTACGCTAATCCATCTATACTAACCAAGATTTCCATGCTCACTGAACCACCATAATTGCAGCACCTCTAGACACTAGATCTCTCAAGTATTTCGCATGTACAATTATGGAAAGACCAAGTTGAAAATTGTATCTCCTTAATTGTGGCATCAACGAGTTGTTGGCAGCGTCCGTAGTTCTAGTAGTTTCTTTGCATCGCAGCACTCATGTAATAAGGTGCTTGCCCAACATCTTAAATCGTCAAATTCTTCGAGCTCATCGTTTAGACAAGTGAAACGTTGGCATTCTTGTTTAACCTAATGTTGGCCATGTGGCTTGCGGTAGTAACCATTCCTTACTGAGCTGCTTGCGTTTTGGGAATCTATTGATCGATATCGATTGCGGTTCTCTCTTTCTGTAATATGATGTAATTTTGGGGGTTTCTGCTTTGGATCCAGGCCCACTTGGAAGAATGACGTCTGGTGCACAGTTTTAAGACCACTCAGCTCGCCAATATACGTGCAATTTCATGCGGCTTCATTCATTGGATTGTCAGCTACATAAGCTACCGAAAATTCCTGCCCATTAAGGAGTACCCACCACAAAAAACCTTTAGCCATTCTTCTGGCCAATAGCAGCCACTTTTCGAGCTATCATTTCGTTTCGCTATCACCACTTCGACTCATTTTACAACATATGATATCGCACTCAGCTACCATTTCCTCTGGAACTCAGTTCCCGTCGTTATGATATGCACGAAATCGCCATGGTTCGATCATGGAGGACACTTGCAAATGCGCGGCGCCACGGGAGCTTTGTCGGCAGTCAGGACGGCTTGCCGCGGGGATTTCGCGCGAGTGCCCCGAACGTCGTGATAACGACAAAAGAAATCGAATGACCAAGTAGCGTGAACCACGGCGTCGCAGAGAAATAGAAGGAAAGAGGGCGACAGTAATGCGACCGGGGAGAGGATGGAATATGAAAGGCGGCTGGAGTGAAGTGGTGCGAGTTTGTTGGGCGTTTGGGCCTGGGCTCATGACGCCTCTACGTAACCGTCTCTGCGCAAGCAGGAAGCGTTCGTGTGAAGTTGCTGGGGTCAGGAGGCGCCTGTAGGACGGGCGCCTGCAACCAGGATCGCGGAGACCTACATCCAGAACCTGCGGCGCGTCTTCCGATGTAAGTAAAATTGGGCGCCGTTTGGATCGGACTGCTGCGCGACTTCACTATTCTCGAGCGTCTGTGAGCGTTGCTGCTATGCTTTCCCGTGTGGAATTCTCAGCGGGAGAAACAAGCAGCCGGCGAACTTTCCACTTTCAAAGTTTTCACGAGAACAACTAGGACGCTGTTATATAGACATTTTTCAGGGTGAAATTAATCCATGAATTTCGACTTAAGATTGTGGAATTTATTGCATAGTTTGTTTTCGCTTGCATTCTGTGACCCATCTTTGTAAATCGAGTTGAGGGCGATGTTTTGTGAACTTAACGCAATCGCTATGCTCTGCAATGCATGTATCTTCTACTTAAACCGGTCTGTTCAAGTTCGAGAACCACGTGCACATTGAGTGACTGACAGTTTACCCATAACAGAAAGGCACTATTGTAAAAAAAAGTAAGAGGTGATGCTGCATATCGCGCAAATGCACCACAGTATGTGACACCACTAGTGACAGTGACAGGTATTCTTTGGCTGAATGGTCTTGTGGCCTTTGTAGACGAGCTTTTCGATACCTTTGGACTGTACGACATCATAAATTATGCTCGTCTGGCGATCAGACTCCTCGTAGCCCTCGAGGATGCTTTGCGCGATGTGCGAATAAACGCATACACTAACCCCTCCTCGTTGTCGCAATTGGGGACTTGCATATTCCAATCCGAACAGGCGGCAACGTTTCCTCTGCCTAATCCAGGCGATAACTTGTTACCTAAATTGCGAGCACTTGCGCACACAATCATGTCCTCTGCACGTGTACTCGTGCTCTTCGAGACGCAGTTCCAGGGTGCCACGAGCGCGTTCGATTGCGCAATGCACAGTTTCGCACATCTCAACATGGCCGCAGGAATATTATTTGTGCGAGAGTGAGCAAACTGAGGAGAGTCGCAAAAGGTATGCGATGGTACGCACGTTGTGAACCTCAGATTAGATAGGAAGGTGTGTCACGTGACTTTACGTATTTTTCGCCAGACTCATGGGTCATTCCCAACCATACTGACATGGATATCGGAACAACGGGCTTTCAAGAAGCTTTGCCATTGTATGCGCGTCGCGCATTTGGGACCACGTGAAAAGGAGTCACGTAGCATCACGTAACTTTCGGACACCGATGGGTTTTTCCAACCATTCCAACATGAATAGCAAACCAACGGGAACCGAAGAAACTATGCGGTAGTTGTATCTCATGTCAGTGGGTGACCAGGCAAGGGATCAACAGGAAAACGGTGTTTATTGCCCGCAGCTTACGGGCTCCTGGTTACATCAAGAATCGATGGTTCACGCACATAGCAAGACATTATAAGTACTTGTGCGCACATGCACACTAACAGCAGTCTGCTTATCAGGCGCGCTATCGCCGACAACACAGTAGTACCCACGTAGCGAACCTCGGACTAGGTGGTGATGGGTATCAAGTGACCTCACAAGTTTCGCAATCCCTTGGCTGTTTTCAAAACATATTCAGATGGATATCATACGAACTGCCTTCCGAAACGCTCTGGGATGTTGCCCAAGAAAATCCCATCAGACCACGTGAGAAATGTCACGTGACCTCACAGAACTTTCTCCTGTCATTTGGCGATTCACAGACAAATACATACTAAACGCACGGCAATCAAACAACCACTGCGACTTTTACCTCGCAACACCACGGAAACACAGGTGAAAAGCGTGTCACATAATTTCATGTAACTCTGCACTCAAGGTGACGGATATCACGGCGAGAATAATTTATCTTGAACGCCATGTGGTACTGGTGGAACAAATGAATTGTTAAGGCCTGCCCATAACAGGAAGACTGTAAATACTTGCAAAATCTGGCTTCGGTAGCTGCTCTTCACATTTTAACGATGCTATTAGCCTCGCTGTTCGGGATTCTGCGCTGGTGGACGTGGCTGAGCGTGAGCAGACGATACTTGGCTTCTGCTGGAAGCATGTAGTAATCGAAATTCGAAGGCAGATTTTCGCCTAGTTGAACCTGTTTATTAAACTGCGTCAAAAGATACACACAGTAACCGTAAGAAAAAGCGCACTGATGCAAGCACTCTTCTTGTTTGGTATAGGCTATCGACCAATAGCAGCCGCGCACGAATATTTGCTATATCACGCAATAGAGCGTCAAGAAAATGGTGAGGAACCGGCTTCTGTTGAAAAGGGAGCGATTCAGAAAAAAAGTGATGTTGCGCTCCGCTTGCGAGTTTCACTCGCCGCGCGCGACTGCAAAACTCGGCTGAGATGTTCACCGCAGCATGAGCTACTCACGTGGTGTGTTTTTTCATCAAGCCCGCAGGGTGGTTCCGGGCCCCTGTTATATGTTACTGTCTCCAAATTTGTCATTTATGCGGCTCCACCCAAGGCACTACTATAAAGGTTCATCAATAAATTTTTTCGTAATTATTCCTCAGCAGTTCACGTTATTCGCGTCCATGTATGTGCACCTCGCTTTGGAACTCACCTCCAAGAACGCCACGTTGGCTGCGCTGCTTTTTTTTAATGAAAAATACCGACGGTTGAAAGGAAATACACCGTATATATGATGGAATACTACTTTGAAATGGCTTGATTGTACACTTTACCTTATGCGTGTATAGTGTTTGTAGCCATCGGAATAACAATAATAAGCTCCTATACTTTCATAAAACGTGTTTTTCGCACATTCACCAACATGTTCCCGTCGCATCAAATTTCCAGCTCACTTTCGCAGCACAAGGGCCTCGGGGGTTCTGCACATACCTAACGATATGTATATGACAGTTGACTCGGCCCAACATGTAGCCGTCAAGATTCGAAACAATTATTTCATCCACCAGGAGTATTGGATTTGGCAAGGTGGAGCTAGAGCCTCGTGAAAATAAAGTAGTACGAAATAATGATGCTTTCTGTGTGGACAAAATGTTTTTAGTGAAGAAGTCTTAAGGCACCTGTGCCCTAATGTGATTGTCTTCTTTATCTACTTTCAACTTACCTTGATTTATTCCATGTCAATTTAACTGGTACATTTTTTCTACTAAATGTAATCAATAATACTTCTTACCGCGCCTATGTTGATTAAGTTTAAATACTTACCGCTCAACGTTCTGTCATTTGCTCGCACTGTAAGAAGTGGTCTTTCCATCAGTAATGTAAACCGTGTCATTTACAAGCCAGAGCAATTCTTGAAGCAAGTTGAATTCTTAGCATGGGGGCACCAAATTGATCCGTGGTCACGAAAATGTTGCATTTTATTCGTCAACTTTAATGATTTTTCTCAGGTTCTGAAAATCATATTGAAGGAAGTCATTCAAGCTGGCTTAAGTGCTAATTAAAAATAATGCACACTGTGGATACTTACCTGGGGCCGCCATTGCTGTTATGGACTAACTGCAGGGAATAAAAGAAGTTTGAAGAAACTCGCAACCTTCTTACATAAGCGTCTCGTGCAACCAACCTTGGCCCACTATCAGTGCGGAAATTCCAGAATTATCATTTATTTGTTTCCTGTCCTTAAAGGCACACTAAAGCGAAACAATAAATCAGTTTACACTAATAAAGCATTGTTTGAGAACCCTACAGGCATTAATGTCAGAACGATAGTTTGATTATTATATGAGCAAAGGAAGGTCAAAGTATCAGTATTTGAATTTTGCGCTAAAACTTCGACCCCGGCGCGTCAGTGTGAGGTCAGCGATACCAAAGTACGTTTTCGCATTTGGGGCGCATTGGCTGAGTAAGGGTTCCCGAAAATTGCCATGTTTAATATTTGCTTCCTTTAAAACAGAATGTAGTCAATCTGTACCGCTATATACTTAGGTAGGCCCTATAAGATGCCATCAAAATTCATGGCGTCGTAGCCAACAGGTGCGGGAACGTCAAGGAGGCGTCCGCAGCCGTCTTTCGTCCTTGCGCTTTTTCTGGCTTAGCAAGAGTCTTATCGTGGTAAGAGTGCTGTTTTTGGTGTCGTAGAAAGGTAGTTTACTGATGCAGAACAAATAATTTTTCTATTTAGTGTCCCTTTAACAGAAAACAAAATTGGTCAACCAAATCCACAACGGCTTTTCCGGCAGCTCTTTTCCGGCAGCAGTTGATATCAACTTCAGAAACCACAATTATCCAGAATCAAAACAAAGAAACCAGGAAATGAGAATATCAGAAATTTTATGTATGTCTTTAATATTAGGCAGAAATAATAGTGTAAAGAAATGTCTAAGACGTAAGCATCCTATGAAAGATGCAAGCAACATGCTCTGATTTTTTCAGCGCCTTTTGCGAGAAAATATAGTTCCGTGAAATTTAGTTGCCAGCAGCAAGCGCATAACATATTTTTATACGTTTCTGAAATTGAGTTTGAGCCTTAGGGCCATCAAGGTGGCCACATGTCCACGAACATAGGACAAAGTTATAAAAGGAGGGCAGTACTTTTGCGAAATTGCGATGCTTTCAGATGAGCGTTTATAGAAATACCATAGTGAAACTGAGAACATTTGAGAAAGGAAAACGCTTACCCCTTCTTGCTGCGTACTTGTTGGAGCCCCCTGAGCTTGCAGTATTTAACAGATGTTATGATCAGTGGCTGCTGAAAGCGAAAGTGTGTCAGTTCTCTCTGACGCACTACGCTCAAAGTTTGCAGAGCACGTTATCACTTCCGGTATTTGAATAGGCTAAACATGCGTGCATATGTCAACTTCAGCTTCAACATTATTATCTATTCTAGTACACACTAGAAACGTCCTCCTGGGCTAAAAGCTGTCAAAGGCAGCTTGACTGCACCCAACAGACGTTGTACATGGCAGGGCGATAAAAGAGAGTACTTTAAAAAATCAAACATATAACATCAAACACCAAACAAAAACAACTGTAATATTTTCAAATATAAGCCTATTGACAAGATGATTATCTTGCAATACAGAAACAAACAACATTCAAGGTTATTGGATAAGATTAAGAAAACGAATGATCAAAGGGCACCACATAATTAGAATCATTACACATAACATATATATGTTTACACGTGAACAAAACACATCTTCAATTTCCTGCGAAACAAATGAGAAGTGTCACTGTAATTATTAAGGATTTTTGGTAAATTGTGTTTAATAGATTGTAATTTGTATTCAGTGCGAAAACGTGCTACATACCAAGGATCATGAGCAAAACATGAACAAGGTGAATGCAGGAGCCAACGTTTCGACAAGTGGACTTGTCTTTTTCAAGGCCTTCAAATCATGAGCAAAACGTGAACAAGGTGAATGCAGGAGTCAACGTTTCGACAAGTGGACTTGTCTTCTTCAAGGCCTTGAAGGCTTTGAAGAAGACAAGTGCACTTGTTGAAACGTTGGCTCCTGCATTCACCTTGTTCACGTTTTGCTCATCGTCTTGAATTTCCATCCCCCGCATTCCCCGTCTTTTCTCTGGATTTATACCAAGGATCAGTATTTCTTAGATGTACTGGTATTTTATGGCGCTGCAAGGCCGCTATCGATGTAGGCAAATTCCTGAATTCTTCTTTTGCAAAATAAAACGCACGTAAAACGCGATATTCGTAATAGCGTTCTACCCATACAATTTTTCGATAGGGGATTCGTACTGAGTCGTCGATAGGGGATAGGGATTGGTAGGAGTAGTCCATAGGGGATTGGTGCTGGCAATGTGCCGGAGGAGTGCCTTGTGTAATGTAATTATTTTATTCATGTTTGTTAATGTTGTGGTCCCCGATATTAAACTACAATAAATAAATTGGGAGGTAAAAATGCATGATATATTTGCAACTTGGCTTTTACCGGCATGAGAGCTCTACAGCAAGCCAGCACCCCAGCCACCGCGGAAAATTCACTGTGAAGTTGATTAAAATGAGCATCCCAATTTAGATGACAGGAAAAAGTTATACTTAGTACTAAAGAGGTTTTTCTGAAAAACAGCTGTTGCTCTTTGACTTGCTCCGGCTAATCCCGCAAAATGACATAACAAGACATTTAACGCCTTCTATTCGAATGTGTGCTGGGCACATTGCTTCTATTACGGCGTTCTGTTATTCCTCACCGCATGGCAATTTTACAGTAGTACGAGGGGAAGTCAATAAGTAAAGGGACTTTTGAGAAAAGGTACATTCATTCGAATGATATAATACTGAAACGTAGATTACTTTTCTACATAACCTCCCTGCACTCCAACGACCTTTGTCCAACGTTTCACAAGTTTTTTGATTTCATCGAAAGAAACGTTCTTTGGTTGCCGCTGCAACCAATTTTGAACCGCATCAATGACTTCTGCATCGGTTGCAAATCTTCTTGCCCTGAGCACTTCCTTCAGTTGCCTAAAAAATCAAACTCCCTTGGAGCCAGATCTGGAGTCCATGGCGGGTGTGCCAGTAATTTGAATCCCAACTCATTTATTGTATCGGCTGTCCGTTCGAGAGAATGTGGCCGACCGTTATGGATTACACTTTTTCGAAGTTTTTCCCAGCGTTTGGATCTAATTGCTGTTTTAAGTTTAGTTCGCAATACATCACAATGGCTCTCACTGTTCATAGTTCCGCCTCTTTAGGTGAAATGAACGGCTACCACTTCTTCGATGTTGGAGAATAGTGTTAGCATAATCTTCCAGCTGATGGTAGAAGTTTAAATTCCCTAATTTCTGGCGACTATCAGTCTTTCAAAGCCATCCTCACAGCTTTACTTTCCGATTCTGATGATGCACGCAAGTTTCATCTACAGTAACAATTTGCTGTAAAAATCCATCTCCCTAGTGCCTATAACAGGCCAGATGTTTACGAGAAATGACCATCCTTTGTGCTTTATGCTGGGCTGAAAATTCTTCCGGGATCCCCCCCCCCCCTCGCACTCACTTTCCGTAAATTTAGCCTGTCGTATAAGATGGACTACGCTGAACCATGCCTGATATGTAATGTATTTGCGATTTTGCCCACTGTGATTCTTCTGTTTTCCATCACTTTCACCTCAAGGACCTTCCAATTATACTCAGTCGTTGACGTCGATGGCCTTCCCGATCTTTCCTCGTCACATAAAGAAGTTCTTCCCTGTTTCAAATGCTCTACCAATTCCTAGATCTTGCTTCGCGATAAACAATTGTCGCCATACTGCGCTTGCATTCGGCAAATAATTTACGCATGTTTAACACCTTCCGCACACAGAAAGCGAATCACTGCCCTCATTTCCTCCTTGGTTGATATTGACAATGGAGTTGCCATGTTCAACGGTCTGCTACACTCTAACGACTATTACGGAAATAACAGTAACACAATCCATAGAAGATGAGCACAAGCAGAAATTGGTATAAGCGGGAGCCAACGTTTCCAGAACTGTACTTATTGATGAAGTAGTTCTGCGGAAACCCGCAAGGTGGAGAGGAGTAATTGATAAAGGGATATCGGAGACATCCACCCGTTCGCAGCAATTGCTACAAAGGAAACCCATACGGGTTCCTCGAAAGAAAATCCTCAGATTTGAAGAAAAATTCGTCCTGGTCCGGTACCCGAACCCGGGACCACCGCTTTTCCAGGGCAGCCACTCTACCATCTGAGCTAACCAGGCGGCTAGCAGATGGCAGGGCGAAGTCGAATTTGTCGACAACACACGAAGCAAAGGTAAGTGTTTGACGGAGTAGTTCTGCGGAAACCCGCAAGGTGGAGACTAAAATCGCAATATAGAACCTGGAAACCTGTGCATATCAACTGATTGGGCACGCCAAAACCGGTAATGTCCCGAACAATAGACGGAGACCTTAAGATCCGTCTCCAGAGTTCAGCATCCGTATTTATAAAAAAAAAACGGCAACGTAATTTGCACGAACCTGCTATGGTGGCTTAGCGGCTATGGTTAAATGAGAAGATCGCAGCAGGAAACCCTGGCCGTGGCGGACAAAAGCGTGGCAGTTTGGGCGAGTTGGTACGTCATGACTGTTTTAGGCTTGTAGCGCAGCTCGGAAGAGCAAAAAAGGAAGGAGGTAGGGGTAATAAAGGAAACGGAAAACAGAGTGAGCCCTAACTTCCAACTGACAGTTTATTTCGTGACACAAGACTACTTATACACTCGGCAACCATATGACATCAGGAGATAACAAAGAAATGAAGCAACAAAACCGATAGTAACTAAGTGGTAACATATTCAGACAGCCTGTGGCTGCAGTCGGAGATACGCCAATTCATTGTTAGATAATGATAATGAAGGTGAGCTTACACATGCATGGCCCAGACCAATGATAGCTTTTGCTTCGATGATTTCTCTTGTGAGCTGATTACGACTGCGACCAAGAATGACGCACTCCTCTAAGACAGATTCGCAGCCACACGTTTTGCAGTGCTGCGCAAGAAACCCCCCAGCTGTGATACCATTCTTGGCATTGTAACTATGTTCGCGCAGCCTGTCATTCAGGCATCGGCCAGTTTGACCAACGTAACGTTTTCTGCACTTGAGTGGAAAGCAATAAACGGCACAATGTGTGCAATTGACAAACTTATTTTTGTGCTTCTTGTCACAGGAAAGAGGAGCTACCTTATTGGGATTAGTGAGTTTGCAAATCCTCATTAGCTTGTTAGTGGCAGAAAACACTACACGAACATTCGCTCGCTGGGCGGTTTTCTTAAGATTGTGTGAGACGGTGTGAATATAAGGGATGACGCTTGTCCTACCCCTAGTAGTTACAGGGTTATCTGCGAGCTGGTTGTCTTTTCTGCGCTCTCTTAGAATTCGTTCTGCTATTGACACTTGTAGGGACACGCGATAACCAGCCTGCGAAAGCCGATCGCACTGAGAGGCAAAGCTAGACGAAACAGTATGGTGGCACGACTTTTTCAAAGCATTATTAAGGCAAAGGTTAGCAATGCCTGTCTTGATCAACTTGGAATGGGCAGAATGAAACGGAAGAAGTGGTTTGTTAGCACGAGGTTCATAGGACCAACACGTATGAATATCCGAACAAGCTAAGCGCAAATCCAAAAACCGGATCTCATGATCCTGTGGGAGCTCGTAGGTAACGTCAAGGGGCGCAAGGCATTCTTGGACTATTGGCACTACCGAGGCAACATCAGTCTCAAGGTCAGCCGGCTGACCTTGAGACTGAGGTTGCCTCGGTAGTGACTTCAGCCTTCTTTGCCATTCCCGATGCTGCATAGCTGTCATAAGCCGCACTGAATTACGACGCAATGAAGCAACAAACGGTTATTGGACGTCCCTAGGAGGAGGCTATTGGTAGTGATTAAGTAAACGTACAACGTAACTACACATCATCTATACACTCCAGAAAGCTAGTAGGACCACCTTTATTTACAACGCAGAAACCTATGTCTGCGGTTTATAATGGATTTGTGCGCTTTACAACTAGGAACAGTTCCGCAGAGAGCGTTTGTTCTGAAAAGTAAACTGAATAATTGTTAATTTTATTTTATAACTAGGAGATACCGGAAAGTTCATATAAATATGCGTGCATATGCTCAATTTATACCGATAGCCCAGCATTTAACGCGTCCAGTGTGAACTGGGCACGTGATACCGCGTGTGAAGGCGAGCAAGCAGTTGGCACTTCTTTATGGCCGACATCCTTTTGTTTCTTATTGCCCTTTCGGCCCCACACATAAATTTGCAATATTTTATTGCGCAGTTTATCTAAACATAATTTCTCAAAGGCTTTGTAGGTTTGTCCATGCAGTTTTTTTTCTATCTGGGTTTTTAAAGCCTCTCGTAATACGAGCGCCGATGGCAGCCAAGTAAAGCTTCCGTTTATCGAAACTAGGCTTCCTACTTTCAGACGTTTTTAAACGAGCCAGCATCAGATTACGCCAAATTCTTCTTGAAGAACGAATGTCTGATAACTGCGTTCCATATGTTCTATCACTTAGGTTTCTCGAAGGCATTGCTACACTTTGTCAGCAAACAAACAAAACAAAGAGAAGGCATTTCTTTTATGGTACGCCCACACTAGCGACAAAAACGCGCGCGACACACCGCACGCGGCAAGCGCCCGGGCGGCAGACGCGTGCGGGCAAGTCCAGAGTCGCGTTTTGCAGCACGCGGCAGCGGCCCGTGGAGTCCCACGTTGTCTCGTTCCATTCTATGGAGAACCAGCTCTCGACAGATGGCGCTCCAAAAATAACGGGATAGCGCCGTCTGTAGTGACGGAAATGCATTTTTCAGTAACACACACTGTGCGAGCAATGCTGTCATATCCGCTGCCCCCCGCGGCGACGTGAGTGTTGTGGGCCTCACCGCGAGCACGTTTTTGTCGCTTGTTTCTGTTGTTGTGTCGTGGTGCGTTCCAACATTTTCACAGGTTTCAAAAACTGCGACGCCACCTCCGCGGCTGCAGCATGGCACCCGTAGTGCTGCGCTACGGTTTTAGAAAAGTGGCCGGGATCGACGAATATTTCCGTGCTAGTGCGCTTGAGAAGGGCCGAAAGTTGTGCGCTGCGAAGTACGCTTACGACGTCGAGGAGACCCTGGAACGCTTTGATGGCGATTCACAAGTGGTGGCGAAATGCCACTCGCAAGTGCGTCAAGCTACGTACGACGTCAACATTCAGGTAAGCGCGCATATTCGTTAAGCTTTTTCTTATTTCACCATGACCGCGAAGATTGGTGTCTTGCGTACTTTGACCAGCGTTTACGGACTTCATATGCTTATTAATTTTAGGTTTTACGCGGCGTAGCGAAGCCTCACAAACTAAACAATTTCGAGCGCTGCTTATCTCGTGTATGCCTAACGCAAATTTCGCTACGTCTGTGCGCGGTAAGAATCACGTTTTCAGTTGTTTGACTAAATATATTTTTGCGTTGGCAGCTGTCATCGCAGCGGCGAATACTGGGTGCGCAGTGCACGTGCAAGGCCGGCCTTGGTGGCGGTTGCAAACATGTAGCTGCTGTCGTCCTGTTCGTCAACGAGGCCGACGCGCCGTCTTCGACTGATCGCCCTCAAGGGTGGGGTCGGCCGTCCTCTAAGCCGGACACTTCTCGAAGGGAGTCCATCGAAGAGCTTTTTGGAGGTACACTGTACATTTTGTCTTGCAAAAATGTGGCGTGGAGAACTACTGGTTCTCGGTACAGCGGAAATTGAAAGCCTTTTCGAAACACGATGTCATTTTCTTATTTACATGCCTGTTTGACAAGTCGACATTAACGTGGTCAAAGTGGTGTCTAGCTGGTTTTGGGCATGCTGATGTTAAGCATATGTGGAAGGAAGCTATGTGCATGTGGAAGCTTGTGTATGTGTGTGGGTATGCAGGAAGGGGGGGGGGGGGGTCAGCAGCACTAAGCTGCTGGTCCTGTCGCTTGCGTAGGGACGCCACTGCATTGACAATGCAACAGTGCCATATCTAATTAGCCTGCATTTTCTGAGCATGGAGTCGGTATGTGTGTATGCCTAGCACAAGTTTGGCTATGTCTGTACTCAATCGCAATCATGTTTTATATTGTTGCACTAAATACTGATCATACTTTTGCATCTGCAGCTGTCGCCACTGCAATTTCTGTGCTTTTAGTTTATTAAACATGTAGTTCACAGCTGTTATCTCTTGCAGAGTACAAGCCCCTGTATGTTGGTGGCAAGTGCCCAAAGGAAGAACCGCCATCCTATGTTCTGCACCATTTCCCCGACATAAACTGTGTAATGAATTCAGCTTTGTTAAGTGAGGAGCAAGGGCGAATTGAACGAGACGTGCAAGACGTCCTAGAAGACCTTATTTCAAAGGCAGCACTCCATGCTGACGTATTATCTGTAGAAGAGGTGCTGATCTGGGAGTGTAGTCTACCTCACTATACAGCAGGACAGTGTGCCTCACTCACTGCAATTGAGCAGCAATTTATTGCCACAAAAGTGGCATGTACAGGCTCCCAGGCAACCGTGACAGCAGCTGAAACTATAATGCAGGGAAAATGCCCCCGGTTTGTAACAAAGCACTGCACATTTCTGAAATTTCGCATGTTTTCCTTTTCTTACCTTTTCTGCTGCATGAGAGCATGTAGTGCACTATACTCTTTCTTGGTGCATGCATGGATGCATGCTTTCAGAATGTGCTCTACGTTTTATTACTGGCCATGAAATTTAACTGATCCTTTTTGTGTTGCAGTTGGCACAAAGAAAGGTCGGTAAGGATATCAAGCTCCATCGCACACCGCATCCTGACTAGGCAAAAGGCCTTCGAGTCCCTGGCCGAGCAGCTGCAGAACTCCAAAACACCACTTGTTCCTGCGCTGATGTATGGTAGGCACCCAATTTTTTTTTATAAATGACTTGATGGACTTGACATGTAATAGAAATTAATAAATTTTGGTTTAAAGCAGCAGCCCTGAGCCAGTGATGGCACTAAGCACTGTAATCCACTGTAATATACCGCTTTACATCACTTAGGAACACCTCAATCATGCAACTGAACAAATGTTTACATATGCACTACTAAAGATTGGTCTTTGCTTGAATACTACTGCAGCGTGGATCAGGTTATCAGTGACAGTAAAATTTGTAGCTCTGTATTCCGTTAAGTGCATGAGTGAGGAACAGTTCCTCTAGAAATGCACATTTTAACAAGGGAACATACAGCAAGGATTATGACAGCCGTAGATTCTTGTGCAGGCATTTGAACTTGAATGCCATGTGCATATACATACACCCTGTGAGCCTGTAAGCATCTAGGCAACCAACATATTGGTGTCTGTTGTATTCACACAGGGAGACGTAGGCTTCAAGAAATTGTTTTATTTTCCGTGGTGCATACTGGCAGCATGAAAGCAACAATTGATGATAGTGCAGTACACAAACAGCAATATATATACACCAAGATACAGTCATACATAGAACATCATGGCGACATTCATTAGCCAGGTCATTGTCCTGAATACCAGCTAAGGAGGCATGCAATGTCACATTTCTCTGCTGGTGGGGCCGATTTGCCAGTGCACCACAAGGCATATGGCTGCTGTAGTGAATTAAAAGAAATGTTCATTACTCGGTGAGCTAAGGAAAAGAAGCAACTAGAGGTTGAAGTGGCAGCAATGCTTGGGTTGGGGCTTGGATGTCCGTGTTAGCATGCCATCGTTTCACTGACAGAAAAATAAAGTCTTGAGAAGCAGATATGGCCCTTGGGCATGCGCAATACACAGTTTTTGCTAATTATTTTTCTTGTATATCTGACGCTGGCTTTGCATGTAATGTTTGATTACCATGTTCGCAAGAGTGATTATGGCTGGCCTTGTGCGTGCACTGTACTCCACTGGGTTTTCATCAAATGTTGAGTTGTAAGCCAATGCTTGTGTATCATGTAGTATTCCTTCAGTCCTGTCTGTATAATTGTATTTCACCTGGAATGAAAAGTAGCTGTGGTGTACTGGTAGGGCACTTGTTTCAGAGTTTTGCCAGTGTGTAGATGTGCTCAGTAGACGACAAAAGAAAGAATGAGATGCGCACAGCTGGCGTGTTACCCGTGTCTCGTCATCTCTTCTGTAATGTCTGGTAAGCACATGAACATGCACGATTGCAATTCTCAACTCGCCCAAGTAGCTGTGTTGACCTGCTTGGCAGTCATGAGGTTCTTTGTTCGAGGCAACGAAAATTCATGAACCTTTTCTTCCTTTTCACTTCTGACACTTCCAAGTTTGATGTTACCAGGGGCCATGATTTAAAAGGGATACACTCATAACTGCTTAGCACACTAAAAATGTTCAACACTGCTACTGACAAGTGATTTATGGAAGGATTTCAGAGCAAAATTCATGATATCATTAATGAGCATGAGGCTCTCTAAGTATTGCTACATTGAACTCGTGCACATAGCATCTGCATTTTTTTTTCTACTTTTCTGAAGGTACTGCTATGGAACCAACAGCAAGGGCAACATTCGAGAAAAAAATTGGTGCCAAAGTAACCCAGGTTTGTAACTACGTTCATCATCATCATCAGCCTACTTTATGTCCACAGCAGGCCGAAAGCCTCTCCCTGCGATCTCCAATTACCTCTGTCCTGTGCCAACAGATTCCAACTAGCACCCGCAAATTTCCAAATTTCGTCGCACCACCTAGTCTTCTGCCGTCCTCTACTGCGCTTCCCTTCTCTTGGGACCTATTCTGTCACCCTAATGGTCCAACGGTTATCTAATCTGCGCATTACATCACCTGCCCAGCGCCATTTTTTTCTCTTAATGTCTATTAGAATATTGTTTATACCTATTTCCTCTCTGATCTAAACCAATCTCTTTCTGTCTCTTAAAGTTATGCCTAGCATTCTTCATTGCATCGCTCTTTGCGCGGTGCTTAACTTGTTCTCAATCTTCTTTGTCAGTCTCCATGTCTCTGCCCCATATGTCAGCACCGGTAAAATGTGCTGATTGTATACTTTTCTTTTCAGTGATAACAGTAAGCTCCCAGTCAGGAGCTCATGATGTCTGCTGTATGCGATCCAACCCATTTTTATTCTGTGTATTTCCTTCTCATGGTTAGGGTTCCCTGTCAGGAGCTCATGATGTCTGCTGTATGCGATCCAACCCATTTTTATTCTGTGTATTTCCTTCTCATGGTTAGGGTTCCCTGTGATTAGTTGACCTAGGTAAACGTACTCCTTCACAGACTGTAGAGGCTGACTGGCGAACCTGAACTCTTGTTCCCTTGCTCGGCTGCGTATCTACAATTGCTCGTAGGTATAGCGGGGCGTGGCACTTGCGCAGATGACGGATGTTTGCGCGCATGTGCGAGTAAGAGCGGTTGCAAGAGAGGAAATGTGGGGACTTTTGCTCCTTGAAATGCGACTCTGCCTAGGCACTGCGGGGGAGTTTCTTAGCGCGTGTTCTATGTTTGTCCCTAGGCATGCCGGCAGAAGCTGTGGGGTGTGGTAGTGCTGAACTTAGTGTGCAAATTGGTGGCTGGATGTAATTATTTATTCAATCGTCTTTTGTACTAATTGAAACAACGTGCCATTATTTCGCATTATTGGCTGCACCTCCAGGACACCAAAGCGGCAACGAGGACATCAAAGCTGGAACCCAGACTGGTCTGTGGGTTGGGGCTCGCCGAGTTATCCATGGGCCACCCTGCTTCCAGCTTTGATCCCCCCGCTACCCCTTGGGTGCCCTGGAGACCTGCGCCTCCTGCTTTATTGTAACCTCAGGTGCTCTCCTGAGGCCTCCGTTTGCCAGTTACATGTGCCCTCCTGGAGCAGTGCTTGTAAAAAATGCAATCTATCGTCCCGACGAAAAACACCATGACTTATACAACACCAGTCAGAACCTTTCCCCTTCAGACACAGCGATCACCAAATGGGGCGTCCGTGTCCACTGCCTCACCGTGCCAGCAGCCAGCAGCGGAGCGTAAACAAACTGGACCGCACTTCTTAATGCCGGCATGCCTAGGGGACAAACGCATACAACACACGCTAAGAAACCTCCTCCGTAGTGCCTAGGCAGACTCACATATTCAAGAAGCAAAGGCCCCCAGATTTTCTCTCGCACCTGCTCATACTCGCGCCTGCGCAGAAACGTCCAGCATCACTGCAACCACTAGCAATTGTAATAACGCTGTCCAGCTATTCATCATTATCGTTGTCTTCTACGTATTAACGTTAAACCCCACTCTTACTCTCTCTTTTACGGTCCTTCCAGTTTTCTGGGCCCTTTGCAGTCGATAGACACTTCATATTGAGAGCCGCCATTTTTCCAAGCATTATGTCTCCTCCATCTTTGATTAAATAGACTGTTATTTCATCTCCTGCCACTTTTCCCCATTTCATGTCTTGCAAGGCCCTTCTGACCTCATCTCTAGATATAGGAGGAGTTTCTGTATACTGTTCAGTATTGTTTCGAATAGAGTACTCCCGAGGCTTTTGGGTACTGTACAGGTCAGTACAGAATTCTTATGCTGCTATTATTATACCTTCAAGATTGCTGGTATTACCCTGCTTATCTTTCAGTGCATACATCTTGGTCTGTGCTATGCCAAGTTTCTTTGTCACTGATTTCAGGCTGCGTCCATTTTTTACGGCTTCTTCACTCTTTCTCACGTTACAATTTCAAATATCACTTATTTTCGTTTTGTTGATCAGTTTTGACAGTTCCACGAATTCTATCTGATCTTTTGAGTTGGACACTTTCATTCTTTGTCGTTTCTTTATTCGGTCCTTCGTTACTTGGGAGAACTTGCCTATTGGTTACCTTGGTGCCTTGCCTCCCACTACAATTCCTGCCTCTGACGCCAGCTTCGTTACGGTTTCATTCATTGCCTCTATGTCATCATCATCATCTCTGTTCTAAGGCAGCATATTTGTTTGCAAGTACCAGCCTAAATTTGTCTGCTTTTACCCTTCCTGCCTCTAAGTTGACCTGTTTTTTTCTTGAGCGATTGTACTCTTTTTCTGTTCAAACTGAGGTGAATCCTAGCCCTCACTAACCTATGATTATTGCACTTTACCCTACCTATCACATCTACATTCTGCAGTATGCTGGGATCGGCAGAAAGTATGAAATCCATTTCATTTCTTGTTTCACCATTAGGGCTTTTCCAGGTCCACTTTATGTTGCTACGTTTCCTGAAAAAGGTGTTCATTATTCTCAGCTTATTGCTTTCGGCGAAGTCTACCAGCATCTCTCCTCTAGCGTTTCTAGAATCGACGCCGTAGTCGCCAATTGCCTGCTCACCTGCCTGCTTTTCCCCCAGTTTTGCATTCAAGTCACCCATTACTACTGTATACCGAATCTGCACTTTTCTCATCGCTAATTCTACATCTTCATAAAACTGATCTACTTCCTCATCGTCGTCGCTGGATGCTGGAGTGTAGGCTTGTGCTGCCTTTAATCTATACCTCTACTGCTACGACTACTGCTACCCTCTTCATTAAAACTTCTTTCTGTATGAGTTGGTGCATACTTGACGTAAAAATTGTAACAGCGCCAATGCATGCATCCACTAAGTAACAAGCGCTTGTGTCTCGTCCTTTGTGGATGCATGTGTTGGCACTGTTACAATTTTTATGTCAAGTGTGCTACCCTCTCGTTAATGCTGTAGAATTCGTCAGTGTTGCCCGCTATGTCCTTGTGGATTAGGAATCCTACCCCGTATTGCTTCTTATCAGGGAGACCTTTATAGCAGAGGACATGGCCGGTATTTAGCAATGTATAAGCCTCAACAGTTCTTCTAATTTTGCTAAGGCCAATAATATCCCAAATAACGTCTTGATAGTTCCTCAAAGAGTTTTGCTAAGCTAGCCTCACTCGACAGAGTTCGGCTGTTAAAGGTTGACAGAGTCAGTTTCCATTGGCGGCCTGTTCGTACCCAGAGATTCTTAGCACCCTCTGCTGCAATACAGGTCTGACCGCCTCCTTGGTCAGTAGCTCCGCAGCTGTTGGGGACTGAGGTCTATCAATTGTAGATATCATCAGGGAGGTTGTGGCCGAATACTGCACCAGGGAGGCCAATTGCTGTTCTGGTGGTAACTACGTTGTCACATAATGCATTTTAATATTGTACAACTAACTAATCTATCAGTTTACTAATACAGACATCAAGTTGTTTTTTGTAGTGCTTTTATAGGAACTGCTAAGCGAGTTCATAATGGATAAGGGCAAGTTTGAATTTCATCCACAAGAGCACGTTACTCAGCAAGCTGAAAGAATATACACTGCAAGAGTGGGTAATTAGTAGAGCTTGGCAGTGTTGCCCTTGTCTCTCTATCCCCCTCTCCACTATGCATTACTGGAATAAAAGTAAAACCGATCATTTTTCCCCTTAGCACATTTATAGATCAGCGTAATGCATTTTCATCGAAGTGCTTGTACACTGAGGCTGGCTCACACATACTGAAACTGTCACAGCCACTGCTGCACACACGGTGGTTGCTACTGATATTTGAAAGCATGACTGTTGGACAAAACATATTGAATATGGTGTTCGTGCATGTTGTACACATTATTTGCTAACTTTACAAAACATGCTTTGCAGGTTGGCGTTGTGATTCACCCCTGTCAGCCATGGCTTTGTGCATGTCCCGATGGCCTTTTCCAAACAACCAGTGGTGTCGTTTTGCTTGAAATCAAGTGCCCCTACAGTCGTAAAGATGACATAATCATAGATCATGCTCTGTGCGAAAGCTACGTTAGCTATGTGACATATCATGATGGAATGCTTCAGTTGCCTCGCAGCCACCCATATTATTCACAGGTTCAGGTTGCCATGTATGTCACTAACACTACAGAATGTTTCTTTTTTGTTTATACAAGCAGGCAAGATATTACTATAGTTGTTGACAGAGATGAAGACTTCCTTGCTCGAAACATTCCTCGGTTGGAGGCGTTTTATTATTCGTACTACATTAAGCAGCTCCTGCGTTAGACCAGATTCCTGCTTGCAGGAAGTAAGTTTGCTCTTAAAGGTACATACAGCTGCTCAGCACATGAAATCAGATAACCCTGCTTATAGAATGATTCCCTATCATAGTGGCTAAAACAAGCCATGTTTCTCTCATTAAATTTGGAAATTTACTTTTTTAACCTATCATTAAAGTCGCGAAAAATGACCTTTCGCGCACCACATGGCACACACATGAAGCTGCATAAGAGCTCTGCCACGTGACCTTCTAGACCTTCTACTAGTGTACGCGGTTACTGGTCTTTTTATTAGTACTGAAATGCAGTATACTTCCTATTACGTGTTTTTCCTGACTTACAGTGTGCAGATTTACTGATTACAGTGTGCAGAGTTGGCCCACTTGTGGCATAGTTGATGTCATATTGTATCTCATAGGGGGGACCACAGAACTTGGGTTACTTGCATGCAAATTCGCGTGTGTACAAAAGCATCTATGTGTACCATTATGCATGCCTTTTTTACCTTGTAGTACTCACAGATTAAAGTGCCTGTGGTTTTCAGGCAGGTAAAGCACAAATAAAAAACAGACAGCGGAAAGAATGACAAAATACATTGTTATTGCCATACATGCCTTACCAAAACGTGTTACTGTCTCGACCTTCCACTGTACCAGCTAGCTTGGATACAGACCCTAGGTCTGTGTAATATAAAGGCTGATTTGTAAATTATGCTGCACTTATTAACAGCTCAATTACCTACAGTATGTTAGTATCAAGGTTTCACTTCCAGTGAGTGACAAAGTGTTTTTCGATTTCTGTGCCAATTTAAAATTATAATAGCTACTTAAAACATGTACAGCATCCTTGTTTCTATCAATATAAATCATCGTCTTTTCCTTTGCACCATTTCATGACACATTTTTTGCACTTGTTGGCCCTTTAAGGAAGTTGCTAGAGTGTTAAACACTGTTGAGCTACCTGATGGCAAAAGCTGGTTTTAGTCTGAAATCTTCCTCTGAAATTGCCTGGCTTTCAGGAACTTGCAAGTGAACAGCAATGCTTTATTACCACCAATTTCTTTGCTTATTGTCGCTTTATAACTGCAACATGAAAGACTGCATCAAAAAGATCCCGAACGTCTGCCATGGCTTTTACATGTCCATTCTGTCACTGAAGGAGTTGCAGTGATTCTTTCAGTTGTATCTGTAAGCTTGCACTGTATTTCCTTATTGAGAGCCTCTGGTGTTGCACAGTTGAGGCTAGTTCACAGTTGCAGTGTTTAAGCCATTTTTGATGCCTGTAGTGAATGTAGCCTTGAGGCACTGTCGACCTGATCACGTCTCCTTTAATTTTAATTGATGTCTCCCATGTTTTTGTGTGTGTTTGTATGGTGGTTGAGAGCCACACCATAGCTTCTTAGATATGTTTGCAAATTTCTTCAGCCTAGTGCTGTCCCCTTGCTTTACAATTTCTCATCCAAGTTTATAATTTCAGAGTCGCAGATAAAGCTGCTAGCTTTCCTGGTGACCTGGGCACTACTATGTTAGCTGGCTAAAATATCACTGCTATGAGCAGTTTCTTCAGTGTCATACTGCGCTTAATGTTCTAAAAATAAAGCATAGTAATTTATTTCTGTATGGTGCTTGCCTGCAAAACAGCAGTATTGTGTTTGCAAGCTAGGCACATAAGTCTACACATGTTTACACGAATGGATTGGTCCGCTTTTTATTATTGCCAAAAATGATGAAAAACATACATGACCGGAATATTTTTCAAAATCTCTGTGGGGAAGTTGGCCTTTAAATATTACAATTTTGTAAAAGGTGGTAGCAGTGCTTATGCCAAAAATATGTTTGATACTCTGTGCTTGTGTATCACAGTGAAAATAAAGCACCTTACTTTGTGTTGAATTGAATTATTGGACTTTGCAGATTTGCCAAAATGCAGCACATATGAAAAATTTCACTCATGGCAGGAATCAAACTGACAGGAATACGGTGCTCCAAAATTCCATGAGTTTTTATGCGCTGTATCACTCTCTCTACATGCACGCGCACTTGAGCAACATTGTATGTTTCTTGCAGTTCTGCAGGTGAGAAAGGCTGGTTGCCAGTTGAGAATGGTGGCATAATCAGTACGGCACTTTTACCTGCTACACCTGCTAGTATTCCAGGAAAACCCTTATCAGCAAGAATAACATCATGCTGACCAATTATTTCAAGGAATCCTGATTCCAGCACGATTTGTGTGTCTGAGCAACGCCCACCATAGGATTTGGACTTGAATACAATAAGGCCAGAGGGGGCAATCGCAACTAAAAATTTCAATGTAAAGCCACTTTTGTACGTGGAGTAGAGGACATGTTGTTGCCTCACCTCTGATGGTGTTTCTGTGCGCACTTCAGTGCAATCGACAATGAGTGTGCAGTCAGGATAGTTGACCTTAAAACACTCTGGACGTGTATCCCGTATCACTTGCATATGTGGCTTATATATCCACTTTCTTGTAGCACCCGCAAGCGTACCCAGAACTGCATGAAACGTTCGTGCTGCTGTTGTTTTATGAATGCCAAAAATTACTGCAATTGCACTAAAAGGCACTCCGTGCTTCATTTTGAATAGAAATATTAAAAGTTTGTTCGGAAGGCTGACATCAGTACCCTTATCTCTCGTGTGAGGCAGGAGACTTAACAGGAGCGAGAAAACATTGTCTGAAACGCCACAGAGATCTCTCACTGCACCGGGTGTTAAGGAAACTGTGTCGAATCCCCCAAAAAAGCAAACCCTAGAGTCTGGTCCTGCAGCACGGTGCGATAGGCATGGCAAATTTCCTGCTGGTGTTATGAAGCATGGTGTGGCTGATTCTTCTTTCTGGCACACCTTTTGCACTGTAAGGTCTAATGCCTCAATGTGCTCCTCTTCAAGATTGCATTCAACCTGAAAGTCGCAAATGAGAGAGAATATGAATCGAGCTCCAGCAAACGGTGAACGTACCAGCTCCAGGCTACTGTGTCCATTTGGCGGTTCAAGGCATGACTGCTGCTGATACAAGCCTCCAGCCAAACTGTGAATGTCATTGTCCTGTATAAATGGAAAAAGTCAATTAACTGCTGCTGATTGGAGCCTCCAACCAAACTGTGAGTGTCCTTGTCCTGTGTAAACGGAAAAAATAAATTTTTCTATGATTTCTGAACCAAAATGCAACATTGTTTTCCACTTGCCCTCCTTTCACTTTGTTGTGATGGCTCCTGGCAATTCGTAGGTGATTTCGCACGTGCTCGAGCTCGCTCTGCCCATCTGGTAAGAAAAAAAAAACATAGAATCGGTGCACTTGTATGTACGGTTTTTAAAGACATCCCCCACTGCATCAACGCGACATTAATGTGATAGGTTGATGAAGAAAACATTTAAGATTAGTCGAAAGGCGACTCTTGGACTTTGAAAGCTAACTAACAGCTCGTCAGCCGCTACAGTCTTTGTATCCTTGAAACCAATAAACTATAAAATGGAGTTAGGTGTCGCGATAGCACGGAAACAAAACCGTCGGCTGCGTACAATTAAGCGACTGGGGTATGCGAACGTACCAAGCAGCGGTGGTGTATTGAGATGTCGAAGCGTACATGGAGGCTTTTACTATAAATCGAAAGTTTGCATCGTTTCTACTGCAATGCAGAAATAGCCCAAGAAATAATGAAGGCGGCCGCGATCGTTCGTGGCCAGGGCGACGTCCGATCGTCCGCGTTATCAACGGGATCAGCCGGCCTTGAACGGTGGATGACGAGTGGCATAAAACGAACAGTTTGGCCTTTATGGTTGTCAAACACCTGCTCACTGGCACAGTAGCCGAACACAGCGCAAATTTCCAACCGCCTGACGGGCCCTTACGCGCGCGTCGTGCAAGTTCCGCTCCTCTCGGCAACAAGTTGACGGTGCGGCTTTCTCGAGGCGCGATCGCTCGATGCCTAATTTAACACAACCCACAACGATGACACGTAGTTTTGCTTTAAAAAACCTCACCGGTGGTAACGCTCTGTTGGTGCCGAAGGGTCGCATGGAACCGTGCAGCGGTATGCTGAAGGAAAAATTGTTGGCACGTAGGCGGGATGGTGCATGCAATTACTCTTTGCATTGCCGAAGAAGTGCCGGCTGCATATTCTGGTGTTCGCATTCGGCTGCCACGGCTTGCCGTCAGGCCTGTCGAACAAATTAAGCATATAAGTTCAAGCGTAGTCCCACCTGTTTAAGTGTCACGCTTTAAAATTCAACACACTCACCCAGCACGTCGAACAGCTTGTATCCAACGTTGCCGCCGCTCTAACTCGTACGGCTTTGAAGGGAATGTGTAAAAAGACACGCTGATATCATAGCCTTCTTGGTTGCGGCACTTAAAAACACAGCAATACCGCCGGCCTCGAAGTTCCTTTTTCCGCGTTTCACCTATGGTTTCACTTTCACGCACCGCGGTGTCGTTGACGTTTGCTGCCATTTCTATTTGTTTGTATTACTGAAAACTTCCGGCCGCGTCCAAGAGGGCGGCGCTGCATGTTCGTCGAAACTCCAGCGCTGGTTCCCCATACATCTCGTGACAACGCTCTCTCCGTTCTGCCCATTTCGTCTTCCATCGGAAGTGTCTGTGTTTTTTGCGCCACTGCCGGTCACGCTCAGGCATGTCGGATACGGACGAGGAGCTACTGGTGACTGTGAACACTGTAATACTTGTTTTGTCTTTACTTGTGTGACGCCGACGTGCCAGAAAGCGGACCAGAAAGTTTTGGGTGCGGTACAGGGACACTGAGGGCCAGGCGCACACTCTGCTTCCCCGCCTTCACCAATTGCTCACCTGTCATGTCAAACTGCTGTCCATAATGTGCCAGCGGTTGGCGCGCAGCTCCTTCTCCGACGCTCGATTTATCATAGAGGCACGCATATCCGTGAACGGTTTCCAAAAACGCCTTCATTTCGAGGCGAATTCTTCGTCGACGCCTCAGTGGCGGTGTGGTAAGGCCTAACAAAAACAGCCCCCTTGACTGGAAATGGCCTCTGAGATTTTACGGCGAGCGTGTCACTGTTCACTCTTAGAGCCCATAGATTACGATTCTTTGCTTATGCGACAGGTGGCACCACAACAGCGCGGCTCGTAAAGCCCCTTGATAATTTGAAAGTAGCGACACTCTTCTCCTCACGGCGCTTTCCTCCTCGATTCTCCTCGCCCGCCGGCTGCGCACTGCGCGCTATTCCACCTGGGCTCCCGCGGACGGGCCGCAGGATTCTATGGAGGTGTGTTACTTTGGGCAGGTTGCGCGCCCCAGTGGGGTTGAAAATTTTGATAAATGCTAATAACAGCATCGATAATGCTGGAGGCAACGTTTATGAGGACGTTGGTTTTTTCTTGAAGCCGTATGAACGGGGTATACAGATTTAAAGGGAGCTTTGAGGCGAGTTCTATGCTCCAGACAATTTTTCTGCCACATGATCAGATGCTTTACTTCTTGCGTCTGGCCTAGTATTGCTTGTAACGCATCCCTTTGTGTGTGGCTTATTAAGCGAAAGCCTTAGACCTCTGTTTCAAGGTCCCGTTGGGAAGGAAGGAAGGCCGGAAGCGAACCAAAGCATATGCAGCCACGTATAAGATATGATTAATGATTACCAAATTAATGATTGATTAGTGATTGGATTGTTGTTCATGCACCCTAATCCACCCCAATCGGTCTTAATACCCTTTCATCAGCACTTCACCTTAATCCACCATAATCCGCCTTAATCCTCCTCCACGCACGTTAATCTTTATTCATGCATCTTAATGCTTCGTAATGCACTCTGATCGACCTTAATCATCTTTAATACACTCTAATCAACCTTAATCCTCCCTAATCCACCTTATATCAACCACTAATGATTCATTAATTAACTTGGGTATGCATTCTCTTATGCAGGGGTGGACATGCTTTGGGTCCCCTCTGGCCTTCCTTGGGTCACGTGATACCTCCAGTTTACAACGCGACCTTGAGACATAAAGATCTAAAGGCTTTCGCGTTAAAACTTAAAAAAAAGCTCAATTTTGACTAGTTAACGCTGATCACCTACAATACTACGGCAATACTTGCAACTAATTTTTTCAGGTCGCAAAGCAGAATCATGTATTCAAAGCAGAATATGTATTCTTTTGATGTTGCTGAATATGCTTCCATTGTGACCACCTGTATTTTAACCCCCCTACGATAATGCCGTACAGGCGATGTAGGTATACCGAATAAATAAATAAACAGTTAGCGACGTGCGAAGTGATGGAGCCGCCCCAGAATATGAAGCATACTGAGGACAACCGCAACAAAAACGCTGGTGAGCAGGCCGGAAGAATGAAAAAAAAATGCAGCCTTACGGGATGTTTTGCTACAAGCTATAAGAAAGACTCCTCAGCTCGCAAACAACGCTGTTCTTTGTCAGAACATAGTTGCTTCGGCCAATGTCATGCAGCCACTGCTTCCTAGCAAGCCGTTACGCTTTCGTTGTGGTATCATAAACACGGCATAACCATATTCAGGCTTCTTGCTGCAGTTAAATGCGCAACAGCCCGGCATAGCGCTAGCACATAGACCAGAAACACTACGCACAACGTTCGCTACGCCGAGCTAAAGCGCCGAGCCAGCCGTGATCAGGAGGAAAATGGCGCGAACGAAAAAGAAAAACACAAGCAAAACTGAAGATCGGCGCATTTCCAAGGGCAGCGGCAGGGAGACCAATCATCGTGCAGAGAAACGGGTGCGAAACTCGTTGCCGCGGGGGAACGCGCAAGGGGCGAGGAGGAGGCGAGGAGGTCGCGCGGTGGCGGCAGAGTTCAAAGAGTTTCGCTACTTTCAAATTATCAAGGGACTTTAGCGGCTCGTAAAGCGGCTCGCTTCTGATTGGTGGCCGTTTTGCGTCTGCCACGAGAAATGGGTCTCGCACCCATTCGCGCGTTCGCCGCGGGTTGCTGCCGCTTTTCGTGAATCTTGCTGCGCACGACACCACCGCTCGCCGCGGGCGGTGTGTCGCGCACATTTCTGTCGCTAGTGTGGACGTTCCATTACACAGGTCATAATTCAAGCATGCACATTTGCTTCGTATGCTACGATCATATCCCCATTTCTGGTGAAGCTGTTTATTTCGCACAGTTGCATGAAAACTTCAGCGGCCTGTGATTATGTCATCCACTTTGAAACAACATCCGCATATGAATCAACCGCTCGTCGCGTTACCACTTTCGAGCACATACATCCTTAAACAATATAAGTATAGACATAGTATGCGACCTAGTTTCTTTAAAAAAACACGCTACAGCGTATAAAAAAAACGTTCATACGTTCATAAAAACACGCTACAGCGTATACGAGAGCTTTTTCTTACCCTAACAGCCTTCCTGCAAGGCAAACGACGGTCACTATATAGGGTAAACAGAGCTATGTCTGATGCCTGTACGCGTTGTTACAGCGAGCCGCTTTGGCTGACGTTTTGGGTACCTCGATTTTAATTTCAAGTGACCAGCTGCTTACCTGTTGTCTGGAATGAAACCGCGAAAACGTGGCGGAAGTTTGCGGCCTTCTTCATGTTTTGAAATTTTTTTAGAGCCCGACAAACAAAAAGGACGAGAAGAGCGTCCGCTTCTTCTTGTGTCCAAACATTGGCTCATGCCCACTACCAAGGAAATGCCAAGAGATAGACGGTTTCACGTCTTTTTATTAGGATTGCAGGAATGGAAGTGCTGCGCCAACTACGCCAAAAAACTAATTTCGAATGAAGTTGGAAAATTTAGCGGGATCTTCGTGTTCTTTGGCAAGGGCACAGCCATAACATACGTTCGCTAGCTCTAGGGGCGGCAATTCAAGCCTAAACAATCCATTTCAGCGTCGGCTTCCTTGAGGTGTGGGTGTGTTTGGTGGTATAACTGTAACTAGGCCACAAGAAAATGAAAACCGTTTCGTGCTGAAAAATATATTACGAATATTTTATAAATGTGCTACTCGTTTGCGTATAAGCGGGCCAGCTAAATATGATTTGAACTTGCGCTCATTTGAAGCGGAAGTCGGGAAAGAAAGTCGCTCCGTGTGAATAAGGCCGTTCAGCCGGCTGTGCGCGTAGCTCATCAGTTTCGTTATACATTTTAGCACACGACTTCATGCCTTATTGGTACATTTCCTTCGATTCGTGTGCCCTGCCCGCGAAGTTCTAAATCTATTTCATACGTGCACCACGCTCGGTTACCAGGATGATATAGTGCGGCAGGTTGACAAACGAATTTCTCGCTTTCATGAAACTTCTTGCTCACAAATATTCAATGGCAATCGCAATCTTCGCTCAAATTTGCGCTCAGGTTACACTATTTTCTGCCCGGCCATGCCGCACAAAATAAGGCTCTCGCCGCCGCTGAACGCAAGCCACGGTTTCCATGGTTCATATTTAGTCAACCATAGCAACCAAATTGTAGTCGTAATTGACCCGCCGTGGTTGCTTAGTGGCTTTGGTATTGCACTGCTCAGCATGAAGTCGTGGTATCAGATTCTGGCCATGGCGGCCGCATTTCATAGGGGGCGAAATGCACTCGTTTACTTTGATTTTGTTGTATGTTTAAGAACCCCAGGTAGAACAAATTAATCTTCCGTCCTCTACTACCGCGTGCCCCCCCAGGGGCGTCTGCGAAAGCAGGCGTTTGGTTTGTTGCGACACCACGTACCCGAGCACACGAGGGTTGGACCCTCCCGCGTGTAGCCGTGCGCGGCTTAGCCGTGTCCGGGGAAAAGGGGATCCTGGGGGTTGAGCCAATGCCGGGTGTTTGGACCTTTACGGCCCCTCGGCGGCGGCAACAGACCCCTTTGGCCTCGGCTTCACGTAGACGGCACCCCCGGACTGACCCACCCGGGGGAAATCGGCAGTCGCCTCTTCCTATCTCTTCCTCTCGAATCTTATTTATCTCTTACTTTTTCACCTTCCCTGTCTTCTCCTCTCTTCCATTTACTTCATTCTCCTCGGCGGCAAGGGTTAACCTTGTGTGGGATAGCCAACCTTGGTTATAACAGATTTGGTTATAGTAGTGTCGTACAGCTCGCGCATGCAGGCCGTCTTTTTACGGTCCTGCAGCGTCCCCTTGTTGGGCTCCATCGTGGGTGGCTGGCGGCGCTGCCGAATTTTCACACATATCTATGGCAAGTACTTTTCCAACACTTCCTGATCGCCCTCACAAACGAGGGCTCACCGAAGAAGTTTTCAAGTTTTTTGGCCGAAATAATGACAATTTTCCAAGATTTCATGTTGTACGTTCAGAGAAAAAAGAAAAAGCAGCGATAATGATCTCACCTTTTCTTGTTGCAAAGACACTTAGTGAAGCTTTTGGCCCAGGTTAGAAAGTCTCTAATTTGGCAAGTGGCGACCTCCTGTTAGAACTGCGTGATAAGACTCAGTACGAGAAACTCTCTAATCTAGTACCCTTTGGGAATCTTCCATTGACGGTCACACCGCACCGCACAATGAACACCATCCGCGGAGTCGTTTCCGATGCCGATCTCATGGAACTGACTGAAGCCGAACTACTGGAGGGCTGGAGCGATCAGAATGTGACCAATGTCAAGAGAATAAAGATCAGGCGCAATGGCAAGGAGATTGAGACAAAGCACTTAATTCTAACTTTTGCATCATGTATGCTAACTGAGACCATTGAGGCTGGCTACATAAAGATCCGAGTCAGTCCGTACATCCCCAATCCTCTCCGATGCTTTAAGTGTCAAAGATTTCGCCACAGTTCACAAAACTGCCGAGGCCGCCAGACTTGCGCAAAATGTAGTGCCCAAGAACACCCATCTGACAATTGCGAGAATGCTCCACACTGCGTGAACTGTGATGGGGAACACGCCGCGTACTCGCGGTCCTGTCCATCATGGAAAAAAGAAAAAGAAATAGTTACAATCAAAGTTAAGGAAAATATATCGTTCAAGGAGGCACGCAGGCGGGTAGCATACCTGCCAAAGAAAAGGTTTGCCGAAGTGGCGCGTCAGGGGGCAGCGACACAACAGCCTCCGGCGGCTGTCCGACCCACACGCAGTGAGTCGGCAGTTACGCCATCTGCGCCCACGGTGGTTGCAGCTTGTGCTGCTCCGCCAACCGAGCAGAAGGGACCATCGACCCCGAAGGCGGGCGCAGCCGAGGCTGCCCCAACCTCCCCGGCCCCTTCCAGCGCTGGCAACAGTCGGCGCAGCCAAATCCCTCAGGGAGCCCCACCGACCTCCGGGGTGGTGGGCGCAGGGGTCTTGCCCTCCAAGGCGGGACTCCCTCTGAAAACTTCTCGCTCGCAAGAGCACGTGTCCGGAGCCTCACTAGAGGCAATGGACACAACACCTATCCTCAAGGCGCACCAAGCGCCTAAGGAGCGGCGAGGCTCCCTCGAACGCTCCAGAAAGGGCAAAACTCCTGTTACAGGGCCTCGAAAGGGCTCTGTAATTTAATCTCTGTAATTTTCATAATCACTACTTCTGTTTCTGTACACACAGCTCCTATTGACCTCCAATATGGATACACAAATAATTCAATGGAAGATCAGAGGTCTTCTTAGGAACCTTGATGATGTGGAAGAGCTTATCCAAATACACAATCCAACAGTGCTGTGTCTACAAGAAACACACCTAAAACCACAACATACAAACTTTCTCCGACCGTATGTCACGTTTCGCAAAGATCGCGATGACGCTGTCCTATCATCAGGCGGTGTTGCCATATTGATTCATAAAAGTATTTCCTCTCAGCGTTTACAGCTACAAACGCCTCTTGAAGCAGTGGCGGTTCGAGCTGTTCTTCTAAATAAACTCGTAACTATTTGCTCCCTTTACGTACTCCCACACGACAAATAAACGAAACATGAATTCCAATCCTTTATAGACCAATTGCCAGAACCCTATGTTGTTCTTGGCGATTTAAATGCGCACAGCTCCCTGTGGGGTGACTCTCGTATAGATGCGCGAGGTCGTCTTGTTGAACAGTTCCTTTTTCTTCTGGTGCGTGCCTCCTGAATAAGAAGAAACCCACATATTACTGTCTTGCAAACAATACCTTTTCTTTCATTGATCTGAGCATAGTTTCCCCATCCATACTGCCTGAACTCGAATGGGAAGTTTCGAATAATCCTTACGGAAGCGACCATTTCCCCATACTATTAAGAACACTTAAAGACGACGAATATCCACCACAGACTCCTAAGTGGAAGATTGAGACAGCAGACTCGGAGAAATTCCGAAACTTAACTAGTATATCATGGGATGACATGTCCTGGTTAGGAATTGATGCTGCCGTGGAATATTTCACAGCCTTCACAATAGATGCCGCAACTAAATGTATATCACAAGTAAATGGATTAGCATGCAAACGGCGTGTCCCGTGGTGGAACGACGATTGCAGGATCGCTCGTAAGAAACAAAACAAAGCGTGGGGGTTGTTACGCGCCTCTCCCACTGCGGAGAATCTTATAAATTTTAAAAAAGTAAATCCCACAGCAGGCGAACCCGCCGACAGGTCAGAAGAGACTGCTGGCAGAAGTTTTTATCTGGTATCAACTCCTATACAGATGAGGCCAATGTCTGGAACAGGGTTAATAGGATAAAAGGGCGACAAACATACTCACTTCCTTTGGTGAACACACAAGGTGAAACACTGAAAGATCAGGCAGACTCACTTGTAGAACACTTTGAGAGCGTGTCGAGTTCAAACCATTATTCTAAATCCTTTTTGAAATACAAAGAAATAGAAGAATGTAAGCCAATATTACGAAAATCCAGACAGAATGAACCTTATAACCGGCCTTTCAGTATTGCTGAGTTGAGAGCTGCCTTGACCACATGCAAAAGCTCTGCACCGGGACCTGATAGAGTCATGTACGAAATGATCAGAAACTTACACAGTGACACGAAACTTACACTACTCACGCTTTTCAACGCTATTTGGGCTACGGGTTACCTCCCATCCACATGGAAAGAAGCGATTGTGGTCCCTGTTCTTGAGCAGGGTAAAGACCCTTCCTTGGCGGCAAGTTACCGTCCGATAGCTCTTACAAATTGTCTTTGTAAGCTTTTTGAAAAAATAGTTAACTACAGACTTGTACATTTCCTTGAACTCAACAATATCCTCGATCCCTTTCAGTGTGGCTTCAGAGTAGGGCAGTCCACAACCGATCACCTTGTGCGCATTGAGGGAAACATTCGTGACGCCTTTCTACATAAACAAAATTTCCTATCCGTATTCCTCGATATGGAGAAGGCGTACGACACTACGTGGCTCTATGCAATCTTAAGAGACTTGTCGGGAATTGGCATCCGTGGCAATATACTCGTCCTAATAGAAAGCTATTTGTCCAACCGTACATTCCGCGTGAAAGTCGGCAATGTATTGTCGTGACCTTTTATACAGGAAACTGGTGTACCTCAAGGAGGTGTACTTAGCTGCACGCTCTTCATCGTGAAAATGAACACCCTTCGTGCTTCATTACCGCCAGCCATTTTTTATTCTGTTTACGTGGACGACATACAGATAGGTTTCAAATCCTGCAACCATACTGTATGTGAGAGGCAAGTTCAACAGGGTTTGAACAATGTGTCCAAATGGGCAGAAGAAAACGGATTTAAAATAAACCCCAATAAAAGTTCTTGTGTGCTTTTCACGAGAAAGAGAGGGCTCATTGCAGAACCCAGTATCGAAATGTATTGTCAGTGAATTCCTGTGAACAAAGAACACAAGTGCCTAGGCATCATACTTGATTCGAAACTAACTTTTATTCCACACATAAAGTACCACAAGGTCAAATGCTTAAAAACAATGAACTTACTTGAAGTGTTATCCCACACAACATGGGGCAGCGACAGGAAATGTTTAATGAATCTTTACAAGGGCCTCATCCGATCACGGTTGGACTACGGTGCCATGATCTCTCATTCTGCAGCCCCGAGCGCGCTAAAGATGCTAGATCCGCTCCACCATCTAGGAATACGACTGGCCACTGGAGCTTTCAGAACAAGTCCTATTGAAAGCTTATATGCGGAATAATGAGTGGTCACTTCATCTGCAGAGAGCATACATCAGCCAAACATATTTTTTGAGAGTCCACTCTAATCCTCAGCATCCGTGTTTTAATACCATTGGCGATACGACATATGCTACACTCTTTCATAATGGTCCCTCCGTGAGACAGCCTTTCTCGCTGCGTGTGAGGTAGCTTAGGGACGAAATGCGTGTCCCAATCCTCGAGCTTCGCCCAATGCATCCAGCCAAGCTGCTACCTCCTTGGGAGTGGCAGCTGATACAATGCGATATATCCTTCATGCAACTTACAAAACATGCTCCAGAGATTCAAATCCAAATGCATTTCCGGGAACTCCAGCAAAAATACTCCTGCACGGAGTTCTACACAGACGCATCGAAGTCAAACGACGGGGTGCCTGTGCAGCCGTCGGCCCATCCTTCTCGGAAACCGATGTCCTGCATCCGGAAACTAGTATGTTTACGGCCGAGGCTTACGCACTGCTGTCGGTAGCAAAGCATATAAATAAATTGAAACTCCAGAAATCAGTTCTATATACGGACTCCCTTAGTGTTGTGAAGGTCTTGATGTCTTTCTGCAGCCACAAAAATCCGGTAAATAATGAACTCTACTCCGCACTGTGTAAAGCATATATATCTAACCAACATGTGATTATATGCTGGGTACCTGGTTATAGGGGCATTGAGGGAAACGTACTAGCGGACCAGATGGCCACATTCATTTCATTGCATGCAGTTAGTCCTACTGCTTCGGTCCCTGTCACAGACCTGAAGCCTTTCTTAAGAAGAAAACTGCGAAACCACTGGCAACGTATGTGGGACGCAGAAGTAAATAATAAACTGCGCGTAATAAAGCCACAGTTAGGTTCTTGGCACTCCGTAACAAAATTACGGCGAACAGATGTCCTATTCTGTCGCCTCAGAATAGGACACACGTTTGGCACGCATAACTTTCTACTCACTGGAAGTGATCCTCCAACCTGTGGTAGATGCGGGGAGAGGCTGACCGTACTCCACGTCCTCCTGGAGTGTCGGGCAGCCGAATCTGAATGAAGGAAACATTTTTCCCTAGCATACCGGCAGCACATCCCCCTACATCCCGTAATGCTACTCGGCCCAGAACCTTTATTTGACACCAACGCAGTCCTAAGTTTTCTGAAAGATGTTGTCTTGCATGTTTTTAGCCCCGCATGTTCGTAGCGAGTCCTCTCTTCAAAGGATGCCGCTGCGATAGCTCTTCAGTATAGCACATGCCTCTAGGCCCTTGTGTTTCAAGGGCTCTGGCGAGCCAGCAGTGCTCCAAGTAATTTTATCATCCTATATATTTTTTTTTTATTTTGCATCATTCTTCTACGATGGATTTTAATGTTCATAGTATTCGTCATTAGTCATCGCCATAATTATATAGTACATAGATTTTACGCACTTTACAGCGTCTATTTTTAGGCCACTTTACAGCCAAGTCACATCTTTCATAACACATCGTTAACACTGCCACTTGTCATGGCGCTCTTTGGCCAAACCTGGCCCTTGCGCCACAAAACAACACCCATCATCATCTACTACCACGTGCTGCATAGCAAGATCACGGTGTTGGCATGTAAAATCCAAATATTTTTGTCATATTTAAACATTAGACGAACCCGCAAACATCCGAAATTGCGTTCGCGGCAACCACGTTCACAACGCGATTTGAGCACAAAGAGTCCGAAATTTTTAATTATACATTGTTCAACGAATCATTGGCTGCAATTTCACACTGGCTTTACGGCGCCTGTGGCGTAAATGCGATTGATTGAGCTTATTCAATTCATTGGTCGATGATGTAGACCGGAAAGCCAGGGCACATTTTTATCCCTTTATTGTTTTCAAAAATATCTAGGACCTTTTTCTCAGAAAGCAAAGCGAAATACTGGAAAAACCTGCAACGAACAGAACGCCGCTTCATCTTAATTCTGCGGTATTCTACCCTCTTAATTGAAGATGGCAAAGAATTTAAAATCACCTGAACGTACTGTGCCAACTGTACCTTGATGGGAGTTGTTCACGGTGGACACTGTCGATGTATATGGTTAATTGTGCGCGAATATGTTCAATTGGCTGAATTTATAAATTGAACTAATCGACGAGATGGCAATGGAAAGGTTGTGGATGACGTTGACCAATGCCCGCTAGCAGCATTTACATGAACTGATGATTCATGAAATCTTCTTTAACAAAAAAGTAAGCCCGTGAAATCAATAAGAAAAGAAAAGACAACGGCCGTGACCGTGACAAAGATTCTGCGCACCAAAGATTCGACCAATCTTTGTGCAACCTTTGTCATATAGAGGCACTGTCAGCAGTTATTGGCGTGCATCTCCGGTCCCTATCAAACGCAAAGTAGCGCGATCTTGTAATGGTTCGCTTCTCGAAACGTTACAAGACCGTGACGCTGGTTTGAGCGTTTGTAATATGCACAGTGCAGTAGAGAAAGACTATATTTTAAGGAAGAGAAAGGAGGGTAGGTCCGCCTGGAGAGTGTGTCTCTAACCTGCTACTCCTCACTGGGGAAAGGGGTAGCGGGAATAAAAGGAAAAGTAGGTGGCAGGCGATTATGTTATGGTACAATGAGCTACTATGTACACGTTGTCCAATACGCCGATGCGCACTGCAGACACCATACACGCAAGAGTAATCCTGTTCACACAAAACGTTATCGTGTAAGGACTTTTCGCACTGTCTGCACGTCTCACAGGTTCTAGAGTGGATTGTCTAAACCAGCCTCGCGTCGAAAGTACAAGAGTGACTTTATGGCATCTTTATGGCACAATGTAATGATGATGATATTTACGTATGAGACCACTTGTATTACTGGAGCGGTGACACGTTGTCACGTAGACTTATAAACGGATTTGCGGACGTTTTCTTGTTTTTCGTTGTCGGGAAAAAGACCGCACAAGAGCAAGGTCGCTATATGCGCTGTTATCGGTCATTTATCGGCGTACTCCACAACCTTTGCATTGACACCTTATTGAATAAGTAAGCTAATAAAAGTTAGTTCATTAAAATTAAATGTAAGTTGCTTGTTCACAATAAAAAAAAACCTCATCCAGTAATAGCAAAAGCCTGTCAACGCACCGTGGGCGCTGTTCACGGAAAACCCTCGGTTATTTTTTTCTTGGCCACATTTAGTTGGCACAACCCGTGCCTCATTTAGGGATGGTATCCAAGAAATCTGCATTCCTTTGTAGCTTTACGCTACAATAAGGTCGATGAGAATTTTTCCCTGTCATGAATTTTGGTAGCCTTGCGGGCTTCTGCAGAACTGATCTGGCGTAATCTGACGGTGTTCTGTATATTAAAGTAAGGAACAAGCTTTTCCTATATGTTTCTGATTCACTACGATTATTAAGCTGCTCCAAAACATAAGTATACTCCTCCAAAACAGACAATTGCTGGTCCAAACGTGCTCCAAGGTGACAAATTTGGGGCTCCCAGCGCTGCTCCAAAACTTTCTCGGCCACTTCCGTTCCTGGGATCACAACCAAAATAATGCTTTGCCAGGTTGTCACTTCATGTCCTTCGAGGAAGAAAAGATCATATTGATAGTAAATTCATTTCATTCTTTCGTTTGATTGATTTGATCTCATGCAAAGCGGCAACCGTTGTAATGCGAAGCATATTGCCGGTTGGTGATTGCCAAAAATAGCTTCGAGTTCTGAGTAATGCTTGTTGGGGGGCTAATTGGTGCATGTTACCAGAAGAGGGTTGTAGCACCGAAAAAGACAACACAAAGCAAGCAAGACGAGACAGGCGCGTAAGGACGTTTGCGTAAGGACATTGCGCCTGTCCCGTCTCGCTTGCTTTGTGTAGTCTTTTTCGGCGCTACAACCCTCTTCTGGGAAAAGAAAGCTTCGAGTTCCGCGATATGTATGTAAAAAGTTGAATTTCGGTGCTTTACGTGCCACATCATTATTTTGGTTACAATCCCAGGCACGCAGTCGCGAGGGACTCCAGAATAATTTTCAACACATGGATTTCTTTAGTGTGCACCCAACTCACGGTACATTGGTGTTCTTGCACTTCGCCCGCACCGGAATGCAGCCGCCACGGCCAGAGTTTGATCTCGCGACCTCGTGCTTAGCAACGCAACGTAAAGGACGCTGAGGAACAACGGCGGCCAAAGTGTGACAAGAATGCGCAACATGGTAGTGCAAGGCACAGTCCCTACACGCACTGCGTCATGTACAGGGAAGTCTGCGTAAGGCGGGCAATGGTGCTTCTTAGGCGAGTATGCCTTTGTCGACAATGGCTGGTCGACGGCACGACGACGTCAGTGGAGGCGACGATTTCATAGTGGCCCGGTCAACAGAGCATCAAGAGCACGGCTACGAATAGCACCCGTGAAGTTTACAATGTCATTGTGGGGGCGAGTAAAGAAGTTGGGACTACCATATTGGGTTTAAACACCGCAACGTTTATGGAGCCCTATGCAACTTTTTTCTGCGTGACTTTCACAAATACAAGGTAACAATTTCATTTGACCTTATTTCCTTCAAAAAATAACAGCCTTCTCTCTGCGTCATTTAAAGCCGACCTCCCAGAGTGGTGGTGCCGTTTGGCTAAGGAACAAGGATGACTTCATTGCCTCGACATAGATAATACTTGTGTCGCAAGGGTGGCATTAAAATCTATTTATTATGCTCGCCCGAGAAACAATCACAAGGTGTTTCAGTTAATCTGCGACACTCCCCAATGCAGTGCGCTTGGTAAATTGGACCAACTCGGAAAGGAGAACGAGTTACCGAAGTCTTGGTGAACAAGCCGACTGCGCTAACTATGCTTCCTCAGCCTCCGCCAGGTGGTGTCATGGCCCGTGCTGTTCTTCCTCTAACAAAGGCTTTTCTTGAAAAAGCAAGATTATTGTTGTACACATGTTATTCTTGTTTACCAAAAACGTGATCTGGCTGTCTCACGCCGCCGACTTCCCTTCAAGTGGATGGCCTTCCAGGTGTTTAATTTCCCGTAGTTGCCTACCACCCGGTCGGGAGTGCGTTTTACCTATCTATTTTATAGTAGCGCAATATTATGTACCTATTTTGCAGCACCACCCACCTGCCTCCCACAGCAGCTGCTGATACGCGACTATCTTACCAAAGCTGAGGTTGCACAAAAGGAGTCCTTAGACCATCGCATATCTCTACTGGGAGCTCTTTCGATTTGAGAACCCATATGAATAACTGAGTGCCGGGTTGTGATGGAAATCTACCTATTAGAAAAACCGGTCAGTTCCAGCGAAACGGGGATTCGAGCCAAGGACATTGCTCATATGAGGCTGGCGCTGTATCATTTCACCCTCGGTCCAGATGGTGCTCGCTGGCACAAATACATTGCAGACAAAGGAGGGATCTCGATTTAGTACGCAAATTGCTGCTGGGCTAGGGGCGGTAAACACCGTGCGTGTAAGAGTGGCTGCTGCCGAAAGGGAATGAGAGTGGCAAGGTGGCCGCTTACTTGTTCCATGAATCTATGTGCCTGAATGTACAGAGCATCCGGTTATTACGCTTGGACTCCTTGTTGAAATCTCACTACCAAAAACATTCTTTCATGTAAGTGGTCCTGGCGAAACAGGAGCCCACTTCAAAGCTCCCAGTAGGAAACAAATTGCGCTAGACACTAAAACGGGAGTTGATAATTGCATTTGACCTACAGAAGACAACTGTAGTGGCGTGAAGGAGAAAAAAAATTGCTAATACTGGAACTTACTTTGATGAAAATCCCGGAGTAAGCAGCAAACAAATTTTTAGGCCTTTCAAAATGCAGTCACACAGCAAGCGCTACAAGTGTCGGAGCAGGTGTCTACAACAGCGCAGCCAGCTCCTACTTTCTAATTTAGCGAAATGACGCGAGATGCTAATGTAGCGTTTTTTTTTTGTGGTGAACTGACGGAGTGTCATCACACCGATTATACTCACATCACACTGTATTATCCCGTGCTCATTATCATACCTACCGACATGTGAAACTACGTGGGCAGTGCTTCGAGCTCTACAGTGGTTTGGACGTACAGCACGTGTGCACCAAGTATAGTCCATGACGGACGGCGTCCATCCGTTTTCATATTTTAATCTGTGATGGCTTACGATATTCTGTTCTAGCTACGAATGGCAAATTCATCACCACAAGAACCTAATCCTTTATTCTAGCATGACCTAATATTTTTCGTCAAAGTCCCTTTATGAAATGAGATCCAAGACAAAACTGCAGAACATGGCAGGACATAAGAAACCCGAATAAGTTACCAGGTCTACCTTGTCAGGTACCTTGCACTCCATTTTGCGAAATTTTACTATGCAGATTAATTCGTACCTAAGAAGATGGGCATGCGAAAAAAAGAAAAGAGAAAAGGAAGAAAAAGCGGTGCACTCTTATTGTTCCACAAGACGAATGGGGTGTGTCGGAAATTGTGTCCACCGTGCGCCAGAAACACTACAACTCTGCAAAATCTTCATACTTCGCCTTACTTTCAGACTTGATGTACAATTCTTCTTGGGGAGAGTCAGCTGGTAAGTATAAAATTCGCATCCTTCACGAGCACAGCTGGAAGTTTTATGGAAACGCCCGTCTACCTCAAGTCACGTACACATATAAGCACGAATTCAATATTGTGTGATACGATCCAGTCACACGCCAGTATCCGCGGCGTTCTTAAGCCGTACCTTCTAAATGCATCTGCCCTTGTTGTCACACCCAACGAATGTACTTTATCATTGATATCATGGAATTCAGTGAAGCAACAACTTGTCATGAAGACAAGTTAATGACGCTAGTCTTACAAACTCTGCAGCGGGTAGCTCTAAAAGGCTATATAGAACATTGCCACCACTTTTCACGAAGAATAAAGACGTACAGTAGTGTTGCACAGGTGTCCTTCAGTATGTTCTGGTTTTAAGGCCATTTGCACAGATAGATAGAGTTCTGATGCCATTTGTAGAGAGAGAGGGGGAGAATAAAGTTTAATCAATAACCCCGGTCCGGGTTCTCCCTCGATGTTCTAGTCGTCTGCCAAGCCGAGTGTCACTGTGAGCTCGATCATGTCTTGTACGTAGTCGGAGGAGCATAGCGGTGACATAGCTCCCACACCTCGAGTGTCGCAGGCCTGCGGCTGAGTAAGAGTTTGGCAAGGCTAGCCTGAATAGCAGCATGTCTCCCCGGACAATCCCACAGAATTTGAGCATTATTCGGGAAAGCCGCCACTTGCCTTGCAAGCAAGTTTACCTGGCAAACCTTGCATGCAGCGTTTGATGTGTGGGGACAAAAGAGAATGCGTCTACGCACGCCTCCATATTAACGCTCCTCTTCACTTCATGTGTGTGTCTGCTTGTGGTTACTTCATGCAGTCATTTCGTAAATCGTCAAGTTTTTCGCGCGTCTGGATTCAGTGGCTGCGGCCCCCACAGAGGAGGGCCCGGCAGAATTTCACGGGATGTGGCATGCGCCGCTTCATTTCCTTTGATTCCTGTGTGACCCGGAATCCACCGGTTCCGCCCTTTAATGTTAGTTTGTCAATTGTGGTGCCTTGATATTGTTGATTGTAATGCCGCGCAAACGTTTCTGGCTACCAGTGCCCTGCACGCAGCCTAGCTATCTGTTAAAACGTGCAGATTTCGCTCGTTTGTGGAAAAATGCCCTTTATCCTTTACTGCACAGCTTGTGGAATTTGGCACATACAGGTTAACGCTTTTTTGTGGAAATGTAAATAGCCTGGAAGTGAGTATGAAACGCTCAGTGTAACCCTCTTAGAGTTCCTAATCTGGCACAAAAAATACGATGTCATCTATTGAATGCTTACGAAAGCGGGACGAATTTCCACTCCGAAAATAAAAGCTCGAAATTCGTTAACTTGTAGAGGTATGTAAAACTATTTTTACTTGAATTTACATGTTTGCTAAGAGTAATAAATCGGATTGTTTTTTTAAACAGAACACTGAGCAATGTATATCTATTATTTATTTACAAAACTGTGGACCTCGACTGAAAATCAGTATGTGCCTTACTTGGTCCTCGGTCCAAATCTGAATTAGAACACAGGCACGGACTCACGCACGTCATAACGGTTGATGTGCGGGGTTATCTTTTTTTAAGTCTTCCGCAGTTGTTTAAAGATCACATGTGACCGCATGATTTTTCACCTTGAGCTATATTATTTTAAGAATCGAACAGTGATTTCACGAAAAATTGAAACACGTATTGAACCATTTAGCTAAAATTTTAATGAAATATATTATGGCACATATTGTCACGTGGTAGTGACGGTGAAGAAAGAAGCAATAACACAGTAGCAATACTGTGAACGAGAAAACTAACTTTTATTGGGCGAACCTGTGCCCACAAAAACAGGCTACACTTATAGCACAACGATAGCGGCGAACACGGTCGGCGATCGTCGGAAAAACTGATCAGCGGGTCAAGCGCGTCGGCTTTTATAGATCAGTCGTCGAATGTTCCAGATTACCTGATGGCACCCGCGTGTCTTCCACAAAGTTCTACACCATTCGTATCACGCGATGAAATCTGATAACACAAGATTCGGCGACAACAGACACGCGGATAGAAGCATCGATAACTTTCCAGAAACTTCGGATACATGCAAGCGCGTCCCGCGCTGCGCGATAAGATTTGTTAGGCGGTGAAACCTGGTCGCCCGATAAATATAAATACACGTGTCAATACCCCCCTCTTAAAAAGCATCGTCCCGATGCTACAAAGAGAGCGAAACACAAAGGGACACTTATTAAACATAAGTAACAAAACAACGAAAAGAAATAAAGTCCAAAGGTCAGTTACGCGAAGTCCCAAAGTTCGTCAACGCTGGTGGTACGGCTTGAGCCGCACAACGTGGACAATTTCAGGTCGTGAGCGGCGCCGCTGTGACAGCGAAATGCCGTCTGGCACGACCTCGTAGTCCAGTGCACCAATACGTCGGATGATCTTGTACGGTCCAAAATAGCGACGCAAAAGCTTCTCGCTCAGTCCTCGTCGGCGTATAGGGGTCCATACCCAAACACGGTCGCCGGGTTGGTATTCGACGAAGCGTCGTCGGAGATTGTAGTGTCGGCTGTCGGTCCTCTGCTGGTTCTTGATTCGCAGGCGGGCGAGCTGTCGGGCTTCTTCGGCGCGCTGGAGATAGGTAGCGACGTCAAGATTCTCTTCGTCCGTTACGTGCGGCAGCATGGCGTCGAGCGTCGTCGTCGGGTTCCTGCCGTAAACCAACTTGAACGGCGTAATCTGTGTTGTTTCTTGCACCGCCGTGTTATAAGCGAATGTTACGTACGGCAGGACGGCATCCCAGGTCTTGTGTTCGACGTCGACGTACATCGCTAGCATGTCGGCGAGGGTCTTATTCAGCCGCTCCGTAAGACCATTCGTCTGCGGGTGGTAAGCCGTTGTCCTCCTGTGCCTTGTCTGACAGTATTTCAGAATGGCTTGGGTGAGCTCCGCTGTAAAGGCCGTTCCTCGGTCGGTGATGAGGACTTCTGGGGCGCCATGTCGCAGCAGGATGTTTTCGATAAAGAATTTCGCCACTTCGGCTGCGCTACCTTTCGGCAGTGCTTTTGTTTCAGCAAAGCGGGTGAGGTAGTCCGTCGCCACGACGATCCACTTATTTCCGGTTATTGACGTCGGAAAGGGTCCCAGCAAGTCCATCCCGATCTGCTGGAATGGTCGGCAAGGAGGCTCGATTGGCTGTAGTAATCCGGCTGGCCTTGTCGGCGGTGTCTTGCGTCGCTGACAGTCTCGGCATGTTCTGACATAACGGGTGACGTCGGCGGTCAGGCGCGGCCAATAATACTTTTCTTGTATCCTTGATAGTGTCCGGGAAAATCCGAGGTGTCCAGCGGTCGGATCGTCATGTAGGGCATGCAATACTTCTGGACGAAGTCCTGACGGGACAACAAGAAGGTAATTGGCGCGGACTGGCGAGAAGTTCTTCTTCACGAGTAGACTGTCTTGAAGCGTGAAGGAAGATAATCCGCGCTTAAATGCCCTGGGGACAACGTCGGTGGGCCCTTCCAAATAATCGACGAGGCCTTTAAGTTCCGGGTCCGCTCGTTGTTGTTCGGCGAAGTCTTCCGCGCTTATTATTCCAAGGAAGGCGTCGTCATCCTCGTCATCTTGCGGCGGCGGGTCAATGGGGGCGCGGGATAGGCAATCGGCGTCTGAGTGTTTTCGTCCGGACTTGTATGTTACGGTGATGTCGTATTCTTGTAGTCTGAGGCTCCACCGTGCCAGCCGTCCTGAGGGATCCTTTAAATTCGCTAGCCAACACAAGGCATGATGGTCGCTGACGACTTTGAATGGCCTGCCATATAGGTAAGGGCGAAATTTCGCTGTAGCCCAAACGATGGCGAGGCATTCCTTTTCGGTTGTAGAATAATTGCCTTCCGCTTTTGACAACGACCGGCTAGCGTAAGCTATCACGTGTTCATGTCCATCTTTTCTCTGGACCAGGACGGCGCCGAGGCCTAGGCTACTGGCGTCAGTGTGGATTTCGGTATCGGCGTGATCGTCGAAGTGCGCAAGTACGGGTGGCGACTGCATGCGTCGTTTGAGTTCTTGAAATGCCTCGGCCTGCGGCGTTTCCCACTTGAACTCGACGTCGCATTTAGTTAGCTGCGTCAGCGGCTCAGCGATGCGTGAAAAGTCCTTGACAAAGCGCCTATAGTAGGCACACATGCCAAGGAATCTGCGCACTGCCTTCTTGTCGATTGGCTGCGGGAACTTTGCGATGGCAGCTGTCTTCTGCGGGTCGGGGCGTACTCCAGATTTGCTGATGACATGGCCTAGGAATAGAAGCTCATCGTAAGCGAAGTGACACTTTTCCGGCTTCAGGGTGAGCCCTGATGACTTGATGGCCTCTAATACTGTCGCAAGCCGCTTAAGGTGATCGTCGAAATTTCCGGCGAAGACGACGACGTCATCCAAGTAAACAAGACAGGTCTGCCACTTCAATCCTGCTAAAACCGTGTCCATCACGCGCTGGAACGTTGCAGGCGCCGAGCACAGTCCAAACGGCATAACCTTGAATTCATAGAGGCCGTCTGGCGTGATGAAGGCGGTCTTTTCGCGATCCCTTTCGTCGACTTCTATTTGCCAGTAGCCAGACTTGAGGTCCATCGATGAGAAGTATTTAGCATTGCAGAGCCGATCTAATGCGTCGTCTATCCGTGGGAGGGGGTGTACGTCTTTCTTCGTGATTTTGTTCAGTCGACGATAATCGATGCAGAAACGTAGGGTTCCGTCCTTTTTCTTCACTAAAACAACTGGAGACGCCCACGGGCTTTTCGACGGCTGGATGATGTCGTCGCGCAGCATTTCGTCGACTTGTTGTCTTATAGCTTCGCGTTCTCGCGTCGAAACTCGGTAAGGGCTCTGGCGTAGTGGTCGAGCGCTCTCTTCGGTGATTATGCGATGCTTTGCGACTGGTGTTTGTCGAATCCTTGATGACGTCGAAAAGCAGTCTTTGTATCGTCGAAGCAGACTTCTGAGCTGTTGCTGCTTAATCACGGGGAGACTTGGATTTATGTTAAAGTCTGGCTCGGGAACTACGGTCGTCGGGGTAGATGCAACAGAATCCGAGAGGACGAAGGCATCGCTGGTTTCCTGTATTTCCTCGATGAATGCGATCGTCGTGCCCTTGTTGATGTGCTTGAACTCCTGGCTGAAGTTTGTCAGCAACACTCTCGTGTTTCCTCCGTGCAGTCGAGCGATCCCTCTTGCGACGCAAATTTCACGGTCGAGTAGTAGACGTTGGTCGCCTTCGATGACGCCTTCTACGTCAGCGGGTGTTTCGGTGCCGACCGAAATAACGATGCTGGAGCGAGGCGGGATGCTCACTTGATCTTCGAGCACACTCAAGGCGTGGTGGCTACAAGGGCGCTCCGATGGTATCGCTTGATCTTCCGACAGCGTTATTGACTGCGACTTCAGGTCGATGATGGCGCCGTGTTGGTTCAGGAAGTCCATGCCGAGAATGACGTCTCGTGAACACTGTTGCAGGATAACGAAGGTGGCAGGGTAAGTCCGGTCATGAATGGTAATTCTTGCCGTGCAGATTCCAGTCGGCGTAATGAGGTGCCCTCCAGCGGTCCGAATTTGGGGGCCCTCCCATGCAGTCTTAACCTTCTTCAACTGGGCGGCGATGCGTCCACTCATTACGGAGTAATCGGCCCCTGTGTCGACTAAGGCAGTGACTGCGTGGCCGTCGAGAAGCACGTCAAGGTCGGTGGTTCTTTGTCTGGCGTTGCAGTTAGGTCGTGGCGTCGGATCACGGCTGCGTCGTGTTGAACTGAAGCTGGAACGTCGCGTCGTAAAGTCGTCTTTCGTCGGTGTAGTCTTGGCTTCCTGACTTCGTCGGGATGGCGGCGTGTCATCATTAGGTCGTCGAGATGGTTTCTTCGTCGTCTTCGTCGGCGGCGGAGGATCTTCGTCAGTTCGACGAACAGCAACCGCACCTCCATCGGTTGCTGCTTTTAGTTTTCCGGATACGGGCTCGCTGACCGGCCCCGGGCTGGCCCAGTGTATGGTCGGCGCTGCGGCGACAGGTAGCGGCCTGGTGATGGCGAACGCGACGGTCGTCGCGAGCTCCACTGAGTAGCGGCGAGGTAGTCGGCGATATCGCGAGGGCGTTCACCTCGCTGCGGGCGCGGAGCATTGACGGCGAAACCTCGCAGTCCCATCTCCCGGTATGGGCATCGGCGATACACATGGCCGGCTTCTCCGCAGTGATAGCAGAGCGGACGGTGGTCGGGGGCTCGCCAAATGTCCGTCTTCCTCGCGTAGGTGCGCTGGGCGACGGGTGGGCGTGCTGGCGGCGGCGGCGGCGGCGGACGACGGAATTGCGTCGTTGCAGGGCCCTGGCGTGGTCGCGGAGGGGGACCTTGACGGCGTGCGACGGCGGCGTAGGTCATCGCTTCTGGCTGGGGCTGCAGTAATTGAGGTTGCACCTCAGGAACCCCAAGCGATCGGTGCACCTCTTCTTTCACGACGTCGGCGATCGAGGCCACTTGAGGCTGCGACGATGGCAAGACCTTGCGCAGTTCTTCGCGCACGATGGCCCTGATGGTCTCGCATAAATCGTCCGTGGCCAGTGATTGAATTCCGGAGTAGCTTGTTGGCTTGGTGCGTCGGTCAAATTGCCGGTTCCGCAATTCCAGTGTCTTCTCGATGCTCGTCGCCTCACGAAGAAACTCGTCGACGGTCTTCGGTGGACTTCTTACCATACCGGCGAAAAGTTCCTCCTTTACGCCACGCATCAGTAGACGTACTTTCTTCTCCTCGGACATTTCTGGGTCGGCGTGGCGGAACAGACGGCTCATTTCCTCAGTGAAAATCGTGATCGTCTCATTCGGCAGCTGCGCTCTTGTCTCCAGTAGAGCTTGGGCTCGCTCTTTTCGCACGACGCTTTGAAATGTTTTCAGGAAGCCGCTTCGGAAGAGGTCCCACGTCGTCAAGGTGGCTTCTCGATTCTCGAACCACGTCTTGGCGGCGTCCTCCAATGCGAAATAGACATGTCGTAGCTTGTCGTCGCTTGCCCAGTTGTTAAACGTAGCGACCCTCTCATACGTTTCCAGCCAGGTTTCCGGGTCCTCAAATGTGGAACCGCGGAACGTCGGTGGTTCCCTGGGCTGCTGCAGGACGATGGGGGACGCTGGGGCTGCCATTGCGGTTGCCTTGGCCACAATCTTCTTGGTCTTCTCAGGTAGAAGTCCGTGCTCCGGGGGCAGCTGTTGAAGACGGCGGCTTGCTCGGTGGTCCGGGATTACGTTGGTGTTCTGTTCGTGGTCTGGGCTGGGATCACGGCTTGTCGGGGGCGTCCTGTACATGGACGAAAAGCACCTCCACCAGATGTCACGTGGTAGTGACGGTGAAGAAAGAAGCAATAACACAGTAGCAATACTGTGAACGAGAAAACTAACTTTTATTGGGCGAACCTGTGCCCACAAAAACAGGCTACACTTATAGCACAACGATAGCGGCGAACACGGTCGGCGATCGTCGGAAAAACTGATCAGCGGGTCAAGCGCGTCGGCTTTTATAGATCAGTCGTCGAATGTTCCAGATTACCTGATGGGACCCGCGTGTCTTCCACAAAGTTCTACACCATTCGTATCACGCGATGAAATCTGATAACACAAGATTCGGCGACAACAGACACGCGGATAGAAGCATCGATAACTTTCCAGAAACTTCGGATACATGCAAGCGCGTCCCGCGCTGCGCGATAAGATTTGTTAGGCGGTGAAACCTGGTCGCCCGATAAATATAAATACACGTGTCAATATGATGCGGTTTACGAATTGTATGCGGTGAGATTGCATGACGTAGCCACTTAAAATTGACCACCAGAATGACACCAGATCCGAAATATTTCCCAATTCGTGGAAGAAAATACGTGGAACTTCCACTTAAGCGTGTTGTAAAAAAAGTGGAAATGTGCATTTTTACGATGAGGATGACGGAATATATCTCGAAACTGGTATTATTCTCGAAATTAATTCCAAGTGAATACATCTTTCGAACTCACCGGCTATAACTTGTAAGTTGCAATGTGTGCCGTGATGTAAACAAATAACAGACGTAAATACTATAATATGTTATTTTTAAAATAGGTTTTTGGAATTCTGATGCAAATAATGTACTCCTGTTGTAATAATACAGCTCAAGGACTAGAATATGATCTGCAACCGGCGATATTTAGGACAACCAGAAAACTTCAAAAGTATCTACCCATACAGTCAGACCATTAATAGAAGGCAGCAAAGCGGTTCATTGCTGTACCAATAAAGGAAACCAGTGCTTTCAAATGAACATGTGCCTTTAAAAGGAAGGCACATATTCAAAATGTACAAAAAGGGTCATCAAAAAGTACAACTCCAAAGGGCCGAATCGATGGGGGTATAGGGATTTTTTCATCAGGGCTTAGTAGAGTCTTATAAAACTCTGATCTTCACAGTTGACATTGTCCCACAGTATATGGCTCGTTGTGAAGCGAGCGGGAATCTTGTGTCCCGGATCATCAGCCGTGTTCGATATGGTGTATGAGCTAAGGCAGTAGTGTAGCCAAATGCTTCTTACAGCGAAGCTGTCTATGGCTAGGATACAGAGTTTTATGGCGTACAGCACATACGCTACCCCAAGTCCCGGCCGGTCAGTTATCCCATATCAGAAAACTCAAAGCAGCAAATGATGGAGGTTCGCTACCTGTTCGTCGAAATGCCGAAAATGCTCCACCACCGACGCTTCAAGATGCAAGTCGACGAAATAGAAAAGACCGACCACCAACCAGGCGAATCCTAAAAACCATGATAACGCCGCCAACAAAAGGCCCGATGACCGGAATTAAGAGAGGCGAGATTATTCAAAGCAGCCATGACCCAACCCGGCAATGAAACCGCAATGCAACGCGAAGAACCACTGGTTTCGACGATCTCCTCGATGTCCCCGCAGCCTCAGCCTTTCTAGGCACAGGAGCAGACTATTCCTTTATTAGTTATTCCTTCGCTGACAAGTTGAATAGCCAAGACTGCATGACACATCCATGAATGTGGACAGCTGGAGGAAACCTACTAATGCCGACTGGAATCTGCGCTAGGAGAGTTAAATTTGATAACTAGACTTAGCCTGCCAGGCTTCTTATCCTACGACAATGCTCACGGGGTGTTCGTCAAACAGCACGCTGAAGTGATCGACTCAACATTGGAGCTGATAACACTGTCCTCGAAACAAGCAGTACCGCCGCAGTGCGATACTGCCTTGACTTTGCTTGATGAGCAAGTAAGCATCTCTCCTCACTCCAGCATTATCATTATTACTAAATATCCGCAGACATAGAGGTGCCTTAGAGGGTGCCAATCATCTGCTGCTCAACCATAATATTTGCGTCACACAAGGAATCGCTCGGCTCGAACGGGTGATTCCAAGAAAGTTTGGCTCCAAGTCGAGAAAGAAGTCCTAACGGACCCACCGGTACGATAAGCTCATTCGACTCAGCAGCGGATCGAAGGCAGTATTCGGCATTGCGCTCATCATTGATTAGTAATAAGAAACAAGGTTATTAAGAAGCAATACGAAAGCGAGAGGTACGGGGATTGATACCTCGCACCTCTGTTTAAAACGTGACAAAAATAAAATTGAAACGAAGTTTTACTTCCAAGATATATACAGAGAAGTCACAGCCAAGATGGCAGAATAACCACAAACCACAAAGGAGCTCTTTCGATCGTCCTCTTCGTTGCACTGCTGAGTACCTTCTTCAGAATGCGGGGATACTTTGTTACAATATGTCCCATTACGCGAAAATCCTTCGGCGCAGCAAGCATCGCCTAAAGTCCGACGGCGCAAAGATGGCCGATGGGTGGAAAGATGGCCGACGGCACAAAGAGTATAAAAACTTCAAGAATGCCCGGATTGACGTCATATTTTTCAGCGAAGTTATGGTAGATACGGTAAATTATTGGCATTAAAACAAAATTGAGTAATGAAGCGCTATGAGCCTTGGAATAGAAGATGAAGAAGCGCAGGAGTCTGGATTCAGGTGAAGAGAAGAAGGATGTGAGACAGAAATCGTAGTGTAGATTTCACAGCCCTCAGGTATTATTTGCGCAAGCACAGTTACAACAATTGGACGTGTCCATACGCCAAGTTTGTCATTCAAATAATCACTTATCACACCTCAAAATTGAGTTCGAGGGCATATTTCCGAATCATGCTAAACTGTTACCAAGGCGAAATTTAATTAACATTTTACACGGCCACCTATACCAACTAACCACTGAAAATGTAATAGCCACTGACGCTTCTGCGTGCAATGAGAAGGCGTGAGTGGGGATCTTCTCTGAATCTCTACAAAGGTCTTACTCGCTTCGCCTTCTCCATTTCGCACCTATATTTCAAGCAGAAATATTAGCGATTATATTAGCGTTACGAGAACTTCCCCAAAACGACCCATTAGCTGTTATTGTTACCGACTCGCTATCTGTATGTGCAGCACTGACTGCATCTTTAGATACAAGAATTCAAAAAACCTTTCGCTCGATGGTACCACCGTACTTACGGAAAGTATGTTTGCTTTGGGTACCGGGACATCATGGGTTACACTTGAATGAAATGGCCGATTCACTCGCACGAGCATCCCTCAAAGGCCCTATCATATCGGTTTTGCCGGCATCAGCTTATGTCACCGCGGCTAGGTACAGGAATTTCGCTATATCCCGAAACTCCGCAACATCCATACTAACACCGTCTTCTGATTTCCACCATCTTGGCTTCCCATGGAATAATAATTGGTGTCCTTCAAGACAATTGGAAGTTTCTTTTACAAAATTGAGATGCCGTATACCTCCTCTAAATTTTTACTTACACAGGTCTGGTCTCGCTCAGTCCCCTCTATGTTCGTTTTCCATTGAACCTGAAACTATCGAACATTATTTTCTCTCCTGCCGCCGCTTTATAAGACAAAGAAAATTATTAGTACACTCATTCACCAAACTTGGGCTATCGCTAACCTCAGCAACCATTCTTTCTTTTTGTGTGACCTCACTGGGATCAAGCCACAGGGATACTTTTCTTGCAATTTACAATTTTATTAAACATACAAAAAGAGTACCTTGCTGACTTTCTAAAATGATCAATATTTTCTATTATTCCATTTATTTACGTTAACTTATTTTATCAAAATTATTCACAATATTTTCATCATACGTCTCAATTACAGTTCTAGTCTCACGCTCCACAATTTAAAGCTAATTTGTGTTTTCTACTAAGCATACGAAAAACCGCCTGCTTCTTGGCCAATCCCCCATAGTGGATATGCGCCACTGTCTGGGACACAAGACAAGACAAGACAAGATGGACGCCAGTTCCATAACAATACTTTCCGTCTATTGTGTCCTTTGACTAGGAACGCTACATTATTTTGGCGCAAGCGACAACGGACTCCAACATGTGGGTGACCTTTTTCCTTGAGGAGACCTCCGCAGAGAAGATAATCTTTTCGCGATACCAAGCTGAAGATGAACCAGCGGTGGAACTACCTCGCGAACTCAACTCGACAGAACTCGTGAACCTGATTGTGGACAAGGCTTCCATGGACACTGATGAACTACATCGGAAGGTTGCTGTGAAAGTGAACTTGCGTCTGGCGATCTTCGACGAATTATTTCTTCAACCGATGTGTCGAAAGGACTCTGGATCACAGTCGTCGACGGAAGAGGTGAGCCTCGTTTTGAAAGCTGTTCGGCTACAACAAGAACAGATTTCGCAACAAAACCAGCTGGTGACATCGCTTATAAGCTCTTTAAATGCTGAGAAGCCGGTCACTAAATTTGTAGAACCCGATGCGTTCGATGGCATATCTTCAAGTCCAGAAGGTTGGCTTGAATTTTATGAATATGCCGCTGGGAAGAACAATTGGCACTCTAATGAGGACAAGATTACAAACATGCGTAGTTACCTAAGCGGTGTTGCACGGAAGTGGTACGATCTGCACATTATTGAAGAGGCTTGCAACTCTTGGAATCAGTGGAAAGAAAAATTCTTGACGACATTCCGAAGCAACCCAGTGCAAAGGTGGGGCGCTGCGCTTAACTTGAAATTCAAGCAAGGCTCCCTCGTCAAGTATTTTTTTGACAAACGCCGCCTTTTAAAGCTGGCCGAGCCTATGCTTCCTGCTTCTGCCATAGTAGCACGGATAATGCACGGACTGAACGCGCAAGTCCGGAAGCAAGTGCAAATACGGTCACCTAAAACTATGGACAGGCTTTTGGAGTGCCTCCACAACATACCATTTACTTTAGAATAAAAAATGACTGCTAGCTCAAGCAGTCACTTCACACGGTCCGGCGCGGATCGGTGAAGCCGTAATTAGCGAGGAGCGCGCCGCCTTGCAGGCGGCACAGAGAACTTTGGTTGGCGCGCTCCCATAGGTCGGGTAAATAACGTCGACAGCGACCTTGTCCCCCTAGTTTCGGATTCTGAAGGGGCTCCGACGACAAAAACTGCTAAACAAGGGTGATCAGTCCGACCCGATGACCACAACTGAGACTGTTTATTTAACTTGCTCCAGCCTACTTCACATCCCTGTCAAAGTGGGAAACAGGCATATGATGGCTTTGGTTGACAGCGGTGCTTCTGTGTCTATAATAAATGCCAAGCTGGTTGATGCAAGTCACTTGCATAGTGGAAGGGTACTATGGGTGCAAGGCTACGATGGAAAAGTGACAATGCATAATCAATGGGCCTCAGTAAACATCGAGTTCGAAGGTCATGAAATAGAGAGTGAAGTACTGGTGATTGAGGAAGTGACGTACGACTTTCTCCTATCCAGACCAGATATAAAGAAACCAAAAATACACGTATACTGGGATGATGCGGTTTTAGTGGAAGGACTATCAAGGCAAGAGACACAGCCGGATAGAAAAGATAACCTGCGAGTTGTCAAGTGCGCGGAGGATGTTTCAACGACCTATCTTGAACTTGTATGCCTAGGAAGCTATCCACCAGCGATGACGTCACACAAGGTGCCTTTCGAACTAACCGGCAAGACCGTCATCCGAAAATCACCTTATAACATGCAAGAGAGCGCAAGATTGGTTGAAGAAGGAATTGCAGGAGATGCTTGACGCCAATATAATTCGGCCTTCGGAGTCACCCTTCGCCTCTCCCATAACTATTGCGCCGAAAGAAGATGGAACTTTCAGACTGTGCACAGATTACAGGGTTCTCAGGCGACAGACAGAACTTATACCATTTCCATGCCGAAGATAGACACAATTAAAGATGAGACAGGTGGTTGCCGATATTTTTGACGTATTGACTTGTGCAAAGGTTTCTGGCAGATACACTGTGGTTGCGTGTTCTATTGGGAAGGAGCTCTACAAGCATGTTTTCCGCATGTGTGCCGCTTACGCTGTGTTCTTGCTCTACTGTCCCTTTCCGAATTAAAATTGCAAGTCCGCGATCAACGGGAATCGGCGAGGCATGCGCAGTGTAACCTGGAAGCTTTGGTACGGTACCTACTGTTTCTTGTATCATTATGATGTCGGGTTTTGATTGCGCGTGTCGGACGTATTGTTGCAGCAATAGTTGCTTCTTAGTGAAGCCCCGACAGTTCCACTGCCACACCACGAGCTCGTTAGAGGGGCTGGCCATCGTGGTGCTGTACTTGTGCGTTACCTGAAGTAGAGCTAGGGTGAATGACTGTAGGGTCCATGGTGGGCATCATTTCCATGCCTGGGCGAAGGCCTATGTGAGTCTCGATTTTGTCTACATGGATTTCAACCCTGTCTGTTCGAGCAGTGAGGTTATTGACCGCAACGCCGATGTTGCGGATCCCGCTTTGAATTTCTGAAAGCAGCTTCCTCATTTCTTCTTGTTCTTTCCGCCAGTCATTTATCGTGACATGTGCTTTGCGCCAATCACTTACTGCTGATTCGAGGTTCTCGAGCTGTTGAGACTCGGAACTGGCTGCCGCGCGTTTCTTTGTGGGCAGTGCCGCACTGTCGTTTCCGTTCGTGACGGAAGTCGGGACTAAAGCAGGTTTAGTACAGATGTCTGCGCCATCGACTGTTTAATCTCTCGAATTTCTTGCGTTACTTGTAGCACGACCGTACGTAATTGGGCGTTTTCGTGCTGCATTTATTCTAATGCCACATCTCTGGGGTCCCTCTTATTATTGGGTTCTGGGGCAGTAGCTCCCTGAGCCTTGCGTCTCAGCGAGCCCTTAACCGCGTCTGCCCAGTTCACCTTGTCAGGTAGGCCCGAATCTTGCTGACCGGCTTGCTTCGGACGCCGAGAGCTCGAACGGCTACGGCTCGCCCCGGGGGTTTTGCTGCGCGCCCGGCTCCGAGACCTGCTCTGCCGGCGGGATGGAGGCCCCGCAACCGAGCGAGACCGGGCACGGCCTCGAGACCGGGAGCGGGAGGCAGGTGGGAAATGTTCGTCGTAGCTTTGTTGCTGTAGCTCGAGAGCGGCCTCCGCTGCTGCCCCCTGTCGGTCTCCGCGTCGTTTCTTAACAAGATAGGGGGTCTTGAATCGAGCCTTGCAGGCCTTGTCCGCAGTGGGATGCGCTCCCCCACAAAGGTGACACCTTGGCGTGCATGTGTGATTGGGATCTGGGTTCGAGGCTCCGCAGCCTCTAGACGCATGGTATTGGGGGCTCGGGCAGACGTCCATGCGATGGCCGACGCGTCCGCACTGGTGGCACACGTCAATCTGCTTTCTGTACAAGGTACACCTGAGCATAGCACCCCCGTAGCACACCAACGTTGGTACTCGGCCACCATCGAAGGCGATGATGACCGACGTGGTCTTGCTGAGTCTTTTGGCCGCTAAGGCATTCGGGTTCCTCTTGTTGATGATATTGAGGTGAATTTCCACGCGTCTTCTTCGAGAGGAATGCCTCGGACGACTCCCTTGACTGTATAGTCGAGCGCAGTTTAATATGCCCGTATCTCGAACTGGTGTCCGTCGACCTCAAAGCTGTCGAGTCGGCGGTACCGTTCTGCATTAGGAGAGTGAGGGGTACTCACAACGATGATATTTTGCTGAATATTTGGGCAGACAATGTCTTCCGTGGCGTCTTGTGGAGATACGTTTGCTGCCCTATATAGGGCCGAAGCGAGGCAGACGACCTCGACTTTTGCAACGTTCAAGCCGCCCCGTGGCCTGATAACCACTTTGTGGTGATCACGTGGAAGAGTGGGCATCTTCCCTGCCTTCAGAACTTGCTGCTTGTGAGCGCGCGCGCCTCGCTGCGCCTTGTTCGTGTCTGCAACGCCGGTTTGGGAGGCTGATGCAATATTAGGGTTAGCGCGCTTGCCCCAAGGAGAACGTCGTTCACACGGGCCAATGGTGCACCATGCTGCTTCTTCGGAAATCTCGGTGGGTGAGATATCAGTTCCTGCAACTTGTATTTCCATGGCGGCTTGAAGAAATTTGATGCGCAGCCGTAACTGCGGCTCACGTAGCGGCCGGAGCACTAAGCTTAGCAGCAAGCTTAGCTCGGCGGTGCAGCGGCTCGGCAGAAATGGTCCAATAAAGCAGTGAAAATGCAGTTCCCACCTTGAAGACGAATATCGGTAGAGTCAGGATAACTTGCGGGAGATGATGGTGCAAAATTACAGAGATAATTTGCATAAACACTGCGAAATCATTTACGAAAGACAGAGCCGGCGTGAAGTGCATCCGCTCCCTTCGGCCAGGTTTGTTGAGACCGTTTCCGTAATCAACATCCGGAAATAAGTGCATTGTCGCGGCGACGGACTATCTCAGCCGCTTCGCTGAAACTAAAACTCTACCGCAAGGCAGCGCAGCCAATGTGGCGAAATTTTTCGTCGAGAACATCCTGCTGCGACATGGTGCCCCAGAAGTCCTCATCACCGACAGAGGAACGGCCTTTACAGCAGAGCTCACCCAAGCCATTCTGCAATACAGCCAGGCAAGCCACCGGAGGACAACTGCCTACCACCCGCAGAGAAATGCTCTCACGGAGCGCCTGAACAAGACACTCGCCAACATGCTAGCAAGGTACGTCGACGTGTAGCACAAGACGTGGTACGCGGTCCCCCAGTATGTAACCTTTGCTCATACCACGGCGGTGCAAGAAACACAGATCACAAGGTTCAAGCTGCTTTACGGAAGAAACTCGACGACGACGCTCGACGCCATGCTGCCGCACGTCACCAACGAAGAGAATCTTGACGTTGCTACCTATCTCCAGCGAGTCGAAGAAGCCCGACAGCTCGCCCAACAGCAGCAGCGTACCGACAGCCGACGCTGCAGCCTCCGACGACGCTACGTCCAGTACCAGCGTGGAGACAATTTTTGGGTTTGGACGCCAATACGTTGACGAGGACTCAATCAGAAAATCTTGCGACGCTATTTCGGACCATACAAGATCACCCGACGTGTTGGGGAACTGGACTATGAGGTGGTGCCAGACGGCATTTCGCATACACAGTGGCGCCGCGGTGGATCTTAAGTTGTCCACGTGGTTCTTTAGTTCCTTCCTTAGTTTCCTAAACTTCCTTAGTTTCTTCAGAAGAACTTCAGTTTGGCCTAGTTGGTATTTACTGCAAATCATATTGACCGCAAAAAAGACGGGGACATAGGAAGAAAACACATAAACAGCACAGGCGGTAACTTTCAACTGCTGCTTTCTTTGATAATTTCTTTGATAATTGGTTGCCACGATAAGCTGATGTGCATTCTTGTTTGCCGCGATCTGCGCATGTTCCTTTTGCCTATATATGCCCACTGGCTGCTATGAATAAATCAGTTGAAAGTTACCGCCTGTGCTGTTTATGTGTTTTCTTCCTATGTCCCCGTCTTTTTTGCGGTCAATATGATTTCCTTAGTTTCTTGTTTCTTTGCTGCGGGTGTTCTTGTTTATTACTTTTGTTTGTTTGCAGCATCGTGTCGATGCTCTTTAAGAAGGAGGTATTAACACGTGTACATGTTTATCTTTACCGGGTGACTCCGTTTCACTGCGTAACAAATGTTATCGCTCAGTGCAGGACGCGCCTACATGTATCGGAAATTTCTAGAATGTTATCGATGCTTCTATCCGCTGTCTGTTGTCTCCGAACTTTGTGTTATCTGATTGCATGTATGCGCGATGCGAATGGTGTAGAACTATGTGGAAGGCACGTTGGTCCCAGGCATTACTCTGTAGCATTCGACGACTGATGTGTAAAAGCCGACGCGCTTGACCCGCTGATAAGATTTTGACGATTGCAGACTGTGTTCGCCGTTGTCGCCGTTCTTTAAGTGTCGCCTGTGTTTGTGGGCGCAGGTTCGCCATATAAAAGTTAGTTTCGTCTTTCAGAGTATTGCTACTGTGATCTTTATACTTCACTACCACGTGGCAATATGTCTGTTCTTTTAGGTATGGTACACGGTTGTAAGTTTGTGCTTAGTGTACAAGAGCTAAGCAAACTTTCGGTAACCTTAGATAAAAACTATGGAGCCCGGTCTGTGAAAAGTTCTCGACGAGATCCGTGAAGTAAATTCACGTGTTAGAGCAGGATGTTAGTGACGTCTGTAGCTCGTGTGACGTCTGTAGCTCGTGTGATGGCGCAACAGGTAGAATAATTGGTAGCATCACCAATACACTTATTTACTGTACCTCAGGTGGAAAAAGGGCCGCGGAGGCCTAAGCCATCTCAATTAAATGGTTCGGCAGGTATTATCAACTGGCTTGAGGAATGCAGCAGAAAACAAAGCCGGCATTTTTAGACGTTGGCTTGCCTTTAAGGCAGCGACATAACGTCGTGCCGACTGGTGGAGCACAGGTAACAAAAAACACCTTCGGACCGGATATCAGCCGATTGGGCATTGCACTCCAGCGCTTCAGTCCCTATAACGACGAATTACGGCTTCTTCGCTTGGGAAGTTGACTGCCGCTCTGCGACCTCCGGGAAGTTCCAATCACCATATTTATTTTGCTTCCTGCTTCCGACATGCACAAAGTTGCTGGTGAATAAAGAATGTCAACGACTTTTACACGCTAGCCTCAGTGACCCTTTGGCTGAATTGAGAGAAAGCTTTTGGGTACTGAAGGGAAGGCAGGTCGTAAAGAAAGGAATTCGCGAATGCCAGTCTGCCAGGAATATTCCCACAAGCAATATTCGGAGGCCTTCTTGCCTCTAACAGCAGACAGTGTTCCGCTGTCTCCTTTCGAAGTCGTTGGTCTTAATCTGGCCGGATTCCATCACTAAGACAACAGTGAACCAAATATGCATTATTATTTACTCATCTTCACGTGTTAAGTCATGACAGGGTTTCATCTGGAGCTCAATTGTCGTCAGTCACGACAAATTGCTACTAACATTTAAACCACTTGCGACACGATGCAGAATGCGTAAGATTGTATATTTTTACGACTCCAAGACATTCAAAAAGGCATAAAGGGAGATTTAGCGTCTTTATGGGTTAATAAAATCATACAAAGTAGAATCCTGTTTCGGAAGTCGCATGATTATTTGCAAATATATCGCAATACATGTGAGGAGCATTTTAGGAACGACTCCTTAAATACGTACCTTACATTGAGGAAAACATTGGAAAATCATTTATTTGCATATGAAGAACTTTCGACCATGCTCATTCAAGTTGAAGCGGTGATAAATTCACGACTGATAACATATGTCTGTGGAGAAAGCGCTGAACCAACTTCGCTTGCGCCAAGTCATTTCCCTATAGATCAAACAAAGGTTGACTATGATTCCTCCAGGCTTATCAAGCACAGCATGAAAAGAGACAGCGTCATCGCTCGAAACACTTCGACGAAGATAGAAACACAGAGAACCTATGTTAAAGAATACATACAACGGATGGCGACGACAGTGCCTACAAAGGCTTCGTTCAGCTCACGGTAATGAATCTAGACACTGAGAATCAGTGAGGGTTGGGGACATTGCACTGATGAAGGAATTAAACTTGCCAAGAGAAATGTGGAACATGTGACAACTGACAGAAGTACTTGGGGCTAGCGACGCGCAAAGTTCCCTCATTTAAAGTGCGCACTTCTAGTGGCACCAGGTTGCGGAGACCGGTACAGATGCTGTACCACATAGAAGTAAATGAACAAGCTCCGATACTTGAGAAACGAAAAATCATCTTGAAAAGAAAGAGAAACACGCGAATTGTTCCACCGGGAGCTGTTGAACATGCTAAGCAAAAGGACAGGAATTACAAGTTAGAGTGCACGCGATCATGTGCCCGCATTATTTTTACTTTTTTATAAAGCGTGAAATAAACAAGTACTCTACTTCGGCTCGGCTTCCTCGTTTTCAACAGTATACCTTAATTACAGGAGCAAAAAATATTTATCCACACACCTGCGCTTTATGCCATATATTTAAGGTTGCTGTTGTATATTTATATTGTTACGTAGGAAGATACCGGCGAAAAGCTATTTACAAGTATATTTACAAGGCAATACGCCGCAGTTGGCCAAGAGGCAACAGCCCGCGCTAGCTTCCAATCGTCGTCGTCGTCTTCGTACGGCTCGGCTCTTCGTCATTGGAAATGCTATCCCGTAGCGCTACCCCCGGCGGCAAAAGCGCCGTCCCGGAGCGACTAAAGGCCGGATTCTGAAGCAGTGTAGAAGGTCTTGAGCCTACTGACATGTACGACATCACTAGATGCCAGAGTAGATGACGAGGTTGAGCTCACAGGAGCAGTTTCGTACGTCACAGGCGTCACCTGGCGCAGCACGCGGTAGGGCCCTGTGTATCGCGAAAGGAGCTTTTCGGAAAGTCCGACGTGACGAGAGGGCGACCACAGGAGCACGAGTGCACCAGGCGAAGACTGTACGTCATGGTGGCGGGCGTTGTACTGACGCTGCTGCGTGGTTTGTGATTCCGTCAGTCGAGCACGGGCAAGCTGGCGTGCAACTGTAATCAGTTGCGACGGCTACCCATTTGTTCCCAGAAAATGAAGTGGGAAAGGGACCGAGGAGATCTAATCCAACACGAAAGAACGGTTCCACAGGGGCGGTGATCGGCTGGAGATGACCGGAAGGTAGCACCTGAGGTGTATTCCGACGCTGGCAGGGATCACAGGCAGCAACATAGCGTCAGACGGAGCGAGCGAGACCAGGCCAATAGAAGCGCCAGAGGACGCGGTCGTACGTGCGGGTTACCCCAAGATGTCCTGCAGTGGGTGCGTCATGCATCTCAAAGAGTACAGTTTGACGTAGATGTTTTGGCACGACAACAACAAGATCAGGGCCATCAGGGTGGAAGTTCCTTCGGTACAGAATGCCGCCCTGGAGGACATATCGGCGAACGGATGCGTCGGTAGGTGTAGAGCGCAGACGCTCGATAAGTGCTCGCAGCGATAGGTCTCTGTACTGCTCATCGGCGATGTTGGCAAAGGCAGACACAGAGAAAATGCCGTCGACGGTACCACTGTCGGCGTCGTCAGGCTCGTCTACCGGGTAGCGAGACAGGCAGTCAGCTTCCTTGTGTAGTCGGCCAGATTTGTAGGTGACAGAGAACGAATATTCTTGGAGGCGTAAGGCCCAGCGACCAAGTCTTCCTGTACGGTCTTTCAATGAGCATAACCAGCAAAGCGCGTGATGGTCTGTGATAACGGAAAAGGGTCGGCCATGTAAGTATGGGCGGAACTTCGCAACCGCCCAAACTAGGGCCAGACACTCACGCTCAGGGATGGAATAGTTGCGCTCCAAGGGCGAGAGAAGCCTGCTGGCGTAAGCGATAACATGGTCGTGGCCACGCTGGCGTTGTGCCAGTGCTGTGCCAATTCCGTGACCGCTGGCATCAGTACGGACTTCGGTAGGCGCAGAAGGATCGAAGTGGGCATAACGGGAGGCGTTGTGAGAAGGTCGATTAGAAGCGAGAATGCAGAGGCCTCGTTATCGCCCCACTGGAAAGGGGCGTCTTTTTTCAATAGCTCGGTTAGTGGTCGTGCTATGGCCGCGAAATTTTCGACGAAACGGCGGAAGTACGAGCAAAGGCCGATGAAGCTGAGCACATCCTTGACACACTTTGGAACAGGGAACTGCGTAACAGCATGGATCTTGCCTGGGTCCGATTGCACTCCGTTCGCGTCATCGAGATGTCCAAGGACGGTAATTTGACGACGGCCGAATCGGCACTTAGATCCGTTGAGTTGCAGACCGGCTCGCCGAAAAACGTCGAGGACTGCTTAGAGGCGCTCGAGGTGCGTAGCGAATGTTGGGGAGAATACTGTAACGTCGTCCAAGTAGGACAGGCACGTGGACCATTTGAAACCGTGAAGAAGGGAGTACATCATGCGTTAAAAAGTGGCAGGAGCGTTACATAGAACGAACGGCATCACTTTGAATGGATAAAGACCATCGGGTGTTACAAAGGCAGTCTTCTCGCGGTCGAGATCGTCCACGGCAATCTGCCAATAGCCGGAGCGAAGGTCAATAGAGGAGAAATAGCGAGCACCGTGGAGGCAGTCAAGGGCGTCATCAATCCGAGGTAGGGGATACACGTCCTTTTTGGTAACCCTGTTAAGGTGCCGATAATCCACGCAAAAGCGCCATGAGCCATCCTTCGTTTTTTACCAGCACAACAGGCGACGCCCATGGACTACATAACGGTTCAATAATGTTCTTGGTAAGCATTTTGCGAACTTCGGAGTGAATAAGTTGACGCTCAGCCGGTGATACTCGATATGGGCGGCGATGAATAGGAGGGGCATTGCCGGTAATAATGCGATGTTTAACAGCTGTTGTTTGGGCCAAAGGACGAGCGTTAAAATGAAAAATATCTTGGTAGGAAATCAGAACGCGGTAGAGCTCACGAGCATGCTCGGACGGCAAGTCGGGCGCAATCATTTTCTATAAGTCGGCCATGGTACATGTTGCCGACTGCGATGGTAGAGGAGGATCGGCTGAATTGTCGTCTACTGAAATCGATGCTACAGAGTGATCCTCGAATGGGCAAAGTTGAGCCAGAGACATCCCGCGTGGCAGCACTTGTGTCGTCAAACCAAAATTGTCCACTGGCAGGCAGGCGCAAATCGCCGTAATCGATAAAACTCTATGAGGTACTGTGATTCCGTATGTAAGGAGGACGTCTTGTATAGGAGCCGCGATGTAGTGGCCGTCGGGGACTGGTGGGAATGACACGAAGTCAACGTAAGTCAGAGCCGAAGGTGGCAAGCGAACGAAGTCGACGGAACTGAGGCGAGTAGGGTGTTGTTCAGCGGGGTCCAGAACAGGCAGGTCGGGGCGGAGAGTACTAGCGGAGCAATTGATGAGAGCAGAATGTGCGGTGAGGAAGTCTAAGCCGAGGATGATGTCGTGGGGACAGTGAGCGATGACTGTGAATAGCACGGTTGTGGAGTGATCGGCGAAGGAGACGCGGGTGGCACACATGCCAATTACAGGGGCTGTTCCGCCATCGGCGACACGGACAACAGGCGTCGTGGAAGGCGTGATTATTTTCCTCAGCCGGTTACGAAGGTCAGCGCTCATTACCGACAAATGCGCCCCAGTGTCTATGGGAGCAGATACGGGAACACCATCGACTTGTACGTCAAGAAGGTTCAGATGAGTGGGCAACGTCAGGAGAGGATTTGGCGGCGTAGGGAGCAATGCAGCGTCACCTCGGGGCGCTGCATCGTCTAGTTTTCCGGCTGGGAGCGGCGTCCGAAGGGCGTCGGCGAATAGGAGCGACGGGGCTGGGGGGAGTGAGATTGTCGTCGTTGGGGCGAAGGCAAACGAGAATAGGGGCGGTTCGGCACAGGAGTATCGGTGGCGGCATTATCTGTGCGGGCAGCATAGGGACGAGAAAAGCCACCTGGGGGGCGAGAGTAGGCAGTATATGTAGACTGGTTCAGGGAACTCCAGCGACTGCGACAGTGCCGAGAAATGTGCCCAATTCGATGGCAGCGAAAACAAATTGGCTTGCCGTCTGCAGTGCGGCATTCAGAGGGGTTGCGGAAACGTGATGGGTAAGAAGGTGCTGGATGGGGCGGAATCGAAGAAGCCGGCTGGGTATCAGGGTGATGGGCCGAGCAGATGGTGTGAATACCCATGTTGGCGAACTCCTGGCGGACAACTGCCTGAATCAGGGAAACAGTGAGTGCAGGTGCATTGGAGGGGCTGGAGTCGAAGGCAGCTCGATAGGCGGCCTCGATCTCACGCCGGACAATCCTGGTAACATCGCCAGTGTTGTTGGGACGAGGAGCGTCAGCACAGGAAGTTGTCGCTGGGGTGCTGGGCAGACGGGCAAACTGTTGGTCGATACGTCGGCTTTTGGCGACTTCCAGGTGGTGGCACACTTTTATAACGGCATCCACCGTGGCCACGTTGTTAAATACGAGCAAGTTGAAGGCGTCATCGGCAATGCCTTTGAGGGTGTGGGAGACCTTGTCGGACTCAGTCATGTGTGCGTCAACTTTGCGGCACAGAGCCAAGACGTCCTGAATGTACGTGACGTAGGGCTCCGTTGACGCCTGCACACGAATGGAAAGCGCCTTCTGCGCGGCAAGTTGGTGACCGTAGGGGTTGACGAACAAGTCTCGAAGCTTTTGCTTAAGCGAATCCCAACTGCTCAGCTAATCTTCGTGCGTCCGATACCAAACTCTAGGTGTTCCACCGAGGTAAAAGACTACGTTGGCGAGCATGATAGTAGGGTCCCCCCGGTTATTGCTGCTGACGTGTTCGTGCAGGCTGATCCAGTCTTCGACGGCTTCCCCATCTTTAGCCGAGAATATGCCAGGATCACGGGGAGCGGGGGAGTGATATAGGTCGTCGAAGTGGCAGCAGGAGTCGGAGCCGGCGGAGTCGGGTTGTCGTCGCCGGGAGCCATGAAGGAAGGCTCGACGTACCGTCCACTGCGAAGCTCCGTGACAAGGTACAGGGAACGTCCACCTCCACCAGATATGTTACGTAGGAAGACACCGACGAAAAGCTATTTACAAGTACATTTACAAGGCAATACGCCGCAGTTGCCCAGGAGGCAACAGCCCGCGCTAGCTTCCAATTGTCGTCGTCGTCTTCGTACTGCTCGGCTCTTCGTCATTGGAAATACTATCCCGTAGCAATATTTTAGCTGTGCTTTTGCGGAACATGAGAAGGAAAGCTCTATTTGAATCAGTAAAGACGAGAATATTTCAAGCTGACAAGTTTTTTTTGTTTTTTGCCAGTCGCTTGCTCAAGTGAAATCCAGCCAGAGCATTTCTGGGAAGCTTGCTGTGGTGCTTCTGCAAGGATTATTCCATTCAGAATAATGCTGGCGGACCTATAACATTGTGTGCAGCTCGTTTTATTGGACACCAATGAGCTTCGTCGAATTGATAATCGAAAGCGGATTTCACCATAGAATGGCGCATTAGTGGTTCAACACGGTGTTTTTTTCCAGGGGTCTTGTGTTACATAGTGACTAAGTTGCTCGCTTGAGAAATGGTTTAGTAGTCTGTCGTACATAATAAAACGACTTAATTTTAGTGGATTGGTGCATTTAGACAAAGATACTGAAATATACATTTACTTTCTTGTCCATACTTTTTGGTCGGCCATTTTGTTTAGCCCTGCACTAGATAGTTGTGGTTAGTGATACCATGTACATATTGTCACGTACGAGTTTGTACCGCTGTAGGTAAAAGGACGTTGAGGGTGAAGAGGCGAATGCTAGATGGTGTTACCCTTACTATGAGCTATAATCTTATAACTGTATATATTGCAAATACATATATTTTCTCCATGTAACAATATGTCTTCGAATTATGGATCTGTATTACCGACGGTGAAAATATCCAAATGCGCCAAATGAAGCAGCTCAGTCGACATGCAAATGGTAATTTCTGTTCACGCGCACTTTCACTAAATGTATATACCTAATTGTAACCACGCAAGGCAGAACTACGTTCGTGTGTTAGATTACTACGTTAAACAAAATGGATCGTTGAAGACCCAATCACGTGTCTCCGAATCAAGTATATATTCAAGAGAAATTCATTGAACTCAATAGTTAGACACATATCACTCAGTACATACCATTGTCGACAAGAACCTTGGATCAAAGTGCGAAGAACTACAAGGTAAACATACACCAGACAAATAGGACAAGAAGAATATTCACTTAAGTATTAAGAGTACAAGGAACACAAATTGCCTCATGTCCTCCGCGATATTTTTTTATTCAGTTCTTGCAGCACCTAAGCTTCCTTCTGAGATCGGAGCTAGCTGTCACCACGAAGATATATGAGTCGCTGAAACACACTATTTCATAAACAAACTTACCCCTCAGAAAGTTCGCCCCACAAAGGTTGAGTTTAACACAAATAAACAAAATTGTTTAGGCTCTCTGTCATCATCGCTGACCACTGCCCAACTAACATTAGACCTGGAGGGGCCCACGCATCCCATACGCGCGCTTACCAACAATGACCGCACCTGAAGCTTGCACCTGAAGCTTCTCGGCTTTGATTAGAAAGCAATCGCCATGCTTACTCTGACATGCGAAGACCATCAGGTGGCCAGCTTTGCGTCGCCATCAACGCCGGCAGCTCACGCAGCGGCTGAAGCTGAATAACTCTTCTGATAGGGATTCGATGGCACGTCAGCAACCTCGACAATCTGCAACGCTCGTCCACATATTTCTTTTTTTACTGCGCATTTCTGTCCACACAGGTGAAAAACAGTCATAAAAACTTCCTGTTACCAAGCGGAACTGTATTTAAAATCGGCCTTAAGTGTACATTCGTAATTGTGCATTTTCCGGATGTGTTAGGGCTAACCACAGGTACAACTAAAATTAAAATCATGCGTAAAATGCTTTAGAAAGAAGGTCATAGCCTAGTGCCGGTGGTTTGTTCCCATGATGGCTGCGATAATATCACTGGAAACTTATTTAGGGGCGCTAGGAATTAGGAATGCCGGTATAGTTGGAGATTGGTCAACACGGCGCCAGTTCTGCCACACAGAAACCTGATAATTCTATCATTTTAAGTCCTCTAAAGCGAAAAGAGACAAAAACATTAGGAAGCAGACAATGTTTATTCAGGGAAAATTATATTCTTTATTCTTCATGTGCCAATACGCAATTCACTTTGTGCTAGTATCTTGGTATTAACATCCGCTTTGCCATTAAGTAGACTGCGTGTAGGATGCGTTTAGTAGAATACTTCCTGCAAAGAAAAAAGGAAGATAGATCAATATTTATTTCAACATCATCATCTTCTTCTTCTTTCTTTTTATTTTTACTACTGCATACAAGGTGAAAAAGAGAGTCGCAATAACAACGTTGGCACGCTGTTTATACAGAGTTTGGCCCTGTATCACAATGCAACCGTAGCAGCTGTGCAATAATTACATAATATTAAAAATACAAACCTTTCTATAAATGAGTACGTAGGTACACAGTTTTACACTGATACCATACCTATGGATGAGCATTTCACGAACAATATCTTCTTCTGTTTCCAAGATGACCATTTTATTTGGCGCTATACACTGACGTAAAAAATACACCAAAACGAAATAGCCGCACGTGGAATTTATGTAGCTATAAGCAGTGCAGCTACTGTTGGAAGTAGGTCTTTATTGAGGAACTTCAACAATATGCAATTTCATTGTTGTCTTCCTTCACCTGGTGTAGCAAGAACGCCTATGTGCCACTTTGAAATGCTTATCATATTGCGTAAGCAGTGTCGAAACGGCAATATTTTTTGTACCTTCTTTGTCCTTTTTGGGCCTTGTCACGAATCCTGACCAGCAAGATATTTACAATTTCGTTAAATGTTGAGGATTATTTACATCGTAGAGTCAACGTGCACTTGTATATCGAAAACACGGACAAAGAAAATCTGACGCTTTGACCAAGGAACAGTACGTTTGCACTAAGAGGGGCAGCCTTCTTTTGCAGTAAGTACTGTCGGCGTCACTCATGTGTAGAGAGCGAGAACGGCGGCCGCCGGGCCGCTCCGAGGGCAGTTAGCGCCGTCTAACGGTAGCTGCTGGGCTCCGGCGGCCGACGCATTTATTCTCGGGCCCAGCCACTACCGTTACATTTCGCTGGCTGGCTGCGGAGCACCCGGCAGCCGCCGTTCTCCCGCTCTACACAAGGGTGACGCCGACTATGCTCTTTAGACACATTAGACACTCTAGTAGTATACCGGAGTTTTATATGACTCAAACCTCGACAGTACAGAAGAGACAAATATTTCAGCCTTAAGCTGAGGTGAACATTCAGCACG